>NC_134601.1:125264825-125876449 GCF_037038515.1 Microtus pennsylvanicus | reverse complement strand
AATTCCGGTTACTCTACTTTCTCTTTAGCTTCATATGGCCTTGCCTACAGACAGAAATAGACTAATTGCCACCATAACAGTTTTACTATCTTTCTTTGTGAAATCTATGAAATGGCACATTTTAAAGAGAGGAGAATTAAGAAGCAGAGGGATGTAGCTTTTCTGGGCTTGTTTCTTTGGTCCCCAGGGTCATATTTGGGATTGAGCTGCATTTCTGGGCTGTGAGCCTGGACAAGTATTATTGGTTTCTCATTCCTCTAGGATTCATAATGCCATTTAGGCCAGTTGTAAGCTCGTTTGTAAAAATCAATGTGCTAAGGTTATTGGGCAGTGAAATGAGGTTTCTTGTCCTCACGAACTTCAGTCCATGGTGAGATGGTGTAAAAGCAAGGATGAAGGACCTTTGGTCTTTTGGAGTGCTCTGGAGTCTAGGAAAAAACAGTGGACATTTGCAAAAGGCCATGTTGGTGGGGGCCTGTCTTGCAAGGTATTGGCAGTGAACATTCTTGTCACAGCAGGGCCCCCTCTCACAGCATGTGAGGATGCCAGATTCACAGATGTTTGGCTGAAGTACTTGTTATGACTGTGCCTTTTTGCCCTCGGAACTCCCCTTTGTGAGACGCTGTATAAGAGCAGGTGGGGGTAGTTAAGTACAAGATTTTTGTGTGTGTGTCTTATCATTTTTTTCTTTGCCATTATTCTAGAGAATGCCAGACAGAGGCAAGAGGGCATTGTGAGCAATTCCATCATGTACTTCACAGAGGAGCCCCCTGAGCTGCCTGCTAACAGCCCACATCCCCTGAAATTGAGGCGCATCCTGAACTTGAGCCCTTTCACTGTCACAGACCACACACCCATGGAGACTGTTGTGGACATCTTCCGGAAACTGGGGCTCCGGCAATGCCTGGTGACACGGAGTGGGTGAGTAGCCAGACAAGGGAAGAAAATATGTGTACTATGGCCAGCTTTAATGTGTCTGCCTTTAGGGAACTCCATTGGGGTGGGCCAGTCCTTGAGAGATGATACCACTAAGCTGAGTTGAATGTATTGAGAAGAAAATGTACAAGAAGCTTGGGAATTTCGAGCAGAGGGAAGAGGGAGAAACTTCTAGACTAGACTACTTCTAGGCTAGCCTGTTGCCTGTGTTCAGTCTGAAGGTTGAGACAAAGGGAGGAGCTAAAGAGCAGCTTGTTTCTTCTGCTACGTGTCACTTGGCCTAGGAAGAAGGTACAGCAGTTCTCTTATCTCCAGCCTCCAAGCTAGGAGTAGAGAGGACAGATGACTGGACACCTTTCTCTGCACATTCTTCTGAGGCTGTGGAACTTGAGCCACACCTCTGAGCCTGAAGAATGGCCCCCAGGGAACTATACCTTAGGCATTACCGTGGCCATTTGATATTTGTGTTGTTGATTTCCTGCCCTATAAGAACACAAAGCAAAAGTTTCAGCAATGATGTCATTAAGCTTCAAATTCCATGGCATAAAAGCTCTTCACAACCCTAGTAGTATGCCAAAAAGCAGCAGCAATCAAATTGCAAGAGCTCTGGGGAAAATAGACTTAGGTGCATAGTTCTAGAAACCTTCATCAACCATACATCATTTTAAAAGAATGTGAATCTAAAATACACAGTAAGTTTGTACATTTTACACTGGATAAATCATTGGGAAATACAATATGACAATAAATATTTTCCCTTGGGGGGAAAAACAAAGTTGGCTGTGAAGTGGATGTCTGAAGGACTGTTGCTCTTGAGTTACTGTGAAGGAGTCAAGGGAGGGAATGAGAATTCATCAGAGCAAGCAGGTTGGGTGTGGCTCTTAACTCTCACATGAGGACAGAATGTGGGTGGATGACCAGTGTGTGTGTGTGTGTTTGTGTGTGTGTGATCTACAAATAGATTCCAGAGTTCTAACATAGTCTACTTTTCCAGAGTCAATGCTGCTAAATATTCTACAGTGTACAACACATTTCCTGCACCAAAACCACAAATTTGACTTAAAAAAAGCAGTGTCATAGTAGAAGGATCCTGGGCTAAGTATTAAGGAATCTTATTCATTTGGCTTCTTCCTGCTGATCTAGTAACAGGGGTACAGACTGCAAATGTTCAGTGTGCACATTTACCTTTAGAACTTCGAATTGGCAGGACAGATTTCTCCTTCATTCTCACTGAGGCTACAGATCATACTGCCCATAGATTTTGGAGGTACTCTCTACTTCCTCGCACTTGAACACACACTAGAATGCCCTTCCTATACAGAGAATGCACCTCTAGGTTTCACAAGCTCATGGGGATCCCGCTTTGAAAACCACTGAAATGAATATCTGCACTTGGGTTTTCAGCATGGGGTAAATACTACAATGATTGCTCAGGCCATCTCAAGTGTATAGCAGTTTCTCCTTTCCTCGAAAATAGGCTGATGTCAGTTATCATTGGAATTTCTAGTTCAGTCAGGAAATTCTGCCCCCAATGCCCACTTATACCTCTTGGAGCCCCATGAGGTTTTCCTGTGAAGATCTGGGTGCTGAAATTGGCTCTGAATGTTCTAAGAGAAAACGACGCTCCCTCTCTCTCTTTGTCTCTACATGTTTTAAACAAATACAGATGCTGATACAATAGTGCTGGCAAGGGATCCTTGTTTGTGGGGCCTTTCATCTTCTCCCTGGGCATTCAGCCAGGGCAGGCACAGCTCAAGCTAGCTCATGGTTTTGATGCGTCCCATTGCCATGTGCCTTCCCTGCTCTAGTGGATGAGAGTCTGAGCCTGTCCATTGACCTGATTGTCTGCAGGCTATCCCTGGGCCTGGGGCCCAGAATTTTCATAAAACTAGACTAGGAACCAGAGGTGCTTTGTACACAGAGTGTGGGAATCTAAGAAGTCTTCAGGAACTAAGATGAAGTTTGGGTGAGTTTTTACCCCTAGTTGTTCTAGAAAGAAAAAGTAAGTCTGGGTGATTATTTTAGGTTTCCCTTATCCTTGTTGGGTGCACCCCAATCAGGGGTCTGGGCAGCTGTCTCAGAAGACTTCAGCTGCTTCAGTCTGCAGTTTAGGTCCTTTGGCATAAATCTGGCCATTTTCAAATTCACCGATTTTCACAGAGTACCACAGAAAGTAGCTAGGAGTTCAAACACTTTATTTAAATCAAACAGGACATTCACTGCCACCAATGACGCCTGCTAGATTTGCTGTTGCTTCCTTCTGGGTTGATATTTTGCCATTGCAGGTCAGGGTGTAGTTTATGCTCAAAGCCAAGGCAGAGCTAGAACGTATATTTCCTCAGTGCTGCTGGAACCAATCTAACTTGCATACTTTATAGTCACAGAACTTGAAGAGGTTTTCAGAGCTATAAATGCTTGATTTTTGTTGTTGATGTGGGTGGTGGTGGTAGTGGTTAGGGGACTGATCTCACCGAATTATCTAGCCTGGCCCCCAAGTTTCTGGGCTCAAGTGATCCTATTGCCTCAGCCTTCCATGAGCCGAGACTATAGGCCCATGTTACCACACATGGCTATATTAGATATTTGGTTTCTGTTTCAAGGGTAAAGATAATAAAACAAGGTCCAGACTATATAGACAAATGAAGGGTATGTATGTATGGTTTCATCACCTTGCAAATGATAGTGTGTAGTAATATGGCAGCGGAGCTGCCTCCCCAACACCCAAGCCGCCTGCCCGGCTAGCTTTTGCCCTGAAATAATTACACACAAACTGTATTCTTTTAATCACTGCTTGGCCCTTAGCTCTAGCCCTTACTGGCTAATTCTGATATTCCAATCAACCCATCTCTAACAATCTGTGAGCACCGGTCTTACCGGGAAGATTCTAGTTCAGAGCTTCATCGCGTGTGTCTGCCCAGGAGCCGGGCATGGCGTCTCTCTCAGGCATCTGCTCCGGAGAGGAGAGCTGTCGAGTCTGACCTCACTTCCTCTTCCTCCCAGCATTTTGTTCTGTCTACTCCTCCCACCTATCTTCTAACCAATGAAATGGGCCGAGGCAGTTCCTTTATTAGCCAATGACCTTCCTCCATCAATAGTGGCCATAGGTTTTGCAAGGAGATATTACTGTAGTTAGTGTTTTTACTGAACATTCATTGTGGCTGAAAACTGGAGAAGGCTCAAAGGGTTTTTAAAATAGAAGGCCAGGGATATATATATATATATATATATATATATATATATATATATATATATATCTCAGTGGTACATCACTTAATGTGTGCACATGATTCTGAGTTCCATGCCCAGCACTGTAGTAATAGGAGCAGCGGGGCCGCGTCCCCAACACCCCAGCTGCCTGCTCGGCTAGCTTTTACCCCGAAATAACAACACACAAACTGTATTCATTTAAACACTGCTTGGCCCTTTAGCTTTAGCCCTTACTGGCTAATTCTGATATACCGATTAACCCATCTCTAATAATCTGTGAGCACCGGTCTTACCGGGAAGATTCTAGGTCGGAGCTTCATCGCGTGTGTCTGCCAGGGAGCGGGGCATGGCGTCTCTCTGAGGCATCTGCTCCTGAGAGGAGAGCTGTGGAGTCTGAGCTCACTTCCTCTTCCTCCTGGCATTCTGTTCTGTTTACTCCACCTATCTATGTCCTAACCAATAAAATGGGCCAAGGCAGTTCCTTTATTAGCCAATGACCTTCCTGCATCACAGCACCACTCAAACCAAGTGTTAAAATTAAAAGTCCCCTGGATAAGTGGCTCCAGCCTGAAATCCCATGTACTCAGGAGGCTAGGTCAGGAGAATGGCAAAGTCAAAGCTGCCTAGGCTGCAGAGTGAGTTCAAGATCAGCCTGGGCAACTTAGTTAGATCCTATCTCAAAAGAAAAAAAAAACTTTAGAGGATGGGGAACATGATTCTGTAGTAGAGTGCTTACCTTGCACGTGTGAGTCTCTAGGTTCAATCCTAAGCACCACACACACACAAAAAGCTAAGGAACTTGTCATCTACTAAGGAATAAGGAATCCAATCTAAGTGACATCACCCAAGGCAAGTGTTACAGAGGTAGTCATGATGATCTGTGTTTTCGCATAAAAAATACATGGCAGAAGATGAGTGAGCTTGTTAAGCTGAAGCACTGTTTACATGTTGAGGATGCTCAGCTGGGGGGCCCTTGCCACCAGAAGAGCAACTATGAATGCTCTGTCCCTGTTAGCTGATCTGCTCATATTTCATTCTTGATCATGGTTTACTTAGTGGCATATTATAACTGTATGCATTTAGCTTCGTAACTATTTTCTTTTTTAATTTTGAAAGAACACCGGATTCCTAACACTTGAAAATAACCATGCTTTTCCACTTCCAGCAACTGGTCCCTTGCACTAGAGTTCTTCACCTGTCCTTTATTCCCATCACCAGATTTTAGCATCTGAACGGAGAGGTGGACTTTGTGTTAGTCCATGTGATCCTGTCTTTGTTTCTATTGATTCCCTTTTCTTTTACAGATGAAATTTTTATAATAATGATAATTTAATACTTATTAATAAGAATAAGAATTGGCTGTGAATGTGCATATAATATGCTTGTGAGGCAGTGTATGAGTACATGTGCACCACAGATCATGTGTCAAGGCCAGAGGACAACTTTTGGGAGTTGTTTCTCTCCTGTCGTCTCATTTGAGGCAGAATCTCTCTTGTTTCTGTTCTGCTGTGGACTTTACATTACCGTCTTCTCTAAGCATCCCCGGGTGCTTATCCTCTCTCTGTCTTTCATTTTGCTGTAGAAATGCTGGGGTTACAGATGCATGCTGCTGTATCCTGACTTTTTTTTCACTTGGGTTCCAGAAATCAAATCCAGGTCTCAGCCTTGCACAGCAAGCACTTTTATTTGCTAAGTCATCTTGCCGGCCCTCTTAAAGTTTTATTGAGATAACTGCATAACCTGCAATTCACCCATTTAAAATATATAATTAGGTAGTTAGAATAGAAAAAGAATTTTGCATCCATCATCACCATCAAAGCTAAAACATTCCCATTCCTTTTAAAGAAAAGCCTGTATCCCTTAGCTGTCACCTCTTGTACTAGTCTTAGGCAATCACTGATCTACTATCTTAGCTGTGTGGATGTGTCATATCAAGGGGGTCATATACTGTATGCCCTTCTGTGATTGGCTTTTCCACTTAGTATAGTATTTTCAAGATTCATCTATGTTTTTAGTTACAGAATAACTTTTTTTTTGGGTTTTCAAGACAGGGTTTCTTTGTAGCTTTGGGGTTTGTAAAGGAACTAGCTCTTGTAGACCAAGCTGGCCTCGAACTCATAGAGGTCCGCCTGCCTCTACTTTCCAAGTGTTGGGATTAAAGGTGTGCACCACCACCGCCTGGCATAACTTTTCAGTGTATGGATAAACCACTGTTTGTCTATTTATTTTTCTATTGCTAGACATTTGGGCTGTTTCCAGTTGGGTCTATTGGGAAATAAGATTAGTGTGTAAGTTGTTAAGCAGACATGTTTTTAGTTCTCTTGACAATATAACCAGAAGTGGGGTTGCTTAGTAATGAGGTCACTTAATTAATTTAGTCCTTCCCTCCCTTTCTTTTAGTTTGGACAGTAGGTTCTCAATAAGGGGTAACATTTGGTAGTATCTGAAGAAATTTTGGTTGCTACATTTGTGGGGAAGGGCAGGGGTGAGTAGCAGTCCTGCTAGCAAGTAGCAGTTAGAATCTGAGTAATGTACAGGACAGGTTACTCCCTACAAAGAATGCCCCAATTACCACAAGTATCAAAGTAGAGAAGTCATGAGTAAAGCCTTGCTGGAGTGCAGAAGAGTACAGAGTATCATTTAGATCAAGGATAGAACATATTCAGCTAGAGCCATCTAGGAAGGATCCTCACTAGACACTCCCAGTTGGGTTTAAACAGTGACCTCTTCCAGCATCAAATCCCCTTGCTAGCTCTGTTGTATTCTTGAAACTAATTAGTATCAGCAGAATGAGAACAAATTATATCTGACCCCGAGGGGAAAACTGTCTTCTTTCCCTGGAGCATTCAAGCCTCTGACATGACTCAGGCCTCTGGAATATTGGTCTCAAAAGCTACATATGACTATGAAGACCCAAGGGCAATATTGAGGATTCAGTGATATTTCTACTGAAGCATGGTGATTGACCTAATACTGGATAACAGTGTCACTGGGAAAATCATCACCTCTCATTGGATGAATGCAGGGACCCTGATCATGGCAGTTGATCCCCAAACATCTGAGACAAATCAAGTTTAAAAAGAGGATTTTCAGGAGTTACTAGCTGAAGCCAGGCTCATTCCTATGTAAGAAGCCCAGAATACCACACTTCCCTTGGCTTTGGTCACACTTGTGGATGGATTCCCAGGAGAAGCCAGCATGCCATTACAAGAAGGGTGTCAATGTTTAGTTCCATTAGGTTGTTTGAGGACTAGACCAACATATTAGTAGACCAACATATGGGGAACCCAATAAGTTCACTTAAGTCAGTCCAACGTATTATATAAGTTTTAGAATTTCCTATGATGTGGAAAGGGAAGCATTCAGAGGGAATGGTTTATCACAATTATCCAATATAGACAGTTGAAATCCTGGGAAGGACTGAATTGTCTCCCTTTAAATTACTATAGTAAAGCCCTAACCCTGGTATGGCTGTGTGAGGAGAAGCACTGAGCCTTAAGGTTAAATGAGGCCATTTTGGTAGATCCTTAATCCAACAGGACTAGTGTCCCTTAAAAAAGAGGAAGAACCCAAAGAGTATCTATAAACAGAGAGGAGGCCATATGAAGACACAGCGGGAGCATGATGGTCCCCATCTGTCCCCCAAGAAGATAAGCCTTGGAAAAACTGCCCTGTTGGCACCTTGATCTTACACTTTAATTCAGCCACCATGTCTGTGGCATTTTGTTACAGCAGTACAGGCTGAGTGATTCCAAGACTGCAGGTCATCTTGGCAGATTTGCCAGAGCAGCGTTTCTGTTCCACAAAACAGCTTCAATAGAATTTTACTGTGTTGTGAGGCATTGAAGATACATATTTTGCTGGGTGTGGTGGCTTATGCCTGGTATTCCCAACACAGAGGAACCTGAGACAGGAGGATTGCCTTAAGAAAACAACAGCAAAAAGATACCACATTTCCTAGATTGTTTAAGGTCCAGTGTGATCAGCGACAGCCTGATTTGTTCACCAGCTGTAGCTGACATGGCCACCCCTTGACAAATGTAGCTTTTTTCATAATAACTACCAGGTAGCACAACATGAGTTGGCTTAATTAGGCTTGAGTGAAATGACAGTGCATTGTATCTGTGATTTCTAATTTTTATGTGGCTTAACACAGCCCTATTAAGTAGAGGCCTGTCATTTATATTGCTCTATAATTCTGAGGAGAGGCTGCTGGAGCTTGCTTCCTGATCCTTTTTTTCCCATTGTGATGGAGATGAAGCAAACTTACTAGGTGATAGAATGTTTTCCAAAGAAATTTGTTCACATTGTCTTTGTAGGAAAATTCACTTCACCAAAGGGAGAAGATTTGATTCCACAGACCATTATTCAAGTATTTAATAGAAGAATGAAGGCAAGGTTGGCATGAATGTTTGTTCAGATGGGCATAGTATCATCCAGGACCCCTATTTGCATCCCAGTCTCTAGGTTTTTACAGTTCAGATAAACCTATAACAACAACTCTGGGAACTGGGTTCCTGGCTAAGTTGGTGAAGTGCTTGCTGTGAAATTGTGAGTTTGTATGCTGATTAACATCATAAAAGCAGGGTGTAGTATTGCATATCTGCAACCATAGCACTATGGGGTAGATGGAGCAGGAAGCAGGAGGGTCTCTGAAGCTCATTGGCTCTAGCCGAGCTGAATCAATGAGCTCAAGGTTCAATGAAAGACTTGTCTTTAAAAATAAGGTGTTTAGCAATGAAGGAAGACCCATAAATTAACCTCTGGCTTTGGCACACACGTGTACACAATGAAGTACATGTACCGCGCATATGTATTTGCATGTGCCTCTGTGTGTGTGTCCCTGTCTGCACACACACACACACACACACACACACACACACACAGAGAGAGAGAGAGAGAGAGACAGAGAGAGAGACAGAGAGAGAGACAGAGAGAGACAGAGAGAAAACAAACCCTAGAGACTGACACTCTTCAGAATTGAATACAAGGGAATTTTAGAAGAGGAGATGATATGTGTATTTGGTCAGAGTGTATGTTGTACTTTACCCATCTAGTAACAAAAAAATTAAAAGTAAAATACTTTGTTTTGGATACAGTCTTACTTTGTACCTCAGACTTGCCTGGAGCTCCCTCTGTAGGTCAGGCTAAACTCAAACATATGGCATTCTTCTTGTCTTTGCTTGCTTGGTGCTAGTATTAATAGGCATATACTACCATGTCTACCTTAATTTCTTATTCTAAGAAAACCCTTATATTCAGACTTTTTATGGTGTGGCCAAGTTGTGACAATAGCTTTAATAGCTCTTTATAAACTGATTACAATCTTAAAATTGAAGGCATGGTGTTAGTCACTGTAGGTTCACAATGTAACAAACAAACTTGTGATATCAGTGACTTATGCAATAACCATTTCTTTTTTATGCTAATCATATATATGTATGTATATGTGTGTGTGTGTGTGTGTGTGTGTGTGTGTGTGTGTGTGTGTGTGAGAATGTGTGTTTATAATCCTACATTTGAGATACTGAGGCCAGAAGATCAGAAATTTCAGTCTGACATGGACTTCAAGTTTAAGGCATGGCCTGCATAGGCCTGTCTCAAAACGTACAAGCAAAGGAAGAAAGAATCATTTTTCTCACCTATTCCATCCTAGTTGCAGATACAGGCTCTTCACCACAGTCATTCAGGGATCCATGTCTTTCAGTCTCACGACTTATTAACCAGTGTTCTGTGCATCAGAGTCCTTCACTGATTCTGTTGTCCCTGGATGCCAGGTGAGGAGAGTGGAAGACAAGAGAGCTGCACAGGAGACCTGAGAGAGGCACCTGTCACCTTGGCACACAGGCCATTGGCTGGAGCACATTCTATTGGTCCTTCCTACCTACAAAGGAAGCTAGGCAATTTTGTCTGTCCCTGAGCTTGGTCATGAATCTCTTCTGTCAGACTGACTTCTTTTTTTTCTGTTTTGTTTCCACTCCAGGAGACTTCTTGGAATCATCACAAAAAAAGATGTTCTGAGACACATGGCCCAGATGGCAAACCAAGACCCCGAATCCATCATGTTTAATTAGCAATAAGGCTGCAAATGTTTTGAGAAGACCAATAAGTGTATAATTTTTAAAGAAATAATCAAATGATGCATTATGATCCCAGTGAAAGACCATGTGCTGAGAGGGCAGCAGAAATGAAAGCCTTGTTTGAAAGAAGGGGAGAAGGATGAAACTTTTTTTAAAAAGGCAAACCATAAATTAGTAGGCATTTCATAACGTTAACCACTTATGTGATCCAAGCCGTGTTTCTTAATGAGTTCCTAACTGCTTTGAGGGCATGTGGGAATGTGTAAGTGACATGAATTATACGAGGATGTGGAACACAAGAAACTTTGGTCCCTTCACTCAAGGTTGATGTTTGTAATTTTGGAGTACATGTGAAACTTTGACAAAGAGGGATATCGGCATGCCACTGTTATATATTGGTTCCTACAATTTTGCTATTGTGTTAAGGAACCATAGGGAAGATATTGAGTTTACTTTACTGGAAGAGAAAAGAAATTAAAGTTGGATACAGTGAAAACTACAAGCAGACCCTGATGGGTCTACTCATGACGATCTCATTTCTTGCTTTTGTTCTCAAGCCCATTGTTTTGCTTCTTTATCAGTCTGAACCAGTATCAGTTCAGTGAACCATAGTGAACATGAAGAAACCACTTCTCTAAAGAAGACCAATACTTTTAGACTGGACAGTGAACTTTTGGGACATGTTGTGCTGTGTGGACATTCCTCTCATATAAGAGGATGCATTCTTACTTTGAGGGGACACCTGCCTCATCACTGATTTGCAACCCCAAAGCTTTGGCTTCATTTATTTATATGGTTACTTGTGTGTTTGATATATAGACCAGTCTAGCACCTGCTATGGATTATTGCCTGTGTGCTCCCAGATTGCTGTACTGTGTTACTGTGTTTTTGTTTCCAAGTAGCATGTGCAATACTCAAAAACCAGCTACCCAGTGTTTCTACTTAACTCTCTTCTCAGGTCTTTCAGATAGAGCCATGATTAGAGTGAGGCATATGAGTTCTCAATGGGAATTCCTCCTAATGGATTACAAGAGAAATAGTAAATTGATTCTAAATCTCTTCCATTCTCTTCTCTGTAGGATATAAAATATCCAGTTCAATGCCTATGCATGTACTTTTGTAATAGCAATCACAGCACAGGACAGAGTTACATTTGATTCAGCCAATTGAAGCATTGGGTCTCTTTGTATTTGAACCTAATGACTTATTCTGCACTTCTGTCTTTTCTAAAGGAAGGAATTAGTGTTGTAGGTCCATTGCATGATCTCAGTAGGATTTTATGTCATTTGCCATTTCATTTCATCTTTGCCCCTCATTTTTCCCTCAGTAATCATCATTCTTTTCTATCTTATTGTCATTGGATATTGATGTATCAGGTACATGTGCACTTGACTCTATGTAACAGAAAGCACAATTGACAAGGAGTCTTAGTAAGAAATCTGGGAAATGGCCACTTCAGGACTGTCTCCGTATTATTTCCAAAAATTCAAATTCTTCTAGCATTTCATTACCGCTTTTCTTATCCTCTTTCCTTTGGCTTACTGCCTCATAGTTGTAAAAATGTTGCCCAGATGCTAGCTGTAATGTCTACTTTCTGTGTGGAAAGAGGGAGGAAGAGGCAGGTAACAAGATGAAATGTGTATATCTGGGAAAGATAAGCTTTCCCAGAGATTCTCAGCATTCACTGGAATTCTGTCATATGTCCCATCCTCCTAGATATATGCAAGTACTGGAAGGAAAAATTTTAGCTAGACACACATTACTCCCTGAATGAACTTTAGAGTTTCTTAATAGGGAAGGAGGATTGGCTTTGGGGAGGGGAATGTATTTGTCATATTAAATTCCATCATCACGTCCCACCATTATCTTTTGTATCTTGTTTTACTCTCTCATCATTGACAGTCCTCCCAAATATTCCTCTAAACTTTATTGTAGTATTTTTACATATTACCCATTTTTTCACATTTGAGAGAAAAACTAATTCCCTAGTTGAGTCCATTTCTCAGGCCTAATAGGAATTTTAATTTTAAATAAAGCCGTAGTTACAAGTGGATTTCTGTGAATCTTCTCATCATTACAAGAAATATATATTCTGAAAAGCAATCATTTTTAAGTCAGATCATGCTGACAACCGTGGAATACTATAGTTTCAACTATTTGTTTCTGTTACTAATTGTCTCCCTCTGAAATAACACTAAGTGATTAACACTAACATCAGTGTGAAAATAGCCAGGTAATAGAAATTTTAAGTAAGCCTTGGTTTGAGAATGAGGTTCATAATCTCATTCACAGCATGTAAATATTAAGTAGTAGATCCTAATATTAAGGCTGTTATTGGATTTTGCATGGCACATTTATAAATGAAGCTGAATTTTCCTGGACTGTAAATTGTAAGTGTGAAAGATTACTTCATATGGTTCCCTTCTTTTGCCCAGGTGGCTCTTCTCAGAGTTGGTCTGTAATGGAAGGAGAATATTAGTCACATAGTCAGGCTTTCTATAATCCACAAGCCCCTTAAACCCTATTTTTTTGGTGGTGGTGGTGTGTGCATGTGTGTGTGTGTGTGTGTGTGTAATAGGTAGCTTATGAAACAATGCAAAACTGGTGGTGGTGGCGCACACCTTTAATCTTAGCACTCGGGAGGCAGAGGCAAGTGGATCTCTGTAAGATTGAGGTCAGCCTGGTCTATAGAGAAAGTTCCAAGACAGCTAGGGCTGTTACACAGAGAAACCCTGTCTCAAAAACCAAGAAAGAAAGGAAGGAAGGAAGGAAGGAAGGAAGGAAGGAAGGAAGGAAGGAAGGAAGGAAGGAAGGAAGGGAAAGAAACAAATCAACAACAACGAAAAAATGCACATCAGTGGAAACAGAAAAGCCACACAATTGCCCTCTAATCTAGTGGAGTCCATGAGGGAAGACAAGGGAATAAATTTACTCTGGGCCAAAGTTACCAAGGGGAAATTGAGAACGCTGTGTCTTTCTCTTAGTGCTTACCATGGAAGTGCTAAAACTCATTGAAATAATTGCAAGTGTGACTGGACTGAAATAAGCCCGCTTTCTTTTCATTTGCAAGTTGATCCTCTACTGTGGGATTGAGGATCGGCGCTGTGGTAAGAAAAGCAGGTTACGGTCAAGGATGGAGAGTATGCTATGAAGGCTTTCTCCCAGGGAGCCCATCTCTCAAGGGATCATTTGCCATTGAATTCACTCTTCATTTTGTGGGGAGGGGAGGTTGAGACTACGTGTAGCAGCTCTGGCTATTCTGTAACTTGTTCTGTAGATCAGACTGCCTTAGAACTAACAGAGATCCACATGCCTTTGCAATTAAAGGCATGTGCCACCACCCAGGGCTCTCTTTGTCACTCTTAGGAAAGCTTCCAATAGTAATTCTGATGGTATTTGCTGTATACCAATATAGAGCTTCCATTCACTTGGTGGTCTGATAAGAACTGGGACATGAAGGTGAAATAAACGTCTTTCCCAATAATCCTCCTACCCCTTTCCAGAACCAAAATCTTCAGGTATCGGTAAAACATTCTGGAGTGTTTCTGAATCCATTCTCAATACTAAAACTAAACAAAACTGAAAGTACAATTGAGAAGGTGTATGCTTTGCATTTACTTCCTAGGACTAAGGAAATGGGTTATAGAACACCAAAGAATGGCTATTCCCCCCACCAAAGACATGTGGATTTATTTCTTGATGGTTTTCAGTGCATTTCATGGGAATGTAGATATTCCTGTGACTTTTAGGGAAAGGCAAATGTGCCAAAAGGAAATCTTCAAATACTCAGCTCTCACTGCTCCCAAGAACAGGTCTCTGCTCAGTACTTCCCAAAGGCCTTACCAAGGAGAAGATGTAAACAGACACGTTTTGAACCTGCTAAGTCACAGAAATTGTACATTTGAGAATGATTCATTTCATTTAGGTGACAACCTTAAGTTATCAACATGTGCATATTCTGCTCATTATTCATTATCAGAGCTGTGCTGCAGAAGATGAGAAACTCATAAAGGAGAATGATTGAATAATTACAATATCCCACCTTTTGGATTTGGGTGGTGGTTTATCAGACTCAGCTTCTAACCTTTGAAATGATTTACATGAGCACAGAGCCAGTATATCTGACTTGGGAAATATTAACCAGATCCCATTTTACAAGCATGGTAATAACTATTTATTTGCCATGCTAGGTGTGCTGGGAATGAGCCTATGTGTGATTTTATGGGATACGTTCACGTTTGGTTTTGAAACACCACATAGTAATGTGTTATTATTTTTTTTTTAAAAAAAATTGTAGCACTGTTTGGTACCCTATTAAAAATTAAATGTTTGAACTCTTTTTGAAAAGAAAACTAGAATAGTTATCAACAAGCATGTTGTAAGTGGAAAAGAGGTGATTTCACTGCACATTTCTTCCCACTAGGCACTTCTGAGACGTCCTGGTGATGTTTGCTGGCACACCCAGCCACAGGAAAGACCTGCTTTGCAAGATGGTTGTGAAGATTGTGATGCCAATGTGGTTAGATTTAAAATGCCTTGTTCTTGCCAGAGTGGGCAATGACTAAATCAAAATTCAGACTGGGCCTCTGGATTTCTAAGGATAGGGCAGGATCATTTCCCCCATGCTATCTGTATGTCTGCGCTGTGTTGGAAGCTAGGAAGTATGGCATGACATTCGTTATTTTAATGAAAGTGGAAACCAGAAGGGCTTGCACTGCGTCCATCCCCACTATCTTTTCTATTGAAAGCTTGAAAGAAAATTGAAAAAGAGAAGGAAGGACCAAAGGAATACCCAGAAGAGGTGCTAATCATTATCTGCACTGAAAGGAGTTTTCCTCTGACTAGAAATGAAACAAGTTTGGGGGAGAATATCCTCAACAGGAGATGCCATCATGTGCAATCGTCCTAAGATAGAAGGGGCCTAGCCTGCTATGGTCCCATCCAGGGCAAATGGCTACAGATGCGGTAGGGTTTGGGGCAGCAGCAGATGTGTTTGAAGGTTTTTTTTTTTTTTGGAGGGAGAGCAAACATTAGTAGATATCTGAGGATCTTGAAGGAGCAGGTAAAGACTCGGCATTTTGAGGAATAACTTAGATGTTTCTAGGGGTTTAAACATAACTTGATTTGTGCTGCTCACAAACCATTCTGTCTGATGGACAGTGAGTCTGGAAGTCAGGAGTCTGGCCAGATGAACAAGGATGGAAGCTTGCTCCAGTCAAGTTCATGAATAAAGACTTGATTGCTATGGAAGAGCCAATAAGCTTCCTGATAGACTGGCTATATTGACTGAGATGTCCTAGATGAGACAAGGAAATTCATATGAAAATATTGATGGGGAAACAAACATTAAGCTTTCAAGTACAGAGATCAGAGGAATCAATAAGGTTAGAAGTAGAAATCAGGTCATTGGTGTATCAGTGACACTTAAAGGCATTCAAGGAGTTACGTAAATGTGAGATGCCTATAGGACTACACTTGAATGGACAACACTCGAACTCCAGGTCCACCAAGACCTAGCTGAGTGACATTTTCAACCTTATCAAATGTCTTAGAGTGGTGGTTCTTAATCTGTGGGTAGTGATACCCCTGGGGTTGCATATCAAATATTTAGATTAGTAAAATCATACCTATGAAAGCAGCAATGAAAATAGTTTTATTTTGGGGGTCACCACAAATAGTCACAGTATAGGAAGGCTGTCTTAGAGCCTGGTTTTCCCCATTTTTTTAGATTGAGATATGTCCTTCACCCATTAGCTTGGCTGTGAGAATTAAATATAAGAACTACTGTAAAATCTTGGCATAGAAAATAGCCATGCAAATGTAACTATTATTTTCTTCCAATATGAAGCCTTCTCATTATCTTTAACTGAAAATTCATCTAATGTTGGTAAAGAACACATACACATGCCACATGCATGTGTGCGTGCACACACATATTACTTTGATAATAAGACACTCAATAATGTAAACACAAATTAGGATAGCCAATTGTTTCTCTTTCCAGCTCCTGTTCATTTTGCAACAAAACAAAAGTGACATATTCCCCACAAACCAAGAAAAATTCCAAAATTCACACCTCTTAAGAGTTTTCAAAATTGTTTCTTTATTGATTCCAAGTTCATGGGAAGGAAGTTACAAGAAAAGAAACAAAAGAAATTTTCAAAATTTTCTGTAGATTTATATTAGCTTGGGGAGAAAAATCATTAATATGAATGGATCGTATAATGATCAATTTGAAATTTGAAACAAAATCCCATGATAAACAAGAATGTGTACGAGTTGTTTATTTCCAGACAGTATAAAGCCTAATACCCACTAGACAAAAAACCCTCCAGCACAGTGTTAATGTAGAAATAAATCTGTTAGTAGAATTTGTGAAAGAACAGCCTTTGGAGGGCATTAGATATTTGTCTTTAACAGGATGTAGTGAAAAACTCAAGAGTCATAGCAAACACACAAGGTTTGTCCCAAAGGTGACAACTTCTCAGTATAGCTCCTGGGAGCTCAGCCAGAATGGCCTCACAAAAGTCTGGGTCATGCATGGGGTTCCTGGATTTTTGTAGGTTGAGTCAGGACCAGAAACTTCCATGTTTGCCTGGGGCCATGTGCAGCGCTGGCATGTCTATGCTTGTGCCTCTTCTCAGTTCATTGGTAGTTAATTGGCTAGAAAGAAGCTATGTGGAGGCAGATAGGGAGCTTCTATTTTTGGCAGTTCCTCAACATTACATTTCATTAAAGAAATTTTTTTTTCCTTTCTGAATGAGCAATAAGCAAAGAGCACCTTGTGGGGATTTCCAAACCCCTTTAGTCAGGGTTTGGCTCACAGAATGAAGGGAGCAATTCTTATGTGATTCCAGCATTTGTTATGGAACACATTATTTCAAAGATTAAACAGCCATCCTCAATCCAAACAGATTCTGTCAGAGAAATTGAAAACACATCCATAAATTCTCAGTACACAGGTGGCCTGATGAGTTGGGTCCATAGGATGATTGTTTGATAGAACAGTCCTTTCTTCTGCCGTGCTCCATGCTCATTTCAAAAGCTCACATTCTCAAGATGTCAACCTGTTTCTAGCCAATGCAAATGCAAGCACAAATTGGAGCTCATTCCCTTTTGATGAACAGGTTTCCTTTCCTGCCAATTCTCAAACTTCAGTCTGTTCCCCAAAAGACACTTTTTAAAGGAATGGCTGCTGGGTGATTTACAGGATCAACAAGGAACTTTCTCCAGAGAGTTGCCAAGCCCAGTTGTTGCCCAGGGCAGATATTTCCACAGGTTATTAAAGAGGTTGGGGAGAGAGCAAGCCTGTATTAGGTGCAGATGTGTTGCTCACAGCTTCTGCCGGATCAACATGGATCTGTGGGATGATCTGATATGTCAGATGACAAATGCATTCTGTAGTTTACTAATTGGTGCTGGGAACATGGGAGCTCAGGAAGTCTCCTTTTTAGTTTCTTTCTAGAATTTCTATCTGTGTGACCTGAGAGAAGTGAGTTCATATGAGTGGACTATAATTCCATCATGTATATAGTAAGGATATTTCCTTACATTCTACCAACGGTTTAGATGATGCCCCATTAGGCCTATACTACCAGAGAAACTGAAAGACCATAATGCAAAATCTCTTTGTGTCCTGTTTTGCAAAGCTGAATCTTCAGCTTATCTACTTAGCTGATTTGTGTGTTGAATAAAATTTGAGAAGCCATCCAAGTGAGATTGCTATTGCCAACTCTGAGACAGACATTCTCCAAGATTCCCTCCCAAAGGAGGGAGGGATGTCCACAGTGACCACATATCCTTCCACAGTTTCCCATGTGCTGGGATTAGAGGTGTGCTCCATGTTGCCTGGTGAAATATTCATGCTGGTTTCGATATTCACAGAGAATTAAATTAGTTTAGTCACTCATACCTGTAATCTCAGCCCTCCAGGATGGGGGTGGGGTGCAACTGAGGCAGGAAGATTGCCTGAGTACCAAGCCAATTAGTTAGTCCTAAGGCTGTCATAATGTTGTAGGGGGAAGCAGCGGGCTGCGTCCCCTGCACCCAGCTGCCCGCATGGCTAGCTTATGCCCCGAAATAATTACATGGAAACTGTATTCTTTTAAACACTGCCTGGCCCATTAGTTCCAGCCTCTTATTGGCTAGCTCTTACATATCGATCTAACCCATTTCTAATAATCTGTGTAACACCACGAGATGGTGTCTTACCAGGAAATATCTTAACCTGCATCTGTCTGGAGTTGGAAAATCATGGTGACTGTCTGACTCAGCTTCTTTCTCCCAGCATTCTGTTCTATCTACTCCGCCTACCTAATTTTCTGTCCTATCAGAGGCCAAGCAGTTTCTTTATTACTTGACCAATGAAGCAACAGATAGAAAGATGACCCTCCTCCATCACCATAACTTGTCCCTCACTGGTCTATGGGAATGAGAAAGGGGATAGAGATCTTCTGGTGGAGGTAAGATGCTTAAACCAGCACACACAGATACATGTGGATCATTATATGTACACGACTACAGGCCCTGCAACTGGGAAATCAACCCTGGGCATAGAAAGACTGTGATTGTAAGAAAAACGAGGGAAAGCAATAGTTCACGAGAGTCTGGAGAATGATAAACCAGGGTAGCCCCCAAAACAAACAAATGAAAAGAAAACATAAAACAGACTGCCCATGTCCTGGGATGAGCATCTGTAGGTTTAACTGTCCACACTGAAGGTGTCAGCAAGAATTCATGCATTTTCTTGCTCTATTTCAAGTTGGAGATTTTGTTGTATTTATTTGTTTCATTTACTTTTTTAATTTTTAAGGTTTTTGGGTTTTCAGGATCACACATTTTGTGAAGATGAATAATTTTCTTCTGTGATTAAATGAGCCCCCATCTGTTTATATCTGAAGTCACATTCTTTGCTTCAATTTGATCCCAGGTGTTCCGCTTTTTTTTTAAATTGTGTTCATATTCAACTGTGTAGCCATCCCCTTCTCTGAGAAGGCTGGCCCCTAATCACTACAGTGCTTTTACCCCTGCAGTGGAGGCTTCAAAGGCCCCAGAAGTCATATTGAAATGTGAGTTCCAAATTGTCCCTGAGAGCGAACCTAGGCAAGCAGTGTTAGTCAAGACTTATCAAGAGGACAGGGGGGACGGGTACCTCGGCATAACAAGGAGATGAAAGAATGCAATCTCATCCTCAGTCCTCCTCCAGTCTCCTGGTCCAATGCACTGCCACTGATGATAAACAAAACCCACTGGGACATACATAAATGCAAGGCTGTACATCATCCAGAGTGTGGGGATAGCTGCCTGTGCTCAGGAAAGAATGTTTGTTTCAAGCAAACGTTCACAGCAGCAGCTGCCAATGGGAGAAAAAAAAAACAGAGAGGGGGGACTCCTGCAGACTGACATGGGAAAGTATAAACAATGATTACAGGCTAGGCAAAGGGGCTGTTGTTGGGTGAAATCACATCATCTTATTTGGGTTTTGGTTGTGTAATTACGGGACCTAGAGAATGTAACTGCAAAGCACATGCGGTTTCCAGAATGGGCAGGACCACGTGAGCTCCTGACGGTTTCTAGTCTGCACTTTGACATTCCTATTGGGCTCCAAGGGCTAACAAGAGCAGACCTTGTTTTAAATAGCAGTTTCATTTTAAGTTCCAAAGCATGGTCCTGGAAAGCAGATGCGGCAACTACACTCCAATTTGCGTTCTTCCGCCTAGAGCTAATACAGAATGTTAATTCCTAATGTGAGAGTTCTGAGGATAGAAAATTGGGATCAACTTTCTGGTCAAATTGAAGAGTTTCTCAAGGGCAAGGAACTATGTTTTCAGTGTTCATTTTAGCATTTTATATATCGATGATTATCAATGCTTGGTTTGAAAGAATTGATAAACGACTGAAAGCCTGTTTTTTTTGCTATTATTTCTTCCAATAAATCAGGGAACCATCTTGGCAGAGTTTTCTGGAGATGTGGACCACTTTTCCCAAAGACATCCATCTGCTATCATGTCAAATATCACAGAAAACACTAAATTCCAAGAGAAAATGAAATGGACTTGGTATTGTGTGGCCTTGGTTGAGACCCTGAACTTCCAAAGGGTAAATGTGAAAGTAAAGCCTGAAGTGTGGCAGGCTCTAAATGTCACAGAGAAAGTATTCAGGAAACCCATGCTGTTGTGATAGGAGTGGTGGGTTACGTTCCTGGCACCCGGCAGCCCGCCCGGTTAGCTTTATCCGAAATAATTACACGAAAACTGTATTCTTTTAAATATTACCTGGCCCATTAGTTCCAGCCTCTTATTGGCTAGCTCTCACATATTGATCTAACCCATTTCTAATATTCTGTGTAACACCACAAGGTGGCTTACCAGGAAAGATCTTAACCTGCGTCTGTCTGGAGTGGGAGAATCATGGCGACTGACTGACTTGGCTTCTTTCTCCCAGAATTCTGTTCTGTCTACTCCGCCTACCTAATTTTCTGTCCTATCAGGCCAAGCAGTTTTCTTTATTAGTTAACCAATGAAAGCAACAGATATAAGACCCACGTCCATCACCATGCCAATGACTTTGCTGAACATTTCACATCAAAGGCAAAAAAAAAAATTGCCCCACTAACTGGAAAGTTCTTTTGATGTTCAGTGTTAA
Source organism: Microtus pennsylvanicus (assembly GCF_037038515.1). NCBI lineage: Eukaryota > Metazoa > Chordata > Mammalia > Rodentia > Cricetidae > Microtus > Microtus pennsylvanicus. The sequence goes on along the minus strand of NC_134601.1, from coordinate 125,855,582 downwards.
GAGAGAATAGAAACAAGATTAAGTTTCAGTATTTCTGGATTTGGTTACTAGATGGCCCCCTCTCTATAAGGACTTTAAGAGATTTGATTCTGCTTTACTATAATACTACTAAAAGGTACATCCAATAAACCAAGGCTGAAGAAGATAAAATACATGTAGTTGTACTTCCAGACACTCAAAAATCGACTTCAGATAGTTCAAAGCATTATTATTTTTTACGTTTATCTGCATTTCCCCTTCCTTCCTTCCTTCCTTCCTTCCTTCTTTCCTTCTTTCCTTCCTTCCTTCCTTCCTTCCTTCCTTCCTTCCTTCCTTCCTTCCTTCCTTCCTTCCTTCCTTCCTTCCTTCCTTCCTTCCCGTGCATAAATTTTTGTTTCCCTAGTTTCTTCTGTGCACCCTCCTCCTCTTCTGGTTTTGGAACAGTTTGTTCCTTTTAAGTGAGGATCGTCTCAATGTGGCACGGGGAGCTCACATATGGGTTAATTCAGCCATGAGCTCTGTAAGTTTGTCAGCGCATATAAGGAGCTGGGTTCACCTGGATATGTACAATAACTAGAGAATCTACAGAGAAACCCTTCAGTTCAGCATTGCTCTCTACATTTTTAAGCACGTGTAGCAAAAATTCAGCACTCTTTTTTGATCGCCAACTTTGTGCAGTCTTTGGCCTGGGCGTACCTACGACTACACAGTTTACCAGGACACACTCTGCCTCTTTAAAGTTCTTTCAGACACTTGGTCGCATTTTGGATGCGCATACCCCTCATGGCCTGGACAGTTTCACAGGTATTCTTAAAGTGAACAAGAAAGTTTGAACCTCTTGATTTGCTTGACTTTGTCGGGTTTCCTGGGTCAAGAGGAGTAAACCATCTTTACATGTCACCACAAAAACTGAGCCCTTGGCATCCTGGTCCGCTCGGATCTCTTGGTGCCTCTGCCAGCGACTGGGTCCTGTTACCTGATGCCTACTTTTCATGCTGCTCTGCTGCCTCAAGAGGCCTGAATGATCCTGGGATTCAAAAATGGATGAAATTTACGCCCTGGCAATTCTGAAGCACTCGTGGGCAGCCCATATATGGCGGTTCTGTTGAACTTGTCCATATTGGGCTTCATGGTTTAAGTCAATGGGGACGACTAACCAGGTCTGACTCAAAACATTAATTTTAACCACAGCAGCAAGATGGCTGCAGGTCATCAATGCAGATGTTTCCAAGGTAGACACTGTTTGCAACATGGCTCTGAAAGGGGTTAAGAAGCTACAATTTCAAAATATGCTATTCTGAGTTATTGACCTCAGAAAGTCACTCTGAAATCCATTGTATTTATTAAAAGCAGGAGGTGGTATTCCCGTGTGAAGGTGCCCTATGTTTTTTTGCCAGTACAGAGAATCTAACCTAGAGTCTTACATGCCAGGCAAATGTTTTGCCACTAAACTATGTCCTGAGGTTCTTTTCTTTAAAAAAAAATATTTAATTTGAGAAAGGGTCTTGAAAAGTTAAAGTTTCTCAGGTTGGTTATGGACTCACTCTGTAGCACAGGTGGGCCTTGAACTTGTGATCTTCCTTTTTTGCCTTGGTCTCCAATTAGTTGGAATTAAAGACCTGTACCACCAGAATTGATGAGGTATCTTTTATGTAAGTAAAGGCATAATATTCTTATTGTCAGCAACAAAAGATAAAATTAAGAGAATTCTATGTAGATCTCACTAAAATATTTTTTTAGCTTCCCCACATAATTCAGATGCTTTTCCACTGCTTATAATTCTTGTTGAATTTGGTTAATGACTCTGTTTCTTTGGGTCTTCATTCCTTTATGAGCCCCTCATGCCTCATACACCTGTGTTGAATAAATTTGTATGTTTTTCTCCTGTCAATTCATTTTGTGTCATTTTAATTCTCATGTCAAGCTTGTCCTCTTAGAGGCTAGAGATGGGAGGCTTTCTCCTGTTCCAAGGCTTTTCTTGGAGAGTCAAGAAGTCACAAGCAAAATGTCATAAATGATATTGGGAAAGTAAGCATCTTTATTGATGTTTTATAAAAAGAAAGCTTTTTATGTGCACTCATATTTCCTGCTAGTACCATCCTCCTTAAAAGCCCCCACACAGCTACCTTAGCTGACTTCTACTCTAGAGAGACCTTGGAACACACAGCTTTAAATGGAATGTCTCCATCAAATCTCTCCCCTCAGAGCTCAGGAAACCCCTCAGAAGAGGAGGTGGAATGAACATGAGAGCCCGAGGGGATGGAGGACACCAGGAGAACATGATTCTCTAAATCAGTTTAGCAAAACTCATGACTTTACAGATATTGAAGCAGCAGGCACAGGTCCACTGCATATATGTTATAGCTTTCAGTTTAGTGCTTTTATGGAACTCCTGCTTGTATGAGCGAGTGGGCCTTTGATTCTTGTACCTTCTCTAGGGGCTCTTTTCCTTCTGTTGGTTTGCCTTGTCCATCTTCAATAGGATGAATTTTGTTTTATCTGGGTCTACAGTCCAGTCTTGTGGAGGCATTTTCCCAATTGGAGATCCCTTCACTCAAATGAATCGAGCCTATGCCAAATTGATGTAAAGTTAGCCAGCTCAGCATCCTGAGTGCTGCCACATTTGGCCCCTTGTGCTGCTAAAAGTGCAGATTGTTTTTTATTTCTGTTTTATATTTCTGTTTTTACTTTTTACTTCTGCTATTTTTATTGAGCTCTACATTTTTCTGCTCCCCTCCCTACTTTCCCCCCCTTCAACCCTCTCCCAAGGTCCCCACGCTCCCAATTTACTCAGATCTTATCTTTTTCTACTTCTCATGTAGATTAGATCTATGTATGTCCCTCTTAGGGTCCTTATTGTTGTCTAGGTTCTCTGGGATTGAATTTGTGGGATAGTTTTCTTTGCTTTATGTTTAAAAAACACTTATGAGTGAGTACATGTGATAATCGTCTTTCTGTGTCTGGGTTACCTCACTCAAAATGATGTTTTTTAGCTCCATTCATTTGCCTGCAAAATTCAAGATGTTGTTATTTTTTCTGGTATGTTGTACTCCATTATGTAAATGTTCCACATTTTCCTTATCCATTCTTTTGTTGAGGGGCATTTAGGTTGTTTCCAGGTTCTGGCTATGACAAACAATGCTGCTATGAACATAATTGAGCACATGCATTTGTGGCATGATTGAGCATCCTTTGGATATATACCCAAAAGTGGTATTACTGGGTCTTGAGGAAGGTTGTTTCCATAAAAATAGTTTGGCAATGTTCCTTCTGTTTCTATTGTGTGGAATAATTTGAGGAGTATTGGTATTAGTTCTTCTTTGAAAATCCTGTAGAATTCTGAGCTGAAACAATCTGGTCCTGGGCTTTTTTTTTTTTTTTTTTGGTTGAGAGACTTTTGATGACTGTTTCTATTTCTTCAGCAGTTATAGGTCTGTTTAATTTGCTTATCTGAAGCTTATTCTTAAGGTATTGCATGCCCATTTCCATGGCTGTTTTGTGAGTGTCTTGAAATACACAACATCAGTGCCTATTCATGATTTACTCTCCATTCTCTAGCATTGTGCTGGGCAGTAGAAAATTTATATCCATCCTATGCAAACAAATCCTTGACAACTGCCCTTTGTGATTTCCCCCATCTCATAATGATATATTGTATTTTAAACATTATTTTACCACCTCTAACCCTGACATTTAAGTTATGATTTCTATTGATCTGAAGGGGCTTTGAAGTTCATTTTAATAAGATTTTTGCATTTTAGTGAAGGAGGACTAAGCTATCCCATATGACTTGCTCTATAAAATCTTGGTTTTCTGTAAGCATAAGCAGGAAACTTTAGTACATGTTTGACTAAAATGTGTTACCAATATTTATCTTTTACTTACTAAATTACACAGCAATGACTATGAAAAGTTAAAATTTAAAAACTCCATATATTTAAAAAAGAAAATGGATGCGAGTATTCATAAGTTCTTGTGATAATGTGTGTATTTTTTATGATATCAGTGCAGAAGTGATTTTTATTTTGTGATAAGGTCTCACTTTGTATCCCAGAATGGCCTGGAGCTCTTTATATTGTAAAGAATAGCCCTGAACTTGCAACAACCTACTGTTTTAGCATCCTGAGTATTGGTATTATATGCATTATGTATGCACTACCATTCCCAGTGAAATATTCAGTTTTAGTTTCTTGTCTAGCTTTCAAAAACATTAAGGCATCATGTAAGAAAACATCTCTGAATCTCAATTATGACCAGTGTGAAATACCAAGAACTTACTTAGCAACAGAAATTACTGTGTCACAAATTTTATTCCTAGTGTTTATCTTCAACCTTCATATGGGTGAGATGCCCAGGAGGTTCCACTTCTCCCTGTGGGACTAAAGCAGTTCACTATTGATACAGGATATCCCAGGAGCCACACTTCCCTTGTGGGTTCCTGAGGTTCAACTCCTCCCTGAAGGGGCTATTGGCAGTTAAGTGTTATTGCAGGAGATGTCCTTGAGGCCCACCCCTTCCTGAAAGTCTAGGACACTTAACTGTTGTTGGAGGAGTGGCCTTTGAGAATCTCCCAATGGACCTATGAAGTCCACCCGTCCCTGAAGGGCTACTGTCAGTAAACTGTCACTGGAGGAGAGGCTCATGAGGTCCCACCCCTCCCTGAGGGTCTAGGATAGTTAACTGTATTTAGAAGAGGAGCATGTGAACAACCCCCCCCCCCACACACACACACCATGAAGGGCTCATGAGTGCCTACCCTTCCCTCCTGATTGTTGGGAGATAGGTGTTCTTTATTTTTCAGTGATGTAGATAGGCACAGATAAGTTGTCCTTTCTCCAGTAAATAACTTCCTACCCATGCTTAAACAAGAATCCCTTTATTAAACTCAGTAGGTAGCACGCACAGAGATGAAAGTGGGAATGGGACTTGGAAAGAACAGTTCTAATGAGGAAGTAAAGAGGATGAAGGAGGGGTTACAATGTCTAAACGTTAAACAATTAACGCATGTCTTCATATTCAGAAATTTCACTCAATTTGTCTGGACTCTTCCTACTGCATGAAGACACACCAGTAGATGACAAGAAGGGAAACAGGCTGTCTACAGATGACCTGGCAACCAAATACATACATGTTCATTGGAAACCACAAGAAAGGCAAAACCTGCCTTTCTTTCTGGGCGGGAAAGTAATGAGTCATCATATCCTTGTGATAACTAGAATTATCAATTCATAAACCCTGAGTAATAGGTTTTCACTTCTTGGAACTAATGACCCGTTATTTCACTTTCCAACTCCTGGTATGTACAGCTGCCAAGTGCAATGTGCTGGCGTCTTCTGGTCTCTGATCACCTCTAATAAATGTACTTGGCTTCTGATGCTGCCTCAGAAAAAAAAGAAATATTCACACCTTCGACCAACAGCTGTGGAGGTTGAAGCCCTTTTCACTGGAGGAATGAACTTTTCAGTGCAATATATAAGGAACGTGAAACTGATTGTCTGACCTTCTTGAAATAGCAAAGGTCACCTGAACCTGGTTGTGTCACAGCTGTTCTGGCCTCAGCCTGTTAAAATTGGAAAGGCCTTTTTCTCCATTCAGTCTGTATAAAGTGAACTATATCCCAGGTTATTATTTGGTTGAGATCTCAGTTAAGATCTGAATGTATTTAATGATGTTGAGCCCCCTAATTTCTCATCCAAGGAATTTATGCTGGCCTCCTATTACATAAAAATCTGCCATATGAACAAATTTCTTTTTAAAATTCTGCTTGTATTTGCCATGATAAATGAATCATAAGACAAATATAACAATATACTTTACATGTAACTTAAAAAGAAAGAACTCTATGTACATAGATTTTTTTTTTACAAAAACTGTTACATATCACTTTGGGTGCTAATGTAACCTACAGACTCATTCAGTTACTATTTCAGGATTGGTGAATGTTTTTAATTTATGAATAACACTTAGTTCTTTCTATCTCTTCATTCTTTATGTCACAGGCCTGTACAGAGATTGGACCTTTCAGCCCAAGGTTTCATCCCCAGACCAGAAAATCCACTGCTAACCTAGCACTATCATGCTAACTGTATTTCCTAGACAAATTGAGATCTGGGAATTCTTGGCCTAGAAGCCCAGGCAGTAGCTAAATGGTGAATGAAATGATCAATGGAAGAGTGGCAGGAACCCTGAGTTCTAACAACTTACCCAAGGTCATTATTCTCTTTGCAATATTGTATAAAACACTTCAACATAATCTGGCCTTCACTTTTTCTTCTGCAAAAGAGATTGACTACATATTATCTAGAGGGTTATAATTTTGTATTTCTGATTTATAGAATTTAACTTATTTGTATTATACCAAATTAGAAAGTTTACTTCTCTGGAACTTTATAAGAGTAGCTCAGGACTCCTGATACTTTAATTTGATATATTTATAAATCTTGTTTCTCAAATATCTGTTACCTCCCCCTAATTTTTCTCCCAAATCTTCCTGGTTCAAGCTCTTGCCCTTTCCCTCCCTGTCTCTAATTCTAATTCTCTAATTTTGATTTTTAAGAACCCCCTCAGTCCAGTTTGTGTTGTTCCAGACTCATTGTTTTGGGACCATCCATTGCAATGGTAATAGGACACCATAAGCAAGGCAACTTATACAAGAGTTTATTTGGGTTTATAACTCCAGGGTTATAGTTTGTGATGACTGAGCAAAGGAATGCAGGTTTAAACAGTAGCTGAGAGCTCATATCTTGAACTGAAAGCAGAAAGAAGAGAGAATCCTGGGAATGATGTGCAATTTTTGAAAACTCTAAACCCACTTCCTAGTAATGTAATTCTTCTAGCAAAGCCACCTCCTAAATCTACTCCATCAGTGCCATCACCTGGGAGACCAGACATTTAAATGCCATGATTATGGGAAACATTTCATTCAAATTATCACATTCAACTTCTACCTCCCCCCCCCCATAGGCTCCTGGTCATATCATAATGCATTTAGTTCTCCTTTCTAAGGTCCCCATAGTCTCTCAGTCTCAACACTCTTTAAAAGTCCAAAATCTCTTCTGAGACTCAAGGCAATTTCTTAGTTATATAGAAGCAAATTACACAACTTCTTACATATAACGGCATAGCATATACACTGTCATTCTAAAGGGGATGAATAGAGGTGTAGTGAGAGAATGCTGGACCAGAGCAGACTGAAAGAAACTACACAGAACAATCACCAAATTCTGCATCTCTGTGTTGGATGTCTGGGAAATTAATTTCAAAAAGCTTAGATGGCTCTGTCCTTCTACCTTTACTTTCTGTAACATATATTTGGACTGTTTGTACTCCATGTATTAAGCTCTTCTTGGTAGATATCTCACAGTTCTAGAATCTGCAACAGCTTAGGGTCTCCATCGCAAGTGAAGAAGTTTCATTTTACAGCGTCAAGAAACAGACCCTCAGGGCCTCTGTGTCAGCACTCTCCTGCCATACATTACCTGGCCTCATTGGCTCTCTGAAACCATGTGGAAGATTTCATGACTGCTTAACTCTTGAATTCTTCATGACTCTAAAGTCAGAATCACATGGATAACATTACCAGGTTTGGTAATCCATGTGATTCAATTTGAAATGGACCTTGGTCCCTGAATCATCTTTGCTACAGCTTGTTTGTTGTTTCTTTCTAGGAGCAGAAAATCTCTTAGGTCTTGTCCTTTAAAAACTGAAATATTAGCTTGGTGGGTTTTTACCCTGAGATTATCCTTTCCTACATTCTAGTGCAGATCAGGCCTGTCCTTAATCCCCTTGTTACTTTCAGCACAATCTTTGGCTGGAAAATTAGGTTTTTAGTGCTCTTTCTTCTCTTCAAATTTTGCCCAATTTACTCTTTTTGTTATATATCTCCATAAGAGTAATTACTAAAGACCATCCGACAAAGTCAATATTAGGCCCATTACTTTTCAACTTATCCTCGTGTCAATTATTAGGACATGACCAGAAAGCAGCCACATTTTTGCAAAACTATCACAAGAATAATCTCTAACCCAGATGCTAATTGTTTTTCCCTTTGAAATCTCTTGAGCTAGGCCTGCACAATCTTTATTGCTCTTGGTACTGTCTTCCAGGCACTTGTTAGGTTGGCCCATTAAGTCATGTTTACAGCATTTGAACACTTTCCTAAGCTAAAGTCCTAAAGTCATTCATATTATGCCAAAACAGCATGTTCAGTTTTTTTGCTTCAATACCTCACTCCCGGTACCAGCTTCTGTATTAGTTACTTTCCTATAAACGTATAGAAGAGTTTATTTGGGCTTATGATTCCAGAGGATTTGAGTCCATGACAGCAGACAGAGTGAAGGCATGGAGTCCCAAGCAGCAGTGGAAAGCTTATATCTTGAACCATAAGCAGGAATCAGAGAAAACATACTGGGAATGGTGTGAAGTTTTTGAAACTTCAAAGCTTGTCCCCTGTTATAATGTACTTCCTCTGGAAAAGTCACAAATTCTAATGCTGTCCAAAGAGTGCTTGCCATCAACTGGGGACCAAGAATTCACTTGCTCAAGACTATGGGGGGGCATTTCATTCAGAACACCATAGGCTGACAGCTTGGAATGACTCCTTGGCCTTAGTACCTTGAATAACATTTGAGGCAGGATGCTTATTGTTGCTTAAAGAAACATAAAAATGTTTAGGTTCTCTTTTACAAAAGAAAAGTGTAGTTTGGTGAGATTCTTCCCTTTGGACACCCTATATTTTATCTCAATACAGGTCAAGTCTCTCCTTAATGACTCCACTCTCCTTAGCAATTGCAGCCTCTCTTTCAACACAAGCTGCCACTGTAACATTAAGGCTACCAACTTCTAGTAGGATTGCCCATTAAACTCTGATTATAACATTCAACCACTATTCTAGTCCAAAGTTTCAATGTCTTCCACATTTCTTAAAACTCAATATGATCAATTTCTTTTCTGTTCTTGTGATAAAACACCATGACCAAGGAAGATTATGGAAGAAATAGTTTGTTTGGCTTATAGTTCTAGAGGTTTAGAACTATAACCCTTCCTTCCATGACAACAAGAGACAGGCTTACCAGCTGGAGCAACAAGCTGAGAACTCACATCTTGAACCACATGCATGAAGGAGAAAGAGAAAATTATAAACAGGGCAAAGACTTAATCTCTCAAAGCCTGCCATAATCATATACTTTCTCCAGCAATGCCACACTTCCTAAACCTTCTCAAACAGTACTAGCTGGGGCCAAGTGACATTTCTCATTCAAACAACCACAATTGGTCACAACTTCGGTGATAGAAAATAACCATCACCCAGGGACAGTAACCTTGGATTATGGCTATAAAGGTCTAGAGAAGTAAACCTTCTAGTCTGGGTCATGAACAATAGGCACATTTCCAGAGAATTCTCCAGCAATACTAACCTTAAATTTATAAAAGAAATATATCACTAGACATGCCTTTAATTCCAGTACTCAGGATGCAAAGGCAGACAGAAGTCTATGAGTCCCATGCCAATCTAGTCTATGTAGAGATTTTTAGTACATCTAGGATGTGGTGGTATCTTAGTCACTGTTTTATTGTTGTGAAGAGACACCAAGGCCAAGGCAACTCTTATAAAACAAAATATTTAATTGAAGACTTACTTAAAAAAATCAGAGGTTTAGTTTATTATTGTCATAGAAGGAAGCATAGCAACATGCAGGCAGGCTCTGTCGCTGTATCTGAGAGTTACATCCTTATTTGTAGGCTGAGAGAGAGACTTTGGGCTGTTAAAACCTCATATCCCACCCTCACTGACACACTTTCAAATAGTACCACTCCCTTGCGACTAAGCATTCAAATATATGAGCCTATGGGAGGCATTCTTATTGAAACCACCACATTTCACTTCCTGCTCCTCATAGGCCCATAACCATATTATATTAAAAAATCCATTTAGTCCAACTTCAAACATACCCATTGTCTTTTCCAGTTTCAAGTCTGCTTAAAAGTCCAAAGTCTCTTCTGAAACTCAAAACAGTCTCTAACTCTAAATTCATGAAAAATCAAAAAGCAGATCACATACTTTTAACACACAATGGTATAGAACATACAATTCCATTCCAAAAGGGAGAAAGGGTGCATAGTGAGGAAATACTGGTACAAAGCAAGAAGGAAAATCATCTGGGCAAACTCCAAACTCTGCATCATCATTTCTGATGTCAAAGTGCTCATCAGCTCTCCCATTCCTTTCAGTTTTGTTGACTGCAACGTGCTTCTTTCTCTTGGCTTGTTCCACTCCATGTTAGCAGCTGTCCTTAGAAGATGTCCCAGGATTCTGTCATCTCCAACATCTTGGAGATTCCATGACAATCTATGCTTCACATTCACAGCTTCACACAATGACCCCAAAGGCTTCCATGCAGGGACACCTCTGACACATGCCTAGCCTCAGTAGCTTTCCTTACCCATGGAGGGAGATTCTACAACCTCTTGTATTCTTGAATCGAAAACCAGAACCACTTAACTGAAACTGACAAGTTCATTTGCTTGGTGGGGCTGGAACTTGGCCCCTCATTCAAATACATTTGCATTAGTTTTCTGTTTTTGATGGTTCTTCACTGCTTAAACTTTTCTTTAATTCTTTTTTGTAAGTTAGAAGCTTATCTGGATGGGGTCTTTCCCATTTTATTCCACTTAGCATCAAGCTTCTTTTAAAACTTTTTGTCTCCTTGAGCATTGGACTTGGCTCCACATTACATTTACTGGTGTTCCTTATCAACAAACTGTGTATTTTGTAGTTTTCTCTGCTCAGCTTCCTCCTTTCCATTATAGATCTGCGTAAGAGTAGCCACTAATACTCAAGCAACAGACTCAGTACTAGGCTGTTTTGAATTCTCTTCAGTCAATGACATTAATCCAAAACTCTAACTTCCAGAAAACTTTTAGGACAAAGGCAGAAAGCAGCCACATTCTTTGCCAAAATATGACAAGAAGTGTCTCTAGGCCACTTAATAATATTCATCACCTCTGAACCTTCTTGAGTTGCACCCCCAGAGTTCAAATTTCCCTCAGCACTGTCTTCTGTGTTCCTACTAGGAGGGTCCTGTAAGCCATACTTAAAACATCCAACGGCTTTTCTATTCTAAAGTCCCAAAGTCCTCCATATTCCTCCAACAAATAACATGGTTTAAATGTTTTCTTCCATAAGAGTTATCATGATGATTTCTCTTTACAGCAATAGAATAGTGGCTGGGACAGGTGGTTTGATAAAATCCCTGATAATTGGGATGTAGGTTCTTAGCTACTGTTACAGAGCTATCCCTGCTCCCTCGCATGATTGTCATGGACTAATCTTTTGAAGGTGTAAGCAAGTCCACAATTAAGTGCTTTCTGTTAGTTGTTTTGAAGTTGCCTCTTCAAACTTTGGAGAGAGAGAAACAGAGATACACACAAACACAGAAAGACAGAAAGAAATGTTTTCAGTTGATCTGTAATAATTCATTATTTTTATCAAGGCTACACTATAGGAAATGCTAAGGATATTTTTAAGATAAAAGAAAATAACATTATACTATAACTTGGATCTAAAAGACAGATTGAAGATCAATTCCTGATGTGTTAGCTGGTTTCCTGGTTTTTAGTTTTTATTTTTTTAGATTTATTTATTTTACTATTATATGTGTATGAGTGTTTTGCCTGCATGTATGTATTGAACCACATATGTGCCTGGTACCTATGGACATCAGAAGAGGTCATCAGATCCCCTGAGACTGGTGTTGTAGGTGGTTGTAAATCAATATGTTGGTGTTGGGATTTAAACTTGGGTCCTCTGAAAGAGCAACAAGTGCTCTTAGCCACTGAACCAGCTCTCCAGACTGGTATCTTGTTTTTAAATAAAGACCTTGTTAATAAGTTGGGATAATCAGGATCATTTTCCCATCTCAATATCTTTAGCACACTTGGAAAAAATCCTCATTATCATCAATATTAGGGTTCTCCACAGAAAGAGAATTAATCAGATATAGAGAGATTATGGATAAGAGAGTATTTATCATAGTAATGTGCTGTGAAAATTATCAAAAATGTGAAAGTCCCACAACATGATGCTACCTACAAGTTGGAAAACTAGAAAAATAGAGGTGTATTTCATTCTGTGTTCAATAGCCTAAGAACCAGGAATTCTGATATCTAAGAGGATATCATAGACATCACAATTCCATTAGAGGTGGGAAGAATTTACACATTTCATGCCTATTTTCTTTTCTATTTGGGCACTCAACAGTTTAGATGGCATCTACACACATTGGTCAGGGTAAATATTTATACAGTCAACTTATTCAAATGCTCATCTCTTATGGAAGCTGCCTCTCAGACACATGAGAAAATAATGTTTGGTCAGTTCTGTGGGCATCCCTTGTGTCAGTCAAATTGATACAAAATGAATCATCACATTCTGTAAAGAAGTATCTTTAAGGGTTTCAAGCACAAGGATATGGCTGTCTTCAGGGTTCTTCAGTTGACCTACCACACAGTGGCCTGCAAATACTAATTCATGGTCAAGATTGTTCATCCAGGAGCTCAATAACATAAAAGAATGAAGTGAGATGCACAATAATATGCAATTCTGAAATCTACTCCATGAGGCCCTAAATGCCTCCCTCCAGCCCCTTTTCCTCAACAATATTTACTTATGCAGTTTGAGATAGTCTCCATTTTGATGTGGATTACAAATCTCTCTTTCTCTTCCTCCTCTTCTTGATGACAGAAGCAGCCAGAGGTATCTGTGTAGAAACAAATAACAAGAGAAATCACTCCACTTCTTTGCCATCCGTAGTCCTCACACTTCGTTGGCATTTAATAATTTGGCAGTGATTGTTGCTGGGAATAGAATAGCATAAGAGACAGTTTATATTTAGATAACATGACCCTGATATGAATAGCTGGTATGAGTCTGCTAAAACATAGATGACACTGATATACTGCAAGATATGAGCACAAAATTACTGACTCTAGATATCTAGGGGTAACAAAAGTAAGCAGTGGTGTAATCTGTTATGTCATTATTTTTGGCAGAGTGACACTTTTGTATGATCTGCATAATCTGCATAAACATGACATTGAGGTCAGAAGTTTGAACATTTGCCTTCACCAGTCGACCTATATCTGTCTGCTTGTTGGCAGATCTGTGTGCTTACTTCCATGTGCTGTAAGTATTGGTCCACATGTGTGTCTGTGCCTACTTGTGTGCAGCCCATGTATGCTGGCATTTGCTGGCCTAGAACTTTGCGTGGTGGCCTTTCCCTAGAGTGGATGTAGTATGTTATATAAGTCCATGACTCCTTAAAATCTCATCAATGTTTATGTCTTCTGTGACTCCTGCCCCCCGACCTGGCATTAGTGCATGGGCTGCATATCTGGTACAATCCAGCAGGACATAATAGTGAGGGGAAGACCAAGAGGTGAACAGGACCCCTGGATCAGTAGGAAAGATTCACATAGGTACTTATGTGAAGGCGTAAGTCACAAACAATGCCACACCAATTTGGGATTATGATTAATAGGGTGATATTTATTTAAAGGGGAAAAACTTACAGATCACTGTCCCAGGCAACAGCCCTCTACACGACCAGGAGTCTAGTCGCCGGTGGAGCAGGAAGTGAAGAGAGAGAGGAGAGGGAAGTGGCCGCTTTTATAAAGGGAGAGAGACCACGCCCCAAGGGGCTGGTATCTCAGCGGCGATAGGCTGGAGGAGTGGGAGGACCTCCCGCAATACCTCCCCCTTCTGTTTAAATAAGAGAGTTCTAAACCTACTATGAAATTATATACAATAAGTACAAATATCCTATTCTAACTAGCTTAGGTCTTGTATAATAAATAACTTGGCCAAGTCATGAGAGAAAGTAACTACATTTATATAGTCTTCAACCCCATCAAAGATCTGAGAAGGGAAATAATGTTACCTGGTTAATTAGGAAGTTCAATAAAACAACTTCCAAAACATGCAACAAATCACAGAGACAACTAGCTACCTAGGCAATCACCCAAAGTCACATTAGTAGCGTTGAAGCAACCAACTTTGGCTAAGGCCTAACATAACTGACACACCATTTTCAAAGGCAAGCAACTTTTCAAAACTATCTTACCCTGTCTTGGCAGGATAAGACAGTCCTGTTTTATCCATTGATGCATGCTCTGTATCTTTGTCGGTGGTTGAGGTACGGGCATTTCTTTGCCCAAAGGCCAGTTCTGCTAAAAAGAAAGGCTCCAGGTGGAGTGTCTTTGGTGCTCAACATTCTCTCGGGAATAGAGTGGTGTTGCCAGGAGCAATTGTGTCTCACTACCACAAAACTCTGAGTTAGATTAAAGGCCATTTTCTACAGCTCTTTGAAGAAGTTGAAGATTATCTATCTATACTGAGTATAATCTCTATATATCTAAAGAACCTGATTAGTCTAATTATAAATGACAAACTTAGATGACTATTAGTCTATATAATTCTCAATATCTATCTAACTTAAAGATTAAGACAATAAACAACTGTGAAACAAATGAGGACAATGACCTCCAAATATAAACAATGTACAAATATACATTGCAGTAGGTAAATATATATCAATACACAAACATTATATAAGTATCTTAATCAGAGGTAGAAATGTACACTGCAATATGGTAAATATATACAATATATATATATCAATACAATATATGTCAATACATAAAATATGTTTTAAACAGAGGTAGAAACATGAATGCATACAATAGTCAATACAATTTAACTTTGTATCAATATACAAGAATCTATATCAATATATTTGTCTAACAACAGTAACTCACAATTACAAATCTATTATCCCATCATCCCTCTTTTTTTTTTCAAAATGATCCCTGAGCTTATAAAATTCCTCCCCCAACCCTCAATCGTATACTAATTATAATCAACCCCTAAATGATGTCCCTAAACCCAAGGGCAAACTTTACTGGGAGAGGGGACGTCGTCCTCTAGAATTACTTCTAGCTGTCATGGGGGCGACGTTCTTTCTGGGGGATCCTGTAAAAGTAAAATGATGGTTAAATTTCAAGATCAATGTCTTTTAAAATTGCCAATAGTCTCTGAGTATTTTGTGCAGGTCTGGCCAAAATGTTGTATAAGATGTGCACCATTTCAGCTAACCAAGTTGGAACTGTCTTGTGCAGCTGGTACCCAAAGCAGGTCTTGTTGTAGCGCTATCAGTATCATGACGTCATATCAACCAGGTGGAGTTGTTGTTATGGGGCCCCATCTTCTTCCTGGAAACTTCAAATGTCACTTCAGGAAAAACTCATTGTTCATTATGAAAAACTTAAGCATTAATCATATAGACATATATATATATATATATATATATTCAATGAAAGACATGATAGATATATTCAATGAAAAGTATGATAGATATGAAGAAAAGCAAAGATGTTTTCTAAACTCATATTTCTTTCTGTCCCACATCATGGCTCTTGACATGAGACAGAAACTCCAGAAACTCTGGGTTTTTCTCTTACTAACAGGCTTGGAATTGGAGAAGGACTGAGCCAAAGTCCAACTTCAAAACCAGCTTTATAAATTTAGAAATATGGTTTAATATTACTTACACAACCCTTTCAGTTTTCTTGATATTTCCTATTGGGCAGGTATTTTTCCATCTGTCAGTATCCAAATATCCAGGGTCCCTTGAATTTTTCAAAGATGAGTGTTTTCCTGTGGAGATAAGAACAGAACCCTGCCCCCATTCTATATGTTTTTCTTACCATCTGTATGAATATCATCATTGGAGATAAGTTGTCATTTCTCCTTTCCAAGAGGTTTCTCCTCTTCAAATCGAAACTTTATTAATTTTGATGGTATCCACAATTTTTCTTCTCCTGTGGAAACAAGAGCAAAACCCCTTCCCCAACGTAGCACATCTCCTGGCTTCCATTGAGAGGTCAGCACATCTTTGAAATAAATCGGTTGATTTAGTTCAGCAGACTTTTCCATTATCCAATGTCTCTCTGCTGCTGTCGTTCCTTTCTCATTAGCGTTAAGAAAATTCAAGGTTAATAAAGCATTATGTAATCTATTTCTGGGGGTATTTTCGGTCCCTTTCTGTTTGTTCAGCATATCCTTTATAGTACGATTTGATCTTTCTATAAATGCCTGATCTGTAGGATTATTTGGTATACCTGTAATGTGTTTTATATTATAATAATCAAAAAAGCGTTTCATTTTCTTAGATACATATGCTGGACCATTATCAGTCTTTATTTGTGCAGGTATACCCATGATGGCCATAACTTCCAATAAATGTGTGATTACTGAATCAGCCTTTTCTGAGCTCAGGGCAGTAGCCCATTGAAAACCTGAATACGTGTCTATGGTGTGGTGTACATATTTTAATTTACCAAATTCCATAAAGTGGAACACATCCATCTGCCAGATTTCATTTCTCTTAGTACCCTTTGGGTTACTCCCTGCAGGCAACGGTGTTTGATTATAGAAAGAACAAGTAGGACATCTCTTTATAATGTCCTCAGCTTGTTGCCAAGTAATGGAAAATTCTTTCTTTAGGCCTTTACTATTGACATGATGCTTCTTATGAAATTCTGAGGCCTGCAACACACTTCCAATCAATAATTGATCAATCTCAGCATTGCCTTGGGTTAGAGGACCAGGCAGACCTGTATGGGACCGGATGTGTGTTATGTACATCGGACAAAGCCTGTTCCTGATTATGTCTTGTACCTGGATAAACAATGAAGTCAACTCTGTGTCATCTGGTATAAATTCAGCTGTCTCAATATGCAAGATAACTCTTTCTGCATATTGTGAATCTGTAACTATATTAAGAGGTTCTTTAAAATCCCTTAGCACCATAAGAATGGCATATAATTCTGCCTTCTGGACAGAATTATAAAGGCTTTGTTCCACCTTACTCAATTCATCTGACTTGTAACCTGCTTTCCCTGATTTATTTGCATCAGTATAGAAAGTACGGGCTCCAGTTATTGGAGCATCACGTACAATTCTAGGAAGAATCCAAGAAGTTCTTTTTATGAGGTTAAGTCTACCACTTTTGGGATAGTTGCTATTAATTTCTCCCAAAAAATTAGCACAAGCTCTTTGCCATGGTTCATTGTCTTCCCATAACTTTTTTATTTCTTCAGTAGTAAAAGGCACTATAATTTCTGCTGGGTCTATACCTGCTAGTTGACGAAGTCTCAGCTTACCTTTTATAATGAATTCAGAGACTTTTTCCACATAAGTTTTTAATTTTTTACTTGGTTTATTAGGTATAAATATCCACTCTAAAATAATATCTTCCCTCTGCATTAGAATCCCTGTAGGAGAAATTCTGGAAGGCAATATGACTAGGATGCAGCTAAGATTTGGGTTCACCCTATCCACATGTGCCTCCTGTAATTTTTCCTCAATCATTGTCAGTTCCTTTTCTGCTTCAGCTGTCAGTTCTCTTGGACTATTCAAATCTTTATCACCATCTAAGGTTTTGTTTAAATGAACTACTAGATCAGGTGTTATCCCAACAGCTGGTTGTAGACTGGAAATGTCTCCTAACAATCTTTGGAAGTCATTAAGAGTCTTTAAGCGGTCTCTCCTAATTTGTGCCTTTTGCGTTTTAATTTTCTCTAACCCTATTCTGTAACCTAGGTAATTAATAGAGTTTCCTCTTTGAATCTTTTCAGGGGCAATTTGTAATCCCCACCTAGGCAAGACTTTCTTTACTTCTTCAAACATCCTTTCTAAAGTATCTTTATTTGAATCAGATAACAAGATGTCATCCATGTAATGATAAATGATGGACTTGGGGAATTGTTTATGAATTATTTCCAATGGCTTACTTACAAAATATTGGCACAGTGTAGGACTATTGAGCATACCCTGTGGGAGGACAGTCCACTGATATCTCTTATTAGGCTGAGAATTATTATAAGTAGGCACTGTGAAGGCAAATTTTTCTCTATCCTTTTCTTGTAACGGTATAGTGAAAAAACAATCTTTCAAATCAATAACTATAAGAGGCCATCCTTTTGGTAACAGAGAAGGCAAAGGAATTCCAGACTGTAGTGGGCCCATAGGTTGAATTACTTTGTTGACAGCTCTTAGATCTGTCACCATTCTCCATTTACCAGATTTCTTTTTTACAACAAACACAGGAGAATTCCAAGGGCTGGTTGATTCTTCAATATGGTGAGCATCTAGTTGCTCTTGCACCAGCTGTTCCAATGCCTGTAGTTTATCTTCAGCTAGAGGCCACTGTTTGATCCATATTGGCTTCTCAGTTAGCCATTTTAAAGGTAGGACTGTTGGTACCTCTAAAGGTTTGGTATTTGCTGTATGTTCTTGTACAGCCTGAATGGCTGGTAACCTTTTTCCATAATACCTCATCATATCCTTCCCTGAATTATGAATTCCTGGAAATACAGGAATGTTAATCTGGGTATTCCATTGCTGTAGCAGGTCACAGCCCCATAAATTTATGGCAATATTGGCTATATATGGCCTTAGTCTTCCTATTTGCCCTTCGGGCCCTATGCATTCAACCCATCTTGTGCTTTGTTTTACACGAGATAGGGTTCCAATTCCTAGGAACTGAACATCTACCTCTTGAAGAGGCCAATTCGGATGCCAAGATTCTGGGGTAATGATACTTACATCCGCACCTGTGTCTAATAAGCCTTCAATAAAAGTGCCATTTATACAGACTCTTAGCTTTGGTCTTTGATCATTAATAGAAGTCTGCCAAAATATACGTTTACTCTGTCCTACTGGGTTTTTTGACTCATCCTCCACACGTAATTCATCATTTAGACCAGTATTACTTTTTACAGCAGAAATTGGAGCTTTTAATTTTCTTGGTGAGGCACGTTCTCCACTGTGACTGGGAATGACTGGGCCACTGTTGGCTTGGGGGCCTGCGAGAGGCCCCCCCATGGAGTTTCCCGATGATATCGGATTGCCCCGTCTATCTGTTGTTGACCTACATTCGTTGGACCAATGCCTGCCTTTACCACATCTCCTACATATACCTGAAGGCCGAGGTCTCCTATTTTTGTCATTCCCAGAAGAGATATTATTCCTAGAAATTCTTTGCCTGCAATCCCTTTGTAAATGTCCTAATTTACCACAATTAAAACACCTGGCAGTTTGATGTCTCCTCATTGCTTTGGAAATCACTTCTCCTACCCAAGATTCATCATTATAGCTAAACGTCTCAACATTCATCGTATGCTGAATCCATTCATCCATAGGTGCTGATCTAGACTTTAAAGGCCCAATTATCTTTTTGCATTCTATGTTTGCATTCTCAAAAGCTAGAGATTCAAGAAGTATTCGTCTAGATTCTGGGTCTGTTACCCCTATGTCCAGAGCCTTAATCAATCTTTGCAAAAAGTCAATAAAGGGTTCTCTCTGTCCCTGCCTAATTCTGGTATATGATTCAACCCTTTTTGCTGGATCTTGTATCCTATTCAAAGCATTTAAAGCTGCTTGGTGACATAGACACAGTACTTCATCGTCATAAAGAGCTTGGACCTGTGGATCAGCATATTCTCCTGCACCAAGAATTTGATCTTGGGAAACCTCAATACCTTTTGCTCTTCCTTGCTGTTCCATATGTTTGGATTCTTCTCTGAAATAAATTCCAAACATCAAGGAAGGTCCATTATCTAAAACTGCAGATACTAACTGATGGAAATCATGGGGGGTAGCTCTAGCATTAGAAGCCCAAGTCTTTATCATTTCCTTTACATATTGGCATTGTGCAAGCCAAAATTAACAACAGCTTGCTTAATTTCTTTCAGATCATTCATTGCTATTGGTGTCCATCTAGCTTCTCTGACTCCCTTTGAGCCTTTAGAAGTTGACGCTTTGTCAGAATTAAGTATAGGATATGTCGCTAGAACCCTGGGTAAGCCAGTTCTAATAGCTGGTGGAGGCATTGTATCCTGTCCTTGTGCCTCCTTACTCTGTTCACCAGCTGCAATAATTTCTCCAATCTTTTCAAATCTTTTTATCATTGTCTCTCTTAAATCCTGAATCTCCTGACCTGTATATATTTCCAGTGATTTCACTGAGGTATCAATTTTTTGGTCCCCATTCTGTACCTGTGATTCCAAAGCTTTAATTTTTTCATTCAAAGATAACATGTCCTCCTTAAACTTTTCTTGTATATCATGTAGATTCCCATCTTGGAGGTACATTCTGTCTGTTACCTTATCAAAACTTTGTGATAATCTCTGAAGGTCAAATTCAACAGCCTGAACCCTTTCAGGTAACTTTCTAATACCCTTGGATATGGAATCAATTTTGTCTGTCATAGTATCCACTTGTTCAGATAACCTCTGATTTTCAATAATTTTAATCCTGTCAATTAGTTGTTCATTATTAGTTCGTAAAGATTCTATCATTCTTAGGAGTGCCATATTCTTCCTTAATGATAGAATATGGAAAAGAAAACTGAAGCCTAGTAACAAGCAAATTAAGGTATTCCCATAATCATATAAACCTTGAATGATGTAATTCATTGTATTAGTAAATATAAAATTACTAATCCATTGTATTAGTGAAAACAAAGCAGTAAAATTTGCGTTAGAAACGAAAATTGCCATATTACCTATTGTCCAGCAGGTGGCGCTGTTGCAGAATCGCGATGAAAACATGGTCCTGTTTCAGTGCCTTAGTAGATGTTAAAAACTGGAAAACGCAAGTTTCTCAACAAAGTAAATGTAATTAAATCAATTCCAGAGATGGAACCAGAAACCCAGAATCCAGGGGTAGAGAAGAGCAATCTGGAAGCTGCTTATGCCTCCACGTGACAGAGTCACCCTGAGGGGTTGCAGCTTTCAGCAACCGCGTGCTCTGGTTCGCGCCACTTTAAGAGCTGTGCTTGCAAGGGAGATTTAAAAACAACCCAGAAAAGAGCAAACCACGGGAGGCCAAGGCCGCTGCTGAAAGGCACAGGCAGCGGCTGAGGAAGCAAGGGCTCCCGCCAAGCCGAACTTGCGGCCGCCAAGCCGAACTTGCGGCCACCAAGCCGAACTTCCAGCCGCCAAGCCGAACTCGAGGCTGCGAGCCGGGAGAGGTTCTAAAACCAAACGTTGGGTGCCAAAATGAAGGCGTAAGTCACAAACAATGCCACACCAATTTGGGATTATGATTAATAGGGTGATATTTATTTAAAGGGGAAAAACTTACAGATCACTGTCCCAGGCAACAGCCCTCTACGCGACCAGGAGTCTAGTTGCCGGTGGAGCAGGAAGTGAAGAGAGAGAGGAGAGGGAAGTGGCCGCTTTTTTAAAGGGAGAGAGACCACGCCCCAAGGGGCTGGTATCTCAGCGGCGATAGGCTGGAGGAGTGGGAGGACCTCCCGCAACACTTGTGGGCACTATGCCAAGAGAGGTGAAGAAAGTAAACTAGTTATTTTCACAGCACTGAAAGCTGAACATGAGGGCACTTGCAGTGGGAAGTCAAAGTATGTGAGCTGTGAACTGTGAAAGAGAAACTGAAAACTTGGGTATGTGATTTAACACATGGCCTCATGAAGGCTCTTTTATCAAAAGGAACGCAATATAGTCAGAACATGGGAAAGCCAGCTTCTGGGTTTCTAAGACAAGGGGCCAGATAGTGACTCACTGACAGTGGAAGAGATAGAGAAATTGGCCTCTATCACCATCTTCTTTGAGGCAGTGTCCATAAGTTTTGAGACTACAAAACTGGGAAAAATGAGCTGGATGATGGCTATAGTATGTCTTGTATCATCGTCTTTTTCTCTCTAAGTATACCCTAGTAGTGGAGCTGAGATGCTCTGTTAGGGGGGTCCAGAAAGGAGGCTAAATGTTGAGATCACTACTTCTTGGTGCCCAGTAATTTACCCTCCTTCTATCCTGACGTTGGAGCATGCTCCTCATAGTGGTGGTTTCATTGTTAGTGCTTAAAACCCTGATGCCCAAATTGAAGTTTAAGTATCTAGGGCTTGATGACTGACCTTTGCCACAGCAATTGCAGTTTTCCTGTTGCCAGTTGTGCCTGCAAGAAATGTCAGCTAAAAGAGATTATTTTCTCTTGTTACTCTTGGGTACTGGAATAAAAGCTTGCATGGGAAGGTAGAAAATATAAGCTGGAATGGGTGACAGGGACCCAAGAAGGGAAAGAGCATTTAGGACATAGGCTTTTACTTGTGGATGCACATTGGAATCTCTGGGGGGGAGGATTTAAATAGTGCTCTTAACTTACATTACCAGGGATTCCAATTGATCTGGGTATCACATTTCAAGCTCTCTGGTTGATTCTAATGTTTAGCTAGCTTTGCGAAAAATGGAGTCAGAAATACTAAGCAAGCTATATATACAGTACCAGGTGAATTATCATTGTTGTCACATAAAACATCTCCACAAAGGTTATACCAGTTTTGTTCAGAGCTCTTGTAGAAAGCAGGTCCTGAACAGGCAGTCATGTGTAGGCTTTGATTTTGCATTCACAGCAAGCTTCTAAGGCATGTTGCTGATGCTGGTCTACATGTAACACTTTAAGTAAGGAGGATTCCCCAGTCTACTCAATGGAGGGACCTAGGCCTAGGGAACATGGATGATTTAGCAAAATTTTTTGGTTAATTTGGAACCAGGATCAAATTGTCTTTCTCCCAGTGAATATTTGGTATCATATGTGAGAATTCAGCTATGTAAACTGGCTATAAAAACAGAGCATTGACAGACAGATTAGAGAGTAGCTGTCATGATTAATTGACTTGTAAAAAAGTCTAAGAGACTCCCTTAATAATAAACAGTATAGGATATTGCTATTACTCTTGATTTCCCAATGGAACTTGATAGTAAGACCTTATTTTTGAAGACACAACACATTTTGGTCACAGTACATAGAGAAATCAAGCTTAAATTGACTTGGAAACTTCTTCCAACTGGCTAGCTTTCAGTGTTGGAAGGTGCTTTGTAGGCTGCTTTGGAATAAAAACCAACAATCTTACCCAGCTGAGTAACTCTTGTAGTTACAGTAATAACTGACTTAGCAAGGTGTGTCCATTGGTACAATAGTGGCATGAATATTACAGGGGTTAACCAACAGTTTTCTGATTGTATTTAAGTCCCGCTCCACAGGAAAGTACTCATGCTTCATAATATAAACCTGTCAAGGAACCAACAACTGAGCAAGTAAGAAAACCCAGGAGATAACCTACTGCTGTGATACTGATGAACAGGTCTGTATCAGGCTTAGAACCTTTTAAATACTTACCTGTCTAATCATGGATTACTGCAGCTCCCATCCCTCACTAGAAAAGCTTCTTTTTGCAATGGACAGTGCTTAACACAGAGACTCACAACTTCTCAAAGTACAGAGAATAAACAATAAAATAATGTAGTCATAAATGAGACATATATCATCACTCTGTGATGGCATTCAGAAGACTTTGAAACTTTGGACTAGAAAAGTCTTTAAATGCTGTAAGCAAGGCTTAATGGTATCTTTGTAGGAGTCTTGAATATAGTAGTGCTGACAGCAAAATGGACCATAGAAGCCCATCTCAAGGTTTCAGAGAGAGAATCAAGGACTTTAAAAGCAACTATCCTCATCCTAATAACTTGCCTGAGACTAGATTTAAAAATGTAACAGACTAATTTCTTTGGTGGATAAAATTTCAAGATAACGTGATGTTGAATCTATGCCATAGTTGCTAATGATAACACTTATATGGGTCTATAATGAAGGAAAACAAAGTGGGACAGAAAGAAATGCAAAATGCACAGTTTGGAGAGACAAAGAATATTAATAATCTTAATGTTATAGCCAAGGCATCTTTTGAAAGAAAGGCTGTAATTACTATGGAGATTAGTGACATTAAAGAGAGGCCTGTTCTGCACTGGATCAAAGGGAAGGTTGCCCACAGCACAGGATCCATCCCAGCTAAGTGTTCTGGCTAGTTTTATGTCTACTTGATGAAGTTAGAGTCATCTGAAAGGAGGGAATCTCAGTTGAGAAAATGCCTCCATAAGATCCGACTGTAAAGCATTTTCTTAATTAGTGATCGATGGGGGAGGGCCCAGCCCATTATGGGTGGTCTGATGGTCCTGGGTTCAATACGAAAGCAAAGCAAGCCATGATGAGAAAGCCAGTATGCAGCACTGTGGCCTCTGCTTCCTTTCTTTCCTCCAGGTTCTTGCCCTGCTTTAATTCCTGTCTGACTTCTTGTAGTGGTAGATTATAATGTAGAAGTATAAGTTAAATAAACCCTTCCCTCCATAACTTCCTTTCATTCATGGTGTTTCATCATAGCAACACAAATACTATCTAGGCCGCTAAGCTTCCAATTTGTGAAAAGAAAAGGCCTGTGTTAAGTATCAAACCCTCAGACTAAGGACTGAGGTGCCTATTTAACATATCAAAGTGGACCTGGCTACAAGGTTCTCCCAACATCCCTTAGTACCTATCTGTTACAAAGTATGCCTGGCATACCTGGCCCCCTATCCTGAACTCTTCAGCCCAAGGGTTTGGGTGCCCTTCCCCCAGGGGCTCTTCCCTGTATAATGCAGACATTTTGGCTATCTGTCCCTTTTGCACCTTTATTCTCTCTTGGCTGCTGCACTTGGTTCCTCTCTCTCTTAAGCTCCCCCTACCATCCTACATGGCCCAGTTCAGTCTGGTCATGTCCACTCTGGACTCTCCCAGATGTTCCTGCCTCTGACTATGCTCTCTCAAATATCTACAACAAACTTTCTCCTCCACCAAACCTAAGAGCAGCCATGTCCTTTCCTTTCCTTTGATTTCTTTCCTCTTTAAAAGTTCACTAAGGATTTTTTTCTATCCCCAAAAGCAACCACAAACAAAACCTGCTGCTACTGTAATTCAAGATTGTGAGGGACCTTCCAAAGCTGACGGCGGAACTTGACAGTGTCAGCCATCTGGTATTGGCTTCAGAGGCATGAGGGACAAAAGAGCAAGAGGATCCTGGAACCTCCCTCTGTGGTTCGAGAGAACTACTGAGGCCAGGTAGCATGTGACAAAAGAGTCCCTGCATGGAAGCCCCGATAAGATCGGGAATGCTAAGTGACCATTTAATGAAACTGCAAAGGTAATGTCTGGTTTGTAGTGGAGACAACACAATGTTGGAGATTCCAGAGCCATACAATAGCTTCAATATTTCTTCACTATGCCTCCATTTCTCTATTTTAGAATGCCAATGTTCATTATGTGCCATGATGTCTTGGAAGGATGTAACTTACTTTTTGATTTTACAGTGGGTTAGAATTAAGAGATTGCCTTGAGTTCCTGTCTTAGTTTACTATCTATTGCTGTGGCAAACCACCATGACCAAAAACAACTTTGGGAGGAAAGGGCTTATTTTACTTACAGCTTGTAGTTTAAAGAAGAAAGTCAGGATAAGAACCTGAAGGTAAGAACTGAAGAAGAAGCTGCAGAGGAGCACTGCTTGCTTCCTGTGACTTATTCAACCTGATTCCTTATACAACCCAGTGTTGTGTGAGGTTTTACTCCTTTGGTTTTTTGCGAGGCCTACCACACTGCTCCCAAATAAATCACATGGATGCTTATTATTACTTTTGAATGCCCAGCCTTAGCTTGACTTGTTTCTTGCTTTCCTTAACTTAAATTATCCCAACTACTTTTTGCCTCAGGCCTTTTATCTTTCTCTATTTCTGTATACCTTTCTTTACTTCTTTCTCTGGGGCTTGCTGTGTGTAACTGGGTGGCAAACCTCTGATGTCCTTCTCTCCTTGTTCTCTTGCTCCTTGTTCTCGCTCCCAGATTTTTCTATTTATACTCTCGACTGCTAGCACCACATATCCTCGCTCCTGCATTGCTTTCAGCTGTTCATCTCTTTATTAGGGCCATCAGGTGTTTTAGAATGACAAGGAATCACAGTCACAGTTAATCAGTGTAAACAAAAGTAGCACACCTGAAAATAATATTCCCCAACAACTCAGAGTCATCTGCCGAGGAGTGGCACTTCCACTGACTGTTCTGGGCCCTCCCACATCAATCATTAATCAAGAACATGCCTTATAAATTAACCTACAGGCAGTCTGTTGGAGGTATTTTCTCAAATGAGGTTCCTCTTCCCAGATAACTAACTTTGTCAAGTCGACAAAAAGTAAAAGAAAGGAAGGAAGAGAGGGAGGAAGAAAGAAAGAAAGAAAAAAAGAAAAAGAAAGAAGACCTCCTCAGAAGAGATTCCAGTTCTTCTGTTGAGAATTCTCTGTTCAGCTCAATGCCCCATTTTATAATTGGGTTGATTAGCCTTTTACGGTCTAGTTTCTTGAGTTCTTTATATATTTTGGAGATCAGACCTTTGTCAGTTGCGGGGTTGGCGAAGATCTTCTCCCAGTTGGTGGGTTGCCTTTGTGTCTTAGCGACAGTGTCCTTTGCTTTACAGAAGCTTCTCAGTTTTAGTAGGTCCCATTTATTCAATGTTGCCCTTAATGTCTGTGCTGCTGGGGTTATACGTAGGAAGTGGTCTCCTGTGCCCATGTGTTGTAGAGTACTTCCCACTTTCTCTTCTATCAGGTTCACTGTGTTCAAACTGATATTGAGGTCTTTAATCCATTTGGACTTGAGTTTTATGCATGGTGATAGATATGGATCTATTTTCATTCTTCTACAGGTTGACATCCAGTTTTGCCAGCACAATTTGTTGAAGATGCTCTCTTTTTTCCATTGTATACTTTTAGCTCCTTTATCGAAAATCAGGTGTTCATAGGTTTGTGGGTTAATGTCAGGGTCTTCTATTCGATTCCATTGGTCGACTACTCTGTTTTTATGCCAATACCAAGCTGTTTTCAATACTGTAGCTCTGTAGTAGAGTTTGAAGTCAGGGATGGTAATGCCTCCAGACGATCCTTTGTTGTATAAGATTGTTTTGGCTATCCTGGGTTTTTTGTTTTTCCATATAAAGTTGATTATTGTCTTTTCCTTAAGGTCATGCTCAACTTCCTTAGCAATCAGGGAAATGCAAATCAAGACAATTTTAAGATACCATCTTACACCTGTCAGAATGGCTAAAATAAAAAACACCAATGATAGCCTTTGTTGGAGAGGTTGTGGAGAAAGGGGTACACTCATCCATTGCTGGTGGGAATGCAAACTTGCGCAACCACTTTGGAAAGCAGTATGGCGGTTTCTCAGGAAATTCGGGATCAACTTACCCCTGGACCCAGCAATACCACTCTTGGGAATATACCCAAGAGAGGCCTTATCATACAACAAAAGTATATGCTCTACGATGTTCATAGCAGCATTGTTTGTGATAGCCAGAACCTGGAAACAACCTAGATGCCCTTCAATGGAAGAATGGATGAAGAAAGTATGGAATTTATACATATTAGAGTACTACTCAGCAATAAAAAACAAGGACTTCATGAATTTTGCATACAAATGGATGGAAATAGAAAACACTATCCTGAGTGAGGTAAGCCAGACCCAAAAAGAGGAACATGGGATGTACTCACTCATATTTGGTTTCTAGCCATAAACCAAGGACATTGAGCTTATAATTAGTGATCCTAGAGAAGCTAAATAAGGAGAACCCAAAGAAAAACATATAGGCATCCTCCTGAATATTAACCTTCAGCAAGCGATGAAAGGAGACAGAGACAGAGACCCAAATTGGAGCACAGGACTGAAATCTCAAGGTCCAAATCAGGAGCAGAAGGAGAGAGAGCACGAGCATGGAACTCAGGACCGCGAGGGGTGCACCCACACACTGAGACAATGGGGATGTTCTATTGGGAACTCACCAAGGCCAGCTGGCCTGGGTCTGGAAAAGCCTGGGATAAAACCGGACTCTCTGAACATAGCGGACAATGAGGACTACTGAGAACTCAAGAACAATGGCAATGGGTTTCTGATCCTACTGCACGAACTGGCTTTGTGGGAGCCTAGGCAGTTTGGATGCTCAACTTACTAGACCTGGATGGAGGTGGGGGTTCCTTGGACTTCCCACAGGACAGGGAACCCTGATTGCTTTTCGGGCTGGGGGGAGACTTAATTGGGGGAGGGGGAGGGAAATGGGAGGCGGTGGCGGGGAAGAGACAGAAATCTTTAATAAATAAATAAATTAATAAAAAAATAAAAAAAGAAGAGATTCCAGACTTTCAATAATTGTCTAATCTTTAAATGGCTATTGGGGGGTTGATGGAGGAAGGTCATTGGCTAATAAAGGAACTGCCTTGGCCCATTTTATTGGTTACAACATAGGTAGGTGGAGTAAACAGAACAGAACGCTGGGAGGAAGAGGAAGTGAGCTCAGACTCCACAGCTCTCCTCTCGGGAGCAGATGCCTCAGAGAGACGCCATGCTCCCCGCTCCCAAAAAGATACACATGATGAAGCTCCGACCCAGGATGGACTTAGGCTAGAATCTTTCCGGTAAGCACACCTAGCTGTGCTACATAGAATATTAGAAATGGGGTAGTCCAGGTGCGAGAGTTAGCCTAGAAGAGGCTAGATAGAAATGGGCCAAGCAGTGATTAAAAGAATACAGTGTCCATGTAATTATTTCGGGGCATAAGCTAGCCGAGCAGGCAGCTGGGGTGTTGAGGACGCAGCCCCGCCGCTTCCTATTACTACAGGGGGTGGCTTTTGAAGATTGGCTCCTGTGGGCATAGGAGTGGAATATTATGATGTGAATGACAAATGTTCCTCATAGGCTCAGGTTTATGAACATTTGGTCCACAGTTGGTAGCTCTATATGGGAGGTTATGGTGAAGTCCAGCCTTGTAGGACAAAGTATGTCCCTGAGTGTAGGCATTGAAAAATTAAAATACCTTTCACTTTCAGTTCACTTCTTGCTTTGTGTTTGCTATTAAAAGTGTGGATTTTAGCTTCCTGTTTCTGCCACCATGAGTCCTGCTTGCTGATATGCCTCTACCACACCATGATATATTTTGATATATCTGGAACCACAAGCCAAATAAACTCTGTTTCTTTGATCATTTCCTTTTTTAATCACAGCAACAGAAAAGTAACTAATACACACCCACTTCCCAGGACCTTTGGTTGACTGCACTATACATGCGCAGGATTAAGTCAGTCAATATTCTAGCACAATGGAGGAGGGACTCAGCCTTACCCATTAATAAAGATCTATTGGCAGTTGATGACTGTTAGGGACAGGAGAATCAGTTTTCTTAAAGGGCATTATCCCTTTTAGGGTTGCCCATCGTCTCCTGAATGGTCTTACACACATGAGTATCACAAGTTGGTCTCAGCATATTATTAAAAAATATGAGTAGGGCCTGGAGATATTGCTTGGAAGTTAAGAATTCTGGTAACTGTAGTAGGGAGGCCATGTGTTCATTTCCAGGCTTCCAAGACTCCCATAACCACACAGAAATTGTATTAATTAAATCACTGCTTGCTCCATTAGCTCCAGCTTCTCATCAGCTAATTCTTACATATTAATTTAACCCATCTCCATTAATCTGTATATCACCATGTGGCAGTGGCTTACCGGCAAAGTTTTGGCATGTCTGTCTAGCGGCAGCTCCATAGCTTCTCCTTAAATCTGCCTCCTTTCTTCCAGCATTCAGTTTAGTTTTCCCTGCCTAGTTCTACTCTACCCAATCACAGGCCTAAGACAGTTTCTTTATCAACCAATAGTATTCACAACATACTGAGGGGAATCCCACATCAGGTAGCTTTTCCAGAGAACCTGGGTTTGATTACCAGCAGTTCACAACCATTCGACCCTCCAGTTCCAAGAGATCTAATGACATCTGGTTTCCACGGGCACTAGGCATGCACATGGGCACAGACATATGTGCAGGCAAAATACCCATATGCATACATCTTTTTTTAAAATGGAAGAATAGATGAAGTTGAAAGAGGGACATGAGGGATATTCAGGAGGAATGGAAAGGGAATGGTTGGTGGATATGGTCACAATATATTGTATACATGTATGAAATTCTCAATAAGTAAGTGTTTAAAAGTACTTAAGTTATCTGAAAAAAGAAAAATATGGTTGTGTGAACCATTTACATGATTTTTTTCTTTGTTATTTTATGATTCTGAGGATCAAACTCAAAGCCCTACTCATGCCAGACAAGAACTCTATCACTGAGCCACACCCCTAGTCCCTATATGAATTTCTTTTCTGATTTGTAAACGAATTTCTTATTAACAAAATGAACATAAGTTATTTGCTTCAGGTTCCAAATTATTTATGTATATTAAGGATATCTATACGTTATCTATTTATCATTCATAGCTATCTACTTATCTGTCTGTCTCTATAATTTACATTTACATGGTCCCCAGCAAGATGGTTTGACTTACAGTGTTTTTAACTTTATAACTGTATAAAAGTGATAGGTATGCAGTAGAAACCACACTTTGAAGTTTGAATTTGGACCCTGATGGTATGTGGACCATACACCTCCTTCATCTATTGTCACGCTGACAAACAGCAACAAAAAACAGGTTCCCATAAGCCTTATGGTCACCAAGAGGTAACAACCCATACTGTCCAGTGTGTAGGTTATTATCTGAGATGTTTGACAGGTTAGAAATATTCAGTGCATTTCTGATAAGATTTTCAATTTGCCATGTATTTATTGAAAGGTGAGGGGACTAGAGCTAAGTACCCTTTCTTTTTCCTTAAGCAGGTTTCCTTCCCATGGGACTCTTGTCATTGCCTGGCCTGGCACGAATTTCCTCCTCAACACACACCTTTTCCTCATAATACCCCATTCACTTGCTTACCATCCCCTCTGTGTGAGAGGATGTCCTCACACTGCTGCCCTTGCAGGAGGAAAAGAGATTTAAGAGGAAAAGAAGACCCCAGCGACAAAGGAGGCTAAGGCCTCCTTTTCCTGTGGGAAAGACGCTAAAAACCTGTGCAAGAGATCAGGAAAAGCGAGGGACTTGTAGGAAGGCATTGAAAACCCATGGGGAGAAATCAGCAAAAGGCCCCCCTTTATCATGGCCATCTGCACAACCTGGAGCAGTGTAATCATGATCCTGAGCAAGAAGACGGAATCTTATAGACCACTGGAGTCTCTACTAGAGACCTGGCCAAATAGGAGATTCAGCATGCAGGGTCAAGACCTCAAAACTCTGACTGCTAAGTCATACCCAGTCATGGACATTGACAGTTACCACAGAGCCCTCTTGTGGTACTAAAAATAAAAGCAATCTTATAAGACCAGATGGGTTTCCCTGTGATCTGTAGTGGGATCTTGGGGGGACAGGTAGATAGATGATCTGGTAACATGGGGACACTGGTTCCTACATGTTTGGCAGTATGACAACAGGTCTACCTGTAAGCTCATGTTGAGGGATCCGCACTGATAACACCATCATAGAAGATAAACTTGCTCCTTATGCTTTATTTCATCATGGGTCAGGATGTGAGGGCAGAAAGAGCTGATGTTTTCATGTGTATTTGGCTTCAGCTACGGTTGGGGGAATGATTTATCAGCCATGAGATACTACATTATATGAGGTGTTTGGCCAGCAATAGCAGCCTCAGCATTGGACATACTGGACCTCTGCCTCCTCGTAGGGTTTGGTACATTCCACTTGTTTCATAGCCTAGTTAAAGGGCTCAGGAGAGCCCAAGATTTCACCTTACTAAAATAGACCAGCAACACCCCAGGAAAATGGTGATTTCAAGCCATAGTAAGCACAACATTGATTATGCGAATTCTCCTAGGATTTGGTGGTTGGCAGCACGGTGTGCATTTTCTGCCTGACAGTTCATAAAGTTGGGGATATTGTCTACACAGAGTTTCCAAAGTATACACATGCCCTACCAAATATCCTCACTTTGTATATTTACCAATGTTTCTTATCTTTCAAAGCAGATGAAAAAAATCTCCTGATAAGGGCCTGTTTGCTCTTTTGTAACATTAATAGGGGCATCAAAGCACAAACATTACAGGAGGAATGGAGAGAAAATGAGAAAGTAAGGTTAGAGTTGCCAGTGGAAATGAATCTAGTGTGTTACAGTTTCTGTCGCTGGGATACAATACCATGACTATAAACAACTTGGGGAGAAAAGATTTCATGTCAATTTACAATTCCACAGCATAGTAAATTTCTCAGGGAAGTCAGGGCAGGAATTCAAACAGGGCAGTAACCTGGAGACAGGAGATGATGCAGAATACACAGAACAGTGCTCTTTGCTGGCTTACTCCTTCCTGCCTGCTCAGCCTGCTTTCTTATAGCACCCTGGACCAGCAGTTGAGAGGACAGAAACTCCTACAATGGCCTGCCCCCCCTCACAATCTCTAATTAAGAAAATATACTACAGTCTTGACTAGAGACCAATCATGTGAAGGAATTTTCTCCATCGACAGTCCCTCTTCCCTCAGGCTCTTTTGTTCTGTTGAACTGTCCATAGTTTTTATTTTATATTATATTTTGCTATATTATTTTTAAAAAATGAAATAATGAATGTCAGAAAACAGCAACGGGGGCAAAAGTTAACAATGGGATTGAAGCAAACGTTAACAATGGAACATTTAATTATACCTATATATGCTGGGCGAGGCAAAAACCAATATTCTCCAAAAGAGTGACATTGGATATATCAACCCCTCCAGGACAGGTCTTATGTTCAGGAGTAGTTGACTAACATATAATTGGATTCCATAGTGTGTGTGTGTGTGCTTTTATTTGCTTACAGCTTGGTGGATTGTTTTTGATGTCTATTTCTTTTCTTGGTTTTGGGTGGTTTCTGTTGTCATATTCTTTTTTTCTCATTTACTCTCCACCCCTCCTGTAATGTTTGTGCTTTGATGCCCCCATTAATGTTAAAAAGCAGCAAATAGATCTGTTTTTAAAAATAAGAGTCATTGGCCAATATTTTAAGTGAGGATATTTGGTAGGGCACTTTGGAGACTCCATGTAGACAATGTCCCCACCTTTATGAACTGCACTACAAGCAGACCACATACTCTATGCTGCCAACCACCAAATCCTATGAGAATTAGCATAATCAATGCTGTGCTTACTATAGCTTGAAATCACCATTTTCCTGGGGGTGTTGCTGGTCTATTTTAGTAAGGTGAAATCTTGGGCTCTCCTGAGCCCTTTAACTAGGCTATGAAACAAGTGAAATATAACAAATCCTACAAGGAGGTAGAGGTCCAGTATGTCCAATGCTGAGGCTGCCATTGCTGGCCAAACACCTCATATAATGTAGTATCTCATGGCTGATAAATCATTCCCCAAACTCTAGCCAAAGCCCAATACACATGGAAACACCAGTTCCTTTTTTTTGTTTGTTTTTTGTTTTCTGAGACAGGGTTTCTCTGTAGCTTTGGTGCCTGTCCTGGAACTAGCTCTTGTAGACCAGGATGGCTTCGAACTCACAGAGATCCACCTGCCTCTGCCTCCCAAGTGCTGGGATTAAAGGCGTCAGCCACCACTGCCAGGCTGACATGGAAACACCAGCTCTTTCTACCCCCATATCCTGTCTCGTGATGAAATAAAGTATCAGGAGCAAGTTCATCTTCTACGATGGTGCTATCAGTGCGGATCCCTCCTGAGTCGGGGGGGGCACTATCCTTTCTGGGAGCATGAAGCTAGTCTGGGGTTTCTAATTTTAAAACATTCTGCTAGGAAATTTCTTCTCGTCCCTTTGAGAATGAAGGGTAAGGGTCTCACAGATACCTTGGTGAAGGGAGACCATGGTGGTAAAGGAAAGAGAGTCTGTCAGGACACCAGAGGCTCTTGCTGAGCTTCTCCAATAGCTATTTCTCAACCACCTTTCTTTGTGTATTCAATCCTAACTATAGTGGAAGATGTGACAGAAAGCTTCCTTCTCCAAACTATTCTGCATGTCACCCCTACTAAAACTTCTATATACTGATCATGAACTGTTGGGGACCAGCCTCAACAAAAATGCCTCTTGCCAGGGTAGAGGCATGGGGATTTAGAAATTTAGTAAAGAATATCAAGAGATGAATAAAAATAATAAAATGGAGAAACATCAAATAGTATCAGAAGGGGATTCCAGTGTGTACTGAAGTTTGCTTGTGCTTAATTTCCAATTGATTTAAATACCTCTAACCCCCAAATGTAGGAATAAAACAAAAAAACTGCATTAATATTGATAAGAGGAAATGAACATAGCAACTGAAGGTCACAGGCTACATCCATAGTTAAACATTTTGTTGCTAGAGCAAAAGAAGTCAAGATCACACCTTTGAACCAAACATTGTGTAAGCAAACCTCTCACCAGGTGGAATCCAATGCTATCTCCTTAAGGAAACTGAAACTCAGTTGGATCCTTATACTTTTGTTTGAGGTAGAAACATATCTACTTCTCTATTCCTGAAATACGAGTCTGGCTATTAGCCACAATTGTTGACAATAACCTCGAGAGAGAACTCTCTGATCTAAATCTAGGTGGGGCATTTGTTTGAGGTAGAAACATAATAACTCTGAAGCAATAGAAATAAGTTCCAACTCTCTGACCTTTGGAAAACATGGAAATAGGCTAACAGTTTCAGTCATCACAAGATGCAGAGGATGCAAGGTGAGAATGCCTCAGTGATAAAAGGTACCAAGCCATATGCTTAACACAGACAAGAATTATGGATTAATGTAAGAAATTAGAGTTAATAAGAAACCTGAGTTAATAGGCCAGCCAGTTTATAATTAATGTAAGAAATCTATTTGTATCTTTGAGACTGAATGATCGAGGGACTGGGTGGGACAGAAGCCCCAGTCAACAAATTGGTGCCAACATGGTCAACTAAATCCACTTAAAAACCCGAGAAAGCTTGAAAAGGAATTCTACACACACACACACACACACACACACACACACACACACACACACCAGAGTTTAACACAGTTTCTTGATGTTTGCTGGCAGAAAGCAGAGACATGGCTCCTTTAAGAGGTATTCTGACTCAGGTTTAACAGTAAAAACTACACAGCTATTTTAAAAACTATGGCTTCCTGGTTTGCCAGCATGAAAGACTTAGACTCTTTCAGGAGGTATGGCTACAGATCATTTAAATGGGGTCTGTGAGCAGTGTGTTACAAATTGCTTAATGGTAACACAGACCTACTGGTGGGGCAGAGAGAATGGCTCTCAGAGGCAGTGAACATGCCTCTGCCATGTTGGATTGGGTAGAGCAAGCAAGCAGCACCAGAGGGTTGGTCATAGCCATGTCCACTTAGCATTAAAAGAGTGCTCCTTATCAAAAAATAATTACAGATACACATACAATAAAGACAAATCCAGATGGGAAAGACCTCTAAATGTGTCAGAGTGTTGAATAAATGTACATAGACTTGGGAAAGAGAAGAAAACGAATATAGAAAATTATAAAAAGTAGTAAATGGTTATAAAAAAGAAAAATCATTAAAGAGACACAGTACAGACAGTCATAGATAAAAAGAGTAAAGAAATGTAAGCCACGTAAAGATGAAATATGCACAGAGAGTCCTGATTATGTATATTATTGTGTTTTATTTGAAATTTTTGACTGTGAAAGAGCTAAGGACAGAGAGACATTTCATTGTATGGGCTGCTGAGCTAAGCAAACATATATATTTTAAAAGTATCTTGAGTTCAAAGTTTGGGTCTAAAGATTTGTTGCTTTGAAAAAGAGGTTCTTCTTTTGTTTCCACAAACGATGAAAACCTGTGAAGTCTTTCCAGGCTAATGTGGTTTGAAGGACCAACCCCCACTGAAAGCTTGCAGTGAACACCTCCAAAATTACTTTGCCCAACAAAAAGCAGGAAGCAGTTTGGAGAGAACTATGCCCAAGTTTCCTAATATTATTTATACTTGTTTGTTTACATTTAAAGGAGGTATATGCTATAGAGATTTGCATTGGTATGGATTTTGGTTTAATGATAGAAATCTAAGAACAATTTTGTTATGTACATATTTATGCTTTTGTTTAAGGTATTGTGTTTGTGTAGCTCATTTAAAAGTGTAATTTATAATTAGGAAATATAGGTTAACAGTCATATGTAATAGTCAAACTTGTAGTCATGTTAGTTAGGTTTTCTAGATATACAGAGATAAATATTAGAAGGATAGTTATTCTTCAAACCTCTTACACACTAACAGAATATAGCATTTAAAATGTTTTAAGAACTTAGGACTTTTCATGACAATGCAACACATCTACTCTTGGCAGCACTTCAAGAGGATGATGGGCATCGAAGAGGCTCCTTATGAAGTTTGTTAGACAGTTGGGCAAGAAGCTGCTCTTTCCTGGACTGCTTGACATGCAGGACCCACAGAAAAATGACTGTTGAACTTGCATAAAGGTGAGACCATCCTTCAGGGTTTCTTCTTCATAAAAGAGTCTGCTAGACATTCTCCAGGACACAGAAGAAAGCAACTGATGGACTTTGCCATTAAAAGGCAGAACAGATCTTCAAATTATCTGCTTCATGGAAAAGTGTGTTGTATACTATGGACCTATAGGCTGAAGATTGAATGCCCCAAAGTTATAAAAGGACTTTGGGTGGCTGTCCAGGTATCAATATATCTGTCATTTCTAGAATTTTGGATTGTATCCTTCTGGAGTCTTTGATGGAGTTTAAGAATAGATAGTTATAGTTATAAATTTCCTTAGTTATGATAAAGTGGATATAAATACTTTAATTATAATTCTTGCTTGGTAACCTTTGTAATATGTAATTTTGCTATGTTAAAGTCAAAACCTTCCTTTTTATTTAGACAGAAAAGGTGAGGTGATGTATGCTGTAAATATGTTTTATTGCCATTGGTTAATAAAGAAGCTGCTTAAACCAATGGCTTAACAGAGTAAAGCCAGGCTGAAAGAGGTATATATAGAGAGAGTAGGCAGAGTCAGAAGGAAGCCATGTAGCCACCCACAGGAAACAGAAACACTGGAACATTGCTGGTAAGCCACAGCCATATCGTGATACACAGATTAGTGGATTAATTTAAGATATAAGATTTAGCAATAAATATGCTTAAGCTATTAGCCAAACAGTATTACAATTAATACAGATTTCTATGTGATTTTTTTCGGGAGTCTGGGCGGCCTGGAAATGAACAAGCTGCCTCTGACAACAATGAGTAAACACTCAAAGATTTATGGTTCTTAGTGATTCTGGTCTCTTCTTACTGATAACTTATAGATCCTGCTGGTTAGCATCAATTGTCTCAGTAAAGCAAAGGTTTCACTTTAGTGGCTCTGGTCTCTTGTAAATCACAGCCAGTTCTTCAACTTTAGAAGACTATGACCAGAGATTTGTAATTAAATCTATCATTTGAATAGCCTTGCTAGAGTCCTTGAGGGACACTCAAACTTCCCTCTGAAATTTCACAAGCCAGGTTTCTACCATTTCTAGTCTTCAATACTTAGAGCATTATCTCTTAAGTTCTCATATTAGCTCATTAAGCTCTAAACCTTCAATGGTTTTTCCAGACAAAGGCCCAAAGTCCTACAATCCTCCCAAAATACGTGGTTGGGTCTGTCAAGAAATAATCAACTCCTGGAACCAATTTCTGACTTAGTTACAGTTTCTATTGCTATTATAAAATACTATGAGTATAAACAAACTGGCAAGGAAAAGGTTTATTTCATCTTAAAGTTCCACAGTACAGTACATTGTTGGGGGAATTCAGAGCAGGAACTCAAAGAATGAAAAAACTTGAAGGCATGAATGAAGCAGAGGCCTCAATGGATGAGTGCTGCTCACTGGCTTGCTCCTTCCTGGCCTGTTCAATCTGCTTTTTAACACACCCAGAACTACTTTCCAGCGGTTTCAACATCAACATTTGGGTGAGTCCTCCCACATCAGTCACTACATAAGACAATGTGCTACAGTCATACCTACAGACCAATCATATGCAGGCATTTAATTAGTTGAGCTTCTCTCTCTTCCTAAATGACTCTAGCTTGTTTCATGTTGGCCTAAAACTGACCACCACAGCTAGTTAGCAAGGAGTACTTAAGACACCTCTTTCAGAGCCAGTGTTTTCTCATGGAAAGTAATTTTCTGCTGGGAGACAGCAAACTATAGTAATCGTTCCCTGTGTGGGCCCTTTAGACCATCATTACACGCATCTTGCCAGTTTCTTCTCTTCCTTCATGCTCTGTAGCTTCACAGAAGCACTGACTCACCTGACATTATGTCTCATTTCTTTCCATTTTCAAGGGTTTCTTAATGATGGGCTCTGAAGTGTGGTGGTTTCTTTCAAATAGTGTTTATCTATTATTTGAAAGTTACATACATTTTACAAAGTATATTAATCATATCTATTCACCACTTCCCCATGATTTTCTCTTAGTGAACCCCACCTAGGGAACTCCCTCCCAACACTTTATCTTCTTTTTATTTATTTTTATTTTTTATGTTATTAATAATCACTTCAGTCTAATTAGTGACACCCATACACATGAGTATGTGGTTTTCCCTGGAGCCATGAGCTTCCTACCTGTGGCCATATGTCAAAAGGATAGTGATTTTACTGTCCTCAGGATCTATCAGCTGACAATAGCTCCTCAGATATGGATATGGTCTCAGGAGCCCTTCTCACATGCATGGTGGAGTTTTATTATCTTACTCTTGTCTATATCTTATACATGCAACCACAGATTCTGTGAGTTGATGTATACAGCAGACTTGTCATGGCCAGTAGTCAACATTTAACAGCTCTTTTTTTTACATTTATTGACTCTTGTATTTTTCCTGCCCATCTTGCTCAAAGTTCCTTAAGCTTTTTTTTTTTTGATATTTGGGTAATACCTTTTACAAAAATTTTGTTTCCTCGCAAATAATTTTTTACTTTCTAGTAGAATTGTGATCATATGTGTCTTTGATAGTAGTTCTATTGCTGTGACAGCATACCCCAACCAAAGAGCAAATTGGAGAGTAATAGGTTTATTTGACTTACATTCCATATTACTGTTCAATATTGAAGGAAGTCAGGACAGGAACTCAAACAGGGCAGGATATGGAGGCAGGAGTGAATGCAGATGCCATGAAGGGTGCTGTTTATTGGATTGCTTCCACTGGCTTGCCCACTTTGCTTTCTGATAGAACTCAGGACCACTAGCCCCAGGCTGGCCCCACCCACAATGGACTGGACCCTCTCCCATTGATCACTAATTGAGAAAATGCCTTACAGGGAGATTCCATGGAAGCGTTTCCTGAACTGTGGCTCCTTCCTCTCTGATGTGTGGTGTAGGAGGGTCTTCTTTCTATGTGTTGCTTTCATTGGTTAAATAAAGAAGTTGTCTTGGCCTTTTGATAGGACAGCAGCTTAGATAGGCAGAGTAGACAGAACATAATGCTGAGAGAAAGGAGGCAGAGACAGAGAGCCACCCGCCATGAAGCTGCCAGGTAAGACATGCTGAATCTTTCTTGGTGAACCATGAGCTCATGGTGACATACAAATTATTAGAAATGGGTTGAATCAAGATGTGAGAGTTAGCCAATAAGAGCTAGAACTAATGGGACAGGCAGTGTTTACATGAATATAGAGTCCTTGTAATTATTTTGGGTGGCGGAAAGTGGCCCGTTGCCTGCTTTTACTACAGAGTGGCTGCTCAACATGGTCTACTAACTCCACACAAAACCTGAGAGGGCTTAAAAAGGAGAGAGAGAGTTTAACACAGCTTTTTGCTGTTTGGGTGGCATGCCACAGAGAGAATTTCCTGACTCAGCAGCCTTATAAAAAAAATCGCACCATTTTAAAATGAGGCTTCCTGGGCCTGCTGCCAGTGCAAACTCCCAGCTATGAAGCATTTGTGGGCCCACTCAGGGTTGAGAATAAAGTAGCTGAGACCATGCCCATGGCTCAGTTCTTTCTACCTGGGTAGGCAGCGGGATCAGGTCTACTAGAAAGTGACAGTTTTGAAATACCAATTTCTGGCCTATGCCGCCATTGCAATCTCTGTCTGGCTCCTGCAGGAGACAGAGCTTTTGAATGGAGCATTTGGAGTAAAGTGCTATAATTTGTTTGATGGCAGCTAGACTTGCTATGTGCCTAAAAGGGGGATATTGCGTGCAGCAGCTCAGGCACTAGCAGCTCCACCATGCTAGTGGTGCAATATGCACGGCTTGGAGGCATGAGCTGCTCTGCCATGTTGGATTAGGCGTGGCAAGCCCACAGTACCTGTTTTTGACCTAGGAATGTCACAGCTTAGATTATTTTTAAAAATTTTTATATTATTATTACAAATTTTTACCTTCTCCCCTCGTCCCATTTCCCTCCATCTTCCCCCCATTCTCCCTCTCTCTTCCTCTCCAGACCAAAGAGCAGTCAGAGTTCTCTGCCCTGTGGGAAGTCCAAAGTCCTCCCCCTCCATCCAGGTCTAGGAAGGTGAACAGCTAATGCTGAGTCAGGAAGCCTCTCTTAGATGAGAGCACTTGCTTGCCTCTAGCAAGCAGAGCAGACCCGAGAAATTGTTGCTACCAAGAAAACATGCTTTACTCTATTCTTTCCCAAGCTTTCTCAGGCTTTCTGTGGATTCAGTTATCCATGTCTGGGCGCCATTTGTAGAAGGAGCTGCTAAGGAATGGGCTGGATCTAGCCGGCAAAGCCACAGCTTTAATCCTACGCATATTGCTCAGTAATTTAAAGGCTCATGTGGTCAGAAAAAGAGAGAGATATACAGTAAAGAGAGATTCAAAGATGAAGAAAACCTCTAAATGGTTTACAGTGTGTTGAAATATATGCAGCCCACAGCTCCTTCTACAAAGATGAAATTTCAATCCTGAACATCTATGCTCCAAATACAAGAGCACCCACATATGTAAAAGAAACATTATTAAAGCTTAAATCACACATCAAAACCCACACACTAATAGTAGGAGACTTCAATACCCAACTCTCCACAATGGACAGATCAACCAGACAGAAACTTAACAGAGAAATAAGAGAACCCATGTCATGACTCAAATGTAGTTAACGCAAATCTACAGAACATTCCACCTAAACAGAAAAGAATGTGCCTTCTTCGGGGCTAGAGAGTTGTCTCATCGGTTAAGAGCATTGCCTGCTCTTCCTAAGGTTCTGCATTCAATTCCCAGCAACCACATGGTGGCTCACAACCATCTGTAATGGGGTCTGGTGCCCTCTTCTGTCCTGCAGGCATACACACAAAATATTGTATACATAATAAATAAATAAACAACCAAAACCAAAACCAAAAAAAAAATAGAAAAAGAATGTGCCTTCTTCTTAGCACCTAATGGAACCTTCTATAAAATGGATCACATACTTGGTAACAAAGCAAACCTCCACAGATACAAAAAAAGTTGGTGTAACCCCTTGTATCTTATCAGATCATCATGTCTTAAAGGTAGAATTTAACAACAACACTCCTCTCAGAAAGTCTACAAACTCATGAAAATTGAACAGTGAACTCCTGAACCACCCCTATGTCAAGGAAGAAATAAATGAATAAATAAAGACTGCCTAGAATTTAACAAAAATGAAGGCACTACGTACCCAAACCTATGGTACACTATGAAGGCAGTGCTAAAAGAAATGTTCATAGCACTAAGTGCCTGCATAAAAAAAGTTCAGTCATCTCATACTAGCATCTTAATGGCACACCTGAAAGCTTTAGAACAAAAAGATGCAGACTAACCAAGGAGGCATAGATGCCAGGAAATAATCAAATTGAGGGCTGAAATCAATAAAATAGAAACAAAGAAAACAATAAAAAAATCAATTAAACAGAGATTTTTGTGTGTGTGTGTGAAAATCAACAAGATAGACAAACCCTACCCACGCTAATCAAAAGGCAGAGGGAGAGCATAAAAATTAACAAAATCAGAAAGGAAAGGGGGAACATAACAACAGACACCAAGAAATCCAGAGAATCATTAGGTCATACTACAAAAATATGTACTCCACAAAATTGGAAAATGTAAAAGAAATGGACAATTTTCTGCATAGGTACAACATACTAAAATCAAATCAAGACCAGATGAACAATTTAAATAGACATATAACGTGCAAGGAAGTAGAACCAGTCATCAAAAGTCTTCCAACCAAAAAAGCCCAGGGCCAGATGGTTTCAGTGCAGAATTCTACCAGAACTTCAAAGAGTTCCACATAACAGAAACAGAAGGAACATTGTCAAACAATTTTTATGATGCTACAATTACTCTGATACCCAAACCACACAAAGACATTACTAAGAAAGAGAATTACAGACCAATCTCATTCATGAACATTGATGCAAAAATAATCAATAAAATACTGGCAAACAGAATCTAAGAATACATCAAAACTATCATCCACCATGATCAATTTGGCTTCATCCAGAGATGCAGAGATGGTTCAACATATGAAAATTTATCAATGTAATCCACCATATAAAAAAACTGAAAGGAAATAGCCATATGATCATCAATTAGATGTTGAAAAAGCATTTGAAAAAAATCTAACATCTTTTCATATTAACGGTCTTGGAGAGATTAGGGATACAAGGAACACACCTAAGCATAATAAAAGCAAGATACAGGAAGCAGACAGTCAATATCAAATTAAATGGAGAGAAACTCAAAGTGATTCCACTAAAATTAGAAACAGGACAAGGCTGTCCACTTTCTCCATATCTCTTCAACTTAGTTCTTGATGTTCTGGCTAGAGTAAAAAGACAACAAAAGGAGAGCAAGTGGATTCAAATTGGAAAGGAAGAAATCAAAGTTTTGCTATTTGGATGATGTGGGAGTGTCATATATCAATCTGTTGATTTCATTGGCTAAGCAATAAAGGAACTGCCTCGGCCCATTTCATTGGTTAGAAGATAGGTGGGAGGAGTAGACAGAACAGAATGCCGGGAGGAAGAGGAAGTGAGGTCAGACTCGACA
Organism: Microtus pennsylvanicus; assembly: GCF_037038515.1. Lineage (NCBI taxonomy): Eukaryota > Metazoa > Chordata > Mammalia > Rodentia > Cricetidae > Microtus > Microtus pennsylvanicus. The sequence continues at coordinate 125,812,784 of NC_134601.1, read as the reverse complement.
GCTCTCCTCTCCAGAGCAGACGCAAGAGAGACGCCATGCTACCTGCTCCGACCCAGGATGGACTTAGGCTAGAATCTTCCCGGTAAGACCGGTGCTCACAGATTGTTAGAGATGGGTTGATAGGGATATCAGAATTAGCCAGTAAGGGCTAGAGCTAAGGGCCAAGCAGTGTTTAAAAGAATACAGTGTCTGTGTAATTATTTTGAGTAAAGCTAGCCGGGCAGGGGCTGGGGTATTGGGGACGCAGCCCTGCCACCGCTCATATTACTACAAATGGCGCCCGACGTGATGGACTAAACCCACTTAAAAAACCTGAGAAGGCTTAAAAATAAGGGAGAGAGTTTAACATAGATTTTTGCTGCTTGTTGGTGGCGTGCTGTAGAGAGATTTCCTGATTCGGCAACAGCAGCAGAAAAAACGCTGTGTCATTTTAAAGCACAGCTCCTTGGGGCTGTGCTGCCAGTGCAAACTCTGGCTTTATGTTGTGTTCCCACTTGGGATCAGAAGGAGAGTGCTCTGAGACCGTGCTGATGGCACGCAGAGCTCCCCGCCTGCTCCTGGGCAGAAGGCAGAATCAGGCTTAGGCAGGCGGAAGAGCATGGCAGATTCCTGCCGCCATACAGGGACGTGTTTTCAGACTGCGCAGTGCTCTGCGTATCAGATTTGGATGTAACTTGGATGAAAAGAATTTCTGTGCTGCACGCTCAGTCTCAGAATTAAAGTGCTGAGTGCCGCTCCTACCTGGTAGCCCCAAGAGGCTTCCTGACTCAGCTTTAGCTGCAAAACCCTGCAGCTCATTAAGAGGTCCTGCCACAAAACACTTAAACAGTCTTGATGAAAAGCTGAACACATGCTTTTCAGTTTTAAGCCGTAGCAGGAAAAAAAAGCTGTGCCGTTTAAAAATGCCGGCTTTCTGGGCCATCCTGCCAGGGCAAACTCTGACTGTTTGAGGCAGGAGGGCCGGCTACAGAGAGAGGATTTGAGTGTTGTCTGTTGTAGCTTGCTGGCTGGCAGGGACCTTGAAATGCTATAAACATGGCTACAGCCAGTACCTCAGCCAAGAGGCTGAAAAGCTAAGGAATGGACTGGATCTAGCTGGCAAAGCCACGCCTTTAGTCCTACTGATATTGCTTGGTAAATTAAAGGCTCTTGTGGTCAGAAAAAGAGATATACAGTAAAGAGAGATTCAAAGACAGAGAAAATTTCTGAATGGTTTAAAGTGTGTTAAAAATATATGCAAGCTGAAAGTTGAAGTTCTTAAAGCAAAAAAAAAAAGGAAGAGAGTTGTTGTGTGTACACACCTTTAATCCCAACACTTGGGAGGCAGAGGGAGTTAGACCTCTGTGACTTCAAGGTGTGGTAGCACACGCCTTTAATCCCAGTGCCTAGAAGGCAGAGACAGGCGGATCTCTGAGAGTTCAAAGACAGCCTGGTCTACAGGGTTATTCCAGGTCAAAGATATGTGCTCAAAAAGCAAAAAGTTAACCTAGGAATGTCACAGCTTAGATTCTTAAGCGCCTAGTGATTTAAAGGCGCAAATCAAAAGTGCTCCTGGATAGTAAAAAATTGTAGATTCACAATAGGACAGATTCAGACCACTAAATGAGTCACACTGTTGGATGAATGTACGTTGGCTTGGGAGAGAGAAGAAAAAGAATATAGAGAATAAAGTTAATGGTTTAAAAAGAAAAAAGTAAAAGTAAAGTCTTTAAAGAGACAGAGTACAGATAGTTAAGAGATTAAAAGAAATAAAGAAAAATAAGCCACGTAAATATGAAAAATTCACAGAGAGTCTGGATTCTTTGTATTATTGTGTTTTCTTTAAAATTTTTGACTGTGAAGGAGCTAAGTACAGAGAGACATTTCATTATATGGGCTGCCAAGCTAAACCAGAATGGATATAAGGGTATTATGATTTCAGAATTTGGATCTAAGGATATGATACTTTGGAAAAGAGATTCTTCTTTTGTTTTCACAGAGGATCAGACCTTGTGGATTGCATTTATCCCGATTTGGTATAATGGACCACGTCCTCATGAAGGGTTGCTGTGAACATCTTCAGAAAATTGCTTTGCTCAACTGCCAACTGAGATAAACCTGGCACACAGGTTACACCCTAAATAATCTGATTAACAGCGCCCCCATTCAGCAGGAAGCAGTTTGGAGAGAAATAACTGCGCCCATGTTCCCAAATATAGTTTATAAATGTTCTTTTACATTTAAAGGGGGATATGATATAGACATGAATAATTTGCATTAGTATAGATTTTGCTTTATTGATAGAGATTTACGGTCAATTCTGTTATATGTATAAATGTTTCTGATGTAACTTTTACTTGATAACTGTTTTGTTATATGTAATTTTGCTATGTTAAAGTTAAAGCCTTCCTTTTTTTGTTTAAACAGAAAAAGGGGAAGTGATGTGGGAGTGTCATATATCAATCTGTTGATTTCATTGGCTAAGCAATAAAGGAACTGCCTCGGCCCATTTCATTGGTTAGAAGATAGGTGGGAGGAGTAGACAGAACAGAATGCCGGGAGGAAGAGGAAGTGAGGTCAGACTCGACAGCTCTCCTCTCCAGAGCAGACGCAAGAGAGACGCCATGCTACCTGCTCCGACCCAGGATGGACTTAGGCTAGAATCTTCCCGGTAAGACCGGTGCTCACAGATTGTTAGAGATGGGTTGATAGGGATATCAGAATTAGCCAGTAAGGGCTAGAGCTAAGGGCCAAGCAGTGTTTAAAAGAATACAGTGTCTGTGTAATTATTTTGAGTAAAGCTAGCCGGGCAGGGGCTGGGGTATTGGGGACGCAGCCCTGCCACCGCTCATATTACTACATTTGGAGATGATATGAAAAATTCTACCAGGGAACTTCTGTAATCTGATAAATATGTTCAGTAATGTGGCAGGATATAAGATCAACTAAAAAATCAGTAGCTCTCCTATATACAAATGACAAAGCAGTTGAGAAAGAAATCAGAGAAATACCACAGTTAACAAGAGCCACACATAACATAAAATACCTTGGGGTAACACTAACCAAAGAAATGAAAGACCTGTTTGACAAGAATTTTAAGTCTTTGAAGAAAGAAATTGAAGAAGATACCAGAAAATGGAAGGATCTTCCATGATCTTGGATAGGTGGGATCAACATAATAAAAATTACAATCCAAGCCGGGCGGTGGTGGCGCACGCCTTTAATCCTAGCACTCGGGAGGCAGAGGCAGGCGGATCTCTGTGAGTTCGAGGCCAGCCTGGACTATAAGAACTAGTTCCAGGATAGGAACCAAAAGCTACAGAGAAACCCTGTCTCGAAAATCCAAAAAAAAAAAAAAAATGCAATCCAACCAAGGACAATCTATAGATTCAATGCATTCCCCATCAAAATCCCAACACAATTCTTACAGAATTTGAAGGAGCAATAATCAGCTTCATATGGAAAAATAAAAAAATCCAGGATAGTCAAAACAATCCTGTACAATAAAGGAACTTTCAGAGGTATCACCATCACTAACATCAAGCTCTATTACAGAACTACAATATTGAAAACAGCTTGGTATTAGCATAAAAACAGACAGGTTGACCAATGGAATTGAATTGAAGACCTAGATATGAATCCACACACCTATCAGCACCTGAGTTTTGACAAAGAAGCTAAAATTATACAATGGAAAAAAGAAAGCATCTTCAACAAATGGTGCTGGCATAACTGGATATCAACATGTAGAAGAATGCAAATAAATTCATATCTATTCCCATGCACAAAACTCAAGTCCAAATGGATTAAAGACCTCAATATAAATCTAACCATACTGAACCTGATAGAAAAGAAAATTGGAAGTAGCCTTCAATGCATGGGCACAGGAGACTACTTCCTAAATACAACACTAGTAGAACAATCATTGAAAGCAACAATAAATAAATGGGTCCTCCTGAAACTGAGAATCTTCAACTCATTCAATAATACAAAAATGCAGTCTACTGAAAGGGAAAAAAATCTTCACCAACTTCACATTAAACAGGACTGATCTCCAAAATATATAAAGAACTCAAGATACTAGACACAAAAATTTCAAATAATCCAATTAAGAATGGGTTACAGAAATAAACAGAGAATTCTCATCAGGAGAATCTCAAATTGTTGAAAGTAACTTAAGGAAATATTCAACTTCCTTAGCCATCAGGGAACTGCAAATCAAAATGACACTGAGATATCACTTTATAACAGTCAGAATGGCTACAATCAAAAACATTAATGATAATTTTGCTGCAGAGGATGTTGAGTAAACGGAACACTCCTCCATTGCTGATGGAAATGTAAACTTGTGAAACAACTCTGGAAATCAGTATGGCATTTTCTCAGACAGTTTGGGCTTCAGATTACCTTAGCACCCAGCAATATCACTCTTGGGCATATATCCAAAGGATACTCAGTCATGCTACAAGGACATTTGTTCATCTATGTTCATAGCAGCATTATTCATAATAGTCAGAACTTAGAAACAACCTAGATGCCCCTCAACCAAAGAATGGATATGGAAAAATGTAGTACTTTTACACAATGGAGTACCTCTCAGCAGTAGAAAACAGTGACATTTTGAAATTTTCATGCAAATGAATGGAACTAGAAAAAGCATCCTGAGTGAGGTAACCCAGACCCAGAAAGATGGTATGTATGTTCTCATAAATAGATACTAGCTGTAAAACAAAGGATAACAAATCTGTAGTTCATGACCCTAGAGAAGTAACAAGTAACAAGATAAATCCTAAGAAATACACACACACACACACACACACACACACACACACACACACACATCTGAGAAGAGAAAATAGACAAGATTGCCTGAGAAAATTGGGAGCATGGGGATGGGAGGAGAATGTAGAGTGGAAGGGGAAGAGGAGGGGAGAAGAGAAGGGGAATGGGGAGGACTATTTGAGGCAATGGGATAGTCAAGATGGAGGAAGGACAGAGATGGAGAGCAAGCAAAGAGATATTTTGATTGAGGGTGTCATTACGGCACTAACAAGAAACCTGGCACTGGAGAAATTCGAGAAATCCACAAAGATGACCCCAGCTAAGACCCTAAGTTATAGAGAACAGGGTGCCAGAACTGGCCTTGCTCAGTAGTCAGACTCGTGAATATCTTAAATGTCACCAAAGAATCATCATCCAGCAACTGATGGAAACAGAGGTAGAGACCTGCAGTGGAGTACTGGGCTGAGTGCCAAAAGTCCAGTTGAAGAGTTGGAAGAATGAGAATATGAGCAAAGAGGTCAAGACCATAACAGGGACACTCACTGGAACGGTTTACCTGAGCTAATGGAAGCTCACCAACTCCAGTTGGACAGGGAAAGAACCAGCATGGAACCAATTTAGACCCTCTCAATGTGGGTGATAGTTGTATGGCTGGGACAGACTGCAGGACCACTGGCAGTGGCACCAGGATTTATCTCTAGTGCTTGTACTGGAAAGCCATTCTCTTTGGATGGATAGCTTGCTCAGCCTAGTTATAGTAGGGAGGGCCTTGGACCTTCCCTAAATTAATTTGCCTTACCCTCTGTGAGGAATGAGTAGGGGTGGGGTGGAGGGGGAAGAATGAGGGAATGGGAAGAGGGGAAGGAGTGGGAATTAGGATTGGTATGTAAAATGAAAAAAATCTATTTTTAGAATTCCTTAATTCCTGATAGGTCTTGGAGTAGTATTGAGTCCTCACTGGCTTTTCATTGTCCACTTTGGAATGTCTGTTAGTGTCGTCCTTGTCCACCTCATCTTTGGGGATTCATGTTGGTGAGAGTTTATGAATGCTGCTTCTGACGTTACAAGGAGATGCAATCGTACAGCAAATTCCTTGATCTTTGGCTCTTATCTTTTCCTCTGTATTTGCAAAAGTAAATTACATACAATTAATTTTATGTATATGTCATGCAATTTAGGTCTCCCTTTTTCTCTTGAATTTTAGCTTTATGCCCTTTTGTTCAGTATAGTTTCTCATCTCCTTTTAAGATACTGATAATATAAAAGTTAGTTCTTTCATTGTAATCTTACAAATTGCCATGTTTTCACCTTTGATACAATAATTTTCTCTTTGGACTTGGATTATATTTCCAGCACACACATGGAAGCTCACAAAATGTCTCTAATTTCAGTTTTATGGGATGCTGCAACCTATTTTGGCTTCCTGGAGTTCTGCATGCGTAGGTGCAGACACATATATGAAGACATGACATGACACCTACAGACACAAAATAATAAAATAGAGAATATATCATCTTTGTTTAGGTATAACATATTCTGTTGATCTGTCCTCAAAATTCACTGATGACTTATTTCTCATTTTTATTCTGGACAATAACATTCAGCAATGTTCTGTTTCCTTAAAAATTCATTCCTTGATAATTTCATACATATATTTATAACATATTTTCTTATATCATGTCCACATTCCTCCTCTGTCCTCATTATTTTTGTATTGCTGTGAAGAGATATCATGACCAAGACAACTCAGAAAGCATTTAGTTGGGGCCTTATGATTTCAGAAGGTTAGAGTCGATGGCCATACTGACTGGGAGCATGGCAGCAAGCTAATATTACACAACTTATGCAGTGACTAGTCTTCAAAACACACTTGACATATGCCAGGTGCCAAATAAATAATTTTAAGTAAAAGGCATGCTAATGTTGGAGCCATAGGTATCTGGAGTTTAGAGAACATGTGAAGTTACTACTGTGTGAACAAAATAAAATATTTCTGAGGAAGAAGCATTATTTTCTTATGTAATCAAGATAGATCAGTTATACCATGCTAGAATTGCATGCAATTGACTAAAAATCACATATCCTGGAAAATCTGGAGCCATGTTGCCTGCAAGGGGAGATGAAACTGGGGTTATAGTAAATCATGTGAATAGAGGCGTCTTGCTTCCTATCAGAAATTTTGAACTTCTTTGATCCTGCTTCCCACCCCCACTCTGTTTCTTTTTGTTCACTTCTCCCCTTTCCCGGATAACCCAATTTATAGAATTGCCTCAATATGTGCTGATGGACATGATAGTCTGACAGAAGAATGCCTGAAAACCTGGCTGTACTCTGTTGATTTATGGGCAGTCTGTCTCACTGTCACTTTCTAATTTAACATCAAAAGAATGGATTATCAATGCAATCATGCTGGGCAAACAAACCTACTGTTACAAATAACTTCGCAGCATTTTTATGTGCATATAGAAAATGAGCTAAAAGTGGCTCTTGGTGCAATCATTCAAATACATTTGGGTCCCTTAAATCATATGTTTCTTATGTTTTCTTTTATCATATGTTATTGTGTATTCTAATACACAGCAATTCTAAAGGGCAACCAGATGGTTGTGTGCTTCTCAGTTTAGGATTTTCAAGCAGAACAAAAGAGAGAATTGGGGGTTCCATTAAGTTCTGGTGAAACTGACAGCCCATCAGAGGTGATAATCATAGATATTTAAGCAGGGCTTGCATTTACCAGGAAGAGTGTAAGTGTTCAATCACGTCTTAAAGTATCCTTAATGGGTATATATTTTAAAAGTTGCCTTAATGTATTCCTTTACCACGTATCAATTTGAGTATGGTGAGACAAGCAATATTTTAAGCAAGGATTTCTTTGTGAAATATATGCATTTAGAAAAAGTGAAAAGTTTCTTGGAAAGACAGTTTAAAATATGGCCAATATTAAACTCTAGTTTCTTTGCTGCTTAGGCTGCTGGGGAACCATTGGCAAACAAACAAACAAAAACACCAACAATGTGAACAGGTTAACTTAGCAAAAATGTAGTAGGGGGCTAGAGATATGGTCTAGTCAGTAGAGTCCTTGCTCAGGTTGATTGTGGGGCTTTCTTGTAATCCCATCTTAGAAAGTAGAGGCAGAAAGATCAAAAGATTAAGGTCATCCTCAGCTATATAAAAAATTCAGGTCAGCCAGAGTTTCATGAGATTCTCTCTAAAATAATGCAATAGAAGGGATAGAGGTTTGTTTCCTAAACACGATTAAAGGTTTCTTTCATGAGATGCTTATGTTCTGCTGTTAGCTTCAGGCAGGAGAAAACATTTTGTCCCTGAATTTAGCTAGGAACATCACAACTATATGTAGCATGTCTCAGTATGTACTACCGGTGTAATTTAATCTACACGAGTGTAAATTGGCAATTTTTCAAAATTAAAAGTAAGAAGGAACAACATCCATGATCGTCTTGGTGACCACAAATAGTATTACTATCTAGGTTATTTCAGCATGGCCATCTGGGTTCAGTGCTTTAGCCTACTTTGCTCATGCTGAAAAGTGGCAATGCTATCAGTACTCTGTGATCAAAAGACAAAGCTGAAAAGAAAGTGCAAACCTTAAACAAAAGTTATCTAGATGGGAGAGGCAGGCACTGGAATTTGAACCACATACATGCAAGGAAACAAGGGCTATTACTGTGTGTTTTGTGCCGAGACCCTGTTCACTTCTCATTGACCTACAATGACACTTGCTAGAATTCTATCCACAGCCAATTTCTTGTCTCACTCTGTCCCTCTCCCTTAAAATCTCAGCAGCACTCTGTGTCCTCTACCACCTGGTAGTGTTCACATTCTTTGCCCACCATCTTCCTCTGAGATTCCAAATTCATCTACCCACCTCCTTCCAGAAAGCTCCACCTCTAATTCTATATGCACATTCAGTTCACAATGATGCACTCAGACTCAACATTGTCTAGCCCCTTTTCCTATCTGTGCCATGTTTAGATACTTCTCTTTGCTCCTGGGTTTAGTCTAATAGGCAGGAATATTTTTCCTAGAACAGAATTGTGGCCATGCTGTTTCCTTATCAATTTCTTCAGAAAGATGTTCATGAATTCAGGATGAAGGTCAGACATCACAGTGGGGCCTAAAACTCCTTGCCATTTCATTTCGTACTTCCTCATCCTTTCTTTTCTCTTTGAGGATCTAGTGTCCTAACTTCATTTACCTTCATCACAATTCTTCAGATAGCTTAAACTTTCACATTCCCTAAAAGAAATTTCTAAGCTTTTTCTTCTCCTCTAGTCATTCGTAAAAAAAAATTGCTTATACATTGCTCTTTCTGATGTGTAGCCACTGTCCAGGACATGAGTTCTTCTGTGTGTTTGGCAGTACCATGTGAGCTTGTGCTGAGCTGACTACATGTCAGCATGAAGAACATATAAAAATGGCTCCCGCTTTCTTCTCACCGGGGAAAGGAGAATGGCTGGTGTGGAGAGAGGGAAAGCTCATTACTTATTTGTTTGTTTCAAAAGTACAATCCAATAAAATTTCTCATTTTAAAGTACAAAATTATTCAGGGTGATGGAATATCTGTAATTATAGAACCAGGAAGGCTAAGGCAGGAGGATCAATGGTTAAAGGGCAGCAGAACAGCATAGCAAGATGAAACCTCAAAAACAGATAAACACAGTGAAGAACCCTCAACCACCAAAAATAAAGCAAAAATAGGACAAAATTAAAGTACATATTAAAGTGCATTTAAAATATATTTACAAAGTTATTCAACCATCATTACTAACAATAATGCTTAATATTTTCATTACCTCAAAAGAAACTCCAATATGCATTAACAATCACTCTCTTTCATGTTCTACCACAGTCCTTGGCAGCTGACAGTTGATTTGCTGTCTCTATGCCACTGCCCATTTCGACAAATGTACTTATCTACTTATATTCTTTTGTGTCTGTCTCCTTGCATGCAACGTAAGGCTGTTTTTTAGGTTCATCTACGTCCACATGTGCTAGAATTTTTTATTTTATTTATAATCATATAATATTCCATTATATATATATCACATTTTGTTATGCATACTTTACTTGATAGATAATGCACTTATTTTTTACTGTTTGGTTATTGTAAGTAGATTTGTTTTGAATCCCATCTTACAGGAAGAGGACCCAAGCATTAAAGAATGTCTTAGTCAACTTGGGATGCTACCATAAAACACCACTGACTGGGGCTTTTAAAAAACAGAATGTTGTTTCTTGCAGTTCCAGATCTCAGGATTCCAAGACCAAGTGCTATCTGTAGTTCCAAGATCAAGTACTATCTGGTGAGGGCTTAGTTGTCAGAAAGCCATCTTCTGCTTGAATCCTCATCTGGTGGAGAGTAGAACACGGAAATATTCTCTTCACTCTTAAAAGGGCACTGATTACATCTATGAAGGCTTCATGCTGATCACCTCATCTCATACCAGCTACTTCCCAAATACCCCACCTTTAAATATCATCCTAACAGGGGACTGAGTTTCAGAATGTGAATTTGAGAGGGACTCAAGTGTGCAATCCACAACAGAGACGTTAAGGAAAATGCAATACCAAGAGTGAGTGGTTGTTTTTTTTTTATATCAAATAAGCCTATATTCAAGACTTAGCTTTGTTACATTCTACCTGTGTGGATTTGGACATTCATTGGTGCTATCATCTGAGCATTATTGTTGGCATGAGGACACTGGATAATTTGTAAAAATGGACTGAGTTACACACATTAGTACTTCCATGAAGAACAGTGATGGTATCCTCTCCATATTCCCTTTACAGGTGGCCACTATGAAATTTTGAACAAATTGATTAAAAAAATCTTAATTTGAATTTGAATTCTGACTGGTAATTTATCAAATGTGTGAGAAAGAACACATTACTCATTCATACAAATGAGAAGTGAGCATTTTTCATGACATTTCTGTTAACTTAGATCAATCATGAGGTCTAGCAGTATTTACAGTCCATGATAGGAACCCAGAAAATATTAACTTTTGCTCTTTAGCACCGTCTCAGCATTTCCCCTTTTGCTACAGTTTATCACACAACTGAACCCAGAGCTAAGCTTCTAAGAGAACATTTATAGCTACCCACAAATTTTGAGTTTGAGCTGATTATTATTAATAATAATAAAATCTACATTATTAAGGAGAAGCACAACATTGAAATATAAAAAGAAATTTGTGCTTATGAAATATTTTACTTTCTTTTGAAGTTTTCCTCATTTTTTCTTAAAAAATTGCTCTAAAATCAATAATATAAAGCTTAAGTACTCAAAATATTCTACTTTTCCAAAAAGACTTAAATGGAAATTGATTGTCTGATGTTTTCAAGGTTTCTGCTTAGACAGAGAGGCCAAGACTTAATGAAAAAGTCACTAAGACAGGCCTCATTTATTTTGCAAAGAGAGAACTGTAGGTCAAGGGTTAGGGCAGGGAGGAGGTAAATGTCTTTGAAAGAACTCATCGATGTCACTCAGAGATTATTAATTTCCTGAACCATGTACCTTTGGCCTGGAGATTGACTAATGCTAGAATGTGCTAGATGTTTTCTTTGAACTCCACATCTAGACATCCAAAGGAACGATGGCTCACTTACATGCTGTGACCTCAAAAACCTGCCCTAAGTTATCAGTCAGCTTTGGCTGCTTTTAGGTTTTTTTTTTCTTTTAAATACATAAGCCTACTCAGAATCTTCAGCAATTTTAGTTTCAAAAATGATGAGAAAACAAAAGAATGAAGGGCTCCATGCTACATTGATATTCTGCTGTATTAATGGAATGCTACAATGTTTACGTCTAAGAAGGCAAATGTTACAAAGGCCACTTAGCACCTAGTAAGAAACAAGATTCTCAGTGTGGGAACAGGAGGAGATGATGTTAGGGAACACTACTTAGCAGGCATATCAGTCAGTAAGATGCTGCCAGCAGTCTTTGCTACTAGCTGTACTAGTACACCTTTGTACTACCCATACGCCTTTGTGCAGCTTGTTCAGAGATATGGATTTGTTATGCTGGCTCCAAGTCACAGTCGGTTTGCATTTATTCATTTAATTAATTCCTTCAAGAAATTTTAGCAAATTCATAGAACCCAAAATACATTGGTAGTTCCACTGGGGCTGGGAAGTGGGGAATGGGTAGTATGTTAGCTAGGTATGAGTTTTAGTCCTACAAACTGAAAACAGTTTTAAAGACTGATGATGATGATAATGGTTGCAGAATAATGTGAATGTACTTAATTACACTGAACTGTACACTTAAAGCTGATTAAATGGTGACTCCTATATTATGTGTATTTTCTTCCAATTAAAGGTGATTTTAAAATTATTCTGTCAATCCTAAAGCTGATATGGTAAAATCACATTTCCAGCAAGGAAGAGAGTCAACTTTATGCTGTTTGTTACTATTTTGTATCCTTTAGAGGCACAAGTTCCATAAGAATACTACAGGTACTTTCCTTCAGGTGTATTTCTACTTGCATGCAAAGTGAATGTAAAATATTTGCATTGATGAGAGAATTTAAAATTTTCTTGAATATTCATAAAAGACATCTAGATTTGACTCTAGACCTCTATTTTAATAGGTTTGTTGGATGCCATTGATCAGCTAAGAATATGTTTAGCAGAATGCTGTGGCACGGTTGTTCTTCCTGATGAAGCAGCTTAGCCCTTGCTAATTCAACAGGCCATTTAGAAAAGATCTAAGGGAAATGGTTCACAAAGTATAGCCCTATACCAGAGTATCTAGGACAACTTGGAACTTGTTAGAAATACAAATCCAGAGACCCATCCCAGATCTGAAACATAAATGCTGAAGAATGGAGTCCAGGAACATGACATAATAAATAACTCCACCAAGTGTTATGCATACTGAAGCTTCAGAACCTGTTTTATACAGGAAAAGTATGAAGCTTAGTAACTTAAGCTTTTGCTTCTGGTGCCTCACTGTGGTTGTCAAGAGAAATCTATACTAAGCTTAGGGAATACAAGCTTGTAAGACAAAATAACTCAGATAAACTAGAAAACCACCATCAGTCTTTGAAATAATAAATGAGAAGGAAACGTGATAGAATACATCATGTTTTACTGAAAGCAGCTCAAGAGTCCTTATTCAGAAGACCTTAATTCAGAATGCCAAGAAGTTCTAGAAAAGTATTTAGATGTTTCTATTGAAGAATAAAGTGCTACTTGCATTTAGGACAAAATTACATATCATAGTTGGTTAATTAAAAAATACTAGTCCTTGCCTCTCACCAAGGAACCCTGTCTATACAACAGATGGAGACAATTAGAGAAAACCACAACCAATCAGAATGCAGAGTTGTGGACCCCAGCTCCAACAGATACATCTACAAAACAAGCCCTATACCTAAGGTTCATGAACTGTTATGGAATAGGGGACAGAAAGATTGTAAGAGTTAGAGGTACAGGCAGTTTGTTATGAGATTCTGTCTCCTAGTAATGTCAGAAGCTACACCCATAAAGTTTTATTAACATGATTGGCTGCCTAAGCATGAGTTTAACAAGGACAACAATAGACATGCTAAAGTGGACAGCAGTAGGATGAAGGACAGGAAGCCCAGGAGACCTCAACCCTACACAAAGAACTTATGACAACTAAGGAATGCTGAGAGTGGGAAAAAATAGTCTTCCTCAGGGAAGAGCACACCAATTGATTATCCAATACCAATGGGTCATCCCTGAAAACATACATGTAGGTAACTTTATAGAAACTGAGTGTGTGTGTGTGTGGGGGGGGAGAAATAATAGCTAATGCAGTTTTATTATTTTTATTTAATTTTTTATTAAAAAAAATTTCTGCCTCCTCCCAGCCTCCCACTCCTCTCCCCCTTCCCCCACTCCTCTCCCCCTCCCCCCACTCCTCTCCCCCTTCCCCCACTCCTCTCCCCCTCCCTCTCCAGTCCAAAGAGCAGTCAGGGTTCCCTGCCCTGTGGTAAGTCCTAGGTCCTCCCCCCTCCGTCCATGTCTAGGAAGGTGAACATCCAAACTGGCTAGGCTCCCACAAAGCCAGAACATGAAGTAGGATCAAAACCCAGTGCCATTGTCCTTGGCTTCTCAGCAGCCCTCATTGTCCGCCATATTCAGAGAGTGCGGTTTTATCCCATGCTTTTTCAGTCACAGTCCAGCTGGCATTGGTGAGCTCCCAATAGATCAGCCCCACTGTCTCCGTGGGTGGGTGCACCCCTCGTGGTCCTGACTTCTTTGCTCATGTTCTCCCTCCTTCTGCTACTCATTAGGACATTGTGATCTCAGTCTGGTGCTCCAGTGTGGGTCTCTGTCTCTATCTCCATCCATCACCAGATGAAGGTTCTATGGTAATATGCAAGATATTCGTCAGTATTGCTATAGGATAGGATCATTTCAGGTTCCCTATCCACAGCTGCCCAAGGAACTAACTGGGGACCTCGCCTTGGGCTCCTGGGAGCCCCTCTAGGTCCAAGTCTCTTGCCAACCCCAAGATGGCTCCCTTAACTAAGAATTGTGCTTCCGTGCTCCACTATCCAACCTTCCTTTATCTCAATCATCCCGTTTCCCCAAGTTCTCCCCATCCTCCCCTTCTCTTTTCTCTCCCCATCTCCCCTTACCCTCGTCCCACCCCACCCCCAAGATCCCAATTTTTTGCCTGGCAATCTTGTCTACTTCCCATACCCAGGATAACAACTATATGTTTTTCTTTGGGTTCTCCTTCTTATTTAGCTTCTTTAGGATATCAAATTATAGACTCACTGACCTTTATTTATGGCTAGAACCCAATTATGAGTGAGTACATCCCATGTTCATCTTTTTGGGTCTGGATTACCTCACTCAGGATAGTATTTTCTATTTTCATCCATTTGCATGCAAAATTTGAGAAGTCATTGTTTTTTACCGCTGAGTAGTACTCTAATGCGTATATATTCCACACTTTCTTCATCCATTCTTCCACTGAAGGACATCTAGGTTGTTTCCAGATTCTGGCTATTACAAATAATGCTGCTATGAACATAGTTGAGCATATACTTTTGTTGTATGATAGGGCATCTCTTGGGTATATTCCCAAGAGTGGCATTGCTGGGTCCAGGGGTAGGTTGATCCCGAATTTCCTAAGAAACCGAAACACTGATTTCCAAAGTGGTTGCAAAAGTTTGCATTCCCACCAGCAATGGATGAGGGTACCCCTTCCTCCACAACCTTTCCAGCAAAGGCTATCATTGGTGTTTTTGATTTTAGCCAATCTGACAGGTGTAAGATGATATCTCAAAGTTATTTTGATTTGCATTTCCCTGATTGCTAAGGAGGTTGAGCATGACCTTAAGTGTCTTTTGGCCATTTGAACTTCTTCTGTTGAGAATTCTCTGTTCAGATCAGTGCCCCATTTTTTAATTGGGTTCATTAGCATTTTAAAGTCTAGTTTAAAAAAATGTATTTATTGTGTATACAGTGTTCTGTCTGCATGCATGCCTGCAGGCCAGAAGAGGGCATCAGACCTCATCACAGATGGTTGTCAGTCACCATGTGGTTGCTGGGAATTGAGCTCAGGACGATGGGAATTGAGCTCAGGACGATGGGAAGAGCAACCAGTGCTCTTAGCCTCTGAGCCATCTCTCCAGTCCCTGCTAATGCAGTTTTGAATTGTTATTAAGGGTTCTTGCTTAGGTGCAGATATGCTACATACCTCAGTTCTGAAGTAGAGTTGCAAAAGGTTTATCCTACACTGTATGGTCAGACTTCTTATATGTTCTTTCTCGAACTTTCAGGATAAAGTTAGAAGAGCACAAAAATCACCCTTCCAGGGATTTTTTTTTTGCCCTGAAGTTAAATGGACCTCAATGCCCACTATTCCTCCAGTATTTCCCAGCGTATGTGATTGTTCCTTTGTTTTAACAAATGTCTTGCTAAATTTTGTACATAAATGTAACTCTGTCGTGGGAGACTCAATCTCCTCAAGACCAGGCCGTCCAAGTTGATCAGCATCTAGACCAGCATAGAATACAAAAGTGAGTCAATGAATGTAGAAAAGGGTAAAGATCAATGTTAGGGCCCATGATCTTGGAGAAACCCTATGAGATACTGTTTAATAATTTAAAACATTTTTTGAAAATACTGAGGCCATGTTGTAGAAGTCTTTAGGGGTATTGACATAGGCTCTAAATTATAATCTCCCTGTAAAATCAACCCACTGAATGCAAAGTCCTTGTGATTCCTATTTCCTAGCAACTGGCCTAGTAGGCCCTTGAAGAATATTTGTTAAAAGATTAGTTATATAGAAGACACACCAGAGATTCCTGATGTTGACACATGAGTGCATCAATTAATTCTGGTTGATAGTGACTAGATCAATATTGTACACAAGACAGTAGATAAGACAATGAGATATTTCCTTGGAACTTCAGTTGGTACTAAAAGACAGTGACATTGGAACTGTTTTTGAAATATCATTTAAGTTTTCAGGGTCTTTGAGGCTTGTCATATTTTATCGCATGATATGGAAACCAAAAGAGCTACTCAACAAATACACATGCATGTGCATATGTAAGTTCACATATGCACATGCACACATAGACACACACAGACACACATTTTAGTCTTGGCTTGTTTGTTTGTTTACTTTCTGGCTACTGTTTTTACTCATTCCCTGTGGTTTAATTTAATTTCCATCCCTTAGTTCTATGACATGTTTTGCAGATGCCCCTTCAGCCTAAAACTGCTCATCTGAATTTTGCCACAAGTGACCCCAAACTAAGAATAAATACACTGTCACCATAATCCACTTTTTCCCTTAGATATTTCAGCATTCATAAGATTTAAAAATCATTCTAGTAAATAGAGTTAATTTGAACTGATTTCCATCTCACCAGGTTGTAGCTATTTTAAAACGATGACTTGCCCACCCTATTATTTGACTAGCAAAGTAAAGCAAAAGAAACCATGAGCCACCAGCTGATGTGTGTACTCTTTAGTTATGTGTATAAATTATGCCTTTGAAACACTTGGAATCTTCTTGAGAAACTATTCTCAGCAGGACAAGTAAAACTAACAAATAAACTGGCAATGTTATTCATTGTTAGGGGAAAGTAAAGCTTTGAAATAACCAAATAAAATAAGTAAGTTATCTTTAATAGTCAGACACAAAATAGTCAAGAGTGCAAACCTAAGACCAGATGGCCTTTTAATATGTCACAATTCCCAGATGGAGGATATATACGCAAAACTATTGTCTGGATCATCTGTTTGGCCCTTCAGATCCCAGCAGTGGGGACCAATCTGAGAATTTATTTCCTAGATATTTATTGAAAGCACACTGAAAGATGAAATAAAAACAGTGATAAAATTTGTGTACTGGACTTGATGTGATGGTTTTCCATAATTCTAAATGGCAGAAGGTAAGAGAATGTCTTTTGTAGTGTGATGCAAACAGTGAATGACTCAATAGGTACAAACATAATGCTCAATACATGCTAAAAAAAGAAGCAGGTGAAAATGTTTAATTTTGACTCATGATACTGAGTAGATTTTTTTTTGCTTATGGAATGATCAATGAAAGTATAATAGGGACATTTATTTTTAAAGTATGTACAAATATTTATGTTTTCCACTAGTATATAGTCAGTATACATAGTACTGAGCAACATTAGGGCATTTTCATAAAAATGTATAATGCATTTTGAGGGTATCTCCCCTCTCCATGACTCCTTCTTTTATCTACGTTTTTAGAGAAAGGGTACCACTATCTATCCCTTGCTTTCCTAGAACTCTTGTTGTAGACCAGGCTGGCTTAAAATTCATAGAGATCTGACTGCTTCTGTCTCCTAGGATTAAGGGTCTGTGCCACCAGGTCTAATTCCTCCCCAATTGTATTCTTTCCCCCTCAACTTAGTCTCTGAGAAAGTTTCACTTATGCTCCTATTTCCTATATACATACAGTAATTTATGTATTTGTATAAAATGCATGACTCACAAATGAAAGAAAATACAAAACAATTTTAATTATATTAATTCTCTCTCTCTCTCTCTCTCTCTCTCTCTGTGTGTGTGTGTGTGTGTGTGTGTGTGTGTGTGTATGAGAAGAAAACTTATAGCCATCAGTTCCCACATCCCATCATGTCTGTGAACTGAAATCATCAGGCTTGATGGCACACACCTTTTTATGCTAATCCATCTTGCTGACCCAAAAGCTTTCAATAGTTGTTTTTCTGTAAATGACTTAGTTTACTTAATATTATTATTTCCAGTTGTGGCCATGTTTCTGTAATGACTCATTTATAGATGAATAAAATTCATATATATGTGAACTATATATTATATATAATATTCTTCATTCATTCCTCAGTTGACATGTACATACATTGATTCTGTAACTTACCTACTAATAATAGTGTTGCAATAAATATTGCTGTGCAAATATGTCTGTGATATGCCAAGTTTGAGTTCTTCAGGCAAACACTAAAGAATGGTGTAGCTGGGTTATATAGTAGGTCTAGTTTTATGTTTTTTGAAAACCTTTAATACTGGCTTCCATAGCAGTTGGACTATTTTATACTCCCACCTGCAATGGGATAAGCAATAGAAAGTAACATGAAACTTTACAACAGAAAACAATCTAAATACAAAAGATCATAAAATGGGTAAGTTGAGAAGAAATTTTGCTACAGATACTATATCCTCCCTTTCATTGTCAGAAGGTCTAACAGATCTTTTTGGCTCAATAGAACCATCTTGTCCTGACTAGTTCTGCTAGATGCAGTTGAAGATGTTGTTTTCTTGCCACACAGACTAATATCCTCTCTCGCTTCTTCACTTTTGCTAAGCATGGTGTCTGTTCAACAGTCAATTCCTCCCTGCCTTGTTAGTACCTAAATGTTATAGAATATTGGTTTTCATTATTCTTTCTCTTCTGAATTAAACAAATCCATCTCAAGATACTTTTACCTTCCTTCTCTAGAAGATATTTGTGTTTTTGTGACTCTTGGGCATCTGCTTACAGTCTCAGCGGAGATAGGCTCTTCTGTCTCTGGCACGGCTGCTCTTCCCCCATATGTCATCTTTTGAAGGGCTCTCTAAGGATTTGCTCAGAAATACTCATTTTGAGATGAACATATGTGATGGCAGGGAGCCGAGCTAAATAGCAAAATAACTCTAATGACTGGGACTATCTGCTCTGGCAGACTGGCTCACTGGGACAATGTTCTGATAATAGACTGGAAACTTAGAGCCACATCAGCTAGATTATACCACTCTTTTCCACTTCCTTTCCCCCTAGACTTTCCAATTTTCCATTCTCAATGCCAATAATGTATATTTTAGCTAACAGTAAGGTTAAATTTAAAGAGTGTAGTAAAACCAGGAATAACCTTGCCCATCATATGAACAAAGAAATAAGACATTCTATCAGCTTGTTTCCATGAGAAGGATTCACATTAGGTAATACTAGATTAATTAACTGTTAATATTAATAAAGAAGACAGATTGACATCTGCTAACCACCCCATCCTTCTACATTCAACCAATAAGAACTACAAGCACTAAAATCCATGTGGCTAAGGTCTAGGTGTATCTCCAGTTGTACAACTGAGTCATTTATGAGAAATTTAGAAGAATGAAGTGGTGCTGACTTCTTTTGTTTGTGTTGGCAAAGCTACTTACAGTTGTGATAATCTCGTTATTTTTATGTTATCAAATATCTTGATGTGCAGATTGAAAGCCACTACATAGTGTTACTTTTGTTTTATTTTGGGTGCAGACTTATCGTGAAAGTTATAATTCCTGGAGCCCACAGTAAGAGGAGATCTTGTAATGTTCATTTTTCTGGTGATGAACAAAGTTGCAACAATCATATTGAAATCTCTCTGCCACGGATTCCACAAACGACCCCAGAGGTCCAGCCCAGAGCCTATTCCTCTTGCTTTATGGACACAATACAGGTAAAAGTTCACAGCACACAATGGTCTTCCAAATATCTACTTTGTGAATGAATATTTAAAAATGGTGAACTCCTTCAACATAATTTTAGAACTCACAATATTGATAAGTTGTTCTGGAATCCATCTGTTACACATTTAATGCGTAATTTCAGATTCAGTTTCCTTGTATATAAAATGGCAACAATAATACTGCAATTTGAATACAATTTGTTCCACAAAATGTTGCATGCATGCTTTATCCCCAGTGCAATGATATTTGGAGGCGATAGGTACTTTAAGATGTATTTGAGGTCAAAAGGGACTCATCTACACAAATGGGTGGTTTTCTTCTGAAAATGGCATAGCTCTCATGAGAATTTGATGTTTTTTTTCTGTTTATTCACACATTCTAGCTCTCCCTTCTGCATTCATGAGTTAAGCAGTGTGTGGCTATCACCAGGAACTGAGCAGAAGTCCATGCATTACGCTTCAACATATAAAACCACAAACCAAAAGTAAAACTATTTTATTTTTAAATTATCTGGCCTTTGTCTTATTCATGGCACCTCTTATGTGGCAAGATGGCTGTCAAGATGAAGCTGGATATCTCCTTACTAGCCACCAGCTGTCAGAAACTCACTGGATCAGACAAGCCAAGCTTTGCATTCTCTGTGACAAGCTCATGACCACAAAAGTACTTGCTGATGCTCTGTATAAAGAAGGGGGGGGGGTTGTGGTCCCTATCAGTTTTGGGAACAATAACCAAGGTTTCACTCAAGGCATAATATTGCTTCGTGGCAGAGTGCACCTGCTGTTGAGTAAGGGGAATTACTGTTATAGAACAAAGAGAATGGAGAGAGAGAAAGCATGTCTATTAATAGAAGCATTGTAATTGCCAATCAGAGTGCTCTCAATTTACTACTGACTACCTCTGCCTCTCCTGTTCTGGGATTAAATGCATGAGCCACATCTTGTAAGAATACTATTTCTTTTTTTTTATAATATTTTTTTTATTTTATTGAGAAAAAGAAAAAAAAATGTTTCAGCCTCCTCCCAGCCGCCCATTTCCCTCCCCCACCTCCCACCCTTCTCCCCCTCCCCCCACTCCTCTCCCCCTCCCTCTCCAGTCCAAAGAGCAGTCAGGGTTCCCTGCCCTGTCGAAAGTCCAAGGTCCTCCCCCCTCCGTCCATGTCTAGGAAGGTGAACATCCAAACTGGCTAGGCTCCCACAAAGCCAGAACATGAAGTAGGATCAAAACCCCATGCCATTGTCTTTGGCTTCTCATCAGCCCTCATTGCGCGCCATGTTTAGAGAGTCCGATTTTATCCCATGCTTTTTCAGTCATAGTCCAGCTGGCCTTGGTGATCTCCCAATAGATCAGCCCCACTGTCTCAGTGGGTGGGTGCGCCCCTCGTGGTCCTGACTTCCTTGCTCATGTTCTCCCTCCTTCTGCTCCTCATTGGGACCTTGGGAGCTCAGTCCAGTGCTCCAGTGTGGGCCTCTGTCTCTATCTCCATCCATCACCAGATGAAGGTTCTATGGTGATATGCAAGATATTCGTCAGTATTGCTATAGGATAGGGTCATTTCAGGTTCCCTATCCACAGCTGCACAAGGAACTAACTGGGGACATCGCCTTGGGCTCCTGGGAGCCACTCTAGGTTCAAGTTTCTTGCCAACCCTAAGGTGGCTCCCTTAACTAAGAATTGTGCTTCCGTGCTCCCCTGTCCAACCCTCCTTTATCCCAATCCTCCTGTTTCCCCAAGGCCCCACCTCCTTCCCTTCTAACTTTTCTCTCCCCATCTCCCCTTACCCCCAAGATCCCAATTTTCTCCCCGGCAATTTTGTCCACTTCCCATAGCCAAGAGGATAACTATAAGTTTTTCCTTGGATTCGCCTTCTTCTTTAGCTTCTTTAGGTCCACCAATTGTAGAATCCGTGACCCTTATTTATTGCTAGAAACCAATTATGAGTGAGTACATCCCCTGTTCATCTTTTTGGTCTGGGTTACCTCACTCAGGATACTGTTTTCTATTTCCATCCATTTACATGCAAAATTCGAGAAGTCATTGTTTTTTACCGCAGCGTAGTACTCTACTGTGTATATACTCCACACTTTCTTCATCCATTCTTCCATTGAAGGACATCTAGGTTGTTTCCAGGTTCTGGTTATTACAAATAATACTGCTATGAACAGTATTGAACAAATGCTTTTGTCATATGATAGGGCATCTCTTGGGTATATTCCCAAGAGTTGTATTGCTGGGTCTAGGGGTAGGTTGATCCTGAATTTCCTGAGAAACCGCCATACTGCTTTCCAGAGTGGTTGCACAAGATTGCATTCCCACCAGCAATGGATGAGTATACCCCTTTCTCCACAGCCTCTCCAGCAAAGGCTATCATTGGTGTTTTTTATTTTAGCCATTCTGACAGGTGTAAGATGATATCTCAAAGTTGTCTTCATTTGCATTTCCCTGATTGCTAAGGAGGTTGAGCATGACCTTAAGTGTCTTTTGGCCGTTTGAACTTCTTCTGTTGAGAATTCTCTGTTCAGTTCAGTGCCCCATTTTTTAATTGGGTTAATTAGCATTTTAAAGTCTAGTTTCTTGAGTTCTCTATATATTTTGGAGATCAGACCTTTGTCTGTTGCGGGGTTGGTGAAGATCATCTCCCAGTCAGTAGGTTGCCTTTTTGTCTTAGTGACAGTGTCCTTTGCTTTACAGAAGCTTCTCAGTTTTAGTAGGTCCCATTTATTCAATGTTGCCCTTAATGTCTGTGCTGCTGGGGTTATACATATGAAGCGATCACCTGTGACCATCTGTTGTAGGGTACTTCCCACTTTCTCTTCTATCAGGTTCAGTGTGTTCGGACTGATATTGAGGTCTTTAATCCATTTGGACTTGAGTTTTCTGAATGGTGATAGATATGGGTCTATTTTTATTCTTCTACAGGTTGACATCCAGTTGTGCCAGCACCATTTGTTGAAGATGCTTTCTTTCTTCCATTGTATACTTTTAGCTCCTTTATCGAAAATGAAGTGTTCATATGTTTGTGGGTTAAAATCCGGGTCTTCTATACGATTCCATTGGTCGACTTCTCTGTTTTTATGCCAGTACCACCCTGTTTTCATTACTGTAGCTCTGTAATAGAGTTTGAAGTCAGGGATGGTAATGCCTCCAGACAATCCTTTATTGTATAGGATTGTTTTGGCTATCCTGGGTTTTTTGTTTTTCCATATAAAGTTGATTATTGTCCTCTCAAGATCTGTGAAGAATTTTGATGGGACCTTGATGGGCATTGCATTGAATCTATAAATTGCCTTTGGTAGAATTGCCATTTTTACTATGTTGATCCTCCCAATCCGAGAGCAAGGGAGGTCCTTCCATTTTCCAGTATCCTCTTCAATTTCTTTCTTCAATGCCTTAAAGTTCTTGTCAAATAGATCTTTCACTTCCTTGGTTAGAGTTACCCCAAGATATTTTATGCTGTTTGTGGCTATCGTGAAAGGTGAAACTTCTCTGATTTCCCTCTCTGCTTCCATATCCTTTGTGTATAAGAGGGCAACTGATTTTTTGGAGTTGATCTTGTATTCTGCCACATTACTAAAGGTGTCTATCAGCTGTAAAAGTTCTTTAGTGGAGTTTTTGGGGTCGCTTATGTACACTATCGTATCATCTGCAAATAACAAAAGTTTAACTTCTTCCTTTCCAATTTGAATCCCCTTGATCCCATTATGTCGTCTTATTGCTATTGCTAGAACTTCAAGCACTATATTGAAGAGGTATGGCGAGAGTGGACAGCCTTGTCTTGTTCTTGAGTTTAGTGGGATGGCTTTGAGTTTCTCTCCATTTAATTTGATGTTAGATGTCGGCTTGCTGTATATAGCTTTTATTATATTTAGTTATAATCCTTGTATCCCTAATCTCTCCAATACTTTTATCATAAAGGGATGTTGAATTTTGTCAAATGCTTTTTCAGCATCTAATGAAATGATCATATGGTTTTTTTCTTTCAGTTTATTTGTATGATGGATTACATTGATAGATTTTCGTATGTTGAACCAGCCCTGCATCTCTGGTATGAAGCCTACTTGATCATAATGGATAATTTTCCTAATGTGTTCTTGGTTACAGTTTGCCAGTATTTTGTTGAGGATTTTTGCGTCGATATTCATGAGTGAGATTGGCCTGTAATTCTCTTTCTTGGTTGAGTCTTTGTGTGGTTTTGGTATCAGAGTAACTGTAGCTTCATAAAAGGAATTTGGCAATGCCTCTTCTGGTTCTATATTGTGAAATACATTAAGGAGTATAGGTATTAGGTCTTCTTGGAAGTTCTGGTAGAATTCTGCATTGAAACCATCTGGCCCTGGGCTTTTTTGGTAGGGAGGTTTTTGATAACAGCTTCTAATTCTTCACGACTAACAGATCTATTTAGATTGTTCACCTGGTTCTGGTTTAAGTTTGGTATATGGTATTTATCTTAAAAAGTGTCCATTTCTTTTACATTTTCCAGTTTTGTGGCATACAAGCTTTTGTAGTAAGATCTAATGACTCTCTGAATTTCCTCTGTGTCTGTGGTTATGTCCCCCTTTTCATTTCTGAGCCTATTGATTTGCATATTCTCTCTCTGCCGTTTGATTAGTTTGGATAGGGGTTTGTCAATCTTCTTGATTTTCTCCAGGAACCAGCTTTTTGTTTCATTGATTCTTTGGATTGTTTTCTGTGTTTCTATTTTGTTGATTTCAGCCCTCAGTTTGATTATTTCCGGTCTTCTACTCCTCCTAGGTGAGTCTGCTTCTTTTTTTTCTAGAGCTTTCAGGTGGGCTGTTAAGTCTCCAATGTGTGCTTTTTCTGATTTCTTTAAGTGGGCACTTAGTGCTATGAACTTTCCTCTTAGGACTGATTTCATAGTGTCCCATAAGTTTGAGTAGGTTGTTTCTTTATTTTCATTGAATTCAAGGAAGACTTTAATTTCTTTCTTTATTTCTTCCTTGATCCAGGTGTGGTTCAGTAGTTGACTGTTCAGTTTCCATGAGTTTGTAGGCTTTCTGGTGGTAGCATTGTAGTTGAATTCCAACTTTAATCCATGGTGATCTGATAAGACACAAGAGGTTACACAAAGTTTTTTGTAACTGTGGATGTTTGCTTTGTTACCAAGTATGTGGTCAATTTTCGAGAAGGTTCCATGAGCTGCAGAGAAGAAGGTATATTCTTTCCTATTTGGGTGGAATGTTCTATAGATGTCTGTTAAGTCCATTTGATTCATTACCTCCATTAATTCTCTAATTTCTCTGTTAGGTTTCTGTCTGATTGACCTGTCCATTGGTGAGAGAGGAGTGTTGAAGTCTCCTACTATTAGTGTGTGCGGTTTGATGCCAGCCTTGAGTTTTAGTAATGTTTCTTTTACGTACGTTGGTGCTTTTATATTAGGGGCATAGATATTCAGGATTGAGACTTCATCCTGATGAATTGTTCCTGTTATGAGTATAAAATGTGCCTCTCCATCTCTTCTGATTGATTTAAGTTTGAAGTCAACTTTGTTAGAAATTAATATGGCCACACCTGCTTGTTTCTTAGGTCCATTTGCTTGATAAACCTTTTCCCATCCCTTTTCTCTGAGTAGGTGCCTGTCTTTGTGGTTAAGGTGTGTTTCTTGTAAACAGCAGAATGTTGGATCCTGTTTTCTTATCCAATCTCTTAGTCTGTGCCTTTTTATAGGTGAGTTGAGTCCATTGACATTAAGTGATATTAATGACCAGTGGTTGTTAACTCCGGTCACTTTTTTAGTAGTAGAGTTTGTGTGTTTCCCTTCTTTGATTTGCACTGGTGAAGGGTCTCTAGATGTTTGAGTTATTGTGGTCATTGTTGGACTCCTTGTTTTATGATTTTCCTTCTATTACTTTCTGTAAGGCTGGATTTGTGGCTACGTATTGTTTAAATTTGTTTTTATCCTGGAAAATTTTGTTTTCTCCATTTATAGTGAATGAAAGCTTGGCTGGGTATAGTAGTCTGAGCTTGCATCCATGGTCTCTTACTTTCTGCAGTACATCTATCCAGGACCTTCTAGCTTTCATTATTCCCATAGAGAAATCAGGTGTAAGTCTGATAGGTTTACCTTTATAAGTAACTTGGCCTTTTTCCTTTGCAGCTCTTAATATTCTTTCTGTTTTGTGTTTTGATTATTATATGGCGAGGAGATTTTTTTGGTCCAGTCTATTTGGTGTTCTGTATGCTTCTTGAACCTCCAAAGGAATATCTTTCTTTAGGTTGGGAAAGTTCTCTTCTATAATTTTATTAAATATATTTTCTGGACCGTTGAGCTTTACTTCTTCTCCTTCTTCTATCCCAATTATTATTAGGTTTGGTCTTTTTATTGTGTCCCAGATTTCCTGAATGTTTTGTGATGAGAATTTGTTGGCTTTGCTGTTTTCTTTGATCAGTGTGTTTATTTTCTCTATGGTATCTTCAGTGTCTGAAATTCTTTCTTCTGTTTCTTGTAATCTGTTGGTAGTACTTGTCTCTGTAGTTCCTGTTCGTTTACCCAGATTTTCCATCTCCATCCTTCCCTTGGTTTGTATTTACTTCATTACTTCCATTTCATTCTTCATGTCTTGAACCGCTTCCCTTACCTGCTTGATTGCTTTTTCTTGTTTCACTTGGTTTTCTTGGGTATCTTTGAGCGATTTATTCATTTCCTCTACCTTTTTGTTTGTGATCTCTAATTGTTTATGGCAGTTTTTCACCTCCTGTTTAAGGTCTTCTATTATTTTCATATAATTCACTTTTGAGTCGATTTCTTCTAATTCTTCTAGAGTAGGGTGTACAATTCTTCTTATATCGGGATCCCTGGATTCTGGCGATGTCATGTTGCCTTTCAGGTTGTTGGAGGAATTCTTGCATTGGCGCCTTCCCATCTCTTCCTTCAAATGGAGCCAGGAGAGGCCTGGTGTCTTGGTCCAGTCTTTGCTGTGACTGACTATCTGGGTGAATCTCTTCAGTGTAGAAGCAGAAACCGTCCAGTCCAGATGGAAGTCCTCAGCACCGAAACATAGACGCCTGGTAGTCCAATGACCCGCGGACAAAAGGGAGAACTTGGGGACAGGGCGGGGACGAGTAGAACACAGGACACCCTGCCGCAAAAGCTGAAGGTGGGCGTGCTCCCTTTTGGGGGTCCTTGAGGCCTGCCCAGTAGGCAGGCACTCACCGCTTTGGGTGGGTAGCCTTAGTGTAGGAGCTTAAAACTCTTTTTGAGCACTGGTCCTAGCATACAACAGGGCAGGGTTGGGGGGTGGGTGCTGGGGGGCTGGGTTGTGCGGAAGAAAGACAGCCCTGCAGCAGGAGCTGGGGGAGGGGGGTTTGTGCTCTCTTCCGGGACAGTCTGCCCCTGGATAGCACACACTCACCCGTCCAGATGGAAGTCCTCAGCACCTAAACATGGACGCCTGGTAGTCCAATGACCCGCGGACAAAAGGGAGAACTTGGGGGGCAGGGCGGGGACGAGTAGAACACAGGCCACCCTGCCTCAAAAGCTGGAGGTGCGCGTGCTGCCTTTCGGGGGTCCATGAGGCCCGCCCGGTGGGCAGGCACTCACCGCTCTGGGTGGGTAGCCCCATTGTAGGAGCAGAAAACTGTTACCAAGCAAAGGACCCAGCAGAAAACCAAGAATACTATTTCTTAAAGGAGAAATCAATTGTGGGTTTTTTGTTGTTGTTGCATTTGCAAATTAGTCCGTTTTCAAATTGATTCTTTAGTTACCTTATAAAACCATTCATTTGGTGAATTAGATATTTGGTTATTGGTTATCACTCTTTTTAAATTTTATTGTTCTCTGTTCATGAACAGCCAGCAAAGCTTGTAACACGTTGTTTATTTCTCATTGAAAAACTAGTGAAGTGCGATGCACAATGAATAATTAAAAAGGAGAATTGGCTCCCAGAAATTCAAGTTTAGTTACAAATAGCAACACTGAAAATAGCTCTTTATAACAACTAGTTTAATATAAACAAGCAAGGCATTGTAATATAGAATTTTCATAGCCTAAAAAGCAAGGATTCATGCAGAGTATTGAAGAGAAACATGGGTTTTAAAGACAAATGAAGAATATGTCTAGATTCTTTTAATACAAAGAGAACATTTGTTGAAAATGCTGTATTAGGCAATTTCCTGTGGCTATGACAAAATTTCCTGTGTGTGTATAATGTATAAAGAAATGTTTATTCAGTTCACATTTTAGAGACTGATAGCCCAAATATCATGGCACTGGTTCTTTCACAGGCACGTTGGACTATGGTCCAATATGCCACCATGATGACAGATGCCATCATGATGACAACATGTGTGAAAATAAAATACTGCAAGTCAAGGTATCAAACCAGAAAGAGCTCGAGAGAGAGAAAGACTTCCTCTTTTATAAAAGTCTTCTAACCTGGGCTTTTGCTGTTGCATTTAGTTTGATGCTCTCATTTCAGGAGATATACTAATTCAATTATTTTCCATGCTATGTTCTGACTACTGTGTAATCACACAGTGAAACGGACACTATTTCTCTCCTTTGTCTGTCAGCTAATTCAAATGAAACGGGTAGTGAGGAATGTAGCTGTACTAATGGATGAGAGATGGTGCTGATGTTGATTTTCTCTCATGCGCTTTACGATTGCCTGCTGGTGGAACAGAGCAGTACACTTAGCATTGTCAAGAAATAATTGAAAAGAAATGTTTATTCAATTCACATTTTTTAGAGACTGATAGCCTAAATATCATATCATGTTCCTTCCTTTCTTCCTTCCTCCTCTTTCTTTTCTAATGCATTGGGTCAATTATTGTTGCACACACGCACATGGGTGTGGGATCATTTCCTGGGCCCCATCCCTGAAGAAAACTCTCAGCCTCCACAAAGTGCCAATAACTCCTCAGCAAAGGGTAAGGCCTTGAGAGCCCCAGCCTCTATTTTTAATATTATTTAACAATTCTCTTAAAAATGTGACAGATAAAAGTTATTATTAATATTGGAGATGGAAATAGTAAGTCCTAAAGATAGGGGTATGTTACAGGACAAATTTCCCTGAGTAACTATATTGGTTTTTAGTTGGTTTTTCTTTCCTCTGCATACCGAAATGATATAGTTGAATGAAATACTTAATGGATTGGCTCTTGCACATCCACTAATTCTTATTTATTGGTTATGGATTGATTCCAGGGGTAGCTAGCATTGTTTCTGCATAGTATGTGTGATGCCAAACTCTCCATGATTATTTTTATACATTTTCTGCATGGTCCATGTTTTGTGAGCAAAGGCTTTGGAGCTGAAAGATAGCTTCTCTCTAGAGTTAAAGAGACTTCAAAATGGATCTACTCAGAGTGGTGCTTACATTAAGGGTAGTAATAAGTTAGGACCTCCCCTTCCCTTTCAAATGAGATTTGCTTCATAAATCATCCTTTTTCTTTAAAGCGGGGAAGATGGGCAAATAGGCCATAAAAGCTCTGAGTCTCCTAATGTGGAATACCTCAGTAGCTTCAATTATACTGAATGTGGAGAAATCTGCCCTTCATTCCATCAGTTTGTGGTGATTAGCATTTGAAGAATGAGTGTTAAGATTGTTTCGGCTGGGTTTGGTTTCGATGAAGAAAACTATTCATTCTGTAATTTAGAAAGTGTCTTGACTCCCACAAAAACTAATAAATTAGATCACATAGGTATGAAGAAGTGAAAACAGTTAAATTTAGTTTTACTTTCCACAGTGGATTACAGTGTGTAACCAAGTGTGGGTTTTATTTTATGTGTTTTCCCCTTTTTGTTTAGTTCTCAACATTAGGAAGCAAGTGCACTATTATCCAGATATTTTTAGGAAAGGGCCCTGAGACTCAGAGAATTGAATTAATTTAATGTTCAAAGTCAAAAGGATCATTAGTAACAAGGCAAAAATTCAACTCAGGCCCTGAGAAGGCAGCATCCAGGACAATAAACTCCACTCATGTTTCTTAAGATGCTATTCCCATTGGTTTATAGGACATGACCTTATAAACATAAAATCACAAAAATCCAGCTATTTATTTGATACCACTTTACTTAATAATTTAGTTTCTCTTGTTCACACGGGGATTTCCTTACTTAGAGTCTAATCTGTGAAGTTAATGGGGAAGTAAATCCATCAGAATTGCCATCTGCTAGCCTTTTCACTGTAGTCTGATATTAGCATGATAATAGCTAATAGAAAATAGTCTTTTCAAAATTCTCCAGGGACTTTGCAAAGTTACCAGCATTTCTGACCAACTGCATTTTCTTGAAAGGTGTAATTCCTCCAAGAAAGTATTATTTTAAAACCTTCTGATAGTAAGTAAAGAATATTTTGAATCTTCTCAATACAAATAAATAAAAATATTTGAAGTGATGAACATTCTAATTGCCAAGATCAGATCTTTACACATTGTACATGTACACTGAGGCATAACATTATATCCCATAAATATATAAAATGACTATGTCTCTGACTTAGTTAGGTTTTCTATTACTATAATAAAACACCATAAACAAAAGCAACTTATGCAGGAAAAGGTTTATTTCAACTTACAGTTCTTTTGTTACTGAGAAAGTCAGGGTAGGAATTCAAGGCAGGAATCTGGAAGAAGGAATTGAAACAGAAACCGTGAAAGAATGTTGCATACTGACATGCTCAGCTTGCTTTCTTATACTACCCAAGGCCACCATCATGGTGTGACAACACACAGTGAGCTGGACCCTTCCACATGGTCCAGTCAAGAAGTTGCTCCACAGATTTGCCTATAAGCAATCTAGTGGAGGTATTCCCTCAATAAGGATGTGTCCAGTTGACAAAAACCCCAACCAGGACAATGTTCACTAAAAAAGGAAATTTTAATATAAAAGCTCTTTCTAAAAATTGAGAGAGGTTGGTGGAGCTACAGAGGGCTAAAAACTGGAACTTGAAAGAAATGGAATAAAAAGGAGAGAGGGGGGATGAATGAAGGGATAGAACTATAGAAAAGAAGCAAGAGAGGAATGAAAAAATTAATAAATGAATGGATGAAGGGATGGAAGAATTTGATGGGTTGAACAAAATTTGCATTGATTAAGGAAAGACAGCAGGAAGAGGAAACTAGAAAATATACTGATTAGAGAACATGCTTTCTGGAATAGTACTAGATCAAAGAACCTTGGAACATAAAAGTTTGGTTTTAATATGTCTCATTAAATCCTGCAGTAAAACAGTTATGATTTCTACAGCATTTGACAGTTTCTTTTAGACTTCTCATTTTTCCAGATTATTCTTCTGTCAAATGGCATCCAGTCTGGATGGAAGTTCTTGAAAAAATAGCCAAAATATAGGAAAGCACAAAGAATGATAGAGAGTTATGGGGGAGCAGAGAGGTTTTAAAAGTTATGGATAGGAGAAAAAAGACTACCATGGTGGAGCTGGAGAGATGACCCGGTAGTTAAGAAAACTTATTGTTCTTCTAGAGGATTCAGTTTCTAGCACTGAAATGGTGACTAACAACTGCTTATACCTCCAGTTCCAAGGGATCGATGGCCCTCTTTTGACCTTTGTGCACTCTTACACACTTGTTGTACACATACATATACTCACATAACATCAATAAAATACACACAAGTTTAAATGAATAAATAGTTCTTTTAAAAACACTAGCATTGTGTGTCAGACTGCTTTGGGTTCCTGTAACAGATATAAAGTTTGTTTTGACTTAGAGTTTCTGAGGTTTCTGAACATGGCTGAAAGGACATTGATAGAATAGGACATCTTGGCAGGAGTACGTATGCAATGGAAGAGCCTATTCACCTCATAGCTAGGAATTTTAAAAGAGCAAGAAAAAGGGGATGAACCATAAAAGACCCTTCAATAACATATCCCCAGATACTGGAATCCCTCCCACTCTGTCCTTCTTAGAAATTCTACCACCTCCACATCCTAGGCAACCAAGACTTTATTTAACACATGGGCATTTGGAATATTTGTCTAAACCACAGCCTATGGGAAAGAAAATAGGTGGAATTTTTTTGGTTGTTTATCTTTTGTATTTCCACATTGCCTTAGAGAGCACAAAGAGTAACAACTGCTAACCTCAATTGCTCTATTCCTTATCTGTTATGAGCAAATTAGCTTTGTAGTTCATCTCAGCAACAAACAGGAGATGTTGAATATTCATCTAAGACTCCAGGTTGTGGAACATGAATTATAAGCTCAATGTCCTTTATTTATGGCTAGAAACCAAATATGAGTGAGTACATCCCATGTTCCTCTTTTTGGGTCTGGCTTACCTCACTCAGGATAGTGTTTTCTATTTCCATCCATTTGTATGCAAAATTCAAGAAGTCCTTGTTTTTTACTGCTGAGTAATACTCTAATATGTATATATTCCATACTTTCTTCATCCATTCTTCCATTGAAGGGCATCTACGTTGTTTCCAGGTTCTGGCTATTACACACAATGCTGCCATGAACATAGTTGAGCATATATTTTGTTGTATGATAGGGCCTCTCTTGGGTATATTCCCAAGAGTGGTATTGCTGGATCCAGGGGTAGGTTGATCCCGAATTTCCTGAGAAACCGAAACACTGCTTTCCAGAGTGGTTGCACAAGTTTGCATTCCCACCAGCAATCATCATACTGATTTCTGAAGGGGCTTTACCAGTTTGCACTTCTACCAGCAATGGAGGAGCATTCCCTTTAACCCACATCTTTTCCATTAAAGCTGTCATCAGTGTTTTTGATCTTGGTCATTCTTACAGGTGTAAGTCAGAATCTCAGAGTTGTTTTGATTTGCATTTCTCTGATGGCTAAGGATGTTGAGCATTTCCTTAAGTGTCTTTCAGCCATTTTAGATTCCTCTGTTGAGAGTTCTCTGTTTAGGTCTGTACTCCATTTTTTATTGGATTATATGTTCATTTGATGATAAATTTCTTGAGTTCTTTTTATATTTTAGAAACCAGCCCTCTGTCCAATGTGGGGTTTGTGAGGATCTTTTTCCATTCTGTAGGCTGCTGCTTTGTCTTGTTGACTGTTTTCCTTGTTTTACAGAAGCTTCTCAGTTTCAGAAGATGCCATTCATTAATTGTTTCTCCCAGTGTCAGTGCTGCTGGGGATATATTTAGAAAGTGGTCTCTTGTGCCATTGTACTCACGTGTACTTCCCACATTCTCTTCTATGAGCTTCAGTGTGGTTGGTTTTATGTTGAGGTCTTTAATCCATTTGGACTTGAGTTTTGTGCTAGATATGAATCTATTTTCATGCTTCTACATGTTGATAATCCAGTTATGCCAGCACCATTTGCTGAATATGCTTTCTTTTTCCATTTTATATTTTCTGCTTCTTTGTCAAAAATCAGGTGCTCATAGGCATGTGGATAGATATCCAAGTCTTTGATTCCATTGGTCCTCCCTGTCTATTTTTATGTCAATATCAGGCTTTTTTCAGTACTGTAGCTCTGTAGTAGAGTTTGAAGTAAGGGATTAAATACCTCTAGAAGTTCCTTTACTCGAGAGGATTTTTTGACTATTGTAGGTTTTTTGCTTTTCCATATGAAGTTAAGTATTATTCTTTCAAGGTCTATGAAGAATTTTGCTAGGATTGCATTGAATCTGCAAATTGCTTTTGGTAAGATTGAATATTTGCTATGTTAATTCTACCTACCCAAGAGCATGGGAGAACTTTCCATTTTCTGGTGTCTTCTTCAGTTTCTTTCTTCAAAGATTTAAAGTTCTTCCATTAGTTTGGTTAGAGTTACCCCAGGATATTTTATGTTATTTATGGCTATTGTGAAGGGTGATGTTTCTCTGATTTCTTTCTCAGCACATTTATCATCTGTGTAAAGGAGGGCTACTGATTTTTTTGAGTTAATCTTGTATCCTGCTACAATACTGAAGATGTTTATGATTTGTAGAAGTTCCTTGGTAGAATTTTTGGGCTCACTTACGTAAACTATCATATCATTAGCAAATAGTGAGAGTTTGAATTCTTTTCTGATTTGTATCCCCTTGATCTCCTTTTTTTTGTCTTATTGCTCTAGCTAGAAACTCCAGTACTATATTGAATAGGTATGTAGAAAGTGGACAGCCTTGTCTTGTTTCTGATTTCAGTGTGATTTCTTGAGTGTCTATCCATTTAGTTTTTATTGGCTGTTGGCTTGCTGTGTATTGCCTTTATTATATTTAAGTTTGTTCCTTATATCCATGCTGTTTCCAAAACCTTCATCAAGAAGGGATTGAGTATTGTGTCAAAGGCTTTTTCAGCATCTAATGAGATGATCATATTTTTTTAGTTTGTTTATATGGTGGATTACTTTGACAGATTTTAATATGGTGAACCATCCCAGCATCTCTGGGATGAAGCCTACTTGGTCATGGTGGATGATTTTTCTGATGGGTTCTTAGATTCAGTTTCCCACTGTTTTACTGAGTATTTTTACAACAATGTTCATGAATGAGATTGGTTTGTAATTCTCTTTCTTAGTAATGTCTTTGTGTAGTTTCAGTATTAGGGTAATTTTTGCCTCAAAAAAGGAGATTGACAATGTTCCTTCTGCTTCTATTGTGTGGAACAATTTGAGTAATAATGGTATTAGTTCTTCTTTGAAAATGTTGTAGAATTCTCTGCTGAAACCATCTGGGCCTGGGCTTTTTTTTTTTTGGTTGGAAGGCTCTTGATGACTGTTTCTATTTCTTTGGCAATTATAGGTCTCTCATATTTGCTTATCTTGTCTTGATTTAATTTTGCAAGTGATATTTATGCAGCAAATTGTTCATTTTCATTAAGTTTTCCAGATTTGTGGAGTACAGGTTTTTGAAGTATGACCTAACAATTCTCTGAATTTCCTTCATGCCTGTTGTTATGCCCCCCTTTTCATATCTAATATTGTTAATTTGTATATCCTCTCTCTACCTTTTGGTTAGTTTGGATTATGGTTTGTCTATTTTATTAATTTTCTTGAAGAACCAACTCCTTGTCTCATTGATTCTTTGTATTATTATTTTTTGTTTCTGTTTTGTTGGTTTCAACTCTCATTTTTATTATATCCTGTTGTCTAGTCCTCCTGGGTAAGTTTATTTCTTTTTGTTCAAGAGTTTTCAGATATTCTGTTCACTCACTAGTGTGGGATTTTTTTCCAGCTTATTTATTTAGGCATGTAGTGGTATGAATTTTTCTTTTAACATTGCATTCATTGTGTGCCATAAGTTTGGGTATGTTGTGTAATCATTTTCATTGAATTTTAGAAAGTCTTTAATTTCTTCCTTTATTTCTTCCTTGACCCATTGTTGATTCATGTGAGAATTGTTTAATATTCATGTGTCTGTGGGCTTTCTGAAATTAGTTTTGCTGTTGAATTTTAATTTTAAGCTACAACGATCCGATAAGATAAATGGGGTTATTTCAATTTTTTTTATCTGTTGAGGTTTTCTTTGTTACTTAGTATGTGTTCAGTTTTTGAGAAGATTCAATAAAGTGCTGAGAAGAAGATATATTCTTTTATTTTTGAATGTAATGCTTTATAGATGTCTGTTAAGTCCATTTGAGTCATACCATCTGATAGTTCTCTTATTTCTCTGTTAATTTTTTGTCTGGCAGATCTGTTCACACTTGTGAGAGTGAGGTGTTGAAGTTTCCCACTATTAGTATGTGAGGTTTAATGTGTGATTTAAGTTTCAGTACTGTTTCTTATACATATAGTGTGCCCTTGTATGTGAGGCATAGACATTCAGTATTGAGATTTCCTTTTGAAGGATTTTTCCTGTGACTAATATAAAAATCCTTCTTTGTCTCTCTTGATTGATTTTAGTTTGAAGTCTATATTGTTAGATATTAGGATAGCTACATCAGCTTGTTTCCTAGGTCCATTTCATTGGAAAATGTTTTCCTAACCCTTTATAATATGAGGCAATGTCTGTCTTTAAGGATGAAGTGTGTTTCTTGCATGCAGCAGAAGGATGGATTCTGTTTTTCTATCCAATCTGTTAGCCTGTGTTTGTTCATAGGAGAGTTGAATCCATTTATATTAGTGGATATTAGTGACCAGGGATTGCTCCTTTCTGTTATTTAGTTTTTGTTGTTGGTGATGTTATTTTGTATGTTTCCCTATTTTGGGTTTTGATGTTGTGAGATCATATATTGTCTGTGTTTTTGTGGATGGAACTAACTTCCTTGTGTTGCAGTTTTCCTTCTACTACTTTTGTGCAACAGTGTTTATGACTAGGTATTGGTTAAATTTGATTCTGTCATAAGATATCTTGTTTTGTTTGACTATGGTAATTGAAAGTTTTACTGGTATAGTAGTCTGGGCTGGCATCCATGGTCTCTTATAAAGTCTGCATAACAGTAGACCAGGACCTTCTGGCATTTTTTGTTTCCATTGAGAAGTAAGGTGTAATCCTGATAGTTCTGCCTTTATATATTACTCATCCTTTTCTCTCTGCAGCTTTTAATATTCTTTCTTTAATCTGTATGTTTACTGTTTTGACTATTATATGTCAAGGGGACTTTTTTAGTCTAGTCTATTTGGAATTCTATAAGCTTCTTCTATCTTCATATGCATATCTTTCTTTAGGTTAGGAAAGGTTTCTTCTATGGTTTTTTATTTTTCCTGTACTTTTGAATTGGACTTCTTCTTTTATCCCTATTATTCATAGGTTTGGTGTTTTCATGGTGTTCCATATTTCCTGAATATTTTATGTTAAGGTTTTGTTAGATTTAATGTTTTCTTTGACTGACAAGTCTATTTCCTTTATTGTATCTTCAGCACTTGAGATTTTCTCTTCTATCACTTGTATTCTGCTGTTTATACTTGCATTTGCGGTTCCTGAGTGTTTTCTAATATTTTCCATTTCCAGAATTTCCTCAGTTTGTGTTTTCTTTATTGTCTCTATTTGAATTGTTTCTTTCATCTGCTTAATTGCTTTCTTGGCTTTTTTTAAAAGATTTGTTGATTTCTTCCACTTTTTTTGTTTGTCTTTTCCTCCATTTCCTTGAGAGAATCTTTCTTTTCCTCTTTAAGGGCCTCAAACATTCTCCTAAAGCTAGTTTTAGTTTTTTTCTTCAATTTCATCTATATTAGGGTGTTCAATCTTGCTGTTGTAGAGCCATTAATTTTTGTTGGTGTCATGTTTCTTGATGGAGGAGGGTCATCTGTCTATGTGTTACTTTCATTGGTTAATAAAGAAACTACCTTGGCCCTTTGATAGGACAGAAAATTAGGTAGGCGGGGTAGACAGAACAGAATGCTAGGAAGAAGGGAAATGAGGCAGACACCATGATTCTCCAACCTGAGATGGACGTAGGCTAGAATCTTTCCTGGTAAGCCACCACCTTGTGGTGCTACACAGATTATTAGAAATGGGTTAAGCAAGATATGAGAGTTAGCCAAGAAGAGGCTAGATATAATGGGCCATGCAGTGTTTAAAAGAATACAATTTGTGTGTTGTTATTTCGAGTGTAAAGCTAGCTGTGCGGGAGCTGGGCGAGATGAAAAGCAGGCCTGCTTGACTTATCACTACAGTTGCTCTTTTTGGTGTTGACCGTGTTCTTACCTTGTCAGCCCATCTTTTCCTCTGATTGGTATAGTTGGGCTCATCAGCTCTCAGGTGCCAGTGAAACCAAGGCTCAGATGGCTGCTTCTCATGGTGTAGTCGAGGCCACAGTTCTCGTAACCCTGGAGATCACTCAGCATTCCTAGAGGTCACTTGGGGCTCCCGTGGGTTCTACTGCAATCCCTGGTGTTCTCACGGGCCTGTTATGATGTTTCTTGTTTGGGCCGCTCCTGCTGAGGTTACTGGCATGAGCCTGGTCACCTGGAAGTGGATGGTTTTGTGCTACTCCAGAGTAGGTTGCTGGTTTAGGTTTGCTCCAGCAGAGGTCGCTGGCTCCTGCCTGCACCAGCAGAATTTCCTGGCTTGGGCCTGGTCCTGTAGAGATCTCTAGATTGGGCCTGTTCCCTTGGTTGTTGCTCATTCTTACCTGCTCATACAGAGGTTGCTGACTTGAGCCAACCCCCAATCTTGTCCCTATTGTCAGTGGGTGAGTGGGGGAGCAGGAGGGGAATGGGAGGAGGGGAGGAAGTGTAAATTTTTTGAATGGAAAAATAAATTTAAAATAAAGGGAAAAAATAAATCAGTTTCAGGATACTTCCTGAAGGAATTAAAACCAGCATTAGAAAATACAGAGTAAGCTATTTGGAAAGGCAGGTCAATTGTTTTAAATTTTCCTGTAGACACTGCTGCCTGATTGGTGGCCAGCCCTGGTTGGCAGACCACTCCTGCTCCTCCCCAATTTTCTGTATGAAGTTGGCCGAATCAGTGTTGCACTTACAGCTCCCAGTCACCATGACTACCCTTGCAGTGTACTGGCACCTGGCAATAGGAAGAGGTCTTTGGGCCTTCTGTGGGTCTTAAAAAAAAACAACTATTTTTAGTTTACATGCCAATCCCAGTTCAGCTTCCTCACTTTTGCCCCACCCCTTTATTTATTCCCTAGGGAGGTCGAGGCCCACCATGGGGAGTTAACAAAGTCTGTCACATCACATTGACAAAGGACCACAGCCCCCTTTCTGTATCTAGGCTGAACAAGGTATCCCTCCATAGGGAATGGGCTCCAAAAAGGCAGTTCATGAACTAGGAATAAAGCCATTCAGTGCTGGAACACTCTAGCCAATAGCTGCTAAGGTGGGGTTTAGACAACATCACAATGTCCTGCCTCAGACACCTTTGGGGATGAAGGAAATCCAAGGCAGGCTGCCTGAACGTCCCAGATATGACATACACCTTGGAAAAGGGGAAAATATGCTAGAACTACAATGTCTGGTGGGAAATGGGCAGCTTTAATGAAACTTCTGCAAGAGAAATTTCTTATGCTTCCTCCTTTCTTCATATACCCAAGTTACACTTTGGTGAACTCAGAGAGTTTGCTACTTTAAATCTGTACTTTTAGTTGCACTGACTTTCCCTTCATCTTCTGATCATATTTTAGATATTATACCTAATTACTGTACAAAGTAATAGGATCCTATTAAGAGTGCATCAGTTATGGATGACATCCTATAAGCAACAACAGTAAAACCATGTGTCCCATAAAGACATGCCCTTACCTCCACAACAGAAGAAAACACGTGCCCTGTAAATAGACATCACCTTACCTATTTGGCATCTAAGACTGCCTATTTTTTAATTCCTGATTTAAAATAGATGTTATTTGATAAGATCCCCCAGCTCAGCTGGTTTGGGCCCTGGGACAGGGTGGTGAGTGCAATCGGGCGGGAGTCCCTTTCTTTCAATAGCCTGCCTGCAACAAGGTAGGTCTTTTGTCTGCGAGGTCCCTGGCCAGTTAGGGGCTCTGATCCTGTACCAGAAGATACATCAGAGGGGTGAGTGAGTTCTTGACCCGTGGCAGAATCCCAGGAGACGGAGCTCAGACATTCCTCACCCCATTATACTTCCTGGTCATTCTGCAGGGGCTACTCTCCCCAGCTACTGTCTCTCTTTTCCTATCCCATCCCAGCTTGCACCCAGGCAACCCCTCCCTTCTTCCTCCCTTCTTTGGGGCTATAAGATCCCCCAGCTCATCCTGTATGGGTGCTAGGATGGGGTGATGAGCACAACCGGCAGGAGTTCCTTTGTTTCAATAGCCTGCCTGCAGCAAGGTAGGCCTTTTGTCTGTGAGGTCCCTTGCCAGCAAGGGGACCTGATCCTGTACTAGATGATCCACCGGGGAGCATTTGGAGGAAGAGATGGGCAGGCGCCAATGCAAGAATTCTTCCAACAATCTGAAAAACAACATGAAAACATCAGAACCCAGTGAACTTACAACAGGAGGACTAGAACACCCTAATCCAGAAGACGTAGAAAAAAAATGCCTTTATGAAAATTATAGAGGCCCTTAAACAGGAGGTGAAAAACTTTCTTAAAGAAATGGATGAGAAGAATAACAAAAAGTTTGAAGAAATGCATAAATCCGTAAATGATATCCTAGGAAAACAAGAAAAAAACCAATCAAATAGATAATGGAAACAGTTCAAGACTTGAAAACTGAAATGGAGGCAATGAAGAAAACACAAACCGAGGGCCGCCTGGATATGGAAAATCTAGGTAAACGAACAGAGACTACAGAAACAAGCATAGCCAACAGAATACAAAAGATAGAAGAAAGAATCTAAGATTCTGAAGACACCATAGAGTAAATAAACCTCACTGATCAAAGAAAACAGCAAAGCCAACAAATTCTCATCACAAAACATTCAGGAAATCTGGGACACAATAAAAAGACCAAACCTAAGAATGATAGGGATAGAAGAAGGAGAAGAAGTACAGCTCAACGGTCCAGAAAATATACTTAACAAAATTATAGAAGAAAACTTTTCCAACCTAAAGAAAGATATTCCTATGAAGGTTCAAGAAGCATACAGAACACTGAATAGACTGGATAAAAAATCCCCTTGCCATATAATAATCAAACCACAAAACATACAGAATAAAGAAAGAATATTAAGAGCTGCAAAGGAAAAAGGTCAAGTAACTTATAAAGGTAAACCTATCAGACTTATACCTGACTTCTCTATGAAAGCCAGAAGGTCCTGGATAGATGTACTGCAGAAACTAAGAGACCATGGATGCAAGCCCAGACTACTATACCCAGCCAAGCTTTCATTCACTATAAATGGAGAAAATAAAATTTTCCAGGATAAAAACAAATTTAAACAATACGTAGCCACAAATCCAGCCTTACAGAAAGTAATAGAAGGAAAATCACAAACCAAGGAGTCCAACAATGCCCACAATAACTCAGCCATCTAGCGACCCTTCACCAGCACATCTCAAAGAAGGGAAACACACAAACTCTACTACCAAAAGAAAATGGAGTTAACAACCACTGGTCATTAATATCACTTAAAGTCAATGGACTCAACTCACCTATAAAAAGGCACAGGCTAAGAGATTGGATACAAAAACAGGATCCAACATTCTGCTGTTTACAAGAAACACACCTCAACCACAAAGACAGGCACCTACTCAGAGAAAAGGGTTGGGAAAAGGTTAATCAAGCACATGGACCTAAGAAACAAGCAGGTGTGGCTATACTAATTTCTAACGAAGTTGACTTCAAACTAAAATCAATCAGAAGAGATGGAAAGGGTCATTTTACACTCATAACAGAAACAATTCATCATGATGTAGTCTCAATCCTGAATATCAATGCCCCTAATATAAAAGCACCCACTTATGTAAAAGAAACATTACTAGAATTCAAGATAGACATCAAACCATACACACTCATAGTAGGAGACTTCAACACTCCTCTCTCACCAATGGACAGGTCAATCAGACATTAACCTAACAGAGAAATAAGAAAATTAATGGAGGTAAGGAATCAAATGGACTTAACAGACATCTATAGAACATTCCACCCAAATAGGAAAGAATATACCTTCTTCTCTGCAGCTCATGGAACCTTCTCAAAAATTGATCACATACTCAGTAACAAAGCAAACTTCCACAGATACAAAAAAAATATTGGTAACCACCTGTGTCTTATCGGGTCACCATGGAA
Organism: Microtus pennsylvanicus; assembly: GCF_037038515.1. Taxonomy (NCBI): domain Eukaryota; kingdom Metazoa; phylum Chordata; class Mammalia; order Rodentia; family Cricetidae; genus Microtus; species Microtus pennsylvanicus. The sequence continues at coordinate 125,771,537 of NC_134601.1, read as the reverse complement.
TAAAATTAGAATTTAACAATAATTCTACCCCTTCTACAAACACTTGGAAGCTGAACAGTCAACTAATGAACCACTCCTGGGTCAAAGAAGAAATAAAGAAAGAAATTAAAGTCTTCCTTGAATTCAACGAAAATAAAGACACAACATACTCAAACCTATGGGACACTATGAAAACATTGCTAAGAGGAAAGTTCATAGCTCTAAGTGCCCACATTAAAAAAACAGAGAACACTCATATTAGAGACTTAACAGCACAGCTGAAAGTTCTAGAAAAAAAGAAGAAGCAGACTCACTCAGGAGGAGTAGAAGATTAGAAATAATCGAACCGAGGGCTGAAATCAACAAAATAGAAACACAGGAAACAATGCAAACAATCAGTGAAACAAAGAGTTGGTTCTTTGAGAAAGTCAACAAGATTGACAAACCTTTATCCAAACTAATCAAGAGGCAGAGAGAGAACATGCAAATGAACAAGATCAGAAATGAAAAGTGGGACATAACAACAGACACTGAAGAAATTCAGAGAATCATTAGGTCTTACTACGAAAGCTTATATGCCACAAAGCTGGAAAATGTAAAAGAAATGGACTTGTTTTAGATAAGTACCATTTACCAAAATTAAATCAAGACAAGGTGAACAATTTAAATAGACCTATAAATTGTGAGGAAATTGAAGCTGTCATAAAAAAACTTCCCAACCAAACAAAGCCCAGGACCTGATGGATTTAATGCAGAATTTTATCAGAACTTCCAAGAAGAGCTGATACCTATACTCCTTAATGTGTTTCACATAATAGAAACAGAAGAGTCGTTGCCAAGCTCCTTTTATGAAGCTACAGTTACCCCAATTCCAAAACCACACAAAGACCCAACCAAGAAAGAGAATTACAGACCAATCTCACTCATGAACATCAATGCAAAAATTCCTAAAATTCTGGCAAACAGAATCCAAGTACACATTAAAAAAATTATCCATTACGATCAAGGCGGCTTCATCCCAGAGATGCAGGGCTGGTTCAACATATGAAAATCTATCAATGTAATCCATCATATAAATAAACTGAAAGAAAAAAAAATATATGATAATTTCATTAGATTCATAAAAAGCATTTGACAAAATTCAACACCCCTTTATGATAAAGGTTTTGGAGAGTTTAGGGATACAAGGATCATACCTAAATATAATATAATAAAAATAATAAAAGCAAGCCAACAGCTAATATAAAATTATATGGAGAGAAACCCAAGCCATTCTACTAAATTTAGGAACAAGACAAAGCTGTCCATTCTCACCATATCTCTTCAACATAGTTCTTGAAGTTCTAGCAATAGTGATAAGACAATATCAGGAGATCAAGGGATTCGAATCAGAAAGGAAGAAGTCAAACTTTCGTTATTTGCAGATGATATGATAGTGTACATTAGTGACCCCCAAACCTCTACCAAATAACTCCTAGAGCTGATAAATAACTTCAGTGAAGTGACTGGCTACAAGATCAACTAAAAAAATATCAGTAGCCCTCCTATACACAAAGTATAGAGAAGCAGAGAGGGAATTCAGAGAAACTTCATCTTTTACGATGGCCAAAAATAGCATAAAATATTTGGGGGTAACTCTTACCAATGAAGTGAAAGATCTATTTGACAAGAACTTTAAGGCATTGAAGAAAGAAATTGAAGAGGACAGCAGAAAATGGAAAGACCTCTCATGCTCTTAGATGGGTAGGATCAACATAGTAAAAATGGCAATTCTACCAAAGGCAATCTATAACTTCAATGCAATACCCATGAAAACCCCAACAAAATTCTTCACAGACCTTGAGAGAACAATAATCAACTTTATATGGAAAAACAAAAATCCTAGGATAGCCAAAGCACTCTTATACAATAAAGGAACTGTAGGGATAAGTCCCGCCCCTTAGGGGGCGTGTTCGCCTCGGGCTAATGTTTGCCTATAAATTTGTCGAGCGTGCTCCCAGCCGTCTCTTCTGCTTTCCTGGTCTCCGTGGGAACGGTGGTTCTGTAAGTCTATTTCGACATTAAAGCTGTATATATATTTTTACAATCTGTCTGTATTAGTTTACGCCCTTACATTTTGGCGCCCAACGTGGGGCTCGAACCTACGACCCTGAGATTAAGAGTCTCATGCTCTACCGACTGAGCTAGCCACTCTGATGAATATCTTGCATATCACCATAGAATCTTCATCTGGCGATGGGTGGAGATAGAGACAGAAACACATTGGAGCACTGGACTGAGCTCCCAAGGTCCAAATGAGGAGAAGGAGAGAGAACATGAGCAAGGAAGTCAGGACCGCTAGGGGTGCACCCACCCACTGTGAAGATGGGCCCAATCTAATGGGAGCTCACCAAGGCCAGCTAGACTGGGACTGGTGGAGCATGTGATCAAACCAGACTCTCTGAATGTGGCTGACAAGGAGGGCTGACTGAGAAGCCAAGGACAAAGGCACTGGGTTTTGATCCTACTGCATGTACTGGCTTTGTGGGAACCTAGCCTGTTTGGAACCTCACCTTCCTAGACCTAGATGGAATGGGGAGGACCTTGGACTTCCCACAAGGCAGGGAACCCTGACTGCTCTTTGAACTGGAGAGAGAAGGGGAGGGAGAATGGGGGCAGGGGGAGGGGAATGGGAGGAGGGGAGGAGGTGAAAATTTGTAATAATAATAATAATAATAATAAATAGATGTTATTTTTCTACCAGTCTTTTCTCTTACAGACAGGAAACTGGATAAACGGCCCTCTATTGACAGTTATATGTCTATTTACTTTCATTATTGAAATCTATCACACTGTTTTTTATTTTATGAGAGTCTGTCTCTCCTATTTTATTCATTTTTTTTCCTTTTTACTAGCACTATTTGCCCCCCTCCTCATTAGGTAACCTTGACTAATATTTTTGAATCGGGTCCTCATATATATTTTTGTTCTTGTGAAATATATTTCTGTTCAAGTGTAGTACAAAGGACTATGGGAGTCTGTGCTCTGCTAGCTCTACTTCACTGCTTCTGGCAGTGTAAACTATTTCATGAGAAGGCACACACCAGCTTTAGCTTGCTCATTCCCATCCTCTTTCAAGGGAAACCTGTGTTTGTTCAATATCCCATGCCTCAAATATTTCTGTTCTTTTCATTGTTATTTTTGTCCCTTGTGGACTTTTAACCGTATGTATGTGGTCAAGAAGCAAATTGTCTTAGTCTTAGATTGATGCAATTGTCTCATTTCAGGGTCCTATAACAGTTAAATTATGTTTTTTTCTACAACACATGTTTATTGCTTACCAGTCTTAAAATACCACTATTAAAATATTAAAACAAAATGTTGGAGTTGTTACAATCAGATTGTAGTTATAGTTAGACTGGTTATAATGAACAATCTTTTTCTGGTTTTGTCTTAATCTAGCCTTCTTGGTTACTATTCAAACAGACATTTCCCATGAACTGAATTTCTGCATCCTCCTGTTTCAAGAAGGCAGCATAAGCTAGTAGATAAGACTCATTTGTAACTTTACTTTCTGCCTTCCTTTCTTGATGTCAGCTGTTCTGACATCAAGGCAACTGGTTGAGATTCTGCAGCCTTATAGACTATTACATCCAAGTTTTAATCAAAATTCTATATTTTCTCATGATCCCCATAATATTACCTACACCTTCAACCAGGAAGCAGTATAGTAAACTATGCCCAAACTCCCAAAATATTATTGATAAATGTTTGTTTTCATTTAAAGAGGATTGATTAAATGATTTATGATCATAGTCAATGACTTTCTAAAGAAAAAGGGGTGTGCGATACAGAAATAGTTTAAAAGTAGATTATTAAATCTACTTTAATCCAAAAAGTATTGTTAATCTCAAAATATTTTCTATTGGTATGGATTTTGGTTTATTGATACAAATTTCAGGTATATTCATCCAGGATTTTAAAGCATTATGTTTATACAGCTCATTTAAAATGTAATGTAAAGTTAAAATACAATTTAAAGGTCAAACTTAGAGTCATGTTAGTTAGGTTTTCTAGATATGCAGAGATATATTTCAGATGGATAAGTAATCTTTAAACACTTCAACAAACTGCAGAATAATACATTGAAAATGTTTTAAGAACTTAGATTTTTCTTGACAGTAGACAAGTCTGCTTCTGGCAGCCCCAGTTGCTTCAAGAAGATGATGAGCATTGAAGAAGCTCCTTATCAAGTTTGCTTTCAATGCAGCAAGGCTAGCCATTAGTGCAAGAAACTGCTCTTTTCTGGACTGCTGAACTGTATGCTGAATAATCTGGATGTGAAGAGCCCACTTGAAAATGACCGCTAACCTCTATCAAAACAAGGCAGGATGGTCTTTTCAATTTCCTGCTTCACAGAAAAAACTTCCAGACATTCTGCAGGGCATAGAGGAAAATGATTGACAAACTGCTAATATGGGTAGAACAATTAATCAAATTTCCTACTTCCCTGAGAAGTATGCCAACACTCTAGGCCAATAGTAAGTATATGGGTGCCTATACTAATGTTACAGAATTACTTTGGGTGACTGTCAAGGGAATCAGAAGCCCTTGTCATTTCTAGAGTTTTGGAAGTTACTTACAATGCACTTCTTGTTTACTCAGGTAATATTATATCTTTCTTGGGTTTTTGATGGAGTTGAAGACTAGATAGTTATAATTATAGTTTTCTTCAGTTATGATAAAAATAAATTAGTTATAAAATTTTAGACAAAAAGATAGGATAGACCATAGAGTATTTTCTTTAATTTTGTCAAATACAAATTGACCAAATGTTCTAAATGTAATTATTGATTGATAACCATTTTGTTATATGTAATTTTACTATGGTAATGCTAAAACCTTCCTTTTTAATTAGACAGAAAAGGGGAGATATAGTGGGATGCACTTCTGTATGCTGCGAATATGTGTTGCTATTATTGGTTCATGAATAAAACTACTTTGGCCTATGGAAGGGTGTAATATACCTAGGTAAGAAAGCCAAACTGAATACAGGGAGAAAGAAAGCAGTGTCAGGGAGATGCCAGCAGTTGCAGCATAATCAAGATGTGAAATAAAAAGCCATGAGCCTTGTGGTCAAACATAATCTAGTAGAAAAGGATTAGTTTAAGTTGTAAGAGTTAGTTAATAATAAGCTTGAGCTAATACACCAAGTTGATGTAATTAATAATGAGCTTCAGAATGATTGTTTGAGACCTTGCAGGTAGTAGAGAAATCTGCAGCTACATTTTACATTTTTTCTTCTAGTTTCTTCCCTACACTCTGCCCTCTCACGGAGAGAAACTGATATGATTTTTGTCTATAAAGAGTAGATTACACATCATATAATTTAATGGCTTCTTACATCATAATTATTTTCAGGATCATCGATACTGTCAAGCACATCTACATTGTACTTCTTTTTATATTAATGCTTCAACAGTATTAAATCGATACAATCAATCCATTTTAAATTTAGCTCCCCCTTTTGGAAAGATAATATTCATTAAGCACCATTGTATGTTGGAAGTATGAAATTTGCTTTTTGCTTTTACAGGAGGTACAAATAAAAGATTGCCTTGAGTATCTATCATCAGAGACTTTGGCCTTTGAACTTTAAAACTGTGTTGAGACTATGAGAGCCTATGGGAACATATGATGTTGGAGAAAATGCATTTTGCAATACAGTATGACCAGGGGTCTTTGTCAGGTTCTTATATGTAGCCTTGATTGGCCTGAAACTTTCTATGAAGACCAGGCTGGCCTTGAACGTATAGTGATTCACCTGCCTCTGCCTCTTGAGCGCTGGGATTAAAAGTATGTGCCACCACAACCAGCTGATTAATTATTTTTATTTTTTACTGTGTGTTCTGAGGGATCAAACTCAGGTCCTCATGCTTGTAAGGAAACAACTGAGTCACCTGTCCAGCCTCCCTTTTCTCTTTCAAAAACAATTATTTGAGAAATCAGTTTCAGGATACTTCCTGAAGGAATTAAAACCAGCATTAGAAAATACACAGTAAAGCTATTTGGAAAGCCAGGTCAATCGTTTTACATTTTCCTGTAGACACAGCTGCCTGCTTGGTGGCCAGCCCTGGTTGGCAGACCACTCCTCACTGTCCTGCTCCTCCCCAATTTTCTGAATGAATTTGGCTGAATCAGTGCTGTACTTGCAGTTCCCAGTCACCATTACCATCCTTGCAGTATACTGGCACCTTGCAATAGGAGGAGGTCTTTGGCCCTTCTGTGGGCCTTTTAAAATTTTTTTTAAACTACCTATTTGTAGTTTACATACCAATCCTAGTTCCTTTCCCTCCCCTCCTCCTGCTTCCCTCTCCTTCCCACCACCCAACCCCTATCTATTCTTCAGAGAGGATGAGGCCTTTTATGGGAGTTAACAAAGTCTGGCACATCACATTGAGGCAGGACCAAGGTCCTTCCTCTTGTATCTAGGCTGAACAAGGTATGCCTCCATAGGGAATGGGCTCCAAAAGTCATTTCATGCAGTAGGGATAAAGCTGGGCGGTGGTGGCACACGTCTTTAATCCTAACTTGGTAAGCAGAGGCAGGAGGACCTCTGTCAGTTCAAGGCCAGCCTGATCTAAAGAGGGATTTCTAGGACTGGCTCCATAGCCATTGAGAAACCTTTCCTTGAGCCCCCCAATCCCCTGAAAAATTCTGGTCCCACTATCGGTGACCCTACCAACTGCCAAAACCACACAACTGCAACCCACATTTAGAGGGCCTAGCTCAGTGTCCTCTGCAGTTTCCCCAGCTGTCAGTCTGGCGTCAGTGAGCTCCCTCTAGCTCGGGTCAGCTGTTTCTTTGGGTTTTCCCAACATAGCCCTTACCCCTTAGCTCATATTATTACTCCTTCCTCTCTTTGACTGAACTCCTGGAGTTTGGCCCAGTGCTTAGCTGTCCGTCTCTGCATCTGCTTCCTTCAGTTACTGAATGAATGTTCTATGATGACAATTAAGGTAGTCGTCAATCTGATTACAGGGGAGGTGAGATCATATGTAGGATTGTAACAAATACCATAAAGACATATGTATCTTAAAGCTGATGGGTAGTCTAAGTCGGGATGGGAACTGCGACCCGCATCTCATTTCCTACAGGTGTCCTGTCCTGAGACCTTGCCCCAGCCGTACCTAGTGCTTTCCCTTCTACCCTGTGAAACAAATCTTCAAGGGGACATTTGTGTTGGATCAGTTATGACCCTCCAGTGCCTGCTTATCAGGGGGCTGTTCATCCCACTCTCAATGTTGTAGAAGCCAATGTTCCTCTGTTATCATCTACCCACCCTTCCCTTCCTTCTTCCCTTTCCCACAATCAGAGACTGGAAGGACATACACATTTTCACATCTGATTACTTTTATTGGCACCACCAATGAACTTGGCCTTGTGTTAAAATATGATTTTCACATCACTGACCATGACTTAGCTGCCAGATCCATGCATTGGTGTTTATTGGGTCTTCATCTGTGTTTTGACTCTTGGAGCTGGTCAGGTCCTCAACACAAACGGGAGCTGTCTAAGCCCGGTTGACTCTGCTCAGGTGCGCTCAGGTTGGCATATTCCTCACCTGTTTCTTCAATCAGTAATGCCAACGCTGTTTCGCTAGGCTCCTTTGGAATTCTTATTTGGATGGCTTTCCTAGAAGCCTTTCCACGAGTATTTCTTCGCAACGATTGTTTCTTCTTCATGGTACTCTGAAAGGGTCACAGACTAAGGTCACAGGGCACTGCTTTGGGAAAAGATAGATACACATGTGGAGGGGATTTATGAGAAGGGGCAGAGGTAGAGGAGGGGTTTATAGGGGGCCAGAGAAAGTCCTAGGGGTGGGAATAGCTTCAGAAAGGAGGAAATAAGCTTAGGTCCTCTCACCTTCACAGTTTGATGACAATAACAGCAACACTGGGTCTTCTGCGTGGAGCTGTTCTTGGGACTATGGCTAGTCTTATGCTGCTGCTTCTTCATCTTCAACCCTAGGGTCGAGGGGGTTGCATCTGCACTAGTCTCTGGAGGTTTCTTGGGCACCTTTCCCATGCTAGGCTTTTTAGCAGACTGGCCCAGAGCTCTGAGTACCCTGCTTATCTCCTCTGCCAGAACAATGGAGGGCCACACCCGTCAGCCCTGATTGGTCAGCAAAGTCTGCCCTAGCCAATAGCAGTTAAGGTGGGGTTGAGACAACATCACAATGCCCCACCTCAGACACCTTTGGGGATGAAGGGAATCCAAGGCAGGCTGCCTGAACATCCCAGATATGACTTACACTCTGGGGAAAGCGGCAATGTGGTAGAACTACAATATCTGGTTGAAAATGGGCAGCTTTACTGAAACTTTTGCTAGAGAAATTTCTTATGCTTCCTCCCTTCTTCATATACCCAAGTTAGACTGTGGTGAACTCAGAGAGTTTGCTACTTCAAACCTGTACTTTAAGTTGCATTGACTTTCCCTTCGTCTTCTGATCATATTTTAGATATTATACCTAATTACTGTACAAAGTAACAGGACCCTATTAAGAGTGCATCAGTTATGGGTGACATCCTATAAGCAGCAACAGTAAAACCATGTGTCCCATAAAGACATGTCCTTACCACCGCAATAGAAGAAAACAGGTGCCCTGTAAATAGACATCACCTTACCCATTTGACATCTATGACTGCCTGATTTTTAATTCCTGGTTTAAAATAGATGTTATTTTTCTACCAATCTCTTCACTTAAAGATAGAGAATGGAGTAAATTGCCAGCTATTGACAGTTATATGTTTATTTGCTTGCATTATTGAAATCTATCACACTGTTTTTCATTTTATGAGATTCTTTCTGTTCCTCCTATTTTATTCATTATTTTTCTTTTTACTAGCACTATTTGCCTCCCTCCTCATTCGGTAACCTTGACTGATATATTTGAATCAGATCTCCATATAGATATTTGTTTTTCTGAAATACATTTGTGTTCAAGTGTAGTATAATGGACTATGGAAGTCTGCGCTCTGCTATCTCTACTTCTAGCAATATAAGCTATTTCATGAGAATGCACACACCAACTTTAGCTTGTTCATTCCTGTCCTTTTTCAAAGGAAATCTATGTTTGTTCAATATCCCATGCCACAAATATAGATGTTCTATTCATTGTTACTGACGTCCCTTGTGGACTTCTAAACATATGTATGTGATTAGAAAGCAACATTCTAAGTATTAGATTGATGTAATTGTCTCATTTCATGGTCAGAAAACAGTTATATTATGGTTTTCTACAACACAGGCTTATTGGTTACCACTCTTAAAATACAGCTGATGTTAGAGTAGTTATAGTCAGACTTGTAGTTATAGTTAGACTAGTTATAATGAACACTCTTTTTCTGGTTTTGTCTTAATCTAGTCTTTCTTGTTGAGCTATTCAAACAGAGATTTCCCATAAACTGAATTTCTGCATCCTACTGTCTCAAGAAGGCAGCATAAGGTAGGAGGGAAGACTTGTTTGTAACTTCACTTTCTGCCTTCCTTTCTTTTTTTTTCTTTTTTTTTAAATTTATTTATTTATTAAAGATTTCTGTCTCTTCCCCGCCACTGCCTCCCATTTCCCTCCCCCTCCCCCAATTAAGTCCCCCCCCAGCCCGAAAAGCAATCAGGGTTCCCTGTCCTATGGGAAGTCCAAGGAACCCCCACCACCATCCAGGTCTAGTAAGTTGAGCATCCAAACTGCCTAGGCTCCCACAAAGCCAGTGCGTGCAGTAGGATCAGAAACCCATTGCCATTGTTCTTGAGTTCTCAGTAGTCCTCATTGTCCGCTATGTTCAGAGAGTCCGGTTTAATCCCAGGCTTTTCCAGACCCAGGCCAGCTGGTCTTGGTGAGTTCCCAGTAGAACATCCCCATTGTCTCAGTGTGTGGGTGCACCCCTCGCGGTCCTGAGTTCCTTGTTCGTGCTCTCTCTCCTTCTGCTCCTGATTTGGACCTTGAGATTTCAGTCCTGTGCTCCAATTTGGGTTTCTGTCTTCTTTCATCGCTTGCTGAAGGTTAATATTCAGGAGGATGCCTATATGTTTTTCTTTGGGTTCTCCTTATTTAGCTTCTCTAGGATCACTAATTATAAGCTCAATGTCCTTGGTTTATGGCTAGAAACCAAATATGAGTGAGTACATCCCATGTTCCTCTTTTTGGGTCTGGCTTACCTCACTCAGGATAGTGTTTTCTATTTCCATCCATTTGCATGCAAAATTCAAGAAGTCCTTGTTTTTTATTGCTGAGTAGTACTCTAATATGTATAAATTCCATACTTTCTTCATCCATTCTTCCATTGAAGGGCATCTAGGTTGTTTCCAGGTTCTGGCTATTACAAACAATGCTGCTATGAACATCGTAGAGCATATACTTTTGTTGTATGATAAGGCCTCTCTTGGGTATATTCCCAAGAGTGGTATTGCTGGGTCCAGGGGTAAGTTGATCCCGAATTTCCTGAGAAACCGCCATACTGCTTTCCAAAGTGGTTGCACAAGTTGCATTCCCACCAGCAATGGATGAGTGTACCCCTTTCTCCACAACCTCTCCAACAAAGGCTATCATTGGTGTTTTTGATTTTAGCCATTCTGACAGGTGTAAGATGGTATCTTAAAGTTGTCTTGATTTGCATTTCCCTGATCGCTAAGGAAGTTGAGCACGACCTTAAGTGTCTTTTGGCCACTTGAAGTTCTTCTGTTGAGAATTCTCTGTTCAGCTCAATGCCCCATTTTATAATTGGGTTGATTAGCCTTTTACGGTCTAGTTTCTTGAGTTCTTTATATATTTTGGAGATCAGACCTTTGTCAGTTGCGGGTTTGGTGAAGATCTTCTCCCAGTTAGTGGGTTGCCTTTGTGTCTTAGCGACAGTGTCCTTTGCTTTACAGAAGCTTCTCAGTCTCAGGAGGTCTCATTTATTCAATGAGGTCCTTAATGTCTGTGCTGCTGGGGTTATACGTAAGAAGTGGTCTCCTGTGCCCATGTGTTGTAGAGTACTTCCCACTTTCTCTTCTATCAGGTTCAGTGTGTTCAGATTGATATTGAGGTCTTTAATCCATTTGGACTTGAGTTTTGTGCATGGTGATAGATATGGATCAATTTTCATTCTTCTACAGGTTGACATCCAGTTTTGCCAGCACCATTTGTTGAAGATTCTCTCTTTTTTCCATTGTATACTTTTAGCTCCTTTATCGAAAATCAGGTGTTCATAGGTTTGTGGGTTAATGTCAGGGTCTTCTATTCGATTCCATTGGTCGACTTCTCTGTTTTTATGCCAATACCAAGCTGTTTTCAATACTGTAGCTCTGTAGTAGAGTTTGAAGTCAGGGATGGTAATGCCTCCAGACGTTCCTTTGTTGTATAAGATTGTTTTGGCTATCCTGGGTTTTTTGTTTTTCCATATAAAGTTGATTATTGTCTTCTCCAGATCTGTGAAGAATTTTGATGGGATTTTGATGGGGATTGCATTGAATCTATAGATTGCTTTTGGTAGAATTGCCATTTTTACTATGTTGATCCTCCCAATCCAGGAGCAAGGAAGATCTTTCCATTTTCTGGTGTCCTCTTCAATTTCTTTCTTCAAAGACTTAAAGTTCTTGTCAAATAGATCTTTCACATCCTTGGTCAGAGTTACCCCAAGATATTTTATGCTATTTGTGGCTATCGTGAAAGGTGATGCTTCTCTAATTTCCCTCTCTGTTTCCTTATCCTTAGTGTATAGGAGGGCAACTGATTTTTTGGAGTTGATCTTGTATCCTGCCACATTACTAAAGGTGTTTATCAGCTGTAGGAGTTCTTTGGTAGAGTTTTTGGGGTCGCTTATGTATACTATCATATCATCTGCAAATAACGAGAGCTTAACTTCTTCTTTTCCGATACGAATCCCCTTGATCCCTTTATGTTGTCTTATTGCTATTGCTAGCACTTCAAGCACTATATTGAAGAGGTATGGAGAGAGTGGACAGCATTGTCGTGTTCCTGATTTTAGTGGGATGGCTTTGAGTTTTTCTCCATTTAATTTAATGTTAGCTGACGGCTTGCTGTAAATAGCTTTTATTATATTTAGGTATGACCCTTGTATCCATAATCTCTCCAAGACTTTTATCATAAAGAGGTTTTGAATTTTGTCAAATGCTTTTTCAGCATCTAATGAAATGATCATATGGTTTTTTTCTTTCAGTTTATTTGTATGATGGATTACATTGATAAATTTGCGTATGTTGAACCAGCCCTGCATCTCTGGGATGAAGCCTACTTGATCATAATGGATAATTTTTCTAATGTGTTCTTGGATTCGGTTTGCCAGTATTTTATTAAGAATTTTTGCGTCAATATTCATGAGTGAGATAGGCCTGTAATTTTCTTTCTTGGTTGGGTCTTTGTGTGGTTTTGGTATCAGGGTAACTGTAGCTTCATAAAACGAATTTGGCAATGACTCTTCTGTTTCTATATTGTGAAATACATTAAGGAGTATAGGTATTAGCTCTTCTTGGAAGTTCTGGTAGAATTCTGCATTGAAACCATCTGGTCCTGGGCTTTTTTTGGAAGGTAGATTTTTGATAACGGTTTCTAGCTCTTCGCGACTAACAGGTCTATTTAGATCGTTCACCTGGTCTTGGTTTAGCTTTGGTATGTGGTACTTATCTAAAAAAATGTCCATTTCTTTTGCATTTTCTAGTTTTGTGGCATACAGGCTTTTGTAGTAAGTTCTAATGAGTCTCTGAATTTCCTCTGTGTCTGTGGTTATGTCCCCCTTTTCATTTCTGATCTTATTTATTTGCGTGTTCTCTCTCTGTCGTTTAATTAGTTTGGATAGGGGTTTGTCAATCTTGTTGATTTTCTCCAAGAACCAACTTTTCGTTTCATTGATTCTTTGGACTGTTTTCTGCCTTTCTATTTTGTTGATTTCTGCCCTCAGTTTGATTATTTCCAGTCTTCTACTCCTCCTGGGCGGGTCTGCTTCTTTTTTTTTCTAAAGCTTTCAGGTGTGCTGTTAAGTCTCTGATGTATGCTTTCTCTGTTTTCTTTAAGTGGGCACTTAGTGCTATGAACTTTCCTCTTAGCACTACTTTCATAGTGTCCCATAGGTTTGAGTATGTTGTCCCTTTATTTTCATTGAATTCCAGGAAGACTTTAATTTCTTTCTTGATTTCTTCCTTGACCCAGGTGTGGTTCAGTAGTTGAGTGTTCAGTTTCCATGAGTTTGTCGGCTTTCTGGAGGTAGTATTGTTGTTGAATTCTAACTTTAATCCGTGGTGATCTGATAAGACACAGGTGGACACTGATATTTTTTTGTATCTGTGGAGGTTTCCTTTGTTTCCGAGTATGTGGTCAATTTTCGAGAAGGTTCCATGGGCTGCAGAGAAGAAGGTATATTCTTTCCTATTTGGGTGGAATGTTCTATAGATGTCTGTTAAGTCCATTTGCTTCATTACCTCCAGTAGTTCTCTTACTTCTCTATTAGGTTTCTGTCTGATTGACCTGTCCATTGCTGAGAGAGGTGTATTGAAGTCTCCTACTACTAGTGTGTGTGGTTTGATGTCTGCCTTGAGTTTTAGTAATATTTCTTTTACATACGTGGGTGCCTTTATATTAGGGGCATAAATATTCAGGATTGAGACGTCATCCTGACAAATTGTTCCTGTTATGAGTATAAAGTGTCCATCTCGATCTCTTCTGATTGATTTTAGTTTGAAGTCAGTTTTGTTAGAAATGAATATGGCCACACCTGCTTTTTTCTTAGGACCATTTGCTTGAAAGACCTTTTCCCAGCCTTTTACTCTGAGTTGATGCCTGTCTTTGTGGTTGAGATGTGTTTCTTGCAAACAGCAGAATGTTGGATCCTGTTTTCGTATCCAATCTCTTAGCCTGTGCCTTTTTATAGGTGAATTGAGACCATTAATATTAAGTGATATTAATGACCAGTGGTTGTTTACGCCAGATATTCTTATTGTTTTTGGAAGTAGAATTTGTGTGTCTCCCTTCTTTGAGTTGTGCTAGTGAAGGGTCGCTAGATGCCTGAGTTATTGTAGGCAGTGTTGGCAATGTTGGATTCCTTGGGTTGCGATTTTCCTTCTATTACTTTCTGTAGGGCTGGATTCGTGGCTACGTATTGTTTAAATTTGTTTTTATCCTGGAATGTCTTGATTTCTCCATTTATAGTGAATGAAAGCTTGGCTGGGTATAGTAGTCTGGGCTTGCATCCATGGTCTCTTAGCTTCTGCAGTACTTCTATCCAGGACCTTCTGGCTTTCATTGTTTCCATAGAGAAATCAGGTGTAAGTCTGATCGGTTTACCTTTATAAGTTACTTGGCCTTTTTCCTTTGCAGCTCTTAGTATTCTTTCTTTAACCTGTATATTTTGTGTTTTGATTATTATATGGCGAGGGGATGTTTTCCTTTGATCCAGTCTGTTTGGTGTTCTGTATGCTTCTTGAATATTCAAAGGAATATCTTTCTGTATGTTGGGAAAGTTTTCTTCCATAATTTTGTTCAAAATATTTTCTGGGCCTTTGAGCTGTGACTCTTCTCCTTCTTCTATTCCTATTATTCTTAGATTTGGTCTTTTTATTGTGTCCCATAATTCCTGAATGTTTTGTGATGAGAATTTGTTGGCTTTGCAGTTTTCTTTGATCAGAGCGTTTATTTTCTCTATGGTGTCCTCAGAATCTGAGATTCTTTCTTCTATTTCTTGTATTCTATTGATTATGCTTGTTTCTGTAGGCTCTGCTTGTTGACCTAGATTTTCCATATCCAGCTGGTCCTCAGTTTGTGTTTTCTTCCTTGCTTCCATTTCAGTTTTCAATTCTTGAACTGTTTCCATTACCTGTTTGATCGTTCTTTCTTGGTTTCCCAGGGTATTGTGTACGTATTTACTCATTTCTTCAAATTTTTGGTTATACTTCTCATCCATTTCTATAAGGGCATTTTTCACATGTTGTTTAAGGGATTCTACTGCTTTCATAAAGTCAATTTTTTCCACTTCTTCTGTGTTAGGGTGTTGGAGACCTTCTGTTGTAAGATCGTTGGGTTCTGGTGTTTTCATGTTGTTTTTCAGATTATTGGGTGAATTCTTTCCTTGGCGCCTGCCCATCTCCTCCTATCGATGCTATCTAAGGGATCTTTTAAAACTGGTTCAGGTTTCCCTGCTGGCAAGGGGCTCCTCCTACAAAATGCCCTTGCTCTGTTTCCTGGTTCCTGCCGGGGGGCCAAGATCCCTCTCACCCCTCAGAAGGGTCTTCAGGAATAGGACCTGGCTCCTCCTTTGCCAGGGACCTCCCCAACCAAAGGCCTACCTCTTTGGTTTAATTGTAGTGGGGCCATCTGTTCTCGGTGTTGTGCGCGGTCCCTGCAGCCTGCTTCTGCTGCTGGGAGGGTTCCCGCCGCCAGCAGCCTGTGTCCTCTGCTGCTGCTCCGGTCCCAGTCGGTCCCAGCCGGCTACGATGGGCGTCCTCAGGCCGCCTTCCGCCGCCCGGTGTTCCGGCCGCCTTCCGCCGCCCGGTGTTCTGGCCGCCTCTGCCTTCCTTTCTTGATGTCAGCTGTTCTGAAGTAGGAAATGAGCTGACACTCCCACCAAGCAGCACACTCAGAAGCAAGGTGGCTCTGTTGTTCTGTGTATCATTTCAGTAACGAAGCTGAGTAGTGACTAGATCTTGCACTCCCTTGTGTTCAATAAGCCAGTATTCTCATTTTCTTGGAGTGGGATTGGTAGGTCCCTTTTACAAATTAATTACATCCAGGCCTTAGTGGTGCACACCTTTAATCCCAGCAGTTGGGAGACAGAGGGAATGAATCTCTGAATTTGAGGACAGTTTAATCTACAATGCAGGTTCCAGGATAGGATCTAAAGCTACACAGAGAAACTTTGTCACAAAAAATGAAATATATACAGCATTAACAGAAACCAACATAAGATTTAGCATTGACTGAAGATAACTGCAAACAGTTTAAATCACATTGTACAAATATTTTCGAAAGTAATTACAAATATGTTCTAAAATTCAACAAACAGATATTAATTAGAAATTATAGCACTGCAAATCTAAAACTAAAGTAACTTGAGTGGATTTATCCAGGGTGAAGAAGACAAAGAAAAGATCAGTGCACTTGGGGGAACATCTCTGTAATTTATCTAAAATGAGCAGAGAGACTATGAACTTTAAGAAATCACAGCAACTTAGAGGCTTAGAGACTAATGAGAAAAGACTTGACTTTCTAGTGATGCGTGTACAGAAGGAAATAAGAGTCAGAGTAAGGTTAATGTCTTGTTTCTTTTCTGTTGCTCTGATAAAAACACCATGGCCAAGGCAATGTAGAAAGAGTTTATTTGGGTTGATGGTCTTAAAGAGTTAGATTCCACAATGGCAGGGACAGTATGACAGCTATGCAGGCTACTGGAGGGGAAAAGTCGCCAGCAGTCATATCTATCTGTGAACCCCATGAGCTGCAATAATGGCTGCCATGACAAGATATACCCATGGATGCAATACTCGCATAAACGTTATGATGATAACCAATTTTTTTCTGATTGGATTTAAGGACCAGTTCATAGGAAGAAACATATGTATGTCTCTTACTGTGAATCTGGCCAAGAACCCATGGTTGGGGTGTTTATAGGCACTAGTAGAGAACTTAGAACTATTATTTTGCAAATAGATAGTGTGAAACTACCTTGTAAGTGCATATGTTTATATCTACAGGTTACTGCAACTCTCAGTCCTCATCAGAGAAGCTTCGTCATGAGGTTGATAACGGTTAATACAGAAACTCACAGGTGGTCAGAGTAAAGAGTTCCATTGTAGCATGGAAGAAAGAGCATAAAGATTATAAGAATCAAAAGGTGGAGAGGATAGGGGTCAGTGATCCAGTGTCTTCTCTACATGACAGGACCACTACACCCATGTATTCAAATAGCTGTGGTTGTCTGTACAAGAACAAACCAGCCAACCTTACAGCATGGTTGGGGGAAGGGCACTTGAGTCCCCACCCCTACCTGAGGAGCTAGTGGCAGTTGATGATTGTTAGGTAAGAATCCATTTCCTTAATGGCTTTGGCCCCTGACAGGTTGATCATGCTTCAGCAAGTTACCCCACACCCAATGTGTATACGGAGTAGCATTAATTAGACTCATTGGGTATTAAGAACAAATAAGAGGAACAACATTGGAAGGTAGATATAGGAGAGATTTCCATGTCAGAGGTTCCTCCTGACTTAGGACCAGTCCTGCAGAGGTCTCTGGCTTGGGCCTGCTCCCTTGGTGGTTGCTGCCTTGTACTTGCTCTTGTGCTTGTTGCTTTCAAGGGCCTGCTCCGGCGCATGTCACTGGCTCGGGCCTGTTCCTGCAGATGTCTCTGACTTGGGCCTGTTCTTATGGAGGTACCTGACTTGGGCATGGTCCCACAGAGGTCTCTGACTTAGACCTGCTTTTTTGGTCGTTGCTCCCTTGTACCTGCTTCTGCTCCTGTGGAGGTCACTGCCTCGGGCCTGCTCTGGTGGAGGTTGTTGGCTTAGGCCTTCTCCAGCAGAGGTCACTGGCTTGGCCAGGTCCTGCAAAGGTCTCTGACTCAGGCCTGCTCCTTAGAAGTTGTTCTAGTCAGTGGTCTTAATATTGAGTCATTTTTTCTGTTCTCTTTTCTTGGCATTTTAGTGGAGAACATTGGATTTAGATTCAAAACATACAGTCCAAACCCTCAACACTCTTACTACTTATGGGATCTCTATGAACTTCAGTGTCTTAATTGGAAGAAAATAATGTCTACTTGAAAACACCGCTTTAAAAACACCACATACAACTATTGCTGTGAGGGTTCTCCTTAAGTTAGTTAGTATAATATTGACTAAGTATTTATTCTTATATCAAGAAGGAAGCAAACTTAAGAACTTAGAAAATTAAAAAAAGAAAATAGAATAGAATAATAAAACTTACAAATTTTCTAAAAAAAAAATGGAGGGGTCCAAAAGACAAAAGAGGATCATAAGTATACAAAGATCAAGAAACAATAAAATTATTTTGATAATCATAAAATATCCTTAAGGATGGCCCTGAAGTTAGCGATAAAGAAGTCAAAATTGTAGCATTAGACCAGGGTGAACATCTCATTTATCTAGAAGACAGGTCTTCTGACCTTCAAGAATGCAATTCTTCTGTGATTTATGACAGGATACCTGAACCTACCTTCTTCAGTTTATTTACAGATACTCATACAAGCAAATCATTAATAAGAAGCTATCTAATTTGGAGTAAAACTTCATAGAAGGAAAGGAGAGAAAGATTCATATTCTCAGAGTGAACTCCTAAGACGTGGAAATTAATGGAGTAGTTCATGAAGCAAATTTCATTTGAGCTCTACCTTTAATAATGGAACTATGTTTCAACTGTAAAAAGAAAATGCTATAATGCAGGAGACGCAGGGATTGTGAGTTTTTGAAGGATGAGGATATGTGAGCCATAAAACATAAATTACACTAAGTTCTGAAACTTGATTCTATGTCAGTTGGATAAGGGAGAGATATTTTCTTGAGGAATTATGAAAAAACGGTATGGTAAAGTTATGTAGTGAGGCCTTAGAGGATTTGTAAAGCTTGCATGATGAAACCTGCATGTTAAAAGTAATCCATTCCATTTTAGAGGGGAGAGATGCCCACCAGAAAAGAATAAAAAAGCGTATCTGGACTGACTTACTGGGTTTTTTATTGAGGCATTCTGTAAGATAAGGGAAATAAATGCAATCAATCAAAGAATATTCTATGTTCTTGGCCTGTGAACTAAATCGAATATAATTTCTATTATCACCATCCATATTTGTTCTCCTCCATTTGATGTCCACTTGAAAATGTGTACTGTGAGTGCAGTAATATTGGAAACCAGGCATATCTGTCCATCTTACTCTGTCAGGTTCCTTGTGAGTCTTCTCTCCTTTAAACTACTTTGACATAGCTCTTTGTCATTCACATGAGACCACACACTGTGTTTACCCAATCATGGTACGTTTTTTTTTAGACATGGCGATTGGTCCAAACGTGAGCAAGAGGAGTACTCTCAGTCAGAATCATTTTTAACCACAGTTTTATAAATGACTAATGTTTATTTTAGAGTTTTCCAGAACAGAGTAACCCAAATCCTTGGCTGGCACATGTAAGAGTGACAAAGACGGTTTCGTTGATGTCACTTCTTACGTCAGTCTCAATTTTGGCTGTCTGAGTCCAACCTGCCCTTGTTATGCCTGCGTTCTCTCATATGAGGAGGAATACTTCTAAGTCAGGTTAGCAAGGATTCTCCACTTTTTATATCTGATTAACGCTAGAGAACTCACAAAATTCCTTTGCCTCAATTTTTGATGCAGACATTCTTGCCTGCCTTTTATAAGAATACTGCTAGGCTGAATTTTTAGATTATAGCAGCAAATACCCCCTTAGGTTTAAGATAATTTTGAGTAATTTTCCTTCCATCGTCTGCTTCATAGGACTCCTTGGCTATAAATATCCCCTTTTCCTTGTTTTGTTCAAACTTGAGCCAAATTTCTGATTCTTATTACAACGGTCTTTTTAAAAAGCTTTTTGTAAAAGCATTTTATTTATTTTAATGTGTGTATGAGTGTGTGTGTGTGTGTGTGTGTGTGCGCGCGCGCATGTGTGTGAGTCTGTGTGTGTTTGTATTTCTGTATTTGTGTGCTTGAAGGTCAGAAGATAATTTTTGGGAGTCACTTCTCTTTCTCCACCATGTGGGTCTTTGGCATTGAGAGATGGAACTCAGATCTTCAGGTTTAGCAACTGAGCCATTTGACAGGCCCTACGATTGTCTTGAGCAGAGTATTACTATTAATTAAGCTAAATTCCCAAAAGATGAACATATAATTAAACCCTTAGCCAATAAATATTTAAAATATATTTCTACTTTTTGTACTTCCTTAGCATTAGAAATAATGCTAATTCTTTTTCTTTATAATATTAGGAAGAAAGGCCTTCTTTTAAATCATGCCTATACAAAAAGGACAATTTGGCATTGCTATTAGCTTTGTGAAATAGTGTGATTTGGTACTGCATGTTAAATGTTATCTTTTCCCACATGTTAACTCTTATAAGAAGTCTTCTAGTCCATTCTATAAGGAATGAACACAGAATTTAGCATAAGTCATTGGAAATATTGTACATTCAATAAATGATCAACTACACTTTCATCAGTTCAATGTTTGTATATCTTACTTGCATTAAAAAAGATACAAAATATTAATGACAAAGAGCTACACCAAAGAGATTTACATTGTGATTATAGTATCAAAATATATTTGTGTTTTTGAAACAGGATTTCTCTTTGTAACCACCGTGAGTGTCCTGGAACTCACTATGTAGACCAGACTGACCTTGAACTCACAGAGATTCACCTGTTTCTATTTCCAGAGAGCTGGGAATAAAAGGGTATGCCACCCGTGCCTGGCTCAAAATATAATTTTAAGTACACCACCCTATAAAATTAGACAATTCTAAATCTTCTGCAGCTTTTGACTGGGCTAGTTACAAATATTTTTTTCCCTCAAAACCAAAACAGAACAAAGCAATACAATTTGAAATAATCTTCAGCCATAACAGTTTTGCAAACATGAATATTTCCCAATAATAATGTAGTGGTAAATTTTAAATCATGAAAATACAATATTCAATATAGTTTACATATTTTTCCTTTTCTTCCCTCCCTCTATGCATGTGCATTCTTTACAAAATAAAACAAATAAAAAGTAAACAAAATAAAACAAAACTGTATAAACATATTTTAAGCATGCTTCAGTACATATCAATATTAAGGACAACTGCTGGGCCCATAAATCACCTCAATATATACTTCCAACATTAAATAAGAACAAGATTTCCTTTTTTATAGGCTTACTTTTTATCACTTTTAGACTCATGGTGGATATTGAGCAGAAATTCCAGAGATTTACCATATATTCTCTGCCTTTCCCAGCCACAGCCTCTCTCAATGTTAATATTCTCATCACTGAGAAGGTTATTTATTGCAATGAATGATTTACATGGATACATCATCATGAGGCAAAGTCCAGGCCTTATGCTGTTGTTCATACTTGGTGCCGCCTATTCTATGGGTTTGGACAAATATACAATGGGATGTTTCCCAACTCAAAGACGTTTCTGCCTGACTTGGTCCTTGCAAACCACTAATTGCTTTACTGATTCTGTAGTTTTGCTTTTCTGAATTGTCATATAGTTGGTGTAAATTCCCTTTACAGTGCTTTAGACAAATTTTATTAGATGAGATTGGGGCACATTCAGGATGGTATGGCCATAGCCCAAGACCAGATGGTTTCAGCTCAGAATTCTACAAGACTTTCAAAGAAGAACTAATACCAATATTCCTCAAATTATTCCACACAACAGAAACAGAAAGAACAATGCCGAACTCTTTTTATGAGGCTACAGTTACCCTGATACCCAAACCACAGAAAGACATTACTAAGAAGGAGAATTACAGAACAATCTCACTCATGAACATTGATGCAAAAATACTAAATAAAATACTGGCAAATTGAATCCAAGAACACATCAGAACCATCATCTACCATGACCAAGTCAGCTTCATTCCAGAGATGTAGGGATGGTTCAACATATGAAAATCTGTCAAAGTAGTCCACCATATAAACAAACTGAAAAGTAAAAAACACTGGATCATCTCATTAGATGCTGAAAAAGCTTTCGACAAAATTCAACATTGCTTCATGATAAAGGTCTTGGGAACAGCAGGGATACTAGGAACATACCTAAACATAATAAAGGCAATATACAGCAAGCCAACATCAAACTAAATGGATAGAAACTCCCAGCGATTCCACAAGGAACAAGACAAGGTTGTCCACTCTCTTCATATCTATTCAATATATTTCTTGAGATCCTAGCTAGAGCAATAAGACTCCAAAAGGAGATCAAGGGGATACAAATGGGAAAAGAAGAAGTCAGACTCTCATTGTTTGCTGATAATATGATAGTTTATATAAGCAATCCCAAAAATTTTACCAAGGAACTTCTACAACTCATAAACACTTTCAGTAATGTAGGAGGATACAAGATTAACTCAAAAAAATTCAGTAGCCCTCCTATACACAGATGACAAAGGGGCTGTGGAAGAAATTAGAAAAACAACACCCTTCACAATAGCCACAAAGAGCATAAAATATCTTGGAGTAACTAAGCAAACAAGTGGAAGACTTGTATGAAAAGAACTTTAAATCTTTGAAGAAAAAAAAATAAAGGAGACACCAAAAAGTGGAAAGATCTTCCATGCTCTTGCATAGGCAGAATTAACATAGAAAAAATGGCAATCTTACCAAAAGCAAAGTACAGATTCAATGCAATGCCCAGCAAAATCCCAGCAAAATTCTTCAAAGACCTCAAAGGAACAGTACTCAATTTCATATGGAAAAGCAAAAAGCCCAGGATAGCCAAAACAATCCTGTACAATAAAAGAACTTCAGGAAGCATCACAATCCCTGACTTCAAACTCGACTACAGAACTACAGTACTTAAAACAGCCTGGTATTGGCATAAGAACAGACAGGAGGACCAATGAAACTGAATAGAAGAACTTGGTATTATTCCACACACCTTCAAACACCTGATTTTTGACAAAGAAGGAAAAAAATATCAAATGGAAAAAAGGAAGCATATTTAACAAGTGGTGCTGGCATAACTGAATATCAACATGTAGAAGAATTAGAATAGATCCATATCTATCACCATGCACAAAACTCAAGTCCAAATGGATCAAAGACCTCAACATAAAGCCAGCCACACTGAACTGGATAAAAGAGAAAGTGGGAAGTACACTTGAACGCACTGGCACAGAAGACCACATCCTAAATATATCCCAGCAGCACAGACACTGAAAGAAACAATTAATAAATGGGACCTCCTGAAACTGAAAAGCTTCTGTAAAGCAAAGGACATGGTCAACAAGACAAAACGACAGCTTACAGAATGGGAAAAGATCTTCACTAACCCCACATGAGAGAGAGGGCTGATCTCCAAAATATAAAAATTACTCAAGAAATTGGTCATCAAAAGAACACATAATTCAATAAAAAATGGAGCACAGACCTAAACAGAGAACTCTCAACAGATGAATCTAAAATGGCTGAAAGACACATAAAGAAATGTTCAACATCCTTAGTCATTAGAGAAATGCAAACCAAAACAACTCTGAGATTCCATCTTATAACTGTAAGAATGGCCAAGATCAAAAACACTGATGACAACTTATGCTGGAGAGGTTGTGGGGAAAAGGGAACACTTCTGCATTGCTGGTAGGAATGCAAGCTGGTACAGCCCTTTGGATGTCAGTGTGGCAATTTCTCAGAAAATTAGGAAACACCTTCCTCAAGACCGAGTAATACCACTTTTGGGTATATATCCAAAGGATGCTCAATCGTACCACAAGGACATGTGCTCAACTATGTTCATAGCAGCTTTGTTTGTCATAGCCAGGACCTGGAAGTAACCTAAATGTCCCTCAACCAAATAATGAATAAGAAAAATGTGGTACATTTACACAATGGAGTACTACACAGCAGAAAAAAATAACGACATTTTGAATTTTGCAGAAAAATGGATAGAGCTAGAAAACATTATTTTGAGTGAGGTAACCCAGACACAGAAAGACAATTATCACATGTACTTACTCCTAAGTGGTTTTTATTTTATTTTATTTTATTTCATTTTATTTTATTTTATGGTCACCAAGACCTTTATTCTGCATGTAAAACTGCTGGGGCAAGGGGTCTTTCCTGTGGCCACCCTAGAGATTACACTGGGCTCCAGACACTAGCTTGGAAGTGAGGAGACAAATGATTCGGACCAGTCACATGATTACAAAGCTGAGATTTCCTGCAGGGCTCCAGGTGGTCAGGTGAAGATGTCTAAGGAAGCAGTGGCATGGGAGAGGCAAGCACTGGGCCTGCCTAACCCGCCTTGATGACATCAGGGACAGGGTCTAAGCAGCTGGTGGCTCCAGGGATATCCATCCACTTACTTGGTCCGGGGGTTCCTAAAGGACCTGCTGGCAAACTTGGCATTGGTGCCCAGCTCTTCCTTGATTCTAAGAATCTGGTTGTACTTGGCATAAGTGGTTTTTAAACATAAAGCAAGGAAAACCAGCCTACAAACTGCAATCCCAGAAAAAGGTAGACAACAATTAGGACATTAAGAGAGACATACATAGATCTATTCTACTTGGGAAGTAGAAAAAGGAAAGATCTCCTGAGTAAATTGGGAGCATGGGGAGCTTGGGGGAGTTTTGAAGGGGGAGGAACGGAGAGGAGCAGAGAAAAATGTAGAGCTCAATAAAAATCAATTTAAAAAGACAAATATTGTTAAACACAATGCTCTATATGAACTCAAATGCTTTTATGTTTATCTGCTTACTGAAAGTTATAATCATGTATTGGGTATGTTAAACATTTTGACTGAAGTTTTTGAACAGAAATCTCATTTCTGTTTCCAAAGTTAATACATAATTGACCTAGAAATTAATGGCTACTACAATAATGTTACCGATAAGAGAAAAATCAATTAATGCTAGTTAAATGGTTGAAGGTGAACTATCATATATTCATGTCAATAGATGATGCAGAAAAGTACTTAGTTATTACTGTTGAAAATTCTATTCATCATTATATTTGAAGATACTTTATCAGAAAGGAAAAAACTAGTATTCTCGAATGACGTGATTAACTCCATAGAAAAGTCCAGATCATTTGCAGATAAGCATTTTCAATTACTGAATATAAAGTAAACACAAAAAAAAGTTTTCTTTTTTCCACTAACAAGTAAAACATAAAAAAGACCAGTCTCATCATGTGAAAGTGTTTAAGAATGGTGTCTATGAAGCTTTCTGAAAATAATTAATATCATAATTGAGTGTCATTGGAAATGATTAATAAAATGAATTCTACAATATTTATTGACATGAACATGTCTATTAATGAGCTCTTGCTTCATAAAAAATTACAAAAAGTTAGGACAGCAAGATGGTGAGTAGGTAATGGCACTTGTGCCAAACCTAATGACATGAGTTTCAACCCTGTGGCTCACACAGAGGAAAAAAAGAACTGATTCCCACATGTTGTTCTCTGACCACCACAAGCATTCTGTGGCATGTGTGCATCCATCCACACACCCAACCAACCAACAAATTAACATAATTTTTAAAAGGCATTACACTAAACGTTTTATTTTAAAATAATGAATACTTGTTACCTTACAGTTTATACACAATCTTTCTTGAAAAAGATGGGAGAACTTGTCTTTTCAGAAATTCAGAACATTATGAAAGTTAATAATTAGGATTGAAATATAGAAAGATAGATAGATAGATAGATAGATAGATAGATAGATAGATGATAGATAGATAGATAGATAGATAGATAGATAGATAGATAGATAGATGATAGATAGATAGATAGATAGATAGATAGATAGATAGATAGATAGATAGATGAAAAAGTTGACTAGTTTGACACAGGAAAAGTCTGAGACATTGCTGTATATATGAAAAGTTGATTTTATTGGTAAAGGTGTGTGAGGCTCAAGATCTGATGTGAGGAAAGTAGGAGGATCACAGGAGACTGGAAAGTCAAAGATTTCAAGAATCTCATGGCAGCTAAGAGATATGGTATTAGGTCTAGGCAACTATATCCATGCAATCCAATGGAGAGAGTCATTGTCAGACACACAGATACATAGCAGCACTGTTGGCCTCATATGTTGGGCATAGACACACAAACAGACCACACACAGGCTGCGTGGAAGTGGGCACATAGACACACGATAAGCTGACAAAGGCAAAATTAAAGGTTTATACAGAATTGCAAAAAAGTATCATTCTGCCCCTCCCCCAGAAAATTATGTAATGAATTACATCACTTTATTTTGGGGGACCCCAAATACCCATTGTGACATTTTGTGCTGTTCTTAGATGTTCAATTTGGACATTCCAAAATGTCCTTTTGACCCATGAAAGATACCCATATCAGTTCCATGTTGTTTAAACATACATTAGCCCTTATAACCCTCTCTAAAATTCTACCCATTTTAGACAACAGGGGCTTTATCAGAGCAGACCAGTAAGAGTACTGTTTAGGTCCATAATTCATGGAACAATATGCAGAACAAGACTCACTGTGGTTAGTAGGTTTTTAGACCTTGTAGGTTTTGCTAGGCTCGAGGACTCAGTAGGCTTTCAGACACATCGCTGACTTTCTGGACTCTATAGGTTTCCCAACCTCTCAGGCTCTGTAGGTTTTTTCCACCCTAAGGTCCACTATTAGCTCTCTAGGCTATGTAGGTCTTCCTACAGGGAAGAGTCCCACAGGAATCAAAGTTCTACATCCCAATCTAATATACACATGGAATAGGGGAGTAGGGAAGGATATTTTTGACTACCAGTCATTTAACACTTAATTCAGCCCACTGGCCATCTTGGCCAACATTAGTAGACAGCTGTACTGTTGCCACCTTCCAAGTGTCTTTGTGCACTGTCTTAGGGTTTCTATGGGTGTGAAGAGACACTGTGACCATGACAACCCTTTGAAAGGAAAATATTTAATTGGTGCTGGCTTACAGGTTCATTATCATCATGGCAGAAAGCATGGAGGCATATACTCAGACATAGTGCTAGAGAGAGAGGTAGCTGAGAGTTCTACATGGCAGGCAGCAGGAAGAAATGGTGACACTGGGCCTGGCTTGGGTTTCTGAAACCCCTAAACCTACTGCCAGGGATACATTTCCCCCAACAAGGCCACACCTCCCTATAGTTTCACTCCCTATGAGTCTATGGGGGGCCATTTTTATTCAAACCACCACACTCCAATCCCTTGCCTCCACAAGCTTGCAGCCATATCATAATACAAAAAGAATTCAGTCCAATTTCAAGTTCCCAAGTCTATCAATCTTAAGCCCATTTAAAAGTCCAAAGACTAACTAACGTCTTGTTTGAGACTCATGGCGATCCCTTAAATGTAATCCTCTATAAAATCAAAATTAAAACTCAGATCACATATTTCCAACATATAGTGGTACAGGATATATATTACTATTCCAAAAGAGAGGAAAAGGGAACATAGTGAGGAAATACTGGACCAAAACAAGACCAAAAACCAGCTGGGCAAACTCCAAACTCTGCATTTCCCTGTCTAATGTCAAAGTGCTCTTCAGATCTCCAACTCCTTTTAGCTTTGTTAACTGCAGCACACTTCCCTTTCTTGGATTGATTCCACTCACTCTCTGTTAGTAGCTCTCCTTGGCAGGTATCCCAGAGCTCTGGCATCTCCAACATTTTAGGGTCTCCAAGGCAATTCAGGCTTTGTTTTCACAGCTTCACACAATGACCTCTTTAGGACACCATACAGGGACACCCCTTCTACACACTGGGCCTCAGCAGATTTTCTTAGACATGGAGGGAGATTCCCAACTCCCCCTTTTTCATTCTTGACTCGAAAGCCAGAAACAAGTGGCTGAAGTGGCCAAGTTCTGTTGCTTGCTGGGACTGGAACATGGTCCCCTCGTTCAAACACATTTTCATCAGCTTTCTGTTTTCAATGGTTTCTTTCACTGCCTAAGAATGTCTATTCTGGAACTCGACCTGTAGACCACACTGGCCTTAAACTCAGAGATCTGCCTTCCTCTGCATCCTGATTGCTAGGATTAAGGGTGTGTGCAACAACGCCAGATCCTAAGTTTTTCTTTAATTCTTTTTTACAAGTTGGGCACTTATGTGGGTGAAATCCTGCCCTAATGTCACAAATCCCTTTATTCCATTCAGCATCAGGTTTTATTTAATTTCTTTATCTCCTGGAACACAAAACTTAATTCCATTAAACTCTTTGATGCTCTTTTTCTCCTTAAATGGCACATTTTGTATTTTTCTTTCCTCATTCCACTTGCTCCTTTTTATTATAGATCTGTATAATAATGGCCACTAATAACCAAGTAACACAGTCAACAGTAGGCTGTCTGGAAATCTCGGCCAAAACTGCTAATCAGTTTAGCCTCATGTAGATTTTTTTGGACAAGGGCAGAAAGCAGCCACATTCTTTGCCAAAATATCACAAGAGGGACCGCTAGGCCACATACTAAAATTCTTCTCTGAAATGTCTTGAGCTGGGACCCCACATTCAAATTTCCCTTAGGAAAACTGTCTTCCATGCTCCTAATAATATGGCTGATTGAGCAACACTTAAAGCATTTAACTACTTTCATAATCTGACATCCCAAAGTCTACATTCCTCTAAACAAAAGCATGGTCTGACCTATCTCAGCAATACCCCAGTCCCTGGAACTAACTTCTGTCTTAGGATTGTTGTTGTGAAAAGAAACCATGACCTCAGCAACTCTTAAAAATGAAAACATTTAATTGGCACTGGTTTACAGGTTTAAAAGTTTAGCCCATTATCTCATGGTGGGAAACAGTAGCTTGAAGGGAGACATGGTGCTGAAGAAGAAACCAGGAGTTCTACATCCAGATCGTCAGATAATAGGAAAAGAGAGTGCCACTGGGCCTGGTTTGGGCTTACAAAACCCTAAAATCCACCCCCAGTGACATACTTTACTTCCTCCAAGAAGGCCATATCTACTACACCAAAACCACACCTCCCAATATTGCCACTCCCCATGGGGTCATTTTCATTCAAATTACCACATGTCCCTACTGAAACTAGCAGTATACTAGACATCTTTTAGTGAGTCAATATTGTGTGAGTGTGTGTGTGTTCATGCGTATGTGGTGTGTATGCATATTTGTGTGTGTGTGTATTGCTGTTCTGTGAAGGCCCAAAAATGTGAGCCTATTTCCACCTTGTCTCAAGGTCAGAGAGTTTTAGCTTGTTCAGAGTTGTTGAAAACAAGTCTGGCTACACACCTTGACCTAGAGTGTGGTTGCTTGGTATTTTGATGGCCCATACAGGTATATCCACCCCACCCTGACAAAAGGTCAGGAAATTCAAACATACTTCTGCTCCTTCTTTTGAATTAAGAGGTTTGGCTGCCATCAGGATATTTGAGGTAGGGTGGGTTCACTGCCTAAACAACAGAATGTTTTTCTCATGAATTAATGACTTGATGTATCAATGTATTGAAGTAAGTAACTGTTCTAGTTGTCCTTTATATCATTTTAAAGCAGTTTCACCTCTTCTTCTCCTTTTTGTGTTGGAGTATAAAAGTGTATAGAAAATAAAATGTGGGCAAATTTCAGTATTCACTGGAACTCCCTTCTAGTACTAACCTATGCTTTTGTTTTATTATTTTCACTCACATCTTCATTCTCTTATTTTTTTATCCTCATGCCCAACCCTTGTAAGTGTTATGCTTGTCAAAACTGATCTCTGACACTGTTCCCAAGATTTCTTGTAATTTTGTTTTTAGGAAACCATTTAGCATCCCCTTTCAGATAAGCTAGCCCCTTGTACTAAAGAGGCATTCATTCTTTGCCCCCATAATTTTCGAACAGTCCCCAAAGAACCTCTCAGACTCACAGCTACAAATGCAAAATCTGTATGAGAAAGGGAAAGAAAAAGCATACATCATCAATGTAATGGTATACAGTAACCACCTTGGGTTCTTACCAGGACACTTAGTCCTGAGCCATCAAACCATGATGAATGATGAAACTATATAAAAATCCCAGGAGTAACTCTCCATGCACTACATAGTAATACCAACTAAAAATGTTAGAGTTTTATTACTCAATTAGGTCCATAATGAGTCACATAGCAACATGTAGAGCCTCAGTGATCTATAGTCATTCTCTAGGTGCTGTCTGGCTTCTTCGCAAGCTACACAGAAGCATTGTCAGGCTATGTATCACTCATGTAATATAAGAATGACTCTCAGACACTGATATTGGTGTGTATGAACCATGGTTATGTGGTTGGAAAGCCCTGCATGAGTGAGTAGTACCTTATCACCAGTTTGACAATCCCCACTCAAAGTTTGAAGTCCCTGGTAGTTGGAGGGCTACCAACCTCAAAAAATGTCCACCCTTATTTTCAACCATAGGACACTATATATGTTTGGGAGGTCAAAGGGCAACTATCCAAAGTCACAGTCACTAGTTTGACCTTGATTATATGACTGCTGTAGCCATCTATGTGGTTTTCAACCCATGGGTCTCAAACTATCTGGAGTTGCATATAAGATATTTATATTATGCTTAATAACAGTAGCAAAATTGCAGTTATGAAGTAGCAATGAAAATAATTTTATGGTTGGGGCTTACTTGTACAACATGAGGAACTTTGTATTAAAGGGTCATATCATTAGAAAGGTTGAGAACAATTGGTGTATGCTATAGGCCAGGGAAAGCAGTCCAGATTCTCATAGACTAAAATACAGTCAGCTCCAATAGCAATAAAATATATTTCTGTGATGGATTAAATAAAAATGCTGTGTATCCCTGAGTGACTGCAGCAGCAGAAATGGTGCAGGTCCCCAAGTGGCAGCAGAGGGCAGCAGGTTCCAAGAGCAGCCAATCCCAGGCAGGGACAGCAAATTTCCAAAGTGGCTGCAGTGGGCCACAAGGGGAAATGAGTCCCATGAAAAGAGACAGATGGAAGGGCATGCCATGAGACCACACCACAGGTTTTCTAAGGCAATTGGTTTGGGGCAGGGAGCCACGTGGCTGGCGAGAGACAGAGACATGGATAGGCCCACCAAACAGAGTGAGGTTGGATATTTATTTAGTGGGTTATGGAAGGGAAGGGGAGAGGAGGTAGGGGGAGAAGGGGAAAGAGCAGAGAGAAAAAGAGAGAGAGAGATGGGGGAAGGGGAGAAGTGGGGAAAATGGAGCAAGGTAGAACATACCTCTTTGGGGGAGAGACAGAAAAAAGAAGGGACTAAGGCTAGAAGTTGAAGATCAGCTTGCCTCAGCAGATGAGGGAGGGAGTAGGTGTGGCTTGTCTCTTAAAGGGACAGAGCAGACCATTACATATCCATCTCTTTTTATAATAAAAAGGCAGGAGTTTAGGCACAACAGGTTAAAGGAATTGGGGTAGCAAATTCTCAAGACTGTTTCCTGCTTATTTGTGGGTGTCATCTGGGGGGGACCTAAGAAAGATGGGTGCTGGTCACATTCTGGCATAACTGGTCTGTTTGTTCCTGTCTGGTGTTTGTGGTATGGAAATGTCTGGTGTCTCTTATGCCTGTTTAAGATATTGGCAGAACAGAGGACAGAGTTAAGTTTAGGGGAAAATTTTTTAGGACCAGGGAATTGAAGGGGTTAAATCTGACCTGTTTAAGGAAGATCCTTCAATTTGGCTCCCTGGAACTCACAAGAATTTTTGGTGTTTATGAAAACAGAAATTTTAGACATTTACATTGTATA
Source organism: Microtus pennsylvanicus (assembly GCF_037038515.1). NCBI lineage: Eukaryota > Metazoa > Chordata > Mammalia > Rodentia > Cricetidae > Microtus > Microtus pennsylvanicus. Next base: position 125,740,161 of record NC_134601.1, on the reverse strand, counting down.
AACAGTAGCATATTTAGGACAAAATGTTTGTGACAGATATTTTTGCATGACAAAAAGTATTTTTAAGATTATGGAAGGCATCATGAGAGAGAAATTTGATAACTTGTATTTCTTCTCGTGCCTTTATAACTTTCAGGTCTTGTGTTTGTATTTTATTTAAATTTGTTTGGTGACATACTAATTTTAAACTGACAAAACCTCTCAGCTATCAAACTGCATCAGATATCTTTGAGAAGGATAAAATTTTACTTGAGTTATTGATTTAAAACAACAGAGAACTTACTTGGTTAATACCTAGAGCTACTCCTCAGGGTCTTCCATGGTTGCTGAAGGTCATATTTGTCTTTTGCTGTTTAGTGCAGGGCCTGCCAGGTTCCAGAAGATCCTTTGGGATAATCTGTGGGAAGACAAGCCTACCTTGACCTGAGCAGCTAAGCTCTCGATTCTAGCAATTCTGTCCACTGTCTGGTTATCTTCAGTTTAGATGAAAGGCAGTTGAAGTGAATTGCAGATGGACATTGTTCCATGCCCATTTGTCTTCTGTCTTCTTTGGAGGAAGTAGAGTGCTGCTGCTAGGAGCCAACCTGTCTCTTTTTGTTATGAAAAGCTTTTTTATTTTTTTTAGGCCCAAAGCAGTTCTTTTATTTATTTGTTTATTTATTTATTTATTTATTAAAGATTTCTGTCTCTTCCCTGCTGCCGCCTCCCATTTCCCTCCCCCTCCCCCAATCAAGTCCCCCTCCCTTGTCAGCCCAAAGAGCGATCAGGGTTCCCTGTCCTGTGGGAAGTCCAATAATTAAATATTTAAATACCATATTCCTCAGATCTCTAAGCAGTTGAGGGCTGTTTATCAGCTACAGCTACAGTATAGAATCTGCCTGGAGAGCTGGATCTGAGCTTGACTGTATTGACTCTTAACAGGTAAGATTTACACTCGTAAAAAAGATAGAAAGAAGAAAAACCTGTTTGCAATAGAAGGTTAATGGCAGAGCTGACAATAGTAGAGAACATGTTAATATATTTTAAATGAGGTTAAGATTAAATATAAAGTATCTTTGTAAGAGGCTTAAAAGTATATACCAGTTTAAAACATGAGACTTATTGTTACTGTAGTCTGAAATGAGATGTAATAAACATACAATTATAACATTTAACAGTAAACGTAGGTGCATGTAAATTACATGTATGAACACACACACAGAGTAAACAAGAATTGGGTGAAATGGATGCTCTAGGTGGATCCTACCAAGGGCATGCCACTATGCAAAACACAATGCAACAGAGTCAGCAATAGAAATTTAGAGCCAAAAACATAAGAAAATCTGGGGACCAGGATGGGAATACCTCAGTAAAGATGGTGGAATGTGTTCACCTGACCTGGATCTCAGCCAAGATGGTGGCAAGCTCACTTGACTTCAGTTAAGATGGTGGTAAGGTCACCTGACCTCAGTCAAAATGGCATCAGTCACATGTTGTATGGAAAAGCCACAATTTTTGAGCTGTAGGAATTCTAAGTTTAATAATAAGAGAGTCCTAGATGTGTGATCCATCCTGTCACTGAGCTGCCATGCCACAAGCTACAGCAAGGAGCAAAATGCTAGAACTGAAAATAGCTGCCTCATGGATCCGACTAATCTTGTTGGCAGCAGTAGCAGTGGCAGGGAATTTTAAAGAAATGACTTCCAGTTTCCTGTGAGCTGACAGTAGTTAGATAGCTCCCCTAAAAGTGGAGGCATCAGGACACTGGTAGAGTGAGGGTTAGAGATGAAGAAGTAGGGCAATAAGGCCTGGGGTTTTAGAACTTCTTAAAGGTATCACGGGGGAGGCTGGATTGATGGGCTTGGATGGCTTGCAACCCATAGCTGATACCATAAAAACCCATGAAACAGCAGCACCACAAGACCTATAATGTGGAATCTCCCTCTACAGGCAGGTTGTAAACTGTCAGCAAACACTGCAGGACCTCTAGGAGAGTGTCCTCTGCCTACTGATGGGGTGCTATAGCCTGACTGGTTCAGGTCAGTGAGACTCAGAAGCCAGAGAGGCCAGAGACCATTCCATGTGGCCTTTCACCAATGTAATGCTGCAGGTTTCCGAGTGGCTGCAGCAGGCAGTGGGCCATGAGACCATGCCACATGTTCCCAAGCAGGGGCAGGCAATGAGCAGCAGGTCCTGAGAACAGCCAGTCCCACAAGGAGAGACAGACAGATGGGCACACCATGAGACCATGCCACAGGTCTCTGAAGGTGGCTGGTCCCAGGAAGGAAGCCACGTGCAGGCAAGAGACAAATGGATAGGCACACCATGCAGAGTGACATTGAATATTTATTTAGTGAGTTATGGAGGGGAAAGGGGAGAAAGGGAGAAGAGCAGAGAGAGATGAGAGAGAGAGAAAGAGAGAAAGAGGGAGAGAAACAGACAGAAGGGGGTAGAGGAGAAGTTGGGGGAGACAGAACCTGCTTATTAAGAGGGAGACAGAAAAGGAAGGGACTCATGCTGGAATCTGAAAATCAGCTTGCCTCAGTGGATGGGAGGAGGGAGTGGGCGTGGCTTGTCTCTTAAAGGGACAGGGCAGACCATTACAATTACCTTTTATAAATTAGTGTGTCAGGGGGAACCAATGAATAATAAGCTCAACATGAAGCCTAAAGTCTTCTGGGGTCTTCTTTCCTAGGCATTTTGACCATACCCCAGGACATACTTAGGCATAGAGAGACAAATACCCAGCAATTAGCGAGTGTTCTTCCGATTTTATGGTCTCAGGACCTATAGGCACTACCTTAAATAGAGGTGGGTAGTGAAGGAGGTTAACTTTTCCATCACCTGTGCTGTCAGAAAGATGCTATCTGTCCTTTAGTTTCATAGGTACAGGAATTGGCTATCCCAGATTCTGATTGCATTGCTTTTCTTTTTAGAAGTGTCTTAATGAGCTTGTGCTCTAAATGATATAACCAAGCTTTCTGTTTCTCCTGCAGAACTGATCATAGACATTTTCTCTCACTCCAAAATGTCCTCATGGCCATCTTTCACTATAGTCAAAGCAGTCTACTGTGATATGATGACTGGGGAAAAAAATCAGGAAGAGGTAGACAGGACCACAGTTTCACAGAAAGAGAAGATTCCAGAGTTTCTTTCAGATACTTTGTAGAGATAGGAAAGTGAGTGAAAGTGCCTCTTGTAGATCAATAGAGACTGGGTGCACTTTCTAGAAATCATTTGGTCACACTTTGTTACTTACATAAGGAAATTGCTTTAAATGGGTTGCAGACTAGAAAAGTTTAGAACGTACTAGAAAATGATTTCTTAAATAAGAAAGTACAAATGATGGCAAAGATGAATGAGTCTGATTTCATTTGTTTATCAAAAGAAGCTGCAGACTTCTATTTCAAGTCATGCCAACACAACTAGTGTCAACTTGAGCTTTTACCTAAAGCAATTTGAAACTGGGCAAAATAGATAAGAACCACCATTTTATACAAAGAAGAAAGCCAAGAAAACAAAAGAAATATATGAGGTGAATTATGTGATTGTCCTGGCTTTCATCATAGAGGCACTTCTTGAATGCCACAGTGTTTTGGAGAAACCAAATAAAATACTTCAGGTTCTATAAATTATAGAGACAAGGATCAGAGTTCAAGATGAAAGACAAAGGGGTGCAGCGGCACGGGGGGAGTGTCATACTGAGGGAAAGCTCCAGGATTCTTCCTAGAAGCTTCAAATGAAAATTAAACTGCTTGCATAGAAGGTGTAATTCCACAAAAATGAAAAGAGCTCCCACCACACAGTTCTAAGTTAAACAATTTCAGAGTTCACAGGAGGCTAGGTTCATCAAACACAGTAGACAGACATTTTAAAATTTGTATTTTCAGTGTAGACCAACAAAGGGACTCTTTATAGTAGCAAATTTGGCATAGGAAAAGTTGCTTTAAACTCATTATTACAAAAGTTAAAAACAAGTTTCTAAAGTGTTGACCATATCATCAGGTAATTGCTTCTGAATAAAAACAACTTTCTTTTAAATGAAGACAGCAAAATCTAGGGGCGATGCACCTATAAAATTCACAACGTCTAGCTTCTCTAATTAAAAAAAATTGAAACACATGTCTGGAGTACATAAATGTGATTCGTATTCTGAACAATACTCAGTGCAAATAATAATGATAATGTAAATAAACAGGAAGCAAGGGCTCCCTATGGATGATATAAAACTATGAAATTTAGGTGTATTTAGTTGTTTTTCTGTTGCTGTGATAAAACGTCATGGTCAAGGCAACTTATAGAATAAAGATTATTTAGGTTTATGGTTCCAGTCCATTTAGGTAAAGGGACATGGCAGCAAGTGGCTGACATGGTGGTAGCAGTAGAAAGCTGAAAGATCACATCTCGACCACAAGCAAAAAGCAGAGAGCAAACTGGATGCAGGGTGAGGATTTAAAGTATCAAAGCCCTTCCCCAGTGCAGGGCTGAACCTCCGCATAACCTCTTCAAAAAGCAGCACTAACTGAGGATCATTCTCTTTCATCATCCCCTCTGTCTTTATCACACACACACACACACACACACACACACACACACACACAAACACACACACATACACGCACATACACACACTCAGAGAGAGAGAGACTGTAAAATGAATAAATGAATAGAAACTGAAGATAAAAAGAGCACAGAACATGAAGACAAGAACAAAATCATTCAAACTAAAACAAAGAGAAAACTGAAAAAATGAGAATTCCTGTGATACATAGTACAATATTAAATAGCCTACTATATAGATATTTGTAGTCACAAACACAGAAGAGGTTCAGAAAAATTGGGGGGAGAAAGAATGCTTAAATAGTCCTAAATTTAATGAAAGAATTATTAATCTAGCCTTATGATCAAATAAAATTAATCTGAGAAAATAACATTTTAAGTTAAAATACACTTAATGACTTAAAAGTTAGAATACTGATAATAGCAAAGAAGTAAAACATCGATGGGCCTGTAAATTTGATCATTCTTTTGGGAACATTAAAAGTGCATTTTAGGTTCGGCGAGAGACTTGACTCTAGAGGTGTTCCCAGGTATCCATGGAGATGTCCCCAGCTAGATCCCTGGGCAGCTAAGGCGAGGGAGCCTGAAATGGCCCTATCCTATAGCCATACTGACGAATATCTTGCATATCACCTTAGAACTTTCATGTAAGCTAGAGACAGAGACCCACATTGGAACACTGGACTGAGCTCCTAAGGTCCAAATGAGGGAGAACATAAGCAAGGAAGTTAGGACCGCGAGGGGTGTGCCCACCCACTGAGACGGTGGGGCTGATCTAATGGGAGCTCACCAAGGCCAGCTGGATGATGGAGCATGTGATCAAACCGGACTCCCTGAACGTGGCTGACAAGGAGGGCTGACTGGGAAGCCAAGGACAATGGCACTGGGTTTTGATCCTACTGCATGTAATGACTTTGTGGGAGCCTAGTCTGTTTGGATGTTCACCTTCCTAGTCCTGGACGGAGGGGGGAGGACCTTGGACTTTCCACAGGGCAGGGAACCCTGACTGCTCTTTGGACTGGAGAGGGAGGGGAATGGGAGGAAGTGGAAATTTTAATTAAATAATAAAAAGAAATAAAAAGTGCATTATCTCAAAACCTTAAGGATGCTCTGCTATATATCTTAGAAATTTCATCCGTAGACAGAGATTTTTGAGAGTTCCTTGAGCTTGTTACTCTAAGAAATGCATATGTGAATGAAAACCAATATATTTGTAATGATCAGAAAGTCTATTCAATCTCAACACCCATCTACATTGCAAAGGCATAGTCATATATTTATCTATACAATGGTGGAAAATACCCTACAAAAAACTGAGGATTATATTTACACCCGATTACATAAGTGAACAGCAGAAACATGGAATAACAAAGATTAACTAGTGGAGTGATATATGTAGGACAAGTGTTTAATTTTTTAGAGGTTCAGATGCATGTGCATTCACATACACCTGAAGACACACACACAATTTTTCTCATTTATGATTCTCATACAAATGCAGATGGTTCCAGGCATATGATGGTTTGGGTTCTGATTTGCCATGGGGCATATTGGACACTGCAGCATGTCCATTAACATCTCTGGCCTCTCCCCACATCAAAAAGGTTCCACAGCATAGGCTTTCTGTAAACTAGATTTCAAATGTTAGATTTTTGCTCTTTTATTGGTCAAGAGATTGGTAGACTGACGCTCTCTGGTTGAAAAGTCCAAGAATAAGAATCTAGAAATGTAGATTCTAGAAATAAGAATATATAAATAAAGAAATACAAAGTTGTAAGCCTAGGAGAACGAGAGCAGGCTGTCAGCAGATTGCTCAGCAGTTTAAGGATTAACTGTTAACAGTGGGTTACTTTGCTTTACAACCCATCTGTCTACCAGACCGAAGCATCCCTCTTCTGAACTGAGGGTCAGCTCTGCAAACTGAGGATTAGCCCTAAGATAACACTCTGGTCACCCATGACCAACAATGGACATAAACTGAGTTAAGCTTTAGCGGGTGGGATGTATGTGACTTTTCTGTTATGCATTGTCCCTGCTACATGAAACTGACAGCATTGGGGGGAGTGCAGAGCTTTGGTAAACACCATCAGAGAGTAGCAGGGGAAAAAGACCTAAAATACAAACTCTGGTCTAACTAAAAACTCTGTTAATAAAAATTGCAAAGAAGGACAATTTGTATCTGAGTTTTATCTTGAGATTGTAAAAGTTCTTTTGTTATTGTCTAATGCTTGTTGTTTCTTGCTATAAAATGGAGGAATTTGAAAACCAACCTTTGCCACAGCCTTACAAGTCTATCTCTGGCTGTGGTCTCAGCTAGCTGATAAGCTTTTTGTGCCCCACAGAGATTTTTTTTAAAATTCTTAAATTTTTTTTCCTGGAATAAAGTTTGCTACTGGTTTACTAGACTTTGGTGGTCTGTCCTCATCTTTAAGAGACCCCCATGGACCCAACATGGTGATGTTTGCAGATCTGAGGGGTAAATAGTCCATCAATTACAGTACATATTGGTGGTGGCAAGGTGAGGCTTTAGGTAGATTAGGTGTATTAAATGTATTTAAGACCTACAATGTCGTCAACTTGTGAAAATAAAGCCTCATTGTACATTGAGGAAAATCTTGTAAAATAAATATGCAAGAAAATGTTGACAAAAGAAAGAACTAGCAGGATGGTAAAAGGCTGCTTCAAAGAGCGTTTGGAAAAGAGATTTATGTATATAGTTAGTCAGCAGAAGGATGCTGGAATGCATTTGCAAGTTAGATTTAAAACTGATTACATCCCACAGGGCAATTAAACTGTAACCTTTGGGGTTATCTTCCTTACCCAGCAAAAATAATTTTCATCTTTACTGAGCAAAAGTATGCAAGTTAACCTATAACTTTCCCAAGTCTGGGCCTTGGTCAATAGTACATAGTAAGTCAAATCGAATTATGTTTTCCTGAAGAATGTAATCCTCCTTGGGTGGGCTGGTTGGATAATGTTACAGTATGACATTGAAAGGACATGAGGTCAATTGTAAGTATTTTTCTTAACAATTGGGTTTATATGAATTTTGTAAAAAGTGGAACAAAACAATGTTTATTCATATATGAGTGATTGAAAAATATATCAAGCAAAAATCTAGAGTAAGATTTGCTAGAGTAGTGGTTCTTTTTAAAATTATTATTACACAAAGTACTTTGTTTACTTAATAGAGATGAGATTTAACTTCTTTAAAATTTAAGTTTATTCACATTTATAACAAAAGCAAATATACCACTAAACAATGTGTGATGATACAATTATAATTATATATACAAATACAATTATATAGATAAACTACAGTATATATTATTTTAGCATAATTTAAGCATCATACATTTCTCTTGACAACTAAAGGTGATAGTTGGCTAGGTTAAACACAGTATCTAGAATAATAAGCTGTGTTCCTGGAAGTCTTCCTAACAGTCACCTAACCTAACCTTGCTTAACAGAAGAGGACAAGTTGTTATGGCTAATGAAGATAATGCCCTCCACTCTGTAAATGTTGAAGTTACTGATTATGTCAGGCACTTGCTTGGTGTTGAGAATATTAAAGTCCATAGAACATAGCACCTACATATAGGCAAGGGGTGCTTAGCCAGCATAGGTCATAATTTTTAATGGGACAATCTGTGTCACATAGGGACATTTGGTAATATTTGGTGACAGTTTGGGGTTTCTTCTCTGGGGAGATGCTTACTGGCAACTTTTGGGTAGAGGGCAAGGATGCTGATGGATATTCTACAGTGCACAGAATGTCCCCATAACAAAGAATTATGAGGTCCTAAAATACTAGTGGTGTGGAGACTGAGAAACCTTAGGCACTGCAGTGGACTTGGAGATGTGGCCTCTGAGTAGGAAAATAATGGTGATAGACTTCAGTTCTTTAAAACTGACTCACCGGGGCTGGAGAGATGGCTCAGAGGTTAAGAGCATTGCCTGTTCTTCTAAAGGTCCTGAGTTCAATTCCCAGCAACCACATGGTGGCTCACAACCATCTGTAATGGGGTCTGGTGCCCTCTTCTGTCCTGAAGGCATACACACAGACAAAATATTGTATACATAATAAATAAATAAATATTTTTTAAAAAACTGACTCACCAGTGCAAACAGGAAGATATTTTAAAATAACTTCAACTCAGATAGCACAAACATTCTTTCTTGTAGATTTATGTTTAATGAATACAAAAAAAAACATTGAATTAACAGATCTTTGTACTCCTTAGGCATGGAAGGCAGGGGATATAATGCAATTTTGAACTATTACCTGTAATTTAATAGCACCCCCTTTCTTTTTGCTAAAAGAAAGTCTGCCAAGACACCATCTCTAGGAACTCAGCATCTTATAGAGACTATAGAAGCTCTTCACAATCTATAATATTTTGAGAATGGCCTTAGATGCAGACTACACTTATAAATTATGATAAAACTGTTAGCTGAATTTTACGAGCCCACATTTGTCATTGCAAGTACTTCTGGTCATTTGATGTTTCACCTTGTCTCAGACAGGACAGAAAAAGTAAATTCAACAGTGAGACCAGGACTTTTTAGCAGTGAAAAAATACTAAGTGGACAGAGGCCTCCATGATGTCACAACTCAGGCACCCCATTAGCTAGCTTCAGTGCTCTTCCACTTCTGGCAGGCAGTGTAAGTTAACACCATCCAGAGAATTCTAGGCAGGTGAAAGCAATTGACTCTAAACCCAAAGTCCAGACCAATCAGATTCTCTAGGGGGTGGGCTAAGGGGGCATCTTTAGCTCAATCTGAACTTTCATATAGGTTCGTGCTTGCTCTGGACTTCCAATGAATGAAAATCAAGTTTCCATGATTAAAAGCAAATGTTCGAGTTGGTGCCACAGTTGCAGAGAGATGAAGGTCTGCAGTCTGTATCTTACACCAGAATGAACTAGAGGAGACAGAATGAGACATGAAATTTGGGGAAACATGTGATCCTTTTTACTTTTGGATTATGCTCTGATTTTCCCCTTAACCATGTAGCTGAATTTTCACACATGAAAACAATATCTATCTGTAAAACAGATGCAGGCTTTCTTGAAAGAGGGTTTGCACCTTATTTTGTCTTTCATAAGTCTAAAAATTATACTTAAAAACCTCAAATATGAGCAATTCGCTTAAACTTTGCCAACCCTTTGTGTTTTTAAGCAGCCGACCAGGAGGCAGTGGGGCTATTCAAGTCTTAAAAGTGTGTAATGACTCCCATTTCAGAACCTAAAATGCAGTCCATACTCAGAGCACCCACATTTTCTTGGTGGTAAAAAGTAATGGATACTACTTTTAGGTATAGCAGGATGACAAGCCGTGAATCCAAAGGAGGAGCTCAAAGCAGCTCAAAAGAAATGGAGCCCAGTCCCCTATTAACTCTCCTTTTAAGCATAAACCATTTTGGGTTATATTTTAAGTACGTTTTAAGATAGGTTCATCACCTGAATAAATTCTGGTAAAGGCAGCAGCGATGGCTTTCATTTACTAAGAACTTGTTCAGATTTTAGTACCAGAATTTTGGAAATCTAAATATGTAAACTATTTTTTAAAAAAAGAGGAAAGGATTTCTTTCAAAAGTAGCCATCATGCTTGGAAAACTTTTGGCTCATAAGAAGAGCAGTGATCGATGAGGTCTCTTCCTGAAAATTTAAGGACAAACTGTACAGAGTGAAAGACTGTGCTAGAAGAATTCTGTACCACCATTTACCTTCCTGTGTATTCTCTTGATTCTGTTTCCTATTGCATGAAATGTGTATTTTAGTCCTGTGATTTCTAAGTTTCCTTCTATGACTAGAAAATATGATTCTGAAAGTTAGTAAAGTTTCACCTGATAGAATATTTATTCTCCCATTTCTCTTTTATGTTGCTGTCTGAATAAAACCACAAAACTTGATCTATCAATTTACTGGGCTGTGAGACCAATATGCTTGAAGTATCTCAAATGAATCTGGGCACTTTTGATGTGGGTCACTGGACCTTATAGATGAGAAGTGGGGATAAAAATGAAAGAAATGTTGGGAAGAAGTGGTCCCTCCTTTGAGTTTATTTAGAGGTCAATGAATACACAAAGTGGTGGGGGATGAATAGGACATATCTTTCCCAGACTTCTCTTAATAAGAAAGACTGTATACCTGGGGCTAGACATAGGGATAGCAAGATGCCTCCGTGGTTGTTTATGGTTCATGGCCATACAGTCTCAGCTAAAATCTACAATTGACATTGTGTCTCTTATCTATTGTTGTCTAAGAACATCACCATAAAGGTAGGGGCTAAAGATGAAGCACACTTTGGTTTCACAGAACAGTGTAAGAAGTGGTTCTTCTGCAAGGTTGCAATCAGTGTTGGCAGGGAGGTCATGTCATCTGGAGCACAGGGTCCTCTTACGAGCTCCTCGAGGGTGTTGGCAGCATTTGGTTCCTTTCAGGTTGTCAGAGACAGGCTCCGGTTTCTCCCTGGCAGCCGGCCACCCAGCCGACTGCTCTTCTCCACAGGCAGCTTGCAACATGGCATCTTGCTTCTGTAGGAAGCTCAAATTTTTTGCTCCAAAAGACTGAACTGTGCTTGCTAAAATGAGAAGATATTAGAATAACACGGGGAAGTATACTAGTATGCATGAGAATGCAAGTCACACAAAATATGAATGAAGCTCAAAGAAGAGCCAGTGGGTTAAGGTTTACTCCCCTCATCATACTGAAGAGGGTAATGTGAAGTGAAGGCAGTTTAGAGAGCTAAATTGTTTTAGAGGTGATGAAAGGACTTGAAACACAGAAATCAGCTTGTAATGTATTCTCATTGGAAGTGGAATGAGCCTAAGAGACAAACGCTGTTTTATCACAACTTCACATCTTAAGAACTGTTTGAAATTTCCCTCTGCCTGAGTTCTAACTAACAGTTTAGAGCTGAAGCTGTGAATAGGTAGATCTAGCTCAGCATTATTGATTTTGAGGCTGGAGCAATCTCTGTGCTGGTATGTCCTGTGTAGACTAGATGCCAATATTATCTCTTCTTTAGTCTTAACAAAAAAACTGTTCTAGACACTGCTAGTCTCCTGAAGTAAGGCTCACCCCTGGTTAAGAATCACTGCTTCAGACTGAAAACTAGCATAACTTAGATTCGAAGTGTCTTTCACGGTGCTGCAAGTAATCAAGAAGGAGGCACTACTGATTAAGTCCCATCTCCATCAATGATGTTGAGACTTACTAGACTATATTGTATGTGTCCCAATTATTCAATTAGTGACAATATTCGCTTGTTTTGAAAGAAGTAGAAATTTAGTTATGATCATCTATTCAGTCACGATGCACATTTAGATCCCTGGCAGGTGCTTGTTAGTGAGAAGCAACCTCTGAAACAAGAAGAGACAAAGCTGTAACCTGTGCAAGTCCCAGATAGTCATTAAAAGTTGACAGCTCACTATCTTCAGAAAGAGTGAATAACAGAGACATAGAAAGGAGGTAATTAGGGACCCATATATTCCCAACCTACAATGATATGAATTTAAAGATAACCCCAAGGGAATCTTCACAATTCCCATCTACAAACATAAGGATATTTTTGTTATACATTAAATTGCTCAACTTCCTAGAGATAGAAAAAGACAGGTTGAAACCTGCAGACCTTTCAACCTCATCAGCTATCCAATAAAAAGGAGACCACACTACCAACACCAAAGCAGAGGCTCATGCCTTATTTTTGGTCAAGTACAGTAGAATGTGGAATTTTATATGTGCTATAGTCTTCCAAATGTTATATTATATTCTTTTATAGTAAGAGATATGTTTAAATCAGCTTATAAACACTGTGACTTCATAAAATCACAGCAATTTCCTAAATTCATTTCCTTAATAATTTCTCTTTCCAACAACAGTGCTTCTGGTGAATAAAAGTGGAAGAAAACAATTATCCCTTTTCTTCCTTTTTGTTACCTCACTGCTTCTTTGTATCTGTTTCTCCATCCTTCACTTATTCTCTCCCTTTTCCTCCTTCTTCCTACTTCCAGTCTGTGTTTCTTAACTATGTATTTTCACGTTTGCACATAGAATGGAAAGATCACATATGGATTCATCAAACTGAGAGCAAGATGGCAGGAGAGACTGCAGTCATTAAAGTGCCTATGTAATACAAATGACTTGGAATTCTCCACACACTCAGCTTTTCCAAGGCTTCCAGTGATGGGTGGTTTTCATGGAACAAATCATCAGTAAATGGAGAATGGAGATTCATTAAAGTTAATCCTTAACCCTTTGTAATTCCTACCTATATTTCAGATTAACCATTAATGAAAATGAATGCCTGAAAGAGGTAAAAATAGTTTTGGAGTGCAGTGTAATCTTAATATCGAAAGGAAAGTAAGCTACATTAGTGAGTCATGGACATTGGCCTCCAAAGACTACCTGCCGCAGACATAACCACATCCAGGTATGTAGAGCTTCCAGCTTCCCTTAGAGCCTAGCTGCAGATTTCCTTTCCTTGGTTGTCTTCTTTTCCATTTCATCAGTATCCATTTCAGAAAAGGGTGGTTGCTTAGGGGACTTAATGCTCTATATTCCTAAGGCCACTGTTAAGGGCATTGTCTTGTCTACCTGTACTGAAAAATACAGTTTGATGAATTTCTACCTTGTCAAATTAAGTGCTGCCTATGACAAACACCTAATGTTGCTTCAGCTTCTTCTACCAGAAAAGAAAAACCAAAAAGAAAGAAAGAAAGAAAACAAAGATACAGAGCTGGGGAGGGAGAGAAAGAGGGAGGAAAAAGGAGAGAGAGAGATCATTTTATAAATGATGTTTACAAAACACATTAGAATTTTTTGCTCGAGAGAAACAAAATTGTGAGATTAGGCCTGTGATTATTTTGCTTGACACAGAGTTTTGTAAATTACATAGTGATGCATTACTTATTCATTATTTCAGAAAGTCTTTGAAAAGTTTGATTTGAAAGTTATTGGGGGCAATGTGTCAAGCATCTGGTCTAAGAAACCTGGGGTTCAAAGCCTTGTACTACTTTACCACCTAGTCTAGAAATCCAGAAATAGAGACATCCTTTGGTAACACAAAACTAAATGATAGAGCCTAGGGCATAAGACCTCAGGTAGTGTCTGTTAAGTATTGTTCAGATGATCTCTGAAATCAGGCTTGGGCAACCAAAATTGCCCTAAAGAAATTTCCTCAAATCATAGCACAGAGTTTGAAAAATGAGAGTTGATGAAACATTGAGTCAAAAAGACAAAAAGAAATGATTTTGTTTTTGAAAATTCTTAGACTGAGGCAGGAAAATGGACCTGAAGTTCTCTCACTGGCAATTCTGTTGGTATCTGTAGTTCAAGGTCAAATTATCTAAATTATGATTCAAATCATTTTTACTGATGAAAAAAACAGCAACACTGGGATTGGCGGATTATGTCTATAATCCCAGAATTCTGGATGGTGAAGCAGGAAGATTGCTGCAAGTTGGAGGCTTGTCTGGCCTACATAGTGAGTTCCAGAACAGTCTGGGATAGATAATATCTTAAAAAGCAAATGATGAGGAATAATGAAAGTCAGTTCTTCATTTGTTATGCATTAGAAGCCTCAAATTTGAAGTATTGAACACCATGGCAGGCACTACATTCACTAAGACTCAGCCAATGGTGACTTTGTTTGTTTGTTTGTTTATTTATTTAAGAATTCTGTCTCTTCCCTGCCACCGCCTCCCATTTCCCTCCTTCTCCCCCAATCAATCTCCCCCAATCAAGTCCCCCTCCCTTGTCAGCCCAAAGAGCCATCAGGGTTCCCTGCCCTGTGGGAAGTCCAAGGACCACCCAACTCCATCCAGGTCTAGGAAGGTGAGCATCCAAACTGCCTAGGCTCCCACAAAGCCAGTACAGTAAAGTATTCATTTCCTTCTCAGCTGTCAGTTTGATCCCAAATCTAAATTAGCTATCCCATTCAGAGGGTGAGGGAGTGGCTTAGTGGAAGAGCACTTGCTTTGCACTAGCGAGACCTTGGTTTTCATTCTCAGCACCAAGAGAAACAAAATTAAACAAAACAAAATTCATGAAACCAAAAGCTTGCATCTTCCCATTTCTATCTTTGAGTATCTGTGGAGTTTTTCATCAGTTGATGAAATTACTACAGTATTCATGGTCAGCCAGTATGTAGAAAGTCAGTTTTTGCGGTTTGTTTCCAAGAAGTTGTCATCCCTATAACTCTAATTAGACTCAGCTGGATATTGCTTTCCCTCATGCTCTTCTCAATATACTCAAAGAAGGCAGAGCAGTCTATTGCAAAGTCTTGAATCTCTATCTCTGTAAGCAAATAGAAACCATTTTCTTGAAGTTCAAGCAAAGTGAGTCCCTTTCCCCTCCTTTCTCAAAGGTTTATACCTTTATAAAAGGCTTGGCCAGATGCCCTTTAAATTAAGAGCATACTGAGGAAAGTCTTTTTCCACAGAAGAAAATTTTCTCCTCATCAGGAGAGACAAGAGTTTCCTTTCCTCTTTTCTGAACTATGCATAACTGAATGTGTAAACACTTGGTCTGGGAGGTGCCACGTGGGGTGGGAGTTACCTTTTGGAATGGTTCCAACCTAGCATTCTAGAATTGTCTTCCTCCTGCAGAGTTGGCACTGGAGAATCAATTCAACACACTGTCCCACTTGCATTCCCCTGTCAGGGGACTTGCAGTTGGTTTAGACTCGATGAACTTTACTTTTCCTTTAAACTCCCTTAGTCCCACTCCTAGAAGCACAATTGTGCTTGTCTCTTCCAGGTAATCTTCGAGGTAAAACACCTGGTGTTTTATTTGAAGAGCTAGAACCTGAGCCACTCTCCACTGGCCTCCACATTTGGTCTTTGCAGCTGGAAAGCATGTTCACTCACATTGCATTTTTACCATACAGGAAATCCTCCAGGGAGGCCTGGGTACATGTGGTACCTTTGAAGTACCACAAGCAATTTTCCCTTTCCTACTTTTCCTCAGTGTTTCGTTACATTATTTCAGTTGATGTATTTTGTCTGATGTGCTGTATTAGGAAAGCTTGAAGGATGATGTGTTTAGCATACAATGTCTATTATGATTAACTCTATTTATGGAAGCATGACGCCTGCATTACGAGTCTGTTCACTATCCTTGGTACTGGGTTGCAACAACACAAGCTAATCCTTTGCACAGTCAGGGAAAACCCTCAGACATTATCTCCCACTCCCTGCTGAGCCAAAGGTGAAAATGTATAGCTTTGTTGCACATTTTAAAACTTGAATTTTTGCAGCAAGCATTTCCTCCATTTGAGGGTCATTTTTGTCAAGCAAAGTATTCAATGACATATGCATATTCATGTACAAATGTAGTTTCTTAGTATTTAGTGATGGTAGAGCTCCACAGCATTGATAAAATGGACCTAATTATCATGTAGTTTAAATCCAAGAAAAGTAGACAAATTCCAGTGTTGCTGCTCACTGTGCACTTTTATGCTGGTTTAAATTTTAGTTTGTGGTGATCTTTTGAAACAAACACACTGCTACATCATTCAAACTAAGGAAGAAATATCCAGAAGTAATAGATTCTTTCTGCCAAGTCACTTGCTCTGAAGAAGTAAAATGACAAAACAAAACAAAATTACCCCACCCACTCATCATTAATGTTTAAGTCTAATGAGTCCACACTGTCTCTGGAAGAAATTCAAAGAATAAAAACTCTACACGTATTTACAATCACCCAGGTCTAATCTGAGATAAACTAGCAAGGACACCCAGCTTCAAATGCTGTTTTAGACATAATACAAAACTATTATTCATAATGATTTTTAATTTAGAAGCTTTTCTTATGAAACTTTCTAGATTTTCATTTTTGTCGCAGTGAAACATTGTTCTTTTAAAATGTCTTTATCTTCCCTTACCACTTTATATTTAAATTATTCTGAAATGAACCCTGAAATAGGCTTGGTATTTTAAATAAAAAGCACCAAATAATGAATTTGGGATGATTTTTGCCTTCTTAATTGGTCAGGGTTTCTTTGACCTTTTAAAGGCTGAGGTAGTTTTCCCATGTTAATCATAGCACAAATAAGAGCCCCAGTAAGCCAATTCCTACCTTTCTGTGTCTCAAGCATGTTCCAATGGATTAATCCAATTTAGGTTAGGAGAGCAGGGAAAGAGAACTGCTACAATTGGACCACCTCAGAATTTTCCTTGGTCTAGTACAAACACTGCACAAATTTATATCTATCTATCTATCTATCTATCTATCTATCTATCTATCTATCTATCTATCTATCTATCTATCTAGATATATATATATATATATAGACATAGATATAGATATAGTGTGTGTGTGTGTGTATATCTGTGTGTTTGTGTCTGTGTCTCTGTGTGTGTGTTCAGTATAGAGCAGAGGATTCAGCAGTTTAGTGCCATGGGCTAATATGAAATGTAGTTTGAACTGCATAGCAAAAGAGGCTCCAGAATTCATAAGATAAATGTCCATTATAATTCTGGATATGAAAGCAGACAACTTCTTAGATTGTGTTCTAAGAAAAGTATATTTGGCTGCTGGCAGAACCAATCAATGAAGAAATGGAAAATGGGGAGAGGAGAGCCCCAGGAGTCTATAAAAAATCTAATCCCAGAGTACCACCTCTTTGCAGACCCTTTCTTCCAGGGCCCCGTCCATCTCTTTGGTGGGAACTGTTTGTTGGGTTTTGTTCTTTGATCTCTCTGTGGCTGTTTTTTTTTTGTTGATGTTGTTGTTGTTCCCTGTTCATCCATAACTTTCTGCCTGGTACACTCAGGATCTCATGACTCTTGGATGTTGCAAACTTCCTGCTCTGGGACAATAATTTGTTTCTTGTACTGCAAAGATTTGTTTCTTGTACTTGTTTACTAAAATGCTGTTTGGCCAGTATCCAGGCAGGAAATAGAGGTTGGGTACCAAGAATTCTGGGAAGAGGAAAGCTCAGTCTACAGTCATCACCCAGACACAGAGGAAGCAAGATATGAATGTTTTGCCAAATAAGGTACCAAGCCACTTGGCTAACATAGACAAGAATAATGGGCTAATATAAGTATTAAGAGTTAGTCACTAAGAAAAGCCTGAGCTACTAGGCCAACCAGTTTATAATTAATGTAGACCTCTGTGTGTTCCTTTGGGACTGAATGACTGAAGGAACAGATGGGACAGAAACCTCTGTCAACATTTCCCTTCCACCCTCAGATCTGAAATCAATGTTTTGTGTCTGATAGCCTCAGAATCTCAACTTTCATACAGGGTAGTGGCATTGCCCTTTTGGCATTCCTGCTTGAGATATCTAGATGTCATAGTTTGTCAGTGGTCCCTCACTTTCCTATAGTCACTTCACTTTCTTTTCTGGCTTAGCCATCTTTTCAGGATGCACAATACTTGGTGTGTCCCAGGGAACAAATCCAACAAGACCCCCATAACATTTGTGTTCGTCTATGTGATATATGGGGTACAAAAGTGCAGGGAAGAAGATAACTTTATTAACTAGGATTTCTTTTTCCATGTTTATGTTGGTATCAGAGATCAAACTCAGGTTGTCAGACTCATGAAGTCTCACTTTATCCACTGAAGTCATCTGGCTGAGCTTTATCTGGTGTCTTATTAAGGATCTGCTCAAATCAAGTATTTGATTGGGGATCAATCAGTAGTGGCTAAAATATGGTTGTCACCATTGCACTACTTTCTCATAGCTGGAACAATATGCTTGACAAAAGCAGAAACAACAAATGTGAAGAAGGTGTGTTGGTTTGAAAGAAAATGTCCCCCAAAGGTAGTTGCACTATTAGAAGGTATGGCTTTGTTGGAGTAGGTATGGTCTTGTTGAAGGAAGTGTGTCACTGTTGAGGCAACCTTTGAGGTCTCATTTGATAAAGCTACACCCAGTGAGACAGACCACTTCTTGTTGTAAGATGTAAGAACACTCATCTCCTTCCGTAGAACCATGGCCTCCTGCCTGCAGCCTTGGTTCAAGCCATGATAATGGACTGAATTCTGAAACTTTAAGCTACCATTATTAAATGTTCTCCTTTATAAGGGTTTCTGTGGTCATGATGTCTATTCACAACAATAGAAACCCAAACTCAGACAGAAAGTTTATTTTAATTCAGTTTCAGAGAAATTAAAATTCACTTGATGGCAAGAGTGGCTCTACCTGCAATGATAGTAGAGTATACAGTAGTGGCTTACTCATCAGGAAGCATAGAAAGCTAAAGCAGAACCAAAAAAAGGTATGATCTCCAAGGCCCATGCCCAGTTTCCTGCTTCTACCAGCAAGGCCCCACACCCAAGCATTTCCACAATTTTCTAAAATAGTATCATTATCTGAAGAACCATATGCTCAAACACATGATTCTGTGGAGGACACTTTATATTCTAACCATAACTTTCACCAAACTCATGTTAAAATTTTGTTGTCAATTGTAACATGAGGTCCTGCTTGTTTGAGGTTTCTATCCTGCCCAGTTCCCACAGTCAGCAAGTCCCAAAGAAAATCACACAGAGTTCTCCATAAAATTATAAACTGATTGGCCCATTGGCTCAGGCTTCTTATTAGCTCTTATCACTTATATTAACCCATTATTCTTATCTATGTTAGCCACATGGCTTGGTACCTTTCTCAGCAGGGTAGGTAACATCTTGCTTTTTCTGTGGTCTGGGCAGGACTGGGGAAAATATAGGTGGGGATATCAGGCAGGAAGTAGAGGCAGGGCAACGAGAATTCTGGGAAGAGGGAAGTTCTAATCTGCAGTCATGATCCAGCTGTAGAGGAAGCAAGATGTGACTGCCTCACAGTAAAAGGTACCAAGCCATGTGGCTAACACAGAGAAAAATTATGGGCTAATATAAATTATGAGTTAATAAGAAGACTGAGATACTAGGCCAATCAGTTTATAATTAATGTAGACCTCTGTGTGATTTCTTTGGGACTTAATGACTGCAGGAACCAGGCAGGACAGAAAGCTCAGTCAACATAGGTCTGAGTGTGCCCTAAGCCTCATAAGAGCCAAATATGTATTCTAATGTCGTTAGTGTTTAGGACTGTAGAGGCATGCCAAATGAAAGCTGATATGGTATGCTTCTTAATTTTGATTCATCTGATCTCTTTCTTACTCTGCTGTCTATTCCTGTATCATCACTGTACCCAGTATGGTGTGTTGGAGAGATAGAGTCACAGAGAGTCCAAAATAATATTGAAATGAGTTTTCAAGTATACTGATTCTGTATTTTTAATGAGTTTACCTCTGTCCAAAGATATTTCAAATCTTAAAATGGCTTTAAAGAAAGACAAACCTATTATTACTTTCTCCAAGAACATTTCAGATTTTAATGACTGTAATAAAGCATTTAACTTATTAAAATGGTTATTAAGGGCCTGGGTAAATTGCTCAGCAGGTAATAGTACTTGCTGAGCAATCATAAGGATCTGACTTTGGATCTTACCAGTCATGTGAAAAGCTTTGTATGACTATATGCAGAACTGAAACCCCAGTGTTGTAGGAAATTGAAACAGGAGGGTTTCTGAGACTGGCTAGCAGCCAGTCTAGCTGCAGTTTCAATTAGAGAACCTAGAAACAAGGGAGAGAATGGTAGAGCAAGATATCTGATGTCTTCTGTGGCCCACACTCATGCATGTAAGGGCATGTACACTAATGTACATATGTGCATACAACCCACACAGATACCATATTCACACACACCACTGTTAAGTATTTTCTGACCCACAAACCTCTCTTCCGGTGCAATAATCCTAATCAGACCAAATCAGGCTGAATTTAAAGATGCCCAGGTTTAGTGGCTGCCAGCACTCCCCGGATGGCCCCTGGGAAAACATGGAGAGGGGAAAGGAGAACCAGAATGACCACCAGAGAGGGAGAAGAGGAGACCACATGTTCATTCTCTGGGGGAGGATGACAATTTAAATAGCCTGTGGGAGTGGTCACCTTTTGGCAGGCTTCTTGACTCTCCCTGGGGAGGCATCCCCATTTGGCAGACTTCTTGACCCTCCCTGGGGAGAGGTCACTATTTGGTAGGCTTTCTGGGATTTGGCATCTGGACTGCAGCCACTCCCAGGGGAGGGGGCTTGAAACTTTTCTGCCCAATATTTCAAAAATGGACATCAGGGGGGTGAAGCCCCCAACTAAATAACCACCACCAATACCACCAACATAATTAATATTAAATAGCTGAAATGTTAGCTTTTATTAAAACCTTAAGCCTGTTTCTATAAACAATATCCAATATCATAGTCAAAATGTAGCAAAATTTTCTTATCTCTGTCTTCCAGAATTTTGAGTCCCTCAAAGACCCATTTCTGTTGGATGTAAAGAAGAAAATGCAGAGGATAATTGGTTCCATTCACTTTGAAATTCCTTATAATACCATGAGGAATTAATTCATATTCAAAGAGAAGTGAACAAAGCTTTAGAGAAAGCCACTGTGTTCCATAGTCCCCTTTCTATGGAGGGGGGTAGTGTTCTGGCAGTGGTGGGTAGAATATTTCTTAGCAAGTTCATTCATCATAATTTTACATGTCACCCAGAAGTCTCCAATCCTGGGAATAGGTCATCATTTCGAGGCTCACATATTTGTCTTATGAATACAGCCCACACAAACATGTGCAGATATATGATGTTTGTGTTCTTTATATCTGTGATTCCCAATCACAGTTTTATGAATCAGAACCGCTCTGGGAATGACTGACTCTACACAAGATCAGTTATACTGTACGAACAAATGATCCCTAAATCTCTAAGTTTACATTAGCAAGCTTAATTTGGTCTCACCATATGTGTTTTTTGAGGGTGGAAAATGACTTCGCTTCATCTCATCTTCACTGTAATAACAAGGTGAAAGAGTAGCTGAAATATGGCGAGTTGTCATGACACACAGTTAAAAGACTCTGATAGACTACAAAGAGTCTGGCAGCTTGCTAACCTCTTGCCATCACTGTCCAATTGCATTGAACAAAGAAAATCACATAGCACAGCTTAACAATAAGTTTGGGAATTACAATTCTCCCCCTCAGACAACAGTGAATCTTTTGAATAATGGTATTAGTTAAGGCTCTCTAGAGTAACAGAACTTATAGAAGTAATATCTCTCTCTCTCTCTCTCTCTCTCTCTCTCTCTCTCTCTCTCTCTCTCTCTCTCTCTCTCTCTCTCTCTCTGTGTGTGTGTGTGTGTGTGTGTGTCAATATATATTAGAATGTCTTACAGGTTGTGGTCTAGCTAATACAATGGTCACTGCCTATGGCAGAAGGTTGAAGAATCCAGTTGTTATTCAGTCCAAGAGACTAAATGCCTGGAAGTAGGCTCTAATGCCAGTGAAGGAATAGACATGATAGTAAGGTGAGAGCAAGCAGGAAAAGAAAGCAAGCTTCCTTATAATACGTCTTATTGCAGGTTTCCAGCAGAAGTAACCCAGATGAGAGGTGGGTCTTCACACCTCAAAAGAGCTGGATTAAAACTATGACTTTACATTTTAAGAAGAAGTAACCCAGATTAAAGGTGTGTCTTCATGCCTCAAAAAAACTGGATTAAAAGTATGTCTTTACATTTTAAGAAGTAACCCAGGTTAGAGGTGGTTCTTCACACCTCAAAAGAACTGGATTAAAACTGTGTCTTCACATTTCAAAAATTCGGGTTAAAGTTGTGTCTTCCTGCCTCAAAGATGTGGATTAGAAGTGATCTTCCCACTTCAAATTAAGCAAAAGTCCTTCACAGGTGTGCACCTTCATTTTGGGTTTTTAGGCAATGCCAGATGCAGTTACGTCAACAAACAAAACAGCCATCACAAGTATTATCTCCTATAGGAAAATTTAAGATGTGCATGTAGCTCAGTTGACTTCTTCTTTTCCAACATATTATTTTTATTGATTATTTGGGGATTTTACATAATGCACTCCAATCACACTCACATCCCAGTTGTCCCAGGTCTGCCCTGACATTTGTGACCTCTCCCCAAAAAAAGAAGAAAAATATCTCATCTAATTTGTGTTGCTCATATACTCATGGGAGCATCGTCACACTTCCCTTAAATAAAACTGAGTCCTTTCTCACCCTGACTCTTGCTGGAATCCATCAACTGTGGGGGACTTACACTTCAGCATCCATCTCTTTATTTTTAAGAGTTCTCTTCATTGGCTTCCTGTTGTGGCTGTTTCTTTTTTGGAGGGGTAGGCTGAGAGTGGGGATGGGGAGACAGATTGTCACAACAGCCTTTTATATCTCTTATTCTCAACTGTGAGTCTACTAGTGTGTGCTGAAATTGGTTCTTGTCCACTTTCCATCTCCTTTTCTCATAAAACAATAGATAGAAGGATCAGTGACCAGTGCTTCAATCACATGTTCTAGGATACTTTTAAAATTATGCAGGGAGGATTTGGGGGATAGAATTGGAAAGGCCATTAGATGATATTAATTCTGGCTCTTTAATCTTATAGAATCCCAAATTAACACCTTACCCCAAGATTGCAAAACTGATAAATATAATGCTTATATTTATAGGCATGTTCATTTTCATTACTGTCTCTCTTCGGGAAGCAACCTGTGCTGAAGGAATTTGCTTTAAGGTATCATTGTACCTTATCTGAACTGCTGCAGTAGCCTCACCTCTGTTTCCACGTCTATGACAATGTCTCTATATTTAAAGACCAATGTTACTATAGTCTATACATCAAGAGGAATCCCATACATCAAGAAGAATCTCATTCTCTTGAAAATCTTTTTCTACTACCAGTATCCAGATCACTCCAATCAACCTATGTGGTTCATATTGGTTCAATCCATTGAACATTCTACTTTTTTATTTCCTCTGGGATTGGATAGGTCCCATGAGTTCAAAGACACAGAAAACGGGTGCCATCAACATCTATGTACAAATTTATAATTTGGTTGTCATTTCATTTAATGGTGATCAAACATAAGAACAAATTCATAATTTTTCTGTCATTTCACTTAATGGTGATCAAACACTCTCAAATTAATTCATTTTCATCAAAGTCCCCAATTATCGTCGTGATTATAAATACGTTTTTACTCATACACATGGTGCATGAGTATCTTAGTATGATGAATCATACAGATTTTACAGTAAGTATAATTGTTACTTAGCTAGCTCATTGAAAGTAAACTAAATGAAGCTTTATTTAAAATTACATATGTTTAGGAACATTCATGTTCTATGTACCAATAATTCCTACCTGAGATGACTCTGTTACCTTAGACATTTAGATTCTGAAGTCATTTTCTTATTAAAACTTACTACAACCAGGTAAGATACGAATGTTATCCAGTAGGCAGAGGCTAAGGATACTGCTAAACATTTTACGGTATATTAGACAGCCATACAGAACAATAGCTCAAAATGTCAATAGTACTGATGTAACTGAACCTTGGTATAAACTGTGTGATTTTTGTGCGATAGACTGTAGTAAAGTATATAAGAAATGGTCATATTTCCTGACGTTATCAATGTGAATAAATTGAGTCCTTATTTTGTCAGCATGGTAACATGAAGAGAGAATGAAGAGGCATTTCATATTTTTTAAATTATGGAGGTTGTTCTGCCCTTTGTCCACTGACATTAAAGAGGTAGTCACTGAAAAAAAAACTTTTTCTGAGAAAGAAGGAGAGAATACTGCATCAGGCTCAAGATTTTCAACTTCTTTGGAGGTGAAAAGGACCATAATGAACCGTAGCCTTAAAATCTGTGATTAGAAAACTCTCAAGTCATATAGGTCACAGTCAAAAACAAACAAAAACCTAGGGGTGCTCTGTAAGAAAGTAAATCTGCAATAGTTTTATTTTCAAAGCTCCTATAAGATTTACACATTCAGTGATTATGAGCCCTATTTGAGATTTTCCTGACGCCTAAAGAGACATCGATGCACTCTAGATGCTCCTGAAAAGATTTTTCCAGGTTAGAAGAGGAGAAAAAAAATATGTGTTTGCGCCACACAGACAGAAGAGAAGGAAAGGTCATAAAATGAAGAGGGAAGTGGGTAGAAAGATGGCTGGACATGAATAAACACTTTTTATAGATATTCTGAGCAGGAGACAGAAGTAGGGGCATGTCACAAGCCAGAAAGTAGGAGAGTCATCAGACAGGGTGGCAATCATGATCTTGTAGAATGTTTGAGAGCTCAGTACCACAGCAACATCGGGCTCACAATTACTGCTGCTGTTGAAGCCAGTGTGGCTTTCTCACTCTGGGAAAGCAGTGCTTTCCTGAGTTTCATCAGCAGGCCCAGGGACCTGTGAGTTGCTTAGCATGGACGGGACTGGAACACCTTTGCTTTGTAGGATTTAAGTAGGATATATCTTATAGGTGCTATGAGCATTGGCAACTTGTGAAGCAGCTCGGCATACCACCACCTTCAGAAATATTTAGCTTTTTGAAATTTTCTTTTTTCCCGTTTTTTTCTTGACTTGTTTTTTGTTTCTAAATTCCTTTTTATATTTATTTATTTTATGAGTATTGAATGCTTTGTTTGTTGTATTTATGTGCACCACATGCATGCCTGGTGTCAGTGGAGATCAGAAGAGGGCACTGGAGTACTGGGAACTGAACCTGGGTTGTCTACAAGAGCCAACTCTAGTAACATAAACATTTTGAGGTACCATCTGAGATGCTCATCTGAAAGCAGTTTACATCATTTGATGCTCATTTGAAAGCAGTTTACTTTGTGATGGAGTGTGGAATTTGCACCTTTATCCCTAAGCAGAGTTTGTTGTCATGTGAGAGATAAGATAAACCTGTGAAGTGTTCAGGCCAAGGAAGCTCATTATCATTCATTAACACATTCCCAGTCATCAATTCAGCACCTAAATCATCCTTGCCAAACTAGAGAGCTGTGGGATAGTGAATTCAAGACTTAGGACACATTAGATGGGAATCAGGTATTAAAGATGAAAAGATCAATCTGAAAAGTCTCTGCCCTTGAGAATCTGATAGAATTCAAAGTTTGCATAGTGTGGCTTCATAGGGATTTGGCAGTCTCATTTTTTTCATTGGCCTCCAGAAAACCAAACAGAGATACTAAAATTTTCAATTGTGTGGAAGTGCAAATTACACCAAAGTTAAAATAAGTCTAGACTGTGTGAAAAGACTGGGGGACTTTATTTTTCTTACAGCATCTGTTGTTACTTTCATGTTGTGATAAAATAGTTCATGTCTTCAAAAAACTATTCTCACCATGAATCAGCACATAAACTGCAACAGCCTTTAGGGAAGACAATTTGGCATCAGTATCAGAAAGTTTAAAAGCCTGCTCATCATTGTAACTGATGATTGCTCACACAGAACTTCAGGTCAAAGCATCAGAGGAATACTTACACAAAGGTATATCATCAAAGAATGCCATTAAAGTATTGATGATTTAGAAGAGACAAGCCAAGAACTTATAAAATTTGCTACGCTGGATAAATTATGAACCTCTCCTAGGTAAGATGAAAGGGCACAAAAATAGGCAAGGTTTCAAAGACAGTTTAATGATAAGGGCACTTTACATTATCTTTAAAAGATATTAATTTTTTACTATTATTTATGTGTGTGTATTTGTTCCTATTTACACACACGTCTCTGTAGAAGCCAAAACAGGGCGGTGGATGCCCTGGAATTGGCATTACAGATGGTTGTTAGTCACCTGATGTGGGTGCTTGGAGCTGAACCCAGGTTTTCCTCAAGAACAGTAAGTATTATTAACTACTGAGCCATCTCTCCAAGTCCACTTTTCATCATATTTTTAATAAAAACATAACTTGCAAAATACTATATTTAATGTCAGTTTTGTAAGGAGTAGAGAAAGCCCTAAGTGAGTGAAATCTTGATTGAATGCGTGTGTGTTAAAGTGAGCTCTCCATTTCAAAATCCCCAAAGCTTCAAACCCATGGGAAAATAGTAAAGCCTTCCCCCCTGGGGTGGGGCTGTGTGTGTGTGTGTGTGTGTGTGTGTGTGTGTGTAAATAGCAAAACCTTCTATTTGCATAACCAAACACTATTGTCCACAGTGTGTGTAGAGAATCTTCACCATAGCTTTCTTTATGGCCTGAAGACTTCTTCCTGATCTATGAGTTTTGTAGTCAGAAAAACTTACTTTAAAACTCAACTTTACCTTTTGGCTTTTGGTTTTATGATTCATGTTAGAAAAGGCTTTCTGGATGGTGGCATATGCCTATAATTCTAGCACTTGGGAGGTAGATGCAGGCAGATTGGAAATTTATGGCCAGCCTCAGGACTGGAGAGATGGGTCAGAGGTTAAGAGCACTTCCTGTTCTTTCAAAGGTCCTGAGTTCAATTCCCAGCATCCACATGGTGGCTCACAAGCATCTGTAATGAGATCTGGTGCCATCTTGAGGAAGAGACCTGGTCGGTAGTCCTCATAAGCTTATACCATGAAACCCAATATGGACAAGTTCAGCAGAACCACCATATATAGTCTGCCCATGCATGTTTCAGCATTTCCAGGGCATAAATTTCAATTTTTCATTTTCTTTCCCCCTGGGGTGAGGCTCAGAGGTAAATGGCAAAACCTCTGCATGACCAAGTGCTAGTGTTGACAGTGTGTGCAGAGAATATTCACCAAGCTAGAACAGGCTCGGTACCAATGAAGAGATTCTAAAAAGACACCAGTGTTTCTCATTATGACTCTCAGACTACTGAAACAATGGTCCCCAAAGAAATGGGAATTTTCCTAGGAATCTCATGCTCAGAGAAGGAAAATTATCAGTTGGCATGGAATCTTGTCTATTTGGGGGAGATTCCACACAATTTAAACAATTTGTGAGACCACTTTATGGGATAAGACTAAAGCACAGACATAGATGATGAACCAATTTATCATTCTATTGAGCTCTTTGGGACATATGCCATATGACAGGAAAGGTTTTGTGCTCTCTTGAGAGATGGCAGAGGTGCTGATGAGATCTGCCATGATGATACAGCCATGAAAATACTAAGTCTTTACTAGTTTGCTACCCCTTAGACAAAACTGCAATTGTCTAGTCCTTCATAAATTTAGGACAGATTAAAGATAGTAATAGAACAAAAATCAGTATCTGCTCCTGGAGCTCCTTGAGAGAAAACTCAGGAGAGTTTAGTTTTGCCTTTCTATTTTAATGTCATTGTGCCACAAATAATCATGATTGGCATGTTTTTTTTTGTTAAATGTCTGAGTATTAGTGTGTATTGATGTGCTTGGGTCATTTTGGACTCTATTAGAGAATTCCTTCTGTTTCTGTTTGTTTTTTTAGGGTAAAAAATCTAATGATTCAAACTTTTAAAGGATAAAAAAGAAACTGGTTTCTGGATTTTACTTCTGGTAGACTTATTTAAAATTATTGTTAGTTTTAAATTTATACCTTAAGCTAATTTGAGTTCTGTGCTTTCACATGTTAATTATGGAAACACAGATTTATAAAAAAAAATCTGATTGATGAATGAAAAAAAGAAATAAAAAGGAAAGGCCATGACTGCTTGTAAGTATGGTGGAGGAGAAAGTTTATTGTAGATAAAAAGGGGAGCATAAGTAGAGGCAGGGACATCTAGGAAAGTCCAGGGTGAGCATAGCCCTGAGCCGTGTGGAAAGCTTTTGTGGAGTGATATTTTTGTACACAGTTAAGATGAGTCTTTGCCAAGGTGCCTTCTGATTGGTTTAGTAGCTAGACAGGCGAGGATAGGTAGAATTTTCAGGGAGAGAGAGGAAAAGGAGGAGGAAATGCCAGAGAGAACTGAAGAGATTGGACCTTGTGAGGACCTGACTTTGCAAACTCCATTTTAAAGAAGGAGCTTCATCTTAAGCCATATAATGAGCTGGGGGGTGGGCATTCTCACCTATAGAAATATGTTGCCATAGCAGAAATTTGAACATATACCCTAAAAATAGCCAATTAAGAATATAAGGGGCAGGGCCATAAAATCTAACGAGGTCCAGATGTTTTTGGGAGGCATCCTGTCTTTGAACATGCCTTGTCAGTAATTTATGGATCTTTGTTAGATTTTGCACCCCAAAACTGACCAATAGTTTCAGAAACTACCTTATCCTATGTACTCCTTACCCAATCCCAAGACAAGACATGAACTCCTCTGATTACAAAGTTTTCCCTATATAAACGCTACCTCGAAAAAACAACAACAACAAAAATCTACCCTTCCAGGGTTCCCTGCCACACTTTCTGCACCCACCATGCTGGGGTAGCAGAAAGGTTGATCCAAACTTAAGTTTGAATATTATTCAAAACACTCATGTAATTTGCATCAGAAATCCAGCTCTGTAAATTCATTTGAGTGGTGCGGGAGAATTGTCTGTATTCCGTCAATCATGTTTCAAATAAAAGCTGATTGGCCAGGCAGGAAGTATAGATGGGTCAACCAGACAGGAAGTAGAGGTGGGGTGATGAGAACAAGAGTATTCTGGGAAGCAGGAAGCTTCCTCTGCGGTTCTGCCAAGACCACTGAAAAAGCAAGATGCAACATGCCTAGCTGAGAAAAGGTACTGTGCCATGTGGCTAACATAGATAAGAATAATGGGTTAATATAAGCTACAAGAGCTAATAAGAAAACTGAGCTAATGGTCCAATCAGTTTACAACCTAATGTAGAATCTCTGTGTTATTTTTTTTGAGGGCTTGCCAGCTGTGGGGTACCAGGCAGGACAGAAACCCCAACAAGTCGGCTCCTCATGTTAAATTTGAGGACCAGAAATTTGGGCATAACAGACATAAGGTACAGAGTAGAGGCAGAGTAGAGGTAACTGAACCACTTAACAGAATGTAGATTAATAAGAATTAGTGGGACAAGCCTAAGCTAATGACCAAGCATTTATAATTAATAAGAAGTCTCCATGTCAATATTTGGGGCCAATGATCCAAAGGTAGTATCTCAAGAAAACTTGCTTCAGGGGAGAAGAAGAGAGAATGGAGAGAGGGGAACCAGGTGCAGCAGCTAGGAATCCAAAGGTCCAAAAGGGGCATGTAACCAAAATGTCTGGATTATATAGGGAAAAGCTTCTGGGGGAAGGGCAGCCCAGCCGCTGGACTGGAGACTTTGGGGCAGAGGGCATGGTATGCAAGCATACCTTACACAGAGGGACTGGGGGGTGCTGGGAGAAACTGGAGGCCAGGTCTACTTGATATTTCAAACAGGCACCTCAGCTATTTGTCCAGGTTAGAAATTTAATTATTATATAATTTTGGAGAGATAACTTAATGATAGAAAGTGTTGTTTTTGTTAAACTGATTTTGTTAGACAAACTTTAAGAGTATAATTAAAAGATTGGTTTGAGGATTGACCTGTATATAAAGATACTTTAGCCTTGGGTTAAGTGTACAGATGCTGTTAATGTTTTTTTTTTGTTTTGTTTTCTTTTTTAAATTTATTTATTTATTAAAGATTTCTGTCTCTTCCCCGCCACCGCCTCCCATTTCCCTCCCCCTCCCCCAATTAATTCCCCCCCCAGCCTGAAAAGCCATCAGGGTTCCCAGCGGACAATGAGGACTACTGACAAATCAAGAACAATGGCAATGGGTTTCTGATCCTACTGCACGCACTGGCTTTGTGGGAACCTAAGCAGTTTGGATGCTCAACTTACTAGACCTGGATGGTGGTGGGGGTTCCTTGGACTTCCCAGATGCTGTTAATGTTGAGATTGTCTAACTTTTGAAATCATTGTTAGAGGCAATATATTGTGTTGTAAGTAATGTATTTTAAACTTTAGCTATATTGGGAAGAGAAAGATTGCTTAGTGGTGTTCTTGCAGAGGTCCCAGGTTCCATTCCTAATACCCACATCAATTCTCTCTCATGCTCTCTTCCCCCCCCCCATATACTAACACTCTCACACACACAAACACACAGTCATATTTTTTATTACTATATTGATGGTGCTTAATGGTAAGTATTTTGTATATTGAAAATTGAGATGCAATATCTTCACTTTTCTGTTCTGACTCTGCTTGTTAAGATGTTGGATGTACTATATTGTAACTCATAATAAAAGAGGAAAAAGCATACATTTACTTAACCTGTTTTCATGAAATGTGTAAATTAAATGTGGCCCCTGACTGCCCAAGTTTTCAGAAAGTTGCTTTTGGAAAATAAAAAGCAGAGACTGTCAGTGTGCTTCCCACCATTCTCTTTCAGAGCAGTTATGAGAGAGGAAGGGAGACATTTTGTGAGTGTTTGAGTAGCCTGAGTAGCCTAGTTCATTGGTGTGCCAATGTGGGGCTGACTATATCCAAGTAAAACCTGAGAAAGATTGGAAAGTAATTCTAGACAGAAAAAAAGTTTAGCCACATTTTTTCAGCTGTGTGGCATGTAGCAGCTCCCTTAAGAGAGGGTTTCCTGATTCAGTAGCAGAAAAAATGTGTGGTTTTGAAAGGGCTGGTTTTTGGTCCATGCTGCTAGTGTGAACTATGGTTCTTTCAGGAGATTGAACATTTAAATTGGGTTTGTGGGCTGCATGCTGTAAGTTACTTGGTGGCAGCATGAGCCAACTGGTTATCAGAGTTGAGGTGGTGAGGACAGCTTCCACCAGGCAGTCTCAGAGGCAGTGAACAGATTTCCACCATGTTGAACTGGGTGGAGCAATCAGGCAGGGCCGTATTTGCCTTAGCAATGCCACTGCTTAAAATTTTAAGAAGCCCTTAGCATTTTAAGAAGCCTTCCTGGCCAGAAAAGGATTTCAGATATGCAAAAAGACAGATTCAGACATAAAAAACCTCTAAGTGAGTCACAATGTGTTTAAAAAATGTATGTAGGCTTGGGAGACAGAAGAAAAAGAGTAAAGAGATAATAAATATAATATAAAAGAGTACAGAAAGTCATAGATTAAAGGAGTAAAGATAATAAAATAAATATTAAACTTGTAGAAAAAGTAATAGAGTAAGAAAAATAAGACAGGTAAAGATGGAATATACACAGAGCCTAGATTATGTATATTATTGTGTTTTCTTTGAATTTTTTGACTGTAGAGGAGCTAAGAAATCAACATATATACTTTAAAGGTATCTTGTCTTCAAAAGTTTGGTCTAAGGATATATTGCTTTGGAAAAGAAGTTCTTTTCTTTCCACAGAGGATAAGAACCTGTGGAATCCTTCCAGACCTTTGTGGTTTGATGGACCAAGATCCCCCAAAAGGTCACCATGCACACCCCCAAAAATTACTTCGTTTAACAAAAATCAGTAAGCAGTTTTGAGAAAACTATGCCTAAATTCTCAAATATTGTTGAAGAATAGATAGTTATAATTATAATTTTACTTAGTTATGATCAAAGATAAAGTAGATATAAATAATGTAACTGTAATTCTTGCCTGACACTTGTTTTGTTATACGTAATTTTTATGTGTTAAAGTTAAAACCTTCCTTTTTATTTAAACAGAAAAGGGGAGGTGACGTGGGATTCTCCTCAGTATGCTGTGAATGCCATTGGTTAATAAAGAAACTGTCTTGGCCCATGATAGGGCAAAAGAGTAGAGCTAGGTGGGGAAAACTAAACTGGATGCTGGAAGAATGGAGTCAGAGAGACACCATGTAGCCCTGCTGGAGACAGACACTAGAACATTACCCAGAAAGCCACAGCCTTGTGGTGATACACAGATTAATGGAAGTGGGTTAATTTAAGATATGAGTTAGTCAGAAATATGCTTAAGCTGTTGGCTAAACTGTATTGCAAATAATATGGTTTCTGTGTAATTGTTATGGAGGTGAGCAGCCTGGAACAAACAAGCAGCCTCCTACAACATAGTTCAAATCTAACAAAATATTTAGCAAATGCTTCCTTTCTTTGTGATTCATAATATCTCATTTTGATCAGTTTCTCTGATGACTAACATTTCAGTATTCTTACCTGGTAATTGGTTTTGGAATATGACCGTACTTGTGTGTCTTTAGTTCTTATTCATATGTTGTGAAAGAACAGTGAAACCACTGAATTAAACCACTCTATTAATAGAAAGAAGAGTTTATTGGTGTCTCAAACTGCTTGATTGTCTCTCAGGGGTTGAGAACTTCAGGCAAAGGAAAAAGCCTTTTCAGTTTTAAAGAGACAAGTAGTGGCAGGAAAAGAGTTACAGGCCGGAATAGTCTTGGATTTAGCATGGCATCTTTGAACTGGAGCAGGATCTTTGGGACTTAGATGCCCTTGCAGAGGTAGCTGATGGTTGCACTGGATAAGGGAAGTAGTAGCTTTAAAAGGAAACCAGCCTTAGGAGATTGATGGAGGAAGGTCATTGGTTAATTAAAAGAAACTGCTTGGCCTGATAGGTTAGAACGTAGGTGGGTGGAGTAAAAAGAACCGAATGCTGGGAGGAAGTGAGGCAGATGCCATGCCACTGCTCCTCTCCAGGGCAGATGCGACAAAGCAAGCAGCCAGGTCAGACATGCTGAATCTTTCCAGGTAAGACTGGTGCTACACAGATTACTAAATATGGGTTAGGCAAGATAAGTCACCACCTCATGGTGCTACATATTAATTAATAGAAATGGGCCAAGCACTGTTTATATGAATACAGTTTGTGTGTTGTTATTTTGGGGAATAAGCTAGCCAGGCAGCCGGGAGCTGGGTGGCAGGAATGCAGCCCACAGCTCCATTCTACAGAATGGCCCCCAGAGGTGGATAACTGAATCCACAGAAAGCCTGAGAAAGCTTGGGAAAGAATAGAGTAAAGCATGTTTTCTTGGTAGCAGCAATTTTTTGAGTCTGCTCTGCTTGCTAGAGGCAAGCAAGCACTCTCATCTAAGAGAGGTTTCCTGACTCAGCTTTAGCTGCAAAACCCTTCAGCTCTTAAGAGGTACTGCCATGAAACACTTAAATGGTGTTGATAAAAGCCAACTGAATGCTTGTTTGTTTTCAGTTGTAGCAGCCCGCATCTCCCTACTACAGAATGGCACCTACGTGGATAACTGAATCCACAGAGAGCCTGAGAAAAGCTTGGGAAAGAATAGAGTAAAGCATGTTTTCTTGGTAGCAGCAATTTCTTGGGTCTGCTCTGCTTGCTAGAGGCAAGCAAGCACTCTCATTTAAGAGAGGCTTCCTGACTCAGCATTAGCTGCAAAACCCTGCAGCTCTTTTAAGAGGTCTGCCACGAAACACTTAAACGGTGTTGGTGAAAAGCTAAATGCATGCTTTTTGGTTTTCATCCATAGCAGGAGAAAAGTTGTGCTGTTTTAAAATGCTGGCATTCTGGTCTGTCCTGCCAGGGCAAACTCTGACTCTTTCAGGCAGGTGATACGACTACAGAGTGTTTGAGTGTGGTTTCTGAGTGCAGTGCTTTGCTTGCTTGCTGGCAGGGACCTTGAAACACCACAGAGTTGTGGCAATAAAATGGCTCCAGCAGGACCTCTGCCATGAGACTGGAAAGCTAAGGAATGGGCTGGATCTAGCTGGCAAAGCAACGGCTTTAATCCTACCCATATTGCTCAGTAATTTAAAGGCTCATGTGGTCAGAAAAAGAGAGACATATACAGTAAAGAGGGAT
The DNA here is from genome assembly GCF_037038515.1 of Microtus pennsylvanicus. Taxonomy (NCBI): domain Eukaryota; kingdom Metazoa; phylum Chordata; class Mammalia; order Rodentia; family Cricetidae; genus Microtus; species Microtus pennsylvanicus. The sequence continues at coordinate 125,706,137 of NC_134601.1, read as the reverse complement.
TCAAAGACAAAAAAGCCTTTAAATAATTTACAGTGTGTTAAAAATATATGCAGGCTAAAAGTTAAAGTTCTTAAAAGTAAAAAAAAAAGGAAGAAAGAAAGTAGTTGGGTGTGGTAGTACACACCTTTAATCCCAACACTTGGGAGGCAGAGGTAGATTGACCTCTGTGACTTCAAGGTGTGGTAGCACACGCCTTTAATCCTAGTGCCTAGAAGGCAGAGACAGACAGATCTCTGTGAGTTCAAGGTGTGGTAGTACACACCTTTAATCCCAATGCCTGGGAGGCAGAGACAGATGGATCTCTGAGAGTTCAAGGACAGCCTGGTCTACAGAGTTATTCCAGGTCAAAGATAAAGAGAACCTGTCTCAAAAAGCAAAAAATAAAAGTAAAAATAAATGAAATAGAGGTTAAAATAAAGCTGCACAAAGATGGAAAATACACAGAGAATTTTGATACTGTATGCTATTATGCTCTCTTTGAATTGTTTGAATGCTGAAAAAGAAGCAATAGCTGCTAAAATATATTTGTTTATAAATGCTGCTGAACTAATCCAAGGTAGATATTTTGAAAATACCTTGAATTCAGAATTTGGATCTAAGGATATGATACTTTGGAAAAGAGATTCTTCTTTTGTTTTCACAGAGGATGAGACCCTATGGATTGCTTCTATCCCAATATGGTATGATGGACCACGCCCTCCTGAAGGATTGCTGTGAACACTTCAAACAATCGCTTCACTCTACTGCCGACTGAGATGAATCTAGTACACAGGTTATACCATAAAAGACCTGATTAACAGCGCCCCCATACATCAGGAAGCAGTTTGGAGAGAATTAACTGTGCCCATATTCCCAAATATTGTTTATAAATGTTCTTTTACATTTAAAGGGGGATATGATATAGATATGAATAGTTTGCATTGGTATGGATTTTAAGGTCAATTTTGTTAAATGTATATGTATTTTTGATCTTGACTAATGTATTGTGATTGTGTAGTTCATGTAAAAATGTAATGTATATAGGTGTTAATGGATAATCATTAATAATAATCAAGCTTGTAGTCATGTTAGTTAGATTTTCTAGACATATCTTAATTTAAGATATGAGTTAGCCTTGGCATTCTATCAACTAATATGACACTAATTAAATCTGTCACTTTAAAACAAAACTAAGAAAGAAATCAACTTTCAGGGGCCCATTTTAACAAATGCTCTTGTATTATAAATTTGTTGAAGATACAGTTTAAGGTAATTCTCAGTCTTAATATTGTACAAAATAAAGTATTAAGATTGGATCTTTTCAACATTATAGAATGGTTGCTTAGCTAGTCAACATTCTAGCATAGATAGGAGAGGGCCACCATCCCCAACTGAGGAATTATTGACAGTTGATGTTTCTGGGGAAGGGAGAGCCAGTTTTCTTTAAGAGCATGGCCCCTGGTAGGCCAATGGCACTCCAGTGGATGGCCCCATTGCTATGAGTATATGGTAAGCACAGTTGGACTAAGTAAGTTATTTTAATAAAAAAGAAATAATCAGTTCTAAGGAGATGAATCTTGGAAGAGCTGCAGAGGAATAAGAGGTGAACATGACCAAACTACATTGTATGAGATTCTCAAAGAACTAGCAAAATATTAAAACTTGTTGCTTAATGTTTATGTCTACAGTTACCATTTTTATGAAATTTCAGAAAACTAATATAAAATAGAACAAAAATAAAATGGTGCAGCTATGCCAAAACTTAGGTTTTAACTATCTCACCCTTTTGAACTCAAACAAATAGGGTGATTTGTATATTCAAGTCACTACCTATGGTATTTGAATGAGAAATGTCCCCCATACTTTCTGACAGTTGAATTCTTTCTATATGGGGAGGTCTAAGAGGTGTGACCTTCCTGGAAGCAATATGTCACTTGGGGTGGGCTTTCAGATTAGAAGGATATGTGATCTTAACATCCAGTTCCTGCTGCCATCCCTACTCTTGGTGTCATGCTCCTACTTGGCCATCAGGAACTCTTATCTCTTCCTTAAGTTGCCTTTGATCATGGTGGTTTATTACAAGAACAGAAAGTAACTAATTTACTATCCTTTGACAGGTATAGCTTTTAAGAATGGAAATTAAAGACGTGGATTTCAGGAAACTTCCTGACCTAGCAAATATTATCACCTTACACAGGATATTTTGCCTAATCTTCAAGAATTAAGCAGCAAGATATTTATCATACCTTGTCTGTGAATGTTGTGTAAACCGTTGCTTGTGGGGAGGAGGCAGTCCTACAAGTGGGCTCTACATATGTAGGCAATTTCACCCATCCCTATGGCCATCATCAGCATCTGCATATACACATGTGAAAGTCATTGGAATATAGCAAGTCCCTCAGAAACACATGGAGAGAAGAGTTTGAATGCCAGCTGTTTATTTAGGCAAAGGCCCCAGAGAATTGCTGCTATCAAGCAGAATGTCACTGTGGCAAACTATGCTTAAATCAAACAGGGCACTCCAAGTACATCTAGATAACACAGCTATTTCTGAGTTACCCACCTGGCACATGAAGGAATTCCCATCACCCTAGGTTGAGGATGCTTCCCAAAATATGGCCCTAATTGCTATTGTTATTTCTGTTGCAAAATTGTACTTGAAAACCAGAGAACTCTCTCTCTCTCTCTCTCTCTCTCTCTCTCTCTCTCTCTCTCTCTCTCTCTCTCTCTCACACACACACACACACACACACACACACACACACACACACACACACAAGTATTTGCAGTTGGATCTACTTGATTGCCAGGGTTACACTGAAATAGTAAGGTTGAAAAGCCTACAGCTTTTGTCATGAACTCATTTACCTTACTGGGAGAATCTGGATCCAAACAGAATTCCAGAGGCTGTCTAAATCCAGGAAGTATACCTAGAAAACTTCTAGGCTATGGAAAAGAGGATAAAGTGGTAAATTGTTTGATTAAAACATGGATGTAGTGATGAGGCTAGTAGGCCTGCTTTTCGTTTCGTCCATCATGGCTAGCTTTATACCCGAAATAACAACACGCAAATTGTATTAATTTACACACTGCCTGGCCCATTAGCTCTAGCCTCTTACTGGCTAACTCTTACATCTTGATTAACCCATTTCTAATAATCTGTGTAGCACCATGAGGTGGTGGCTTACTGGGAAAGATTCAGCATGTCTGACCTGGTGGCTGGCTCCATGGCATCTGCCTCATTGCCTTCTACCCAGCATTCTGTTCTGTCTACTCCGCCCACCTAATTTTCTGCCCTATTAAAAGGCCAAGGCAGTCTCTTTATTAACCAATGAAAGTAACACATAAACAGATGACCCACCTACATCACATGGAAGAGAGGAGACACATAACCTATGTGTTAGTTTGAATGATGCGTGTCACCTATACTCTATGGTATTTGAATGCTTGATTCTCAGTTAGAGGCCCAGTTTGGAAAGTGTGGCCTTGCCATAAGTATGTCACTGGGGGCAGGTCTTGAGAGTTGAAAACTTGTGTCAATTTAAGTTTGCCCTCCCTGCTTCCTGTTTTTGGTGTGAAATGTCTGTCCATAGCTTCCAGCTATAGCCAGCATGTCTGCTCTGCTGCTTACTATCCTAACCATTATGTATCCAAATCCTCAGGAGCTGTAAGCCCAAAATAAATTCTTTCCTCTACAAGTTAGCTTGATCATGATATTTTATCAGAGCAATGTAAATATAACTGAGAGATCCTATGACCTATAATGTATCTCCCATGTGCATCCAGAGAACAAATTTTTTATTATAGAAGTCTTGGTAATGGGGGGAAAGGAAAACAATTAACAACCATCTGTTGTTTAAAGAAAAATGTAAAAACGAAGGTGTAAATGGAGACTGCTAAAGAAAAAGATGCCAGGAACTTACTGGTAAGCCACAACCTTGTGGCAATGCACATATTACTAGAAATGGATTAATTTAAGCTATAAGAGCTATCTAGGAATTCCTTGAGCAGTTGGTCAAAGCAACTTCTTCGTTAACCAATGGAAATAAAACATATTCACAGCATACAGAGGGGAATCCCACATCAGGAAAATGTTGAATGATGACTCTAGATATCATGCATATAATGCTTAAGACATACAAAACAGCATTATATATTGTTTCTGGATGTGTAAGCCTTCTCACATGTTGTTGGCGTTTCTATCCCACCCTGTTTCCATAGTTGTTAAGTCCCAAAGAAATCACTCAGAGGTATACATTAATTATAAACTGATTGGCCCAAATATGAGTGAGTACATCCCATGTTCCTCTTTTTGGGTCTGGCTTACCTCACTCAGGATAGTGTTTTCTATTTCCATCCATTTGTATGCAAAATTCATGAAGTCCTTGTTTTTTATTGCTGAGTAGTACTCTAATATGTATAAATTCCATACTTTCTTCATCCATTCTTCCATTGAAGGGCATCTAGGTTGTTTCCAGGTTCTGGCTATCACAAACAATGCTGCTATGAACATTGTAGAGCATATACTTTTGTTGTATGATAAGGCCTCTCTTGGATATATTCCCAAGAGTGGTATTGCTGGGTCCAGGGGTAAGTTGATCCCGAATTTCCTGAGAAACCGCCATTGAGACAATGGGGATGTTCTATTGGGAACTCACCAAGGCCAGCTGGCCTGGGTCTGGAAAAGCCTGGGATAAAACCGGACTCTCTGAACATAGTGGACAATGAGGACTACTGAGAACTCAAGAACAATGGCAATGGGTTTCTGATCCTACTGCACGCACTGGCTTTGTGGGAGCCTAGGCAGTTTGGATGCTCAACTTACTAGACCTGGATGGAGGTGGGGGTTCCTTGGACTTCCCACAGGACAGGGAACCCTGATTGCTTTTCGGGCTGGGGGGGAGACTTAATTGGGGGAGGGGGAGGGAAATGGGAGGCGGTGGCAGGGAAGAGACAGAAATCTTTAATAAATAAATAAATTAAAAAAAAATAATAAACTGATTGGCCCATTCACTCAGGCTTCTTATTAACGCTTATAATGTATATAAGCCCATTATTCTTGTCTATGTTAGCCACATGACTCAGTACCTTTTTCAGTGGGGCAGTCCCATCTTGTTTCTTCTCTGTCTGGACAGGACTGCGGAGGAATGGGTTTCCTTCTTCCCAGAATTTTCCTGTTCTCATTGACCCACCTCTACTTCCTGTCTGGCTACTGGCCAATCAGCATTTATTTAAAATATAATTGACAGAATACAGACCATTCTCCCACACCTCTCATAGGAATGATGAACCCAATATTGTCAAAGGTTACCTCTCAAGTCTAGTAAGAAGGGGCCACTTGCTGCTTCCTGGCTGCCCAACTAACTTAGCCCCAAAAGAATCACACAGAAACTCTATTCATTAAATCACTGCTTGGCCCATTAGCTCTAGCTTCTTATTGGCTAACACTTACATCTTAGTTTAACCCATCACCATTAATCTGTGTATCACCACAAGGTTGTGGCCTACCAGCAAAGTTTCAACATATCTATCTCCAGCAGCAGCTCCATGGCATCTGTCTGACACTGCCTTTCTCCTCCCATGCTATAGGTCAAGCCAGTTCTTTATTCACGAAACAATAAAAGCAACACATAGACAGACAGAGGGTCCTGCCACACCACTCAAGTACATGTGAAACAGATGAGATGAAATAGGGAGGACACAGGGGACTTGACCTTCATCAAGATTATTTTGTTTTTAAATTATCTGGAATAATTATGGTACAATTTTTTGTGGGTTCATGAAAGTTCTTTAAAAATACTCTGTACATTTTTTATGCCCAAAATATTTCTCCTCTTTCTCTTCTTCTATGTTCTTTAGACAGGGACTTACTGAAGCCCATGATGACATGGAACTCAAAAAAAGGATCAGTCTGGCCTCTAACAGATGACTTCCTCTTGTCTGAAACATTTCATATTAAAACTAAAAGGGGGAAAAAAGCAAAGAATCAATTTAATTTGTATCTTCTGTAGTTTTCTCATATTTTAGAAAATAAAATTATTCAATTGAGTTGTGGATATGATTTATTCCTGCAATAGAATGTATGTTTGAACTTTGAACTTTACAGTTTAAAGTGTAAATTCTCCTGTTTTAATATTTGAATTCTGAAGTTGTATATGCTGTGTGACTGTATGCACTTAAAATATAATCAGTTCTTTTCCATTCATTCTCAGATTTGAGGGACAGGGTATACATTCAGCAAGATGTCAGGCATTATTATCTGAGAGTATGTTTTCAGTGGAAGCTGTCTGTCAGTAGCACCGAACATAAAATACGGACCCAGCTAAAGAAAGGGAAAGAATTAATGGTCTTTAAGACTTTGATTTTGGAATTTTATCTGAGTGTGCACTGAATGTCTGTGACATTCCAAATATCTGGGTGAAAAGCAATAAAACAAAGATCAGGTCAGGACTCATTATTAGTTACCTGCTGAGGTCATCGGGTAGATCACATGACTGATAAATCAGCACTGACTTGTCCAGTCTCTTTAGAACAACCTGGCCTCCAGATTTCTCCTGACCCCTTTAGAGTGAGAACAGCCTCAGGAAAAGCAGAAAACAAACTAAGTTTGTCTTTGGTCTGCCCTCTTCAGTACTTCCTTGTAAGACAGAGCATGAGTTAACAAACTTTTAAAAATAGGTACTATATTCGCTGGGTTTTTTTTTTTTTGCAATTCAAAACTTACAGAAGAGTTTGCAGCAATAAGTGTTCACCACATTTCTTCTCTAAGCACCATATCTTTAACTTAGTGGCAGCCAACATTGGCAGATGTTTTATGTACCATTCCAAAAATATGTTAGTGCTATGCACAAAAATATGTGAGATATATATATATATATATATATATATATATATTGCACACATTTCTGGACCTTATGTTTTTCATTGAATATATGTCTTGGATATTGCATCATACTCATACTAGTATCCTAAAACTTTCTCATTTGTAAAACTAAAGCGTAATATTCTCTTGTATAGATGTATTGTAAGTTATTTAAATAGTTCCTTCCTAATAGGCATAGAAGTTATTTCAAATATTTGGCTATTACAAGTAATGCTGCAATAATCTTCACATGTGCTAGTGTTTAGAAAATAAATTCCCAAAAGTAGAAATGCTAGGTCAAAAGGTATAGTATTTGTAGTTATGACAAAAATCACCAGATTGCCCTCTATAAAAGTGATACTAGTTTATACTCCCACCAGAAATGTATGGGAGTAATTATTTTCCCCAAGTCTCCTTAGTAGTCTTTTATCAAACTTATTTTTACGTTTGCTGAGTTCATACAAGAGAAATGCTATCTTAATGTGTGTGCATTTCTTTCATTACTTTAATCTGATAACAGTTGTTTTTGAGCCATGTGGAAGTGACACACACTTTTAATATCAGCACTTAAGAGCCAGAGACAGGTAGAGCTCTATGAGTTCAAGGCCAGCCTGGTCTACAGAGGGAATTCCAGGACAGCCAAGAATATGAGAAGCCATGTCTCACAAAAAGTTGTTTTTGACATGGGAAATCTGTTTTGTGGAGTACCAGAAGTCTGCTTGGTATAGGACCTTGAATCTGGATAAATTTTGACATACTTTTAGTGCAATGCTGAGTCCCCAGTGAAGGGAAGAAAAATTATAAATATAGAGTGGTGTTAATAATAATAATAATAATAATAATAGAATTAACAAGAATTCTCACAGTCGGGACATGGTCAAGAAACTGTCAGAAATATTCTTTGAATGAGTTCCACTATTTTTTCAGGAAAGGATGGACAGAACAGAAAGATGGATATCAATTCTGGAGCTTATGGAAAGTAAGGGCGCTGACACTTAAACCCTTATATTGATCCAGGCCCCTAAGAAGAGTTTCTGAGTGAAAAATAGAATTAGTAATAATAAGAATTCAGGAAAAGAAATGTTTTAAGAGCCACCACCTCAGCCAGAGCCAACGAAAATCACAAACTCACACATGAAAGTAACATTTAGAAAATTCAAAGTTAATAAAGCATTATGCAATCTATTTCTGGATGTATTTTTTATGTTTATGTTTATTTAACATATCCTTTAGAGTTTGGTTTATCTTTTTATAACTGCCTGTCCTATAGGATTGTGCGGTATACCTGTAATATGCCTTATATTACAATAAGCAAAAAATTGATTCATTTTCTTAGAGAAATATGCTGGAGCATTGTCAGTCTTTATTTGTGCAAGTATATTCATGATGGCCATAACTTTTAGAAAATGTATGATTACCATATCAGCCTTTTCCAAACTCAAAGTATTTGCTCACTGAAAATATGAATAGGTATCAATGGTGTGGTATACATATTTTAGGTTTCCAAATTCACAAAATGGAACTCATCCATCTGCCAGATTTCATTCCTCTTAGTACCCTTTGGATTACTTCCTGCAAGTAGTGGTATTTGGTTTTATAAACAAAAAGTAGGGCATTTCCTTATAATCTCCTTGACTTGTTGCCATGCAATAAAAAAGTCATTTTTTAAACCTTTGCTACTGACATGACTTTTGTGAAATTCTGAGGCCTTCAGCACATTTACAAGCAATAATTGATCAATTTCTGCATTATCTTATGCTAGAAGGTCTGATAGACCCATATGGGATTGGATGTGTATTACATATATGAAATGATGCCTATATTGTTTATATATTGTACCTGAATAAATATTGTAATTATAAATATTTTATTGTACTTGAATAAATAATGAAGTTAATTCTTTTGACTTATATTGTACCTGATTATATATTATACCTGAATAAATAATAACATCAATTCTTTATCATCTGGTATATATTTAGTGGTTTCAATTTATAAAACAGCTTTCTACATATTGCAAATCAGTAATTATGTTGAGAAGTTCTTTAAAATGCCGTAGTACCAAGAGAATAGCAAATAATCCTCACTTTTGGACGGAATCATACAGGTTTTCTTCCATTTTACTTAAATTTTCTGATTTGTTACTTGCCTTTCCTGATCTATTCGCATCAGTATAGAATGTAGGGGCTCCAGTTATTGGTATGTTCCATACAATGAGAGGAAAGATCCAATTAGCTCTCTTTATAAGTTGAATTCTTTTGCATTTGGGATAGTTGTTGTTAATATCTCCCACAAAATTACTACAAGCTCTTTTCCAGGCTTCACTTCCATCCCAAAATTTATTGATTTCATCATTATTGAAAGGTACTGTAATTTCTGCTGAGTCTCTTCCTGTGAATTGACAAAGTCTCAATTTTCCTTTTATAATTAACTCAGAGACTTCTTCGCATAAGTTTTTAATTTTTTACTTGGTTTATGTGGTAAAATGGGCCATTCTAAGATAATATCTTTCCTCTGCATTAAAATTCCTGTAGAGAAATGTGGAGGGGAATATGACCAGAATACAGTTAAGATTCAGACCCACATGATCCACATGTGTTTTCTGTAATTTCACTTCAATCAAAGTCAATTCTCTCTCATCTTCAGTTGATAATTCCCTACAACTATTTAAGTCCTTGTCACCATCTAAAGTTTTGTTTAAAGAATCAGTTCATTGTGTTTTATCCTAATAGTGGGCAGTAGCTGGGAAGTCTCCTAGCAGTCTTTGGAAGTCATTAAGAGTTTGCAATCGATTTCTCTTAATTTTCACTTTTGGGGTCTAATTTCCTGTACACCTATTTTATAACATAAATAATTAATAAAATCTCTTATTTGTATTTTTCAGGAGCAAATTGCAATCCCCAACAAGGAAAAAAACTTTCTTTACTTCTTCAATTATTCTTTCTAAAGTATCTACATTTGAATAAGATAGCAAAATGTTGTCTATGTAAAGGCTTAACTATAGATTCAAGAAATTGCTTACATATCATTTCCAATGGCTGACTTACAAAATATTGGCACAGAGTGGGGCTATTTAACATTCTGCATGGGAGAATCTTCCATTGATATCTTTTAGCAGGCTGAGAATTATTATAAGTAGGCACTGCGAATGCAAATTTTTCTCTATCTTTTTTTTGTAAAGGTATAGTAAAGAAACAATCTTTTAAATCAATAACTATAAAAGGCCATCATTTAGGCAATAGGGAATGCAAAGAAATTCCAGTTGTAGAGAGGGCATTACCTGAATCCCCTTATTAACAGCTCTTATATCTGTTACCATTCTTTATTTTCCAGATTTCTTTTTAACAACAAATACAAGAGAATCCCAATGGCTGGATGATTCAATATGCTGAACATCTAGTTGTTCCTATACCAGCTGTTCTAAAACCTGCAGTTTCTTTATTGTTAAAGGCCTTGCTTAACCCAATGTGTGCCAGCTGGATGGTGGTGGTGATCACCTTTAATCCCAGCACACTGGAGGTAGAGACAGGTAAACCTCTGTGAGTTTGAGGCCGGCTGGTCTACAAACGCTAGTTCCAGGACAGGCTTCAAAGCTACAGAGAAACCCTGTCTTGGAAAGCAAATTAAGAAACAAAAAAGAAGTGTGCCAAAATATCTGCTTTATGGTTTCTCCTGAATTTTTTGATCTCCCTTTTATCATTGTTCTATTATTCAGAGAAGTGTGGTTTCTTACAATAGGCATTAGGTACTTTAATTTCTCTGGGAAGGAGTTTTCTCTATGATGGCAGGAAATGATTGAACTGGATTTGGCATATAGGCTGAATTTCACATAGGGGCCTACGAGAGGCCCCTCAGAGAGTTTTCCAATGGCAAATGATTACCTTGAATATTCCTTTGTTGACCTACATTCATTAGTCCAATGCCTGGTTTTGTTATACCGTCCATATAACCCAGATGGGTGGGGCATTATCAATGAATTATTCTTTTTTTTTGTTTTTTTCGAGACAGGGTTTCTCTGTGGCTTTGGAGCCTGTCCTGGAACTAGCTCTGTAGACCAGGCTGGTCTCGAACTCACAGAGATCCGCCTGCCTCTGCCTCCCGAGTGCTGGGATTAAAGGCGTGCGCCACCACCGCCTGGCTGAATTATTCTTAGAAAAAAACATTGTTTCTAGGAATGCCCTGTTTGCAATCCCTTTTAAGGTTATCTTGTTGGAAACAATTATAACACTGTACATTTTGATTTTTACTCAAACTTCTGGAAATCACCTCTCCTATCCATGCATCATCATGTTCCTGAGATTCTATATTAATTGTATATTGGATCCATTCCTCCAAAGGTTCTGACTTTGCTTTTAATGGCCTAATTATCTTTTTTCATAAAAGCCAGGTATTCAATTATTATTTGTCTAATTTCTCAATTTGGTATTATTCTATTTATTGCTGATGTCAATCTTTGTAAGAAATCTCTAAAGGCTTCTTTTGGGCCCTGCATAGTAAATGGCTCAATTTTCTTTCCTATTTCTCCAGTTCTGTCCCAAACATTCAAATATGCTGCATGGCATAAATCCAAGGTGTTATCATCATATACAGCCTACCTTTCTATAGTAGCATAGCTTCCTTCACCAAGATTTGATTTGGGGAAATTTCCCTACCTCTAGCTTTAGTTCATTGTTCAGCAATCTTAGCCTAGTCTCTGAACCAGGTACTCTATTGTAATTGTGTACCAGTATCTAAAACTCCATTAACAAAATATTTCCAGGCATTAGGGATAATTCTATAAAAAACTGACCATGAGTTTACATACCACTATAATTAATGATATAGTGAAAACATTTCAGAAAAGTAGAATAATAAAGAAAAATTAGAGTTAGTTAATTCTAAAGTTTCTGAGTTTCTTTTGAAAACAAGTTAGCATGTTGGTCAAATTTATATCTTGTTAAATATTCATGGTAAGATTTTAAAGTTATAGCTTCTAAGCTAATAGAAAGTTGAATATAATTCAAGTTATCTAAAAATAACAAAAGTCTCCTTTTTATGACTCAGTAGAATTCTTCAGTTATTTTTTAAAGATCCTACACATTTACCATTAAGTTCATTTTTATATCTATCTATCTATCTATCTATCTATCTATCTATCTATCTATCTATAAATTTTAATAGTTTTGATTTGAATGAGAATGGCTCCTATAGGATTATATATTTGACTACTTGGTCTCCAGTTTGTAGGAGTGCTTGTGAAGGATTAGAAAGTGTGGCATTGTTAAAGGGTATGTGTCACAGAAACAGGAATTGAGGTTTCAAAAACCTCCCTCTATTCCCCAGTACTTTCAGTCTCCTGACAGAGTGTAACTGTTCCTGTCACCATGCCTTTGCTCCACTTTCATGAACTCTAATCTTCTATAACTATAAGAAAAATTAAACATCTTCTTTTTAAGTTGTTGTGTCAATGATGCTTTTTCACAGCAATAAAAAAGTAATAACACAGATATATACACACATATTATGAATCAAATCATTTTTTCTTGCAGTTTCTTGTAGGTGTGGGGAAAGTTATTTAATCAGAAAACATTGCATAAAAATATTTTTCCTATGGGAAAGAATTAGTATAACACTTTACTTTTTTGTAATAACACAATTTGAGAATTGTCAAGGCCAAAAAACTAAATAAATAATAATCTATGGGATATTTTAATTGAAAATGCATTATGGTACTTCTAGTAATTTATATTTTAAAGCACATACAATAAATTCAAAAATAATTTTAATTATTATTGATTAATTTTGTATTTATCCTTATCATGGATTACTTATAACAATTTTGTATTTTTATTTAATCTGATTTTCACATTATACTTTGTCCAGTGAATTGACTAATTCATCATTTTCACTAATTTGAGGCAGTCATTGTATTAGATACTGAAATTTAGTGACCTTTTTATATTTACATTGCTACCACATGTCAATTATTGTGATTTTATAATGTGTTTTAATGTATCTTTGAGCAAGTTTTCCATTATTCTATTTTAAAAGAAGCTTTCCATTTTTTATTGTTTAGTTTTCCACATCAGCTTTAGATATTCTATTAAAAATTATTGGTGTTTTTGTTAAGATATTTTTATATTTTTTTATTTAATCCAGGGCAAATGATAACTTTAGACCTCTGTTTAACAATTGTTCATTGGACATTTATTATGTGTCTAGAGAATTTTGAACATAGGGACAAAACAGTGAACAAAACACAAAAAATAATGTTCTTACAAACATATCATTTTAGGTGGGAAAAGCAATAAACTTGAAAAATAAAATATAAAACTTCAGTATCTTACCTGGTCAAAGAACTAGAGAGACTACTAAAGTCAACATAAGTTAGTAGGAGTGTGGCGAGGATGGGTATAATTTTGAGAAAACTGTCCAGGGATAGTTTCATCATGAAGGTGCATTAAAATAAAAACATGACTAAAAGAAAAAGCCATGTGCAGTATTTAGGAAGAGAACTTAGGCAGAGAGAAGAGTCAATATACAAGTCTACAGCCCTGCAACTTTCAAGTCTGAATCCTAAAGTGTTCGAGGGACAAAGAAGCAGTCTGGTTAGATCAACACTCGCCAGGGCAGCAGATACGACACTGTCTAGAGTTCATGAATGTTTAATAATTAACTCTCACAAACAATCCTGAAATATAGACTTTTCCAGTTTCTACCACATAAATACTTCCACCATAGCAGATTTCAAGCCACTAGTGTTGTCCCTGAAAATGAATGGGAAAAGTTCACATAATTGACTTCTTTAATCTTGTGAGAGTCAACTCAAACAGAAATGAGTGCTATAGAGTTTAAGTCTTGTTTGAGTATGTCCCCTCAAGGGTTGGTGTGTTTAAATGTAATCCCCTTTCTGAGTTATTAACAGGGTGGAAATTTAATCTGACCATGTTGTTTAAAGATGAAGCCTTTAGGTGTTGATGGGAATTAGATAAGATCTTTGAAGTGGAACACCCCCCTATCAAATATTGTGTTTCTTTAAGAAAAACAAGAGAGGGGCTAGAGAAATGGCTTTGTGATTAAGAGTACTGGTGGCTTTTCCAGCGGACCTGGGTTCAATTCCCAGCACCTACATTGTGGCTCACAATTCTTTGAGTCCTAGGGGATCCATTCTCTTTTTACCTCTGTCCTTTGTGGCCACCAGGCATTCATGTGGTGCACAAACATCCATGTAGACAAGACACCCATACTGATAAAATTAAACGAAAGTTTAAAAAGAAGAAAAAATGGAGCACTCATGGGCACCCTGTCTCATCATACAATACCCTGAAGCTCCTTAGGGTTCTGCCAGCAAGAAGTTCATCACAACATATGAACTTTTAATTTTGTATTTCTGGAACCCAATCTCTCTTTTTGTTTAAAACTTACTCAGCTGCAATCTTAAAGTATTTGCATCAGAACACAGACCAATACACATGGCATTAGGTAATTTATTGAAACTATGTGAAGCTTTAGATGCATACCAGGTGGACTATAAGGAGAGAGGAATCATCAATCCAGTAGTGATCTTGCAGAAACCGCTATCCTTACATCATAACCTAACAACGTCCTAAGGTTGCTCAAGAAGAACCATATTGAGTTTCCTGCACATGGCAAGCAAATCATGTTACTTTTCATTACCTTCAAGTTTTGGGCCAAGTGATCTGTTTGGCAGTCTCTTAAGAAGTTCCATGTAACATCCTAGTTACAATGGAATCTAAAAACATCTTCACGTCTTCAGCTTTTCTGTGACAAATGTGTGAAAGGTATATTTCACTGGCTAGATAAATAATCTTCAAAAATTCCCTTATTTCTATGAATTGTAAAGTTTTTTGAAAACTTTTTTGCTTTTAAATAAGTTTCAGCTGTGTCATGGTGGCACATGCCTTTAATCCCAGCACTCAGGAGGCAGACGCAGGCTGATCTCTGTGAGTTTGAGGTCAGCCTGGTCTACAGAGTAAGTTCCAGGACAGGCTCCAAAGCTACACAGTGAAACCCTATCTTGAAAAACAACAGCAACAGCAACAACAAAGTTTCAGTTGCATAGTTGCCAAGATAGTAGAAAGAATTCTCATATAATCTTCACCCAGCCTTTCACAATTTTGACATTGTAAATAATTATGACATGGGTCATGATTAATTTCTCATAATATCTAAATAACAAAGGCTGGACTTTAGAAAATGGTGAGCTTTATGGTTTGAATGTAAATTCTCCTCCATGGGTTCATGGTTTGAGCATTTGGTCTCCAGATGGGTGGACTATATCACAATGTTATGGAACCTATAGGAAGTGGAGTTTCACTGGAAGAAATGGATCACTGGGGGTAGTCCTTGTGATTTTAGAATTGGTCCCTGCTTCTTATCTGTCATCTGATTCCTGCCTTGGACACAATATGCCTAGTCACCTCAGAGTCGAGCTGTCATAATTTCTATACCACCATGCCCTGCATCTCTCTAACCTGTAAGCCAAAGTAAACCCTTCTTCCCTTAAGTTGCTTCTTTTAAATTTTTGTTAATTTTATATTTTAAAATTTCCATTGCTTGTTGTCAGAAGTTTAGACATAGCAAAGTGCAAAGCAACTAAAATAGTGTTATCTATGCTCATAGAGCATATCATTAATAAATACATTAAAATTTCAACATCAGGGGCTTTCTTTGGTCTTTGCATCTGATCTTGCTATATATTGATGTGAAGGCTTCTGTTGTTCACATGGCTTCATGTGGACCTCATTTTGGCTTACTATTTCTCTTTAGTGCCAATAAATATCCTTGAATAATGTGTGAAGGTCATAATTGGAATGTGAGGTGCTACCCAGTGACTCAGTTCCTGCTGTATAATGCTGCTCATAGTAAGTGTAATTCCAACATAAAAAGATCTTGTATTTATAGACTGAGTTGAAGAAAAGACCCTTAGCTTCTAAAGCTAGATGTTCAACTTATTTATTCTAGTACACTGTAGAGTACAGTAGGCGTTTGGCTGCCCTGTGTCAGTGTGAGTGTGAGAAACTGTGGAGATGCAAATGCAACAGGCTTTGCTTGGAGCCTGAAACTGCACACTTCTAGTGAGCTCCTGATGATAATCACTGCTGTTGTTCCACAGATCGCACTTTAAGTCACAAGGGTACGAGAATGGTGCTTTATTGGCCATGATGCTGTTTTTGTAGACACTAATAAAGGAACCATCTTTTCCATAGTTGATGAGAACCTTAAGGCAGGCTGGAATCATATGAAGACTCTAGCTGGTGCTGTCTTTTAGTATGAATTTAAATACTCAGCTTGTGTATTTCTCGTTGTACATAGGAATAATCTTCAAACAGTTAAATATTACAAATTATGTGTTTGACTTAAATGGCCCACTATGATCATTTAAGTCTCTGTGATCCTAGAGATGGAGTAACCCAAAATTCATGAAGTATTTTACAACATGGAAGAAATGAATTTGTTGAATTTAACCTGAAATAATCCTTCATAGTTCCTTATTATATTAAGGACAGTACATGGGGTGTAATGAATTATCTGGAGTTGGAAATCTAACTTGACATTTCATAGAAGACTTTTATTTATTTTGATTATACTCACAGGCTAAATATTTTGAGACTTCATGCCTCTTGAAGGCTAGGCTAACCTTGAACTTGCTTTATAAATAAGAAGAACCTTGAATTTATCGTCCTCCTGACCCCATTTCTTGATGCTGAAATTACAGGCAGGTACCAATACCAGGTTTATGCAGTGCTGTGGACTGAACTCAGTGTCTCATGCATTCTACCACCAAGCTACATTTCTAGTCTCTCAGAGGTCAATTGGTTAAGGAGATCACAATCACGTGCTATTACAGAAGATAAAAATGAATATTAAAAAATTAAATCAATCCTCAATGTCATCAAAAGAATTAGAGAATTAGCTTTGCAACTCCTTTAAAATTGTAAAGCAAGAGTGAACGTTTGACTAGGAACAGCTCATGAGCCTTGAAATAGAAATGACTATTCGTATAAAAGCACAATTTAAATTTAGGGATAAAACAACTGTTTTCAATTCAGACATTATGGCATACTCTTGCAATCCTAACACTTGAGAAGCTGATGCAGAAGGATGGAGAGGTTGAAGCCAATTTGGCCTACATAATAAGAGCCTGTCTACAAAGAGATAAATCAAAACACCAACCATTTTGCATCAGATGTACTATAAATTTTGTGTGTTTGTATGTTTCTATTTATTTTAAAGGCTCAGAATTTTCAAGCCATATGTACCATATCTATTTTATGTAACCTATTAACCCCAACTATGGAGAGTAGAATCCCTGTATTAACTCAAACATCACAAAATGTTCAAGGCTACCACTCCTTAGAATTTATCCCTATAGTCACTCTGTTACCTGGGAATGTTTCTAAGACTATCAAATACTTGAATGTTATGAGAGGTAAGAACTATGCTCTAGGGGACATTCATTGCTGAAATAAATTGAGCTGGATAATTATGTAAGAGTCTAGATATATTTGTGAAACAAAATGTGGGCCACTGACCATGAACTGATAGTAATGGAATGAAGACACTTTAACAGGGCCTCCCTCTATTCAAAGAGAACAGTATGCTTGCCATTTAAAGCAAAGAAGGCATGGGGTAGAAATGTGAAGGTTACAGAAGACTTCTTTCTCTGAATAAGAAAGGCTCAGTTTGTAAACCATTCTCTCAATTACCAGTATGATAATTCATTACAATGGTCTATTGGTTTCATACTGCTATGTTGCCATTTTTTTAAAAAAAAAAAACTTGGTAACTTAAGACAATACACAATGCTTATCTTACAGTTTCTTTAGGACAGGAGTTAGCACCAATGAGATGGCAATCAAGTATTGTTGTAAATAAGAGGCTTTTTCTGGGGGGAAGAATCTGCTTTCCAGCAACTTCTGCCTATTCCTAGACATCCCTTCCTAATGGTGGTATACTCAACATCTGCCTGCGTGTTGGGTAGACACTGCCCTAAGGTTTCGGAGGCTACTGACAGCTCTCTGACACATGACTCCATAAGTGGTTCACAACATGGTTTTCCTTTCTTCCCAGACAGTAGGAAAAGGTATATTGTCCTTACTGTAGAGATGAGGAAACTGAGGCCAGGAGGATTTGCCTAACTTGCTCTGTGGTTAACAGCATTAAGAACAAAGTCAAGAGTAAAATCCAAATCCAGGATTTTCACCAAACCTCCCCACTAAATTTCATGTTTACTCTTTATAGAGCCAGGTTTTTGTTGTTTATTTTGTTTTTCTTGTTCTGCTCCTTTTTTTTCCCCAAATAAACCAGGATTTTCTGCCCAGTCTGCAGTGGTGGTTCCTGCTATGGTCATTATACCACTCAGCTTGTTAGACATTCTTCAGTCTCTGTCCACAAAACAGTGCTTGGCAAGCTGTGTTTTCCTCTCAGTTGAGGCACATCAGTTTCATGTTCTCATGTGTATTAAATGACAGCTCACACCCCTTGGAGTGACTGGCAGACAGCTTAGCAGTGATTGTTATGCAATGAGTTTCCATATGATCCCCTTTCACAAGGACACAGATCTTAGCATTTGACAGTTAGTAGGCATCTTGAACAGAATCTTATTATTGATGATAATCTTCTAGTCAAGGGGGTAATGAAAAGTAAAGCAAAATAAAGAGCACTTTACTCCTGTCACCAGGGAACTATAGATTTCTTTCTTGGTCTTCTAAGGTGTGATGGTATTGTCCACTGTCTCATAATGATTCCACAGTGGATTACTTTTGTTAATTTTGGTGTGCCTTACTGTATCTTTGAGGAAGATTTCTTTTTCTTTTAGGTTCTTGCTAGTTGAGTGTGGTTAGAGAATCAGTAATGGAAATTTGAGAGTTTTTCTAAAAAACACATTAGGAGAGAAAAATATTTGTCAGCTTTTCAATGTGGAAATGAGCATCAAAAATTGCTGTAGCAGGTATTTCTCTTGTTTTTTTTCTAATAAAGAAATTCATACTGCTTATATTCCTCAGAAGTAGAACCAGAAAGGAAGCATGGGTGGAAATTTCTTTTTTTTTAGGGTTTATCACATAAAAATGGAAAGAATGGCAAAACTTGTCTATTGTCTGAATAGTACTCTCTTGATGCCAGGAAGTCCTACTTTGATTGCCATTGTTAGTCTAACTAAATTTATTTTCACTTAATAGGTAGTAGGGTCTGTATTGGGCATATTCATCCAATGTTGCAATGATGTATGTTAGATTCTTGTTCAGAAAATATTCTCCCCTCCATACTCACTGCCTTATTACCTCTGTAGGAGTACATTTTTCTACTTCATTGGAGTTAGCTATATGGCCATGGTGGGTCAATGGACTAGTTGCAGAAAAAGGAATTAGTTTTTGTTTTGAGGGTAAATCTTAAAACCAGTAAGCCATATGGGAGCTTCTGACTTCAGTCAAGAGAAGTGTATGCTCAGTATTTATTTCTTCTCCAGCTTGAGTCTAGACGATCAATGGAACACATCAGGACTCCACCTGCCACCTGATACAAGCTGCCTGGGCTACCTGCAGGGGTGCAGAGTAAAGCCATTGATGTGCAAAGCTACTGATTTGGTGGCATCATATTCTCCAGCTAGTATAGAATTTCTAATGCTAACATCGTCCTAGGTCACCGCAGTTAATCTCCAGCTCTTCCACATCCCATGACAAGAGATCCCAAATCCATTGTTCTCTGTTGGAGTCCAAGAATTTGCATTTGTCATAGGGTTCTTGATAATGCTAGTGCTTCCGATTCAAGAGTCCATTATATAAAGCAGGGATTAATAATAATATTAACTGTGTTTGGGCAGCTCATGCTGCACATTTAGAAGTGGCTGTGCTCTTAAATTGCATTCACTTTTTTATAAAAAAGTGATAAAAGCTACAAACAGGACAAATTACTTGAGAAAACAGGCTTTAATGAAGAGGATACAAGCAGTGTTGTTGATAGGGTGGTCAAATGATGAAGGAGATAGTCATGTGATAATGGTTTTACCTCTGAAAGAATGGCATACATGGCTGTAGAGGCAACAGTTTAGGGAAGTAGCTCCCACGTGTTCAGCCATACTAGGGAGGAGGCTGGCATATAGACAAGAATTTTGCTTTTGTTAAGAAACATTCACATGCCTTCTAATCTGAAGATATAAAACCTGAGATTAGAACATGTAGATTTATCTGAACACACTTGAAGTATACAATAAAAAGTGTGAATGTAGGCATCTTTATATTAGTTTGAGGAAGAACAAGTTAAATATTCATCTGGAAGTTTTCAAACATCTGTAGAATTGGCCTCATGTTGAGTCATCTGAATATAATAAGTATATAATGTGGAAATAGGAAGAGACAAGTTTAAAACATAAAGTGTTGCATCAACATGCATATTCTGCTCTCAGTGAAGATGAGGTCCCAGTGGCCTGATGCCGTTGATACAGCAAGAGGTAGTAAGCTGGTAACAGCTTGGGCAGGCACAGTTTCCTGGAAAAGGGAGAATGATATGCATCCACAGTGACTCCTCCAAAGGCTCAAATTAGTTGTGTAACAGAATATTTGATAGAAGTCACTTTACGGGTAGAAAGCCAATTTGAATTTTGAACTAATATTAATTTTATTCATATTTATCAAGGACCTGTTTTGTCTGCAATGAGGATAATATCACCCCCTGCTGATACAAGTCTAAGACTTACCTTCTGAACTTTAGCAGAATGACCCTCAAACTTCACAACATATTAGGATTTTTGTACAAGCTCCAAACATCTGGATGCCAGCCCAGACTAAGTTCATCGGGGGTAGAACCCAGTATCTTTGGGGATAAGACCCAGATATTGAAATTTTTCTTTTCTTTCTTCCTCCCCTGCTCCCCAATTCTGAGGGATTTTCTTTCTATTTATTTATTTATTTATTTATTTATTTATTTATTTATTTATTTATTTATTAAAGATTTCTGCCTCGGGTCAGTAGCTCTAGTCTAACACATCGATCGTATCATGTTGAAGATGAATGGATGGCCGCGACACAGCCAAAATAAAAGCCTGAACATGAGGAGAGAGTGTTCCAGAAGGAAGTGTATCTTCATACATCATCATACCTGAAAAAAGAACCCAGTCCAACCACAGGCATGGCAGCTGAGTCCCTGCTTTTCACCTTGGACACAGTGTCCAGCTGGGAGCTGGAAGCCTGGTACGAGGATCTGCAGGAGGTGCTGTCCTCAGATGAAAATGGGGTTCCCTATATCTCATCTGCTGGAAACGAAGAGGAGGAGTCAAAAGCCTTCACTACTCTTGACCCCACGTCCCTAGCTTGGCTGACTGAGGAGCCAGGACCAGCAGAGATCACAAGCTCCTCCCAGAGTCCTCGCTCTCCAGATTCCAGTCAGAGCTGTATGGCTCAGGAGGAAGAGGAAGATCAAGGAAGAACTAGGAAACGGAAACAGAGTGGTCAGTGCCCAGCCCTGGGTGGAAAGCAACGCATGAAGGAGAGAGAACAGGAGAATGACAGGAAAGTGGCCCAGCTGGCTGAAGAGAATGAGCGGCTCAAGCGGGAAATCGAGCGCCTGACCAGGGAGGTAGAGGCCACTCGCCGGGCTCTGATTGACCGCATGGTAAATCTGCACCAAGCATGAACAATTGGATGTGGCCCGAGTCAGAAGAACAAAGGGTCTCAGCCTGTGTATATGTAGATATTGTACATTCTTTTCTACTGTCCATACCCAGTAAAGGGACTTTCTAACAACAACAACAACAACAAAAGATTTCTGCCTCCTCCCCACCACCACTTCCCATTTCCCCCCCCCCTCCCCCAATGAAGTCCCCCTCCCTCCTCAGCCCAAAGAGCAATCAGGGTTCCCTGCCCTGTGGGAAGTCCAAGGACCACCCACCTCCATCCAGGTCTAGTAAGGTGAGCATCCAAACTGCCTGAGGGACTTTCAACCAGCATGCTTGTTTGGAGGAAAGGGTTCTCCGTAGAGATTCAGAGGGGCACTTGCTCTAGAGTGTTGGCTTCACTTGGGAATTAGAATTCTCAAGTTAAAATGCTGCCAGTCCCACTCTGGACTCACTGAATCAAAATTTATTCTTGGTGTATGTTCCAGGTGATTAACTTGAACACCCAGATGTAGATGGAAGTCACACTGGGAGGCTGAAGATTTCCATCTGTCCCAAGATCTAGGTGACCAAGCATGTCTCTGACATGGAGCAAAGAGAATCTTGCCGAAACTCCTGCTCTGAACTCATCAACAAGCTGAGCACTGGTTCCTTCACCTCACTCACCTTCTTTTTTTGCTTCCTGTGAGAAAATCTGAAAGTTTCAAGTGGCAGGGGGTGTGGGGAAAGAGAATAGGAGGTATTTTCATTAGTATTCATTTCTCATTTTAACCTAGAAACTGACAGTGTTAGGCACCATGGATGAGTAGAAGCAAAACTCTAGTTTCTTTCCATCATTTAAAGGAGGAGAAAAGAAGTAGCTTGAATCATGTTAAGGTCAGAAAGACAGGGGGTGGAGGTTCATGTATATCTCAAGAGTCAGCATTTTCTTATAATAACCCTGACAGTTATTAATTTTGTATCTGTGTCTATATGGTCCCTGTTACTACTACTGACATCTGCTACTATAGTGAAAAAAACCATAAAGTATAAACTATGGGTGTGGTTATGGTACAGTAAAATTTATATTCAAAAGGAGACAGCTATTTTGCTTCTATGAATGTACCAAAAACAACTGAAAGTAGGTACTCAATTATATACACATTAGTAGTGGTAGCACTAGTCACAGTACTCAAAAGGTAAAAACAATATAGTTCATGGAATGATGAATAAATAAATTGTGTTCCGGAGTAGGAGGTTCTTCTGTCTATGTGTTACTTTCATTGGTCAAATAAAGAAACTGCCTTGGCCTTTTGAAAGGACAGCAGCTTAGGTGGGTGGAGTAGACAGAACAGAATTCTGGGAGAAAGAAGCAGAGTCAGGCCAACGCCATGGCTCTCCTCTCTGAGACAGACACCAGTTAGACTCATCCTGGTAAGCCGCAGTCAAGTGGTGATACAGATTATTAGAAATAAGTTGAATCAGTATGTAAGAGCTAGCCAATAAGAGATTAGAACTAATGGGCGAGGCAGTGTTTAAATGAATACAGTTTTCCATGTTTTGGGTAAAGCTAGCTGGGAGCTGGGTGGCAGGAAGCCACCCACTGCTCCTATTACTACAGTGTTCTATCTACTCAGTAGAATAGGGGTCAGCCAAAAGAGAAAGTATATGAAACTCAAAATAATTATGTTGAATTGCACGAGCCATATATGAAAGTTTGTGTGTTGAACAATTCCATTAATACGAAATGTTTCTGGTAGGTAAACCTGTAGATACAGAAAGATAGGTGGTTGCCACGGGATGGGAAAGGGCAGAGGGAGCATAATGGCTTGGTAGGTACCAAATATCCTAACCTAGGTTTGGCCCACTGGTTTTACTTTTCTTGGACTTCATTTGTACCTTAATCTGATAGCTGATAGAGTACCTGTGCCAAAAATCAGCTTCCAAGTATTCTATGTCTAAAATCATCACAGCTACAAGGTGAAATTCTAGATAGTCTTTCTCCTTTCAGCTCTGATTCCTCATCCCTCTATAGTCTCTTTGCTCCTGAGCTGGTCCTGTCTTCTCCAGCTGGGAACAAATTTCCATATCTTCTTAAAGCAGTAGCATAAGGGCTGTGTAGGCTGTAAGAATTACTTTGTAGATGGCTTCTTTCTCTCATGGGATCTTCATATTCAACATCTCTTCCCAAATAATGTGGCTTGGTACTTCCATTTAGTGAAGTTTCACAACTTCACCTTAGGCAGTTTTTAGCCTTGGAAACTGCTGTGCCCTGAGAGCAAAAAGATGACTCTTAACAATCCAAAGGATTTTTTTTTTTGTTTTTTAAGACAGTGTTTCTCTGTAGCTTTGGAGCCTGTCCTGGAACTAGCTCTTGTAGACTAGGCTAGCTCAAACTCACAGAGATCTGCTTGCCTCTGCCTCTCTAATGGTGAGATTTAAGGTGTGTGCCACCACTGCCTGGCTATAATCCAAGGACTCTTGATGTCTGTGTTATCATGAAGAGAGTCCCTATTTTATGTATTCCTAAAGGGATCCTAAAATTCATTCCTGTTTCTTCACCAACAAATACTAGTGCACAGAATATTGTTAATATCTAATGATGACTGGACAACTTCAAGCACACTGAGTGAGTGATCAATGCAGAATAGAGTCTGGTGAAATAAAGGGCCTATTCTACTTTGATGGCCTCTGTGCATCACTTGATAATTAGCTTGAATTTCCATAGTCTTTAAAAGACATCTAGTTTTACATCACATATTAAATAATTTAGTGTATGTGGAGCAACCATATATATTCTATACTGATATAAATATTATCAGATAGAAGAGTCTTGAGAGTCTAAGGAAAACAACTTGGGGCTTTATATTAGGATTTTATTGTAAATACAGTAATCTAAGTGTCTTTTTCATACTTGTGAATGAAGTCATTCTCCCCATAGCTATTATTAAAACGATATAGGTTATATTGTATTAGCAAATAAACCTTGAAATAGTAGTGACTTAATGTGATAGCACTTTATTTCTCAATTACTACAAAAATAGATAATAAAGATCACTATAATTTCAGAGATTTCAATTCATTCTATCCTGTTTATCATTAGGGACATAGTTTCAGTCTTAGATTAGTGTAGTAATAATCTCACAGTGAATAATGTTTTTGTAATTTTCCCCCAACACAAACCTTATCCAGAATCTTCAACTCTGACTCCTTCTGATGAAATCTTCTCTACCATATGGGAAAGTCCTGGCTAGTCTGCTGTATGATGAAATCACATGAAGTAGTAGATGAACCTCTGCAACCGAGATTCCACCTTCAGTCAGTCCCATCGACCAGAGCTGCGTGAATAGTCTCCTATAACTACCAAATATATGGTTTACAGAAGTGTCCAGCTGAGACTCCTTTGAAAATGTTTAAATAAAATTGTGAGCAAATACAATATTTGTTTTGTTTCAGTTTTAGGTGGTTTGCTAGGCAAAAAAGATGGATTGATACATATAGCCTATAGTAATTTTTAATATTTTTATCAAAAAAGAGGCTAAAAGGTTTTGTGAAATGTTTCTAAAGGGTGGGAGGAAACTGACTTTTGTGACTTCTTATTACATTCTTTTAGCATAGACTTAGTCATGCACCCCAATTTAAAATATTAAGGATCATTAGACCCCCTTACCTTCCCTTCAGTAGCTAAGCCTCTGATTTTGTCAAGAAGACCTAGTAGAGATTAGGATACAGAGTGACTCTGAGATTCGGTTTGCCAATCTAATAACCTTTGGTATCCATCAATGAAGGTAATATATGAACCATCAGTTCAACTCTGAGGACCAAGCATGGACAACATGTCATAAATTCATCTGTCTGCTATATAATCTGTGCTTTTACCCTTCTTCAACTTTATCTTTGTAATAACCCACATCACACAATGGGGAATTATTTGTTCCCAGAAAGATTTAAGAGACAAGTGCAAAAGTGATAATCACATGTCCAAATCAACTGGTTTGTTGCATAAAAACTTTTCTTGGATGATAAAATTTAGATTTCTGTGTATTAACTATACCCTAATAACTTTTCCTCAGCTATTTAAATAAGATCATATTCGGAACAAAACTAAATAGGGGTTCAACTTTAGCAAGAAGCAGGCTACTTTGGAGAGTAAATCACCCATCTCAGGAAACAAAGCTGGAAAAGAGCATCAGTGAAATATTTGTGAAAAATTCAATCTTCTTTAAGCAGATACCCTGTGTTCTGATTGACTGTCTGTTGTGATATGAGCGGCAGGGCTGTTGTAATAGGAGCGGTGGGCTGCGTTCCCACCACCCGGCTAGCTTTACCTGAAATAATTACATGGAAACTGTATTCTTTTAAACACTGCCTGGCCCATTAGTTCCAGCCTCTTATTGGCTAGCTCTTCCATATTCATGTAACCCATTTCTAACATTCTATGTATCCCATGAGGTGGCTTATCAGGGAAGATCTTAACCTGCGTCTGTCTGGAGTGGGAGAATCATGGCGAACCCCTCACTCGACTTCTTTCTCCCAACATTCTGTTCTGTTTACTCCACCTACCTAATTTTCTGTTTTATTAAAGGGCCAAGGCAGTCTCTTTATTTAACCAATAAAATTAACACAAGCCAAAAGACTCTCCCCCATCAACTGTCCTCTTTGTGGTCCTTCAGTATGTCTCGTCTCTTGACCTCTGTTCTAACGTCCAAGTGGGCAACTAGAATAATATTTTGAGAGTTTCATCTAATGTAGTCTCAGTGTTCCCACCACTCCACATGAAGAGAATATAGAAATCTAACTAAGAATCCAGTTTTCCATTTATTAACTGTGGGAGACATTATTAGTGCATTTCTGAACTCACTGATCACCTCTTCCTAGGCCCTATGGATATTGTCTTAGTATAGAAATGCTTATTGGGGGCTGGAGAGATGGCTCAGAGGTTGAGATCACTGACTGCTCTTTCACACGTCCTGAGTTCAATTCCCAACAACTGCATGGTGACTCACAACCATCTGTAATGAGATCTGGTGCCCTCTTCTGGCCTGCAGGCATACATGCAGACAGAACACTGGTATACATAAATAAATAAATCTTTAAAAAAAGAAATGCTTATTAGTTTCATTCTTGGTCACTTGACTGGGCAGTGAACTGAAATGAACACATTAAAGAAAACATTTTGAAATAGGCTCATTTCCATGCAGTTATCAAAAATATTATTGAATATAAATAATGATAGAAAAAAAGCAAACTTTTCCTCTAGGTACGAGATCTCCACCCGTTCTGCTTCCTTGGCTCAGTCCCTGGTATAATGATCAGGAGACAAGAAAAGAAAATCAGTGTGCTACTTCAGGGAAATAAAAAACACTAGCAATACATAGAAAATTCTTGATATTAGCATCTTTTCCGAACAGTTTACTTCAAAGGAGAGCATCCATTGAGAACAGCTTGCATGTGTATTTCTACTTGTTCTGTTGCTTGCTCATGTGCTCCTG
This sequence comes from Microtus pennsylvanicus, assembly GCF_037038515.1. NCBI lineage: Eukaryota > Metazoa > Chordata > Mammalia > Rodentia > Cricetidae > Microtus > Microtus pennsylvanicus. The sequence continues at coordinate 125,679,214 of NC_134601.1, read as the reverse complement.
CCTACATCATGGCAAAATGCCGGAGTTGGCCTGCTGGAGGGATGTAGAGGTGGGGCAACATGTAGCAGTCAACCCAGTTGAATCTGCTCTAGATCTACTGTCCAGGAAGCTCACTGCAGATGCATGAGCAAATCCAGACAACCACTAACTGGCTCATACAGTCAAAATCCATAATACAGTTGTTATAAAGGACTGAAAATAGTAAGATTAGCGAAAGGTTGTGAATGAGCTCACAGAAACTGTTGAAAATGAAGCATAGAAAGCCCAGGAATAGAAAATTTTAAAGTGAGAAAGAAGAAAGTGATACATTTAATATGTTTTTAATTGAGTTATACTGCCAAAGAGAAAGATCAGTAGATAAGTCATTTTTAGGCAATGAAAGCTGAGAAAATTTTAGGAATGATCAATGACATCAATACACAGCAGTCTCAGAATCCCAAATAGATGGAAAGTACCCATAATTAAACACATTGTATTAAATTTTAGAAAAGAGAATCATTAAGCCATTGGTTTTATTCTAATTGCCCAGATACTAACTACATAGAAACAACTTCTTAAAGTAGAAATTGAAAATGCAAGTTTTAAAATATTTTTAAACTTTATTTTTGTTTATCTTTGGTTGTTCTGCCTGAATGTATGTTTACACAACACTTACTTGTGTGCCCAGGACCCACAGACCAGAAGAATGCATCAGATCCCCTGGGACTAGAGTTATAAACTCTGTAATTTGAAATGTGGATACTGAGAATTTAACTCAGGTCCTCTAGAAGAGCAGCCAGTATTCATAACTACTGAGCCATCTCTCCAGGACCCCAAATTAGTTTTTAATCTGATTTATTTAGAGATATGTGCCCCAACAAACACTGAGAATTGTATGCTAAAAGAAAAAAAGGGATACATTTACATGTATCTATTTCCAAGATTACAACTAGTAAATTTCAGCTTGGATATTTGATTAATCATATTCTGGCTCCTCAGCATATGCTGTCAACTACTACTGCATGATATAAGCATAAGACTGTGATCCAAGGTTCAAGTATGCAGCCATTGACCACAAATCACCATAGTGTATGCAAAAACATATAACAAGTACAAAAGAGAGAAGAGACACAAAACTCGTGTTTTCAAACCCCATAGCTTAGTCTAGTCAAGATAACTTTGACCAGAAACTTCAATATTGTTTGAGATCATAAAGACTATGTTACACATCCCACCAAAAGTGTATAATATGCCAGCTTCAGTAAGTTTAAATCTTCCTAGTAATTTTTGCCACCTGGTTGTGAGTGTGTGGACAAAGTTTCATCTTTTCAAAAGTTAATTTCTTAGGTCTCAACGTAAGTCTGAAGAATTCAAACAGAGGAAGGAATGCAAAGTTGATTCTTGTCTTTCAGCATCTAAGTCAACTTTTTCAGATACAATCTCAGGTATAATCCAGGTGTGGTGGCACACACCTTCAATCCCAGGCAGAGGCAGGTGGATCTCTTGGATTGAGGCCACAGTGGTCGGCATGCTGAGGTCCAGGTTAGCCAAGGCTACATAGTGAGACCCTATCTTAAACAAAACAAAACAGCAACAACAAAAATCCAATCTCAGGTACATATTAAGCATAACTATACATATATATATATCCATTACATATTAAAATATAATGCATATTTTAATGTAGCTCTAAGACTATATGTAAAATATGAATATTACATAATGTATATTGCATATTCTGTTAAAGTAGCTCTTCTAGCATTGATAAAGTTTTATTGGTACAGAGCCACACCTGTTCATTCACGTATTATCTACGTCAGCTTTTGCACTCCAATGACAAAACTTAATTGTAATGAAAATCATATGGCTTGACAGGCCTAAAATATTTACTATCTAGTCCTTCCCAGAAGAAGCTGCCTTATTCTTATTCAAAAGTAAAGACAGTTTCTTAATATTTAGGCAAATATCAGCCTCATTTTAATGGAACACGTGGACTGTCTTGTCTCCTCTCTTATTTTCATATATTTAAGTGTGAGATTTTTTATTTTTTTATTTTTTTTATTTTTTTCCCAAGGAACTAACTGGGGACCTCAGCTTGGGCACCTGGGAGCCCCTCTAGGGTCAATTCTCCTGCCCACCCTAAAGTGGGTCCCTTAACTAAGAATTGTGGTTCCGTGCTCCCCTATCCAACCTTCCTTTATCCCGATCCTCCTGTTTCCCCAAGTCCCCCCTCCTTCCCTTCTACCTTTTCTCTCCCCATCTCCCCTTACCCCCATCCCACCCCACCCCCAAGATCCCACTTTTCTCCCCGGCAATTTTGTCTACTTCCCTTATCCGAGATTTTTTAAAAGTATTTATACTATTTTGTAATTATGTATGCATGTGTGTATCTGCATGTGGGTATGCACAGATGAGTGAAAGTGCCCTTGCAGTTCAGAGATGCAGCTGGATTTACAGGCAGCTGTGAGTCACTGTGTGGTACTGAGAACAAACCTCAAGTCCTCTGAAGGAGCAGTGTGCCCACTCTTAACAGCTGAGAGTTAATGCCTGGCCCTGTGGAAGGCTTCTGACTGTGGGAAAACTATAAAAGTGGAACTTTTGGGTTTTGTTGGAGATATATATATATATATATATATATATATATATATATATATATATACAGCATATCTTAAATTCTCAGCTTCTATTTTGATAGTTCATTTTCTGAATTTCAATTTTCCAAAATTAACTTTTGTCAAATAGCTTAATAAATATAAGCTAAGAAAACATTCCCCCATGACAAGAAAAAATCTACTACAAGTACAGATTTTTTATTTTAAAGAAAGACCATCAGTTTCTCTACAAGATGACTAAAAACCAAAGATACATTTTACTGAGTCAGAACATAAGAAATCATAAATTGATTTGTTCCCATTAATTTTTGGCAATGTCTCACTTCTTGATTTTTTTAAAGAAATTTACAAAATGGTGCAGAAAGCTTCTGGGACATGCATAAAAAATACATACATTTTATAATTTTAATGTAAACAAATTCCAAACATATGGATTACATTTCCTTTTAAAAATAAAAGGTTTTAGCATTTAATGGGAAAAGCAATTTTCAAAATATGCTTTGGATTTTGCCAAAACTGAAATCAGTCAAAATGTGCAATTAACTTTAAATGAAACCAAATTCAACTGTCCCTGTTTGCAATGACTAAAAAGACATCTCCCATTCCTGGTCATGCCTTTCAATTCCTGAGTCATGAAAGGGAAATCAAAATGTGCTGGGTACTGTATAGCTGGCTGTCAAGCCTTCTGGCAAAATGGAATCGAGCAGTACTCTGTTTCCCAGGGGAATGTATGTTGCCTTCTTAAGTGTAAATCCACTTTGACTGTTCAGGATATGTAAGAGGAGTTACAGAGAGGAACTGAAATGTTTCCTGGTATATGAACAAGTCATTCATTTCACCAGCTATGAAATACTGAGAGTTGAGTCATCTAACAACAGTCTACTACATTTTCATGACCTTTTTGTATTTAAAATGAGAACATTGCATTAGTAATAAATGTACCATTAAAAATACACCTTTTTCCAATGAATTTTGGTGAATGCAGGGACTCATGCCTCCACAGGATGCAAAGAATAAGTGACATATCAGAGCTCCTTCCTAAATAAGACATGTATAGCATCGCTTCTAAGGATCAGGGGACACTGCAGAAGAAAGGGTCGAAAGAATGTAAGAGTCAGAAGATAGGGAGAAGAACTGGAAAATGTAACCTCTCCTGCAAGGCACAGCCATTTCAAACACAAACTTACAGAAGCCTTGGGACTACACACAAATGGGCCTGTCAACAGTCAGACATTGATGGTGGAGGGGCTTGGGGGCTTCTTTCCACCACTGCTGGGCTATTTGCTTCTGATAGACACAGGGAGAGTCAAGATCATTGTCTTCAGTTGTGTGCACACTGATATCCTCATCAGATTCCAATGGTATCTCTAATTCAATGATCACATAGATGGCTCTGGTTAAAATAAGTCAATCATAAAACCAAAAGATGTAAATCTGGGTGAGGGCTCAGTAATGGTAAAGGGGATGGGAGAGACATAAGACAGAGTGGAGGAGAGAATAATTAGAATTCATTACATATATAAATTGTCAAGGAACCAATTTAATTAATAAAAGATTTTTAAAGGATTTATATTAGATCACATTTATTTGTACATGCACGTCTATTTTAGAATCAAATAGGACTGGTTAATCAATTGTTGGTATACACACCTGAGTGCCTCTGTACTTATCAATCTCCAGTTACTCTCGGTGGTAGGAGCTGAGTTGACTGGGGCAGGCACAAATTAAGTACACAACTCCAAACTCCTGAGGACACTAGAATTTATTAGTGCCTGTTCTGCTCTTAAAGAACAATATGGGCCTCCTTTGAAAACATAGGAAACTTTGAAGTAGAAGTGTTTGTGATATGCATATGATTCTCATGAAAATTTAAATTTTAAATGTAATTTACAATAGGAGAAGGTCTATAGGCCATTTGTAAAGAATTGAAAATTGTAATAAAATTGAAAAGTACATTATAATGATGTAAATAAATTCTTAGTTGAGGCCTCTGTGGGGGAAACAAAGACACAATATTTAAATATTGAAATTTGGAGCATTATTAGAGCAGATGCAAACCTGCTATATGCACAGTAATGTATACAGAGAACAATAAACAATGTGAGTTAATGCTTATGTGTGTGAAAGAGGAAGTTAATGATGGGAAAATGAAAAAGGGAAATAAATGCACCCTGCTTGCTTCCGTTCCAGCCTTGTACACCCTAGCACAACATTCAATTTATTGTTTCAAAAAGTAAAAATTTCACAGATCCATGCATGGAATAGAAACAGATTTTACTTTTACATACCTTTCTCTAACTCTTTTAGGCCACAAAAGATTAAAAAAGGGGAAAAACCCCAGTAAGGCTGGTATCCAAGAGGTCGATGTCTTTCAGGTAACCTTATTACATCATCACATTAGGGCTCAGTGTGAATCAGTATTCCACCCACTGTATGTTGCCTTTTAAGCAGTACGTTTCCCACAAACATCACTAAGTTCACAGTCACTTAGGTTTCATGTTTTCCATTTTCATCAAAACTGATTTAAATGTGGCACCTATATTACTGAAAGAGCAGCAAAGCTATGGAGGGCAGTTAATCACCCCTGTTGCCTGTCAATCAAAAGCGTTTGCAATTTAAAGGATTGGTCCCAGCAGTCTTGTCATTATTTCTAGAGTTCCGCATTATGTTATTAAAATTTACATAAATATTAGGCACACTCAGTCCCTTCTCTGTGACTTTTCCAGAAGGATCACATTCTTGTATATTTATAAGCCACTTTCAAGATTCCTTCTTCTTCTACCTTGCAGAAAGAAGAAAGTAAGAAATACAAAGAACTGAGCTATAAAAAGCAGGGAGGTTCTCTGTCTCTTTGGAAAGCACCATGAATTGTCCCTTTCTGGTCATTCCATAGTTTCTTCCCTCTGCCTTTATTTTTAGGGGTTATAGTCTCTGTTAATTTAATAGGACATACAATGCCTATCTTCTTTCCATTAGAGACTCCAACTTCTCTACTTTGACTCTTTTTTAACTTTCCTCTTCATCCTCTCCTGCCTGTTTTCATTTATCAGGAATGGTTGCTTTCTTGCCATGCCTACCCGACTTCCATTTTTTTTGTGTGTGATGGCATTTGCGCAAGATTAAATGAACTGTTTCTATATTAACCTGAGCCCATTGGGTGACATTTGTATGAAATGGGCAATAAGCTGATATCTGTGTGATGAGTTTGGGCTACGATGCTGTTGACCCCTTGCAGATCCGGCTTCTTAAAATTCCAGAAGAATTCTTACATTTTCTTTTCACGTTGACCAGTTTTTTTTAAAAAAAAATATAGTTTATTATAAGAATCTTAAAAATAAGTAAAAACAGCATTCATAAAAATTAGCCATACACCAAGTCACTGAACTTCTATACAGTTAGAATAGACACTGGAAATGTTTTTTCCATATGAAATTGAGTATTGTTCTTTTGAGGTCTGTGAAGAATTTTGCTAGAATTTTGATGGGCATTGTGTTGAATCTGTAGATTGTTTTTGGTAAGATTGCCATTGTTGCTATGTTTATTCTACCTACCCAAGAACATGGGAATGGAAACTGTGTAGATTTATGTTATATTTTAAACTTTCAATATCTAAAATATTATTTGCACTTATTTTTCAACTAAACAAAAAATCCATGACAGAATTAGTATTAGAAAAACAATTAGCTTTATATTCTCTTTCATAACTCATGTCTTCTACCCACATTCAGTCCTTCCTTGTCCTCTTAGCCTTTCTTGGTCTCTTTTCTTTAAGTTGTACTTGACCCAAGTGTACATTATTTACACACACACACATAATATATACATACATATATGTATTATTGGTTAGATTCTACATATGAGAGAGAACATGTGTTTTTCTCTTTCTGCAACTGTGCAGCATTGCATAATATTGTACATTCTAAGTATACATATTTTCTTGCAATTTTTAAACTTCATTTTTCTTAGAACTGAATAGTATTTTTCTTATAACCAAACAGTATTAATATATCCATCTGTATGTGTGTGTGTGTGTATATATATATATATATATATATATATATATATATATATATATATGAACCAACCTTTCATTATTCGTTCACCTGTTGATGGACAACTATGTTGATTACAATTCCTGAAACTCTGGAAGAATTTTCACCTTCCTTTCCTACATTGGCCTCTTTTGAAAGGATTCAGCAGTGTACTTTAAGATTCTTGGTCATTCTGAAGCTTTTGACGCTTGTGCAATCACAAAATAGAGTCTGATTGAAAGATATGACAAAAGAGCTATGTGAAAGAGACAGCACAGAAACCTCTATGGTATAAAGCTACTACAATGGGGGCAATTTTTTGCAGCAGTTTGTACCTTGGTTTTCTATAAGGCCATGCTCGTCAGTCCTTCAAGTGGCTCTTCTTAATGATAGAAACTTTGATTTCAAAAGGGAGCAAGGTGGGTGCATAGTGGTTGAAGGGATGAAAGGACGGGAAGTGGGAAATGACATAATCATCTTTTAATTTAAAAAAGAATAATAGCCAAATTTTTTAAAAAAGACAAAATCATTTTATTTTGGGGCTTATTGCAACACCTGGAACCAAATGGAAAGAATCTCCCTCTTTCAAAAGAATGCATCGTATCTGGAGAAATTCAGGCACTATAGCTGTTGGGTATGAAATGGAGTTGACTGATAATTGAAAGTGTAGAGTCAGCCATGTTTCCTTCTACACCATCTCTTCCTCACCATCGTTCACCTTGTAGGCACTGTAAACAAAGACAAGTTAATACAACATAATAACTGTGCTTTCACAATCAATCATGAAACAAGTAGAGCAGTTTTGTTTGCCAAGCACTAAAGAGAAAGAATCAAAGATGATAGAACAAGTCCTTGTCTTCCAGAAACTTCTATAATATCAAGCTATGGAGATTTGAGGTTGGTTGTTACAACAGCTTGTATGTGTCATCTCAGCCCTTTCTTTGGTGACCTATAAGACTCATTTCAACCATCATAACTTCTATCCAGTGGTTGAATTTTTGTACTAACATAAGCCTTGGCTTCCTTTGCTGTGAATTCTTGTCCACCTCATCACTTTCTAAGGTATCTTTCCCTCACTTTAGTTTTGTTCTCAATCTCTTGCCTTCTATCTCTACAGAATGGGAATCCTTAACTGGAGACTGTGTTACCCACCAGAGGACAATCAGCAATGTCTGAAGGTACTTTCGGTTGTTGTGTATAGTGAGGGGTCACTACCAGTATCTAGTAGGGAGAGGCTATACGTTCTATAATATAGGGAACAGTCACAATCAAAAGTTTTCTGAATTAGAATGTCAATAGTTATGAGGATGAGAAAATCTGATGTAAGATGCATCATTCTGGTCATATATCCTGCCCTAAATATCTCCCAGGAATGGTCATTTGCTGTTATTGAGTTCCACGATTTGTTCTATTCCCTCTGTCTGTTGTATGTAGCTTCTTCAGCCTGGATGAGGGATTTCTTACTGCACTGCACATTCATCCTTTGGGACTTCCAAGAAATCATACCTTTTTTTTCTTTCTGAATGTCTCACAGAACCTGAAACAGCCCACTCTTCTCAGATTTCCACTGTACTCCAGGCTTCAGGACTCCCCGTTTTGCCCCCATATAAGCAGGAAGCAACCACGATTAATTTCTATGCCCCCTTTGTTACTTCCCCTTTTTCTATACTGAACTCTCTAGCACAGGGGCTGAACTGCCCTTAAAAATTGCTCCATTGCTAATTGTGTAAATTCTGCCCATGATGCTGATATGTGTATTTTGTCACAAATCTTGTTTTGTACTTCAGACAAATGTTCTATTATGTAAATCTTGCTACATATGTACTAAGACAGATTGGCACTGCCCTCTCATAACTAAATTGGTTTATTAACTGCTTTTATTACAAGTTTAAAGCTTCTCCCACAACCTTGATTCAGCATATACACACCACTATTCACATAAACCCTTTATCTAAATATATTTTATTGCTATTGCCCATTCTAAAAGAATTGATCTGAGATTAATAGATAATAGTTAATGTTCTAGAAAAAGCTATTATGATAACTCAGATTCAAAATATTTAGACACACTCAGCAACATCATGTCATATTAGCTATTACATTTACACCTACAAGGTGCTTGAGTTAGCCCTCAGTTTACCATCAATATAGATTATTGATTTACAATTAATTATTCAGTTTATTAATTACTAATTCTAAATATTGAATATTATTTTGAATATATATTATTCATTATAGGTTATTGATCAGATTGGTGATTATAAATATTGATATAGATTATTGACCCTTATTAATTTCAAAATCATTACAATAATTGCTTGTCAGTTTTCTTCAGATGACTTTTAATTATCCACATTGCTTGCTGCTCTAAGAGAGATTTACACACTTCTTTTTTTTAATTAAACAGAAAAGGAAATATGCAGAATGTCATGGGAATGTATAGCAGTGACAACTAGTGTTTGAGGAGCCGACCCATCAGGCATGTGATTCCCTTTTTGGGAGGAAATCATAGGGTCACTGGCTATGGAAACCAGTTGCTTTTGTCTGTAGTTTCTCTCATGAGTCACTTAATGTCTTCCCTAAGAACTTCATTTGTTCCATAATAATAGCTTTGGGTATATTTCCACTGCTTGTGTGTTTATCTTGTGAAAATATTCCACATATTGAGTATAAATATAGCTGTGAATGGTCAGAAAGATGATTTCTGCCTTTATTTTACATTACACAGACTGACAGAAGATTCCTAGTCACAAAGGCAGCCTTCTCCACAGACAGCTAAACTTTAAACTTCAGAGCAGATTCAAAGCAGGTTGGTTGCCCCTGGAGATATCTGGTTACCTCTAGAGAAAAAATAGAGGAGGTCATTTTCCCAGGTGTTATTTTGCTAATTCAAGGCCAGAGCTTGAAGTAACTTTAGTCTGCACGTACTCCCTACCACCCAAGGTCCAGCTAACTATTTGTTATTGTTATGTATTGATTTTTATTGTCATTTTCTGTCTGGGAACCCTCACAAAATCAGAGCTATGTGCATGGTTCATTTAACATTCCTAGCCTGAGATAAACTATGTGACTTATCTTGGGTTTTGAGAATGGATCAGGCCCTAAAAATGTAACTTATTTGTCTAGAGTTGGGCTGGAAAAGGGACAGAGGCAGCGGGACATTGTTAGGGGAAGTTGTTGTTCATTCCCAGCTGCCCAGAAGTGAAATAACCACACAGAAACTGTATTATTTGTAGTACTATTTGACCGATAGCTTAAGTATATTTTTGGCTAACTCTTATATCTTAAATTAACGCATTTCTATTAATCTGTGTATCACCACATGGTTGTGGCTTACCAGGTAAAGTTCTGTCTAGTGTCTGTCTCCAGTGGGCTACATGGCTTCTCACATTCATTTTAGTTTTCCTGTCTAGCTATATTCTTTCCTAGCACAGCCCAAAGCAGTTTCTTTATTCATTAACCAATAAAGCAACACATATACAGAAGGGCTTCCCATACCATTTCCCCCTTTCTATTTAAATAAAAAGGAAGGTTTTAACTTTAACATAGTAAAATTACATATAACAAAACAGGCATCAAATAAGAATTATAGTTATAATACTTATATCTACTCTATCTCTTATCATAACAAAGGAAAACTATTACTATCTATTCTTCAATTTCATCAAAGACCCCAGAAGGATATGTTACCTATATAAACAGGAAGTGCTTTGTAAGCAACTTCCAAAACTCTTGAATTGACAGGTTAACAGCAGAAAGCATGTGCTTGTTCATTTTTCCCTCAAATAGAAAAAGTCTAGCAACCCTCAGATAAGAAGTTTTCCTAGTCCTACTCTGAGGTTTTTCTTTTTATTACCCTGGAGCAGATCTCAAGAGCTGACCTCCCATGATCTGCAACAATGGGGCTTCTTGGTTCTTTGTTTGATACAAATCTTACCCCAGAAGCAAAGAGTAGAACCACATGAGTATTGCTTACTTATCTTGTCACTGTAACAAAATATATAATCAAAACAACTTAAGGAAAAAAGGCCTTATTTTGGCTCACAGTTTGAGGGTACAATATTTTGAGGTGTGGAAGTCATAGTAGCAGGAATTTGAGGCAGTTGGTGACGTTTCCTCCCCAGTTCAAAAGGATGGAGTGGTGAATACTTGGATTTTTAATCCTTGAAATATGACTAGAATTTAGGGTAAGCCTTCCTACCTCAGTTAACCTACTCACAATAATCTCTCACAAAAGTACCCAGAGGCTTGTTGTAGATAATTTAGATTTCTATGAAATTGGCAAATGTTATTAACCTTCATAATGTGTGAATTAAACTTGACTTTAACATCCCAGCCCACAAAAAAAAAAAAAACACTTGGGATATTGAACCTATTTATTTATATTTCTAGACTGAAAGGCTATCACAAATATATCTAGAATGAATAGTTTTGTAGTGTATGCCACATCTATTGTAAGGTACAAACAGTGTCATAAGGCCACATTTCAGATATACTATGCTAAATATTTATTTATTGGTTTATTTTTCTTTATTAACTTGGCTATCAAGAATTTTGATATCATCAAATTTTGATGTGGATTTTATTTCTTGTTTCACTCTGGAAACTCCATTTTTTTTGTTTTACATTCAGGGAAGCATCAGATATGAATCTTTGAATTCTGTCTTTCAGTGGTGACTTCTTGCAACTCTATTTTTTCTTAACTGTGATACCCTAACCCCTCCTCCATGAATTAGAAACAGCTTTCCTCTGCATCCCATCTTGGTGGTACTGAGACTGAATTTAGGGCTTTGCATATGTTAAGCAAGCACCCAAAAACTAGAGATAGACTTCTAATTTTCTTTCTACTGTGTGAACAGTGTTGCTAAATTGACCAACAAGGCCTCAGACTTACTCTGCAACCCACAAAGATCATGAAATTTCAATCCTTCTGCCTCAACCTTCCAAATAACTGGAATTATAGGCATGATCCATCAGTATTAGCATAAATTCTCTTCAGGTAGGATTCTAGTCCACTCTCCAGTTACTTTTCTGTTGCTGACACAAAACCATGACCAAGCAACTTATAAAAAACAGCCTTTACTTGTCCTTACCATTTCAGAGACTTAGAGTTCAAAGGCATGATGGCAGGAACAGCTGATAGCTCACATCCTGATCTGCAAGTAGGAGGCAGAGAGAGAGAGAGAGAGAGAGAGAGAGAGAGAGAGAGAGAGAGAGAGCGAGCGCACAGGGGAGAATTTTGAAACCTCCCAGTGACACACCTCCTTCAACATAGCAACACCTTCTAATCTTTCCCAAATAGTTCCACCAATCAGAACTAAGTATTCAAGCACATTAGCCCATGGGAGACATTCTCATTCTAAACATCATACTAAGTCATTGTGGGTCATTTTCAAAATCCATATATCTTCTAAAAATGAATTAATGGTGAGGACTGTATCAGAGAAAGACAACAGAAACCTTTCTTAAAAGCCCTACGATGGGAAAATGCAATAAGGTTTACCTGTTTTCAAGCATTTTGCTTTACAAGTATGAATAAGGAAATGATTTAATTTCTTTTTTTTTATTTAATTTCTTATACAATGTCTTTATATAGAAAACTTTCCTTCAACACTCAGCATCCTATTTAATTTACTAATCCAATTGACATTTTTCAAAACAATATGAACTTAAAGGATGTGGGAGAGTGAATATGGAAGAAAATATGAAAATAAGAAATTTGGGAAAAGTAAAAAAATCAACAGAAAGTAAAGCATGAGCAGCAAATGCCTCAAAAAAAGTTTAGTACTTGAAGGATTACTTGTAAGATGTATAAAATAATTTTAGAGGAATCTATGCTCTTATTTCAAAAGGACTATTGTATTAAATAAATGGTATCTAAAGTGAATTAAAGGCTTAGTCCCCATTCTCAAGGATTTCTAAATATTTAAAAGAAGAAAAGAGAAGAGAAAAAGATGTGTGACCCCTGTAACCAGATAATAATGTCCTTACAATTGGACAGTAGTAGATATAATGACTGTTACATGTCAGGATATGTATGTGTCTTTTAATAGTGTAAGCATCAAGTTTAGAATGTGGGGATAGACATGTTGGATGAGAAAACCATATGTACAAAAGGGCAAAGAGAGTTTTGCTATGCTAGTTAGGCCAGGTAAATTGTAGCAAAAGGTCTAGCCTAGAGAAGAAGTGACTGAATTTCAGAGGTAAGTAGGGGGTTGATTGTGAAAAGAATGAAGTTTAAGTCTAAGACTCAGGGCCATGCCAAGGTCCAATAAAGATGAGTCCATTCAGAGGCACTGCTATGCTCCTTTCCCTTAAAAACAGATTTAGGTGGCCAGATTGGAATGTTTGACACTCCCTGAAAAAACAATTTCTTAAAAGCAATCAGCTTTCTCAAATAAGTCCCAGATAAGATTGGAGAGAAGATGATACGGGCTTTGGGAAATCCTACGTGAAGCAGAATTGGCTTGTTAATGGCAGCTGTTCCAACAATTCAGTTCAGCACAATGATTCAATTTAGATTTAACGAAGTCAGGTTTTACATTTCAGCTTCCTAATGGCTTCCACTCCTTCAATGCATCAGCAGAACTTGGTTTGGGTATGTGACACTGTCACTCTTGTTCAGTCAACACTAAGACAACAAACCAGAGAAAGAATGTCCACTCTTGTACTCTTGCTAAAATAATCAAATCACTAATAGCATAATCTCAAGCAATTGGAAGAAAGTGGACCCAACCGACACATCCATTGACATTGGTTAATTGTTATTGTGGGGCTAAAACCTTATTTTTCAAATAGGCCAATAGGCTTTTGAATTGTGTTCAAACAAACAAGAATATACACAAAATCTTTCTTCTGCAAATATCGCTTTTATAAAAAGGATAATCTATTGTACAGATGCATTTTATTCAACAGATGCTTGTCCCAGATGAATTCCCTCTTCTGCATTATCTGTCAGAGAAAAAAGACGGCTGCCAACATAGTGACCCATGGTACGGCGATGGCGTAAAGCCAGTATTCTTTTAGGCACAGGTGTTTTCAGAGACAAGGATTTGGTCTAAAAGCATCTTTGTTCTCAGACTTACTTTCTGGATTCCTCTATGGAAAGCTGGCTTTATGAAGTAAAAGGAAAACAAAGGTGGAAGCAGATAAAGGTCTGATGATTTTCAGTAGCACAAATGACTGAAGCAGAAAAACTGAAATTAACTCTGATATTCACCAAAGGATTTGAGCTTTGACTAAGAATTCTTCACCTACTTTTGCAGAAAGTAAAGCTCAGGAGACCAAAGCCCCTGATTCTTTTATTTCCATTGTTGTTTGAAATGTTCACTTGCAAAGCATCAATCTCTCAGAATCTTCTGGAGAATCATGTGATGTGTGTGAAAGAGCCCTTACACATCTGGTATTAGAAAAGTTGAATGACTGTATCAGTTCAGAAAGTAAGGGGAAAAGACATTGGCTTTTTTATTGTTTATTATTATTATTATTATTAAAAATTTCTACCTCCTCCCATTTCCCTCCCCTTCCTCCAGCCCCCCCCTCCCTCTCCAGTTCAAAGAGCAGTCAGGGTTCCCTGCCCTGTGGGAAGTCCAAGGTCCTCCCCCCTCCATCCAGGTCTAGGAAGGTAATCATTCAAACAGACTAGGCTCCCACAAAGCCAGTACATGCAGTAGATCAAAACCCAGTGCCATTGTCCTTGGCTTCTCAGTCAGCCCTCCTTGTCCGATACGTTCAGAGAGTCTGGTTTGATCACATGCTCCATCAGTCCCAGTCCAGCTGGCCTTGGTAAGCTCCCATTAGATCAGCCCCACCGTCTCAGTGGGTGGGTGCACCCCTCGCGGTCCTGACTTCCTTGCTCATTTCTCGCCTCCTTCTGCTCCTCATTTGGACCTTGGGAGCTCAGTCCAGTGCTCCAATGCAGGTCTCTGTCTCTATCTCCATCCATCACCAGATGAAGGCTCTATGGTGATATGCAAGATATTCGTCAGTATGGCTATAGGATAGGGCCATTTCAGGCTCTCTCTCATCAGCTGCCCAAGGAACTAGCTGGGTACATCTCCTTGGACACCTGGGAACCCCTCTAGAGTCAAGTCTCTTGCCAACCCTAAAATGGCTCCCTTAATTAAGATATATACTTCCCTGCTCCCATATCCACCCTTCCTCCATCCCAACCCTCCCATTCCCCCAAGCTCTCCCTATCCTCCCCTTCTCACTTTTCTCTCCCCATCTCCCCTTACGCCCCAACCCCCAACCCCAAGTTCCCAGTTTTTTGCCTGGTAATCTTGTCTACTTCCAATATCCAGGAGGATAAGTATATGTTTTTCTTTGGGTTCACCTTCTTATTTAGCTTGCCTAAGATCACAAAATATAGGCTCAATGTTCTTTTATTTATGGCTAGAATCCACTTATGAGTGAGTACATACTATATTCATCTTTTTGGGTCTGGGTTACCTCACTCAGGATAGTGTTTTCTATTTCCATCCATTTGCATGCAAAATACAAGATATCATTGTTTTTTTACCGCTGAGTAGTACTCTAATGCGTATATATTCCACATTTTCTTTATCCATTCTTCCATTGAGGGACACCTAGGTTGTTTCCAGGTTCTGGCTATTACAAATAATGCTGCTATGGACATAGTTGTGAAAGATCTATTTGACAAGAAATTTAAGTCTTTGAAGAGGACACCAGAAAATGGAAGGATCTCCCTTGCTCTTGGATGGGTAGAATCAACATAGTAAAAATGGCAATTCTACCAAAGGCAATCTATAAATTCAATGCAATCCCCATTAAAAGCCCAACAAAATTCTTCACAGACCTTGAGAGAAAAAATAATCAACTTTATATGGAAAAACAAAAAAACCCAGGATAGCCAAAACAATTTTATACAATAAAGGAACTTCTGGAGGCATTACCATCCCCGACTTCAAACTCTATTACAGAGCTACAGTATTGAAAACAGCTTGGTATTGGCATAAAAAGAGAGAAGTCGACCAATGGAATCAATTAGAAGACCCAGATATTAACCCACACACCTATGAACACCTGATTTTTGATAAAGGAGCTAAAAGTATACAATGGAAGAAAGAAAGAATCTTCAACAAATGGTACTGACATAACTGGATGTCAACCTGTAGAAGAATGAAAATAGATTCATATCTATCACCATACACAAAATTCAAGTCCAAATGGATTAAAGACCTCAATATTAATCTGAACACTCTGAACCTGATAGAAGAGAAAGTGGGAAGTAGTCTACAGCACATGGGCACAGGAGACCACTTCCTAGTATAACCCCTGTAGAACAGACAATAAGGGCAACATTGAATAAATGGGACCTCCTGAAATTGAGAAGCTTCTGTAAAGCAAAGGACACTGTCATTAAGACAAAAAGGCAACCTACTGACTGGGAGAAGATCTTCACCAACCCCACAATGGACAAAGGTCTGATCTCCAAAATATATAAAGAACTCAAGAAACTAGATTTTAAAATACTAATTAACCCAATTAAAAAATGGGGCACTGAACTGAACAGAGAATTCTCAACAGAAGAAGTTCAAATGGCCAAAAGACACTTAAGGTCATGCCCAACCTTCTTAGTGATCAGGGAAATGCAAATCAAAACAACTTTGAGATATCATCTTACACCTGTCAGAATGGCTAAAATCAAAAACACCAATGATAGCCTTTGCTGGAGAGGATGGGGAGTAACGGGAACACTCATCCATTGCTGGTGGGAATGAAAACTAGTGCAACCACTTTAGAAAGTAGTAGGTGGTTTCTCAGGAAATTCAGGATCAACCTACCCCAGGACCCAGCAATACCACTCTTGGGAATATACCCAAGAGATGCTCTATCATACTACAAAAGCATTTGTTCAACTATGTTCATAGCAGCATTATTTGTAATAGTAAGACATTGGCTTTTATTCTATCCCTATATTTTAAAACACAACTCATTTCTATTTTCGAAGTTGAACTGTATTTTTCCACTAAAAAACCACAAACAGACAAGTTTTTTGGAAAACATATTTTTTTCCCTCCAAGAGAGGTAGACCATAGTCAAAAGAGGAAATTTCTACTTAATAAGGTAGAATGTAGAATTTCTGAAGCCAGGATGGGTGAAATCTTGCTAGTTTGTTTTGAAATGTTTTTCTCAGTCAGGTTTGTTCAGCCATTTGACATTATCTTTGTCATTTATAAAGTTCACACTAGAGAACAGAGATAGAAAAGAGCTAGGCCCCCTGAATGTGAGTGACAGTTTTGTTTCTTGGTCTTTTTGTGTGGTCCCTCGTAATGGAACCAGGTTTTATTACTGGTACATGAACTGATTTTTTGGAGCCCATTCCCTATGGTGGGATGCCATGTTCAGCCTTGATACAAGAGGAGGGCCTTGGTCCTGCCTCCACTTGATATGCCAGGCTTTGTTGATTTCCCATGTGAAGCCTTACCCTCTCTGAAGACTTAATGGGAGGCAAGGGGAGGGGAGAAGAGGAGAGAGACGGGAAACAGTGGTTGTCATGTAAACTGAATTTAAAATATTTTTAAAAGAAAAATTTTTAAAAATCACAAATCACCAACTCCAAAAAAACTTAGAAGATTCTTGTGACCTTAGTTTCCTCAAAAACAAGGATTTTTTTCTTGCATTATGCCTTTGTGATCTTCTCAGGTGTAGCAGATAGGAATGACTTTACTTCTGATTATTCATTACTGGCTATTGATAATTTTTATATGCCCATATGGGGAGAAAAACATGTTTTTTGACCGGTGTGGCTTGTCCTTGTGATGATCCACGTTACTCATGTATACTCAGAGTATAAATTGCTGATGCTCTGAATAAAGTTGACCATTGCATGTTCAAAAAAAGCCCAAAATATCTCATAATATTTAAGTTTACAATTCCATGTTGAACCATGTTCATAGATATCTTAGAGTATATATGGCCTGTTTATACTTAGGGGAAGAACTTCAAAGAAGAACATTCACCTTGGTATAAATAAGCATAAGCTAGAAACCTGGAAAAGAATAACTAGCCAACTTCAGTAATGCCTAACATGCTAGGCACCACATCCATACAAGTGCAAAGGTTTCAGGTGACTTCATTGCACATCACCTGACGAGGATTGCCTAAAGCCCTAAGTAAGACCCTACAGAAGAGCCTATTTTTATCCACAGAGTCATCAAGGTAGAAACACATGATTTAAAGCTATAGTTCCCATCAGGGAAGTTTACTGTACAGCACTGGTTTATTGGGACAGTTCTTTTTTTTATGTATTTTTTTTATTGATAAAAGGAGAATAAAGAAAAGAAAGAAAAAATAAAACAAATTTCCACCTCCTCCCAGCCTCCCATTTCCCTCCCCCTCCTCCCATTCTTCTCCCCCTCCTCCCACCCCTCTCCCCTTCCCCCCCACTTTTCTCCCGCTCCCTCTCCAGTTCAAAGAGCAGTCAGGGTTCCCTGCCCTGTGGTAAGTCCTAGGTCCTCCCCCCTCCATCCATATCTAGGAAGGTGAACATCCAAACTGGCTAGGCTCCCACAAGCCAGCACATTGCGTTGGATCAAAACCGCGTGCCTTTGTCCTTGGCGTCTCATCAGCCCTCATTGTTCGTCATGTTCAGAGAGTCCAGTTTTATCCCATGCTTTTTTTTTTTTTTTTTTTTTTTTTTTTTTTTTTTTTTTTTTTTTTTTTAAATTTTTTTATTGATAAAAGGAGGATAAAGAAAAGAAAAAAAAAACAAATTTCCACCTCCTCCCACCAGCCTCCCATTTCCCTCCCCCTCCTCCCACTCTTCTCCCCCTCCTCTCACTCTTCTCCCCCTCCTCCCACCCCTCTCCCCTTCCCCCCACTCCTCTCCCCCTCCCTTTTCAGTCCAAAGAGCTGTCAGGGTTCCCTGCCCTGTGGTACGTCCTAGGTCCTCCCCCCTCCATCCATATCTAGGAAGGTGAACATCCAGACTGGCTAGGCTCCCACTAAGCCAGCACATTGCATAGGATCAAAACCGCGTGCCATTGTCCTTGGCGTCTCATCAGCCCTCATTGTTCGCCATGTTCCGAGAGTCCAGTTTTATCCCATGCTTTTTCTGGTAACAGTCCAGCTGGCCTTGGTGAGCTCCCAGTAGATCAGCTCCACTGTCTCAGTGGGTGGGTGCACCCCTCATGGTCCCGACTTCTTTGCTCATGTTCTCCCTCCTTCTGCTCCTCCTTGGGACCTTGGGAGCTCTATCCAGTGTTCCAGTGTGGGTCTCTGTCTCTATCTCCATCCATCGCCAGATGAAAGTTCTAGGATGATATGCATGATATTCGTCAGTATTGCTCTAGGATAGGGTCATTTCAGGTTCCCTATCCTCAGCTGCCCAAGGAACTAACTGGGGGCCTCAGCTTGGGCACCTGGGAGCCCCTCTAGGGTCAAGTCTCCTGCCCATCCTAAAGTGGGTCTTTTAACTAAGAAATGGGGTTCCGTGCTCCCCTATCCAACCTTCCTTTATCCCGATCCTCCTGTTTCCCCAAGTCCCCCCTCCTTCCCTTCTACCTTTTCTCTCCCCATCTCCCCTTACCCCCATCCCACCCCACCCCCAACATCCCACTTTTCTCCCCGGCAATTTTGTATACTTCCCTTATCCAAGAGGATAACTATATGTTTTTCCTTGGGTTCACCTTCTTACTTAGCTTCTTTAGATTCGCCTATTGTAGACTCCGTGAACCCTATTTATGGCTAGAAACCAATTATGAGTGAGTACATCCCATGTTCATCTTTTTGGGTCTGGGATACCTCACTCAGGATAGTGTTTTCTATTTCCATCCATTTGCATGCAAAATTCGAGAAGTCATTGTTTTTTACCGCAGCGTAGTACTCTAATGTGTATATATTCCATACTTTCTTCATCCATTCTTCCATTGAAGGGCATCTAGGTTGTTTCCAGGTTCTGGCTATTACAAATAATACTGCTATGAACATAGTTGAACAAATGCTTTTGACATATGATAGAGCATCTCTTGGGTAAATTCCAAAGAGTGGTATTGCTGGGTCGAGGGGTAGGTTGATCCCGAATTTCCTGAGAAACCGAAACACTGACTTCCACAGTGGTTGCACAAGATTGCATTCCCACCAGCAATGGATGAGTGTACCCCTTCCTCCACAGCCTCTCCAGCAAAGGCTATCCTTGGTGTTTTTGACTTTAGCCATTCTGACAGGTGTAAGATGATATCTCAAAGTTGTTTTGATTTGCATTTCCCTGATCGCTAAGGAGGTTGAGCATGACCTTAAGTGTCTTTTGGCCATTTGAACTTCTTCTGTTGAGAATTCTCTGTTCAGTTCAGTGCCCCATTTTTTAATTGGGTTAATTAGCCTTTTAAAGTCTAGTTTCTTGAGTTCTCTATATATTTTGGAGATCAGACCTTTGTCTGTTGTGGGGTTGGTGAAGATCTTCTCCCAGTCAGTAGGTTGCCTTTGTGTCTTAGTGACAGTGTCCTTTGCTTTACAGAAGCTTCTCAGTTTTAGTAGGTCCCATTTATTCAATGTTGCCCTTAATGTCTGTGCTTCTGGGGTTATACCTAAGAAGCGATCACCTGTGCCCATCTGTTGTAGGGTACTTCCCACTTTCTCTTCTATCAGGTTCAGTGTTATCGGGCTGATATTGAGGTCTTTAATCCATTTGGACTTGAGTTTTGTGCACGGTGATAGATATGGGTCTATTTTCATTCTTCTACAGGTTGACAACCAGTTGTGCCAGCACCATTTGTTGAAGATGCTTTCTTTCTTCCATTGTATACTTTTAGCTCCTTTATCGAAAATGAGGTGTTCATAGGTTTGTGGGATTAAATCCGGGTCTTCTATATGATTCCATTGGTCGACTTCTCTGTTTTTATGCCAGTACCACCCTGTTTTCATTACTGTAGCTCTGTAATAGAGTTTGAAGTCAGGGATGGTAATGCCTCCAGACAATCCTTTATTGTATAGGATTGTTTTGGCTATCCTGGGTTTTTTGTTTTTCCATATAAAGTTGATTATTGTCCTCTCCAGATCTGTGAAGAATTTTGATGGGATCTTGATGGGGATTGCATTGAATCTATAAATTGCCTTTGGTAGAATTGCCATTTTTACTATGTTGATCCTCCCAATCCAAGAGCAAGGGATGTCCATCCATTTTTTGGTATCCTCCTCAATTTCTTTCTTCAATGCCTTAAAGTTCTTATCAAATAGATCTTTCACTTCCTTGGTTAGATTTACCCCAAGATATTGTATGCTGTTTGTGGCTATCGTGAATGGAGAAGCTTCTCTGATTTCCCTCTCTGCTTCCATATCCTTTGTGTATAAGAGGGCGACTGATTTTTTGGAGTATATCTTGTATCCTGCCACATTACTAAAGCTGTTTATCAGCTGTAAAAGTTCTTTGGTGGAGTTTTGGGGGTCGCTTATGTACACTATCATATCATCTGCGAATAACGAAAGTTTAACTTCTTCCTTTCCAATTCGAATCCCCTTGATCCCATTATGTTGTCTTATTGCTATTGCTAGAACTTCCAGCACTATATTGAAGAGGTATGGTGAAAGTGGACAGCCTTGTCGTGTTCCTGAGTTAAGCGGGATGGCTTTGAGTTTCTCTCCGTTTAATTTGATGTTAGCTGTCGGTTTGCTGTATATAGCTTTTATTATATTTAGGTATGACCCTTGTATCCCTAATCTCTCCAAGACTTTTAACATAAATGGATGTTGAATTTTGTCAAATGCTTTTTCAGCATCTAATGAAATGATCATATGGTTTTTTTCTTTCAGTTTGTTTATATGCTGGATTACATTGATAGATTTTCGTATGTTGAACCAGCCCTGCATCTCAGGAATGAAGCCTACTTGATCATAATGGATAATTTTTCGGATGTGTTCTTTGATTCGGTTTGCCAGTATTTTGTTGAGGATTTTTGCGTCGATATTCATGAGTGAGATCGGCCTGTAATTCTCTTTCCTGGTTGAGTCTTTGTGTGGTTTTGGTATCAGAGTAACTGTAGCTTCATAAAAGGAATTTGGTAGTGACCCTTCTGTTTCTATATTGTGGAATACATTGAGGAGAATAGGAATTAGGTCTTCTTGGAAGTTCTGGTAGAATTCCGCATTGAACCCATCTGGCCCTGGGCTTTTTTTGGTAGGGAGGTTTTTGATAACAGCTTCTAATTCTTCGCGACTTACAGATCTGTTTAGATTGTTCACCTGGTCCTGGTTTAATTTTGGTAAATGGTATTTATCTAAAAAAGTGTCCATTTCTTTTACATTTTCCAGTTTAGTGGCATACAGGCTTTTGTAGTAAGATCTAATGACTCTCTGAATTTCCTCTGTGTTTGTGGTTATGTCCCCCTTTTCATTCCTGATCTTATTAATTTGCGTGTTCTCTCTCTGCCGTTTGATTAGTTTGGATAGGGGTTTATCAATCTTGTTGATTTTCTCCAGGAACCAGCTTTTTGTTTCATTGATTCTTTGGACTGTTTTCTGTGTTTCTATTTAGTTGATTTCAGCCCTCAGTTTGATTATTTCCAGTCTTCTACTCCTCCTAGGTGAGTCTGCTTCTTTTTTTTCTAGAGCTTTCAGGTGGGCTGTTAAGTCTTCAATATGTGCTTTCTCTGTTTTCTTTAAGTGGGCACTTAGTGCGATGAACTTTCCTCTTAGCACTGGTTTCATAGTGTCCCATAAGTTTGAGTATGTTGTTTCTTTATTTTCATTGAATTCAAGGAAGACTTTAATTTCTTTCTTTATTTCTTCCTTAATCCAGTTATAGTTCAGTAGTTGACTGTTCAGTTTCCATGAGTTTGTAGGCTTTCTGGGGGTAGCATTGTTGTTGAATTCTAACTTTAATCCATGGTGATCTGATAAGACGCAGGTGGTTACTAATATTTTTTTGTAACTGTGTAAGTTAGCTTTGCTACCGAGTATGTGGTCAATTTTCGAGAAGGTTCCCTGAGCTGCAGAGAAGAAGGTATATTCTTTCCTGTTCGGGTGGAATAATCTATAGATGTCTGTTAAGTCCATTTGCTTCATTACCTCCATTAATTCTCTAATTTCTCTGTTAGGTTTCTGTTTGATTGACCTGTCCATTGGTGAGAGAGGAGTGTTGAAGTCTCCTACTATTAGTGTGTGTGGTTTGATGGCTGCCTTGAGTTTTAGTAATGTTTCTTTTACATACGTGGGTGCTTTTATATTAGGGGCGTAGATATTCAGAATTGAGACTTCATCCTGATGAATTTTTCCTGTTATGAGTATAAAATGTCCCTCTCCATCTCTTCTGATTGATTTAAGTTTGAAGTCCACTTTGTTAGAAATTAGTATGGCCACACCTGCTTGTTTCTTAGGTCCATTTGCTTGATAGGCCTTTTCCCAGCCCTTTACTCTGAGTAGGTGCCTGTCTTTGTGGTTGAGGTGTGTTTCTTGTAGACAGCAGAATGTTGGATCCTGTTTTCGAATCCAATCCCTTAGTCTGTGCCTTTTTATAGGTGGGTTGAGCCCATTGACATTAAGTGATATTAATGACCAGTGGTTGTTAACTCCGGTCACTTTTTTAGTAGTAGGGTTTGTGTGTTTCCCTTCTTTGAGATGCGCTGGTGAAAGGGCTCTAGATGACTGAGTTATTGTGGGCATTGTTGGACTCCTTGGTTAGTGATTTTCCTTCTATAATTTTCTGTAAGGCTGGATTTGTGGCTACGTATTGCTTAAATTTGTTTTTATCCTGGAAAATTTTGTTTTCTCCATTTATAGTGAACGAAAGCTTGGCTGGATATAGTAGTCTGGGCTTGCATCCATGATCTCTTAGTTTTTGCAGTACATCTATCCAGGACCTTCTGGCTTTCATGGTTTCCATAGAGAAGTCAGGTGTAAGTCTGATAGGTTTACCTATATAAGTAACTTGGCCTTTTTCCTTTGCGGCTCTTAATATTCTTTCTTTATTCTGTATATTTTGTGTTTTGATTATTATATGGCGAGGGGATGTTTTCTTTTGATCCAGCCTATTTGGTGTTCTGTATGCTTCTTGAACCTTCATAGGTACCTCTTTCTTCAGGTTGGGAAAGTTTTCTTCTATAATTTTATTAAGTATATTTTCTGTACCGTTGAGCTGCACTTCTTCTCCTTCTTCTATTCCAATTATTCTTAGGTTTGGTCTTTTTATTGTGTCCCAAATTTCCTGAATGTTTTGTGATGAGAATTTGTTGGTTTTGCTGTTTTCTTTGATCAGTGTGTTTATTTTCTCTATGGTATCTTCAGTGTCTGATATTCTCTCTTCTATCTCTTGTAATCTGTTGTTAGTACCTGTCTCTGTCATTCCTGTTCGTTTACCCAGATTTTCCATCTCCATTCTTCCCTCGGTTTGTGCTTTCTTCATTGCTTCCATTTCATTCTTCATGTCTTGAACCGCTTCCCTAACCTGTTTGATTGCTTTTTCTTGTTTCTCTTGGTTTTCTTGCGTGTCTTTGAGCGATTTATTCATTTCCTCTACCTTTTTGTTTGTAATCTCTAATTGTTTATGGCAGTTTTTCACCTCCTGTTTAAGGTCCTCTATTATTTTCATATAGTTAACTTTTGAGTCGATTTCTTCTATTTCTTCAGGAGTAGGGTGTACAATTCTTCTTATTTCGGGATCCCTGGTTTCTGGTGGTGTCATGTTGCCTTTCAGGTTGTTGGAGGAATTCTTGTATTGGCGCCTTCCCATCTCTTCCTTCAAATGGAGCCAGGAGAGGCCTGGTCTCTTGGTCCAGTCTTTGCTGTGATTGACTCTCTGGGTATATCTCTTCAGTGTAGAAGTAGGAACCGTTCCCGCCCCTGGATAGCACACACTCACCCGTCCTGATGGGATTCCTCAGCAGCTAAACAGGGCCACCAGTAGCCCAATGATCCAGGGCCAACAGGATGAATGGAGCAAGGGGGGGATGGTATCCAGGAGCGCGCAGGAAGCCTGGCGCCAGAGCTGAAGGTGCCCGGCTCCCTTACAGGGGACCCTGAGGTCTGCCCGGTAGGCAGGCACTCACCGCTCTGGGTGGGTCGCCTTAGTTTAGGAGCTTAAAACTGTACTTGAGCACTGGTCCTAGCATACAGCAGGGCAGGGTTGGGGAGGGGTGCTGGGGGGGGCTGGATCGTGGGAAAGAAAGACAGCCCTGCAGAAGGAGCTGGGGGAGGGGGTTTGTGCTCTCTTCCGGGACAGTCCACCCCTGGATAGCACACACTCACCCGTCCTGATGAGATTCCTCAGCAACTAAGCAGGGCCGCCAGTAGCCCAATGATCCAGGGCTAACAGGATGAATGGAGCAAGGGGGGATGGTATCCAGGAGCGCGCAGGAAGCCTGGTGCCAGAGCTGAAGGTGCCCGGCTCCCTTACAGGGGACCCTGAGGTCTGCCCGGTAGGCAGGCACTCACCGCTCTGGGTGGGTCGCCTTAGTTTAGGAGCTTAAAACTGTACTTGAGCACTGGTCCTAGCATACAGCAGGGCAGGGTTGGGGAGGGGTGCTGGGGGGGCTGGATCGTGGGAAAGAAAGACAGCCCTGCAGAAGGAGCTGGGGGAGGGGGTTTGTGTTCTCTTTCGGGACAGTCCACCCCTGGATAGCACACACTCACCCGTCCTGATGAGATTCCTCAGCAACTAAGCAGGGCCGCCAGTAGCCCAATGATCCAGGGCCAACAGCTTGGGACAGTTCTTGAAAGTAACTTCAACACATATGTTTGGTAGTGATCAGATAAAGATGATATAGATGTAGCTCAGACTCACAGCTCAGCTATGAGGCTGCCTGGGTTTGACTCATGCTGGGTGTTTACATATTCTTTCCAAACATTAGTGGTTTGTTTATAAAATGTGTATGGTAATAATACTCATCTTTGGAGTTGTGATTTTAGGGTGCAAATAAATTCACATCAAGTGGCTAGCATACTGCTTGTAAAATCGTAAAAAATTAAATTAGCTTAATGTGTTTTCATTATTAACTCAACTACTCCACATAAATGCAAAATCGCTAAGAGGAAAATAACTTGTTTGCACATTTAGATCCATGGTTTCCATATTTGGACAATTTATCTTGCTGATTCCAGTGGGTTGACAGACTCCATGAAAAAGAAGAATCTCTATGATGAGGTAAGTGAGAAAGAAGCAGACACACTGAAAGACTGGTCAGAGGGAATGAGATGGTCTGTCTTACACGAGTGAAAAGCTTAATATTTCTCCTAAAAACCAACCAACAGAAAAGCAAATACAAAAACGAGTCTTAATGCATCTGTGGCAAAGTTAAGTCCACTGGGTGCTGGGTAATGTATAGTGTACATTCCAGGAATGGTGCTGCCTTGGAAATTTATTATGTGTAACATTTAATAAAGGGAAGAGCTTAACAAAACACCCTGGAGACCTACGTTTTAATTGAGTATGTGCTTTGATGTCTGACTTAGGGCAAGTCACTGGAGTTCTGTCTCTTATTTCCATCTACTATAAAACAGGATTACAAGCACATTTGTAGCACTTTCAGACACTAAAAAATAAAGGGGGATGGTAGAGCATCTGAAAATATGGATTCATAAAAGAGAATGGCCAGGAGGTTTGCATGGTAATGCTGTCCAGAGTCCCTTTGGTTTTCAGCAGGAACACATATTTGGAAGGATCATGATGGAATTTAACCTGTAGATGTGGACACCTTCCCAGTATTGACTAATTGACACCACAATGTTTAGAGACTAGAAAGGATCACCTTTTTGTCTGTAAAATGATGTGCTATATACCATATAATTAATATACAGGTACATGCACACTGGCTTATCATTAAAACAAAACAAAATAAAGCAAAACAACAACAAATGGAAGTCATATTCATCCAACTTTGATCAAATATATACCTCTATGGTCAATGGAGCCTGTGTTTGATACTTTGTGTTGGCTTCTGAAATTGTCCTTATAAAAGGGTAAGCCAATGGAGAATGTTCCAGTGACTGGGAAAGTTATGTCTACTGTACATAATAGTGTGAGGGTGTTAAGTTCAGAGACTACTCATCACATTCCACTGGAGAGGCTCACTTCTACTTTACCATTCTAAAACAATTGTTGACAAATATTTGACTTTCCTCTCTATTCTTATTTGGGTTCCTAGCTCCCCATGCCATGCCCTTTAGCCAAGGATAATCTGGAGCTTACTATAATACTCAGGCTGGCCTCAAACTTGCAGAAATCCTCCTTCCTCAGCCTCTCAAACAATGGGATTAAGGGCATGAGCCATCACATTTTGTTACTGGTTCCTCAATCTTGATTTTTTATCTAAATAACTCTTGTTAGCATGATACTTTCTTCCAAGTTGGATACATGCTTCAGAATCTTCTAAAATTTTGTCACACATAGTCACTGAAAGTTATACGTAGACTTGCAATATATGGAACTTATATTCATTTAAATATTTTGTAAGGAAGATATTTGGAACCCCAAAGGCATTAGATGCTTAACAGATTTATATGATTGTATAGCTAAGTTCTTTTTTTTTTTAGTTTTTTTTTATTGATAAAAGGAGGATAAAGAAAAGAAAAAAAAACAAATTTCCACCTCCTCCCACCAGCCTCCCATTTCCCTCCCCCTCCTCCCACTCTTCTCCCCCTCCTCCCACTCTTCTCCCCCTCCTCCCACCCCTCTCCCCTTCCCCCCACTCCTCTCCCCCTCCCTTTCCAGTCCAAAGAGCTGTCAGGGTTCCCTGCCCTGTGGTAAGTCCTAGGTCCTTCCCCCTCCATCCATATCTAGGAAGGTGAACATCCAAACTGGCTAGGCTCCCACCAAGCCAGCACATTGCGTAGGATCAAAACCGCGTGCCAATGTCCTTGGCGTCTCATCAGCCTCATTGTTCGCCATGTTCCGAGAGTCCAGTTTTATCCCATGCTTTTTCTGGTAACAGTCCAGCTGGCCTTGGTGAGCTCCCAGTAGATCATCTCCACTGTCTCAGTGGGTGGGTGCACTCCTCGTGGTCCCGACATCTTTGCTCATGTTCTCACTCTTTCTGCTCCTCATTGGGACCTTGGGAGTTCACTCCAGTGCTCCAGTGTGGGTCTCTGTCTCTATCTCCATCCATCGCCAGATGCGAGTTCTAGGATGATATGCAATATTTTCGTCAGTGTTGCTCTAGGATAGGGTCATTTCAGGTTCCCTATCCTCAGCTGCCCAAGGAACTAACTGGGGACCTCAGCTTGGGCACCTGGGAGCCCCTCTAGAGTCAAGTCTCCTGCCCACCCTAAAGCGGGTCCCTTAACTAAGAATTGTGGTTCCGTGCTCCCCTATCCAACCTTCCTTTATCCCGATCCTCCTGTTTCCCCAAGTCCCCCCTCCTTCCCTTCTACCTTTTCTCTCCCCATCTCCCCTAACCTTCATCCCACCCCACCCCCAAGATCCCACTTTTCTCCCCGGCAATTTTGTCTACTTCCCTTATCCAAGAGGATAACTATATGTTTTTCCTTGGGTTCACCTTCTTACTTAGCTTCTTTAGATTCGCCTATTGTAGACTCCTTGAGCCCTATTTATGGCTAGAAACCAATTATGAGTGAGTACATCCCATGTTCATCTTTTTGGGTCTGGGATACCTCACTCAGGATAGTGTTTTCTATTTCCATCCATTTGCATGCAAAATTCGAGAAGTCATTGTTTTTTACCGCAGCGTAGTACTCTAGTGTGTATATATTCCATACTTTCTTCATCCATTCTTCCATTGAAGGGCATCTAGGTTGTTTCCAGGTTCTGGCTATTACAAATAATACTGCTATGAACATAGTTGAACAAATGCTTTTGACATGTGATAGAACATCTCTTGGGTAAATACCCAAGAGTGGTATTGCTGGGTCCAGGGCTAGGTTGATCCCGAATTTCCTGAGAAACCGAAACACTGACTTCCATAGTGGTTGCACAAGATTGCATTCCCACCAGCAATGGATGAGTGTACCCCTTCCTCCACAGCCTCTCCAGCAAAGGCTATCCTTGGTGTTTTTGACTTTAGCCAATCTTACAGGTGTAAGATGATATCTCAAAGTTGTTTTGATTTGCATTTTCCTGATCGCTAAGGAGGTTGAGCATGACCTTACGTGTCTTTTGGCTATTTGAACTTCTTCTGTTGAGAATTCTCTGTTCAGTTCAGCGCCCCATTTTTTAATTGGGTTAATTAGCATTTTAAAGTCTAGCTTCTTGAGTTCTCTATGTATTTTGGAGATCAGACCTTTGTCTGTTGCGGGGTTGGTGAAGATCTTCTCCCAGTCAGTAGGTTGCCTTTGTGTCTTAGTGACAGTGTCCTTTGCTTTACAGAAGCTTCTCAGTTTTAGTAGGTCCCATTTATTCAATGTTGCCCTTAATGTCTGTGCTTCTGGGGTTATACCTAAGAAGCGATCACCTGTGCCGATCTGTTGTAGGGTATTGCCCACTTTCTCTTCTATCAGATTCAGTGTTTTCGGGCTGATATTGAGGTCTTTAATCCATTTGGACTTGAGTTTTGTGCACGGTGATAGATATGGGTCTATTTTCATTCTTCTACAGGTTGACATCCAGTTGTGCCAGCACCATTTGTTGAAGATGCTTTCTTTCTTCCATTGTATACTTTTAGCTCCTTTATCGAAAATAAGGTGTTCATAGGTTTGTGGGATAAAGTCCGGGTCTTCTATACGATTCCATTGGTCGACTTCTCTGTTTTTATGCCAGTACCACCCTGTTTTCATTACTGTAGCTCGGTAATAGAGTTTGAAGTCAGGGATGGTAATGCCTCCAGAAGATCCTTTATTGTATAGGATTGTTTTGGCTATCCTGGGTTTTTTGTTTTTCCATATAAAGTTGATTATTGTCCTCTCCAGATCTGTGAAGAATTTTGATGGGATCTTGATGGGGATTGCATTGAATCTATAAATTGCCTTTGGTAGAATTGCCATTTTTACTATGTTGATCCTCCCAATCCAAGAGCAAGGAATGTCCATCCATTTTTTGGTATCCTCTTCAATTTCTTTCTTCAATGCCTTAAAGTTCTTGTCAAATAGGTCTTTCACTTCCTTGGTTAGATTTACCCCAAGATATTTTATGCTGTTTGTGGCTATCGTGAATGGAGAAGCTTCTCTGATTTCCCTCTCTGCTTCCATATCCTTTGAGTATAGGAGGGCGACTGATTTTTTGGAGTTGATCTTGTATCCTGCCACATTAATAAAGCTGTTTATCAGCTGTAAAAGTTCTTTGATGGAATTTTGGGGGTCGCTTATGTACACTATCATATCATCTGCGAATAACGAAAGTTTAACTTCTTCCTTTCCAATTCGAATCCCCTTGATCCCCTTATGTTGTCTTATTGCTATTGCTAGAACTTCCAGCACTATATTGAAGAGGTATGGTGAAAGTGGACAGCCTTGTCGTGTTCCTGAGTTAAGCGGGATGGCTTTGAGTTTCTCTCCGTTTAATTTGATGTTAGCTGTCGGCTTGCTGTATATAGCTTTTATTATATTTAGGTATGACCCTTGTATCCCTAATCTCTCCAAGACTTTTAACATAAATGGATGTTGAATTTTGTCAAATGCTTTTTCAGCATCTAATGAAATGATCATATGGTTTTTTTCTTTCAGTTTATTTATATGCTGGATTACATTGATAGATTTTCGTATGTTGAACCAGCCCTGCATCTCAGGAATGAAGCCTACTTGATCATAATGGATAATTTTTCGGATGTGTTCTTGGATTCGGTTTGCCAGTATTTTGTTGAGGATTTTTGCGTCGATATTCATGAGTGAGATCGGCCTGTAATTCTCTTTCCTGGTTGAGTCTTTGTGTGGTTTTGGTATCAGAGTAACTGTAGCTTCATAAAAGGAATTTGGTAATGACCCTTCTGTTTCTATATTGTGGAATACATTGAGGAGTATAGGTATTAGGTCTTCTTGGAAGTTCTGGTAGAATTCCGCATTGAACCCATCTGGCCCTGGGCTTTTTTTGGTAGGGAGGTTTTTGATAACAACTTCTAGTTCTTCGCGACTGACAGGTCTGTTTAGATTGTTCACCTGGTCCTGATTTAATTTTGGTAAATCGTATTTATCTAAAAAAGCGTCCATTTCTTTTACATTTTCCAGTTTAGTGGCATACAAGCTTTTGTAGTAAGATCTAATGACTCTCTGAATTTCCTCTGTGTTTGTGGTTATGTCCCCCTTTTCATTTCTGATCTTATTAATTTGCAAATTTTCTCTTTGCCGTTTGACTAGTTTGGATAGGGGTTTGTCAATCTTGTTGATTTTCTCCAGGAACCAGCTTCTTCATTCATTGATTCTTTGGATTGTTTTCTGTGTTTCTATTTTGTTGATTTCAGCCCTCAGTTTGATTATTTCCAGTCTTCTACTCCTCCTAGGTGAGTCTGCTTCTTTTTTTTCTAGAGCTTTCAGGTGGGCTGTTAAGTCTCCAATATGTGCTTTTTCTGTTTTCTTTAAGTGGGCACTTAGTGCTATGAACTTTCCTCTTAGGACTGCTTTCATAGTGTCCCATAAGTTCGAGTATGTTGTTTCCTTCTTTTCATTGAATTCAAGGAAGACTTTAATTTCTTTCTTTATTTCTTCCATAATCCAGGTATGGTTCAGTAGTTGACTGTTCAGTTTCCATGAGTTTGTAGGCTTTCTGGGGGTAGCATTGTTGTTGAATTCTAACTTTAATCCATGGTGGTCTGATAAGACACAGGTGGTTAGTAATATTTTTTTGTAGCTGTGTAAGTTAGCTTTGTTACCTAGTATGTGGTCAATTTTCGAGAAGGTTCCATGAGCTGCAGAGAAAAAGGTATATTCTTTCCTCTTTGGGTGGAATATTCTATAGATGTCTGTTAAGTCCATTTGCTTCATTACCTCCATCAATTCTCTAATTTCTCTGTTAGGTTTCTGTCTGATTGACCTGTCCATTGGTGAGAGAGGAGTGTTGAAGTCTCCTACTATTAGTGTGTGCGGTTTGATGGCTGCCTTGAATTTTAGCAATGTTTCTTTTACATACGTGGATGCTTTTATATTAGGGGCATAGATATTCAGGATTGAGACTTCTTCCTGATTAATTTTTCCTGTTATGAGTATAAAATGTCCCTTTCCATCTCTTCTGATTGATTTAAGTTTGAAGTCAACTTTGTTAGAAATTAGTATGGCCACACCTGCTTGTTTCTTAGGTCCATTTGCTTGATAAGCCTTTTCCCAGCCCTTTACTCTGAGTAGGTGCCTGTCTTTGTGGCTGAGGTGTGTTTCTTGTAGACAGCAGAATGTTGGATCCTGTTTTCGTATCCAGTCTCTTAGCCTGTTCCTTTTTATAGGTGAGTTGAGCCCATTGACATTAAGTGTTATTAATGACCAGTGGTTGTTAACTCCGGTCACTTTTTTAGTAGTAGGGTTTGTGTGTTTCCCTTCTTTGAGTTGCGCTGGTGAATGGTCTCTAGATGTCTGAGTTATTGAGGTCTTTGTTGGACTCCTTGGTTAGTGATTTTCCTTCTATTATTTTCTGTAAGGCTGGATTTGTGGCTATGTATTGCTTAAATTTGTTTTTATCCTGGAAAATTTTGTTTTCTCCATTTATGGTGAACGAAAGCTTGGCTGGATATAGTAGTCTGGGCTTGCATCCATGATCTCTTAGTTTTTGCAGTACATCTATCCAGGACCTTCTGGCTTTCATGGTTTCCATAGAGAAGTCAGGTGTAAGTCTGATAGGTTTACCTTTATAAGTAAGTTGGCCTTTTTCCTTTGCGGCTCTTAATATTCTTTCTTTATTCTGTATATTTTGTGTTTTGATTATTATATGGCGAGGGGATGTTTTTTTTTGATCCAGCCTATTTGGGGTTCTGTATGCCTCTTGAACCTTCATAGGTACATCCTTCTTCAGGTTGGGAAAGTTTTCTTCTATAATTTTGTTAAGTATATTTTCTGGACCGTTGAGCTGCACTTCTTCTCCTTCTTCTACTCCATTTATTCTTAGGTTTGGTCTTTTTATTGTGTCCCATATTTCCTGAATGTTTTGTGATGAGAGTTTGTTGGACTTGCTGTTTTCTTTGATCATTTATTTTCTCTATGTTATCCTCAGACTCTGAGATTCTTTCTTCTATCTCTTGTATTCTGCTGGTTATGCTTGTTTCTGTAGTCTCTATTCGTTTACCTAGGTTTTCCATGTCCAGCCGGCCCTCTGTTTGTGTTTTCTTCTTTGCCTCCATTTCATTTTTCAAATCATGAACTGTTTCCATTATCTGCTTGATTGTTTTTCCTTGCTTTCCTAGGGTATCATTCACTGATTTACTCAATTCCTCGAACTTTCTGTTATACTTCTCCTCCATTTCTATAAGGGCGTTTTTTATATGCTGTTTAAGGGTGTCAATCCCTGTCATGAAGTCAGCTTTTTCTCCTTCTTCTTGATTAAGGTGTTCATGTCCTCCTGTTGTGAGGTCGCTGGCTTCTGGTGGTTTCGTGTTGTTTTTCAGATTGTTGGGTGAATTCTTGCATTGGCGTCTCCCCATCTCTTCCTCCCAATATTCTCCTATGGATCTTCTTTTACAGGATCAGGTCTTCTTGCCAACTGATGTACCTTCCCAGTGATGTTTCTCCTGGGGTCCAGTTCGGATCTCCTTGCTGCTTGGTTAGCTCGCAAACAAAGGGCCCACCCTGCTTGCTGCAGGCAGGTTATGGAGACAAAGGAGCTACCACCTTCCCCTTTGCACTCACCTTCGGGTTCAGTCCCAGCGCCCAGGCAGGCTGAGCATGGAGGCGCTCTGCCCCAAGAAGGGAGGGATGGAGGGAGACAGGGGGTAGGGGGATCTGGATGTAAGCTGGATGGGATAGGAAGAGAGAGGAGGTACCGGGCAGTGTAGCCCTGTAGGTTGATCAGGAAGTGTAGGCGGGCTGTTCCCGGGTGCCGCAGCACTCACTCACCACAATAATGTCTCACTAGGTGCCCTGATCACAACTCCATGCTGCTTGGTTCGCTGGCAGACAAAGGGCCCACCCTGCTTGCTGCAGGCGGGCTCTGGGGACAAAGAAGCCCCCGAGCTCCCCTTTGCCCTACGCTTTGGGTTAGGACTGATTGTATAGCTAAGTTCTTAAGGCTCTATGTCTGTGTTAGCCAAAATTTTATGCAATGAGCCTCATACCAAATGTTTTTATTTCTGTGGGTTTCAATCTATCTTTCATGCTCCTGATGGACTCATTGAGCCAACACCAATTGATTGCTTATACAGATGTAGACTTCCTGAGTCTGAATCTGTATTATAGTAAGAGGGCACCTGATGTACGGACACACCAGAGTGTGAACTGAATGGCTTTAAGGTTTCATGGTGTGGGACAATTCTGTTTTCTTTCAATTATGTTTTAAATAAATGCTGATTGGCCAGTAGCCAGGCAGGAAGTATAGGCAGGACAACCAGATAGGAAGTAGAGGCGGGCCAAGGAGAACAGGAGAATTCTGAGAAGGATGAAGCCCACTCCTCCCCAGTCCTGTCCCAACCACAGAAGAATGAAGATGTGATTGCCCTGCTCAGAAAGCTATCGAGCCATGTAGCTAAAACAGATAAGAATAATGGGTTAATATAAGTTATAAGAGTTAATAAGAAGCCTAAGCTAATGGGCCAATCAGTTTATCATTAATACAGATCTCTGTGTGATTTCTTTGGGGCTAAATGGCTATGGGACCTAGTTGGAGGACAGAAACTAGGAAGGACAGAAACCCAGTTAACAGTTTCACAAGGAAAATATCATACTTTGCTCCCCTCAAGTATGCACACATAATATGCCGTGTCTAAGAGGCACAGGAACACTTTCAAGCTACTCAAATTCTTCAGAGTCTTCCAGCATCTTTAATTTTCATTTTTAGGTCTAAGAAAGACATAGTTTTAAGTAAGAAGGTTTCCATAGAGCAGTTTTTTTGAATTCATCAATTTTAGCCCCTGTATGCACAGAACACTGGTAGGTAGTTAAATAACTGGACCAGTGATGGGAAAAACCAAAGTCTTAAGCCCTTTAGTACAAATCTAGGCTCCTGCCTTCTCAATACTTACATTTTCAACAATTTCTTGCAATCCTTCCACTTTCATAAAGCTGAGGTTGCTTGATTTCTGACAAAGGAAATTTCCATCCAAACCTCTTGCCATCTTTTGTAGTATACTGGACCCAACAATGATGCTAACAGTCAGATTAAGACAAATTTCCAAAACTTCAATCACTTAAGTCAATTCTGCCTTTTGCATATTTTTGTGTCAAAAATCCCAGAATTGATGAGAGAGAAGGATTTTCACTCTGTGAAAAGAAAAACAGATCTCTATGCAGAATTTATTAGATGAGACTAGCTTTGTTTTCAAGAAGGAGTACCCAGGATGCGATGTCATGTGTTTCTAGTTGGTATGGGCTCCTCTATATTTCTCTTTTTACTTATTTCATGTTTTTATGTAGTATTAGAGGTTAATTCCAATGTCTGTGTTCCTTCTAGAATACAAAGTCAAATACATGCCCATTTTGACACAATACAGACAGGAGACTTTTTAGCTTTTGTTATTATCTATTTTTGCTGTCATTTTAATGACAGCCCATAAGAGGAAACTTGCAAAAAGCTTTAATATTTTGGCATATGTTCTTATGTGGAATTTTATCATATGAAAAATTCTGTAATTCTATATTTCTGATGAAATAGGATTTCAAGAAATATAACATACCAAAAAGAATCACTGAAATGAGTGACATGAGTTTAGTGCTTGAGTAGTCACTTTAGTATACACTCTTATATGTGTAAAATGACCTAGGCAAAAGTGTGACCTGCCTTTATTCACTTCATTGATGTACAGATGTCAATATAGAGGCAGGAAAGATGTTAGATTCTTTTACATCACCCTCCCTTACTTTTTTCCCTCTAATACCCTTCATTCACTACACATCACTTGCTCTCTCACTGCTAAATACAACCTGCTCAGTCTTATAATGTTACTTGTGTGTATATGATCTAAGGGCCTATCATTTGGTATTGTATAACCAAATGGGAGACTCTTTCCCAGAAAAGACGATTTTTCCTGCTCTCAGCACTCTCCAGTAGACTATGGTTCTTTGTCTAGGGTTGAAGCCATATGCAATATCTTTTTCTTTTATATCTTGAGGAGAAGCAGTGGGGGTGTAGAGACTGAGTCCAGGATTTTGTACATATTTGACTACTGAACCACATGCCCAGCCATTTAGTTTATTTGTTTGGTTTTGTTTTTTTGAGACAGGATTTCTCAACATAGAATTTCTCTACATAGGATTTCTCTGGCTGTCCTGGAACTCACTCTGTAGACCAGGCTGGCCTCAAACTCAGAGATCTACCTGCCTCTACCTCCCAATTTCTAGGATTAAATTAAATTGTTGGGTGATGGCATGCAACACCATTACTTGGTGCAGCCATTTATTTTAAGGTTTAAAAAATCAGCAACTTGCCTGGTGTGGTGGCACACAGCTTTAATTTCAACACTTAGGAAACAGAAGCAGGTCAATCTCTGTGAGTTAAATATATAGTGAGATACAGGATGCCAAGTCTGCATAGTGAGACCCTGTTTCAAAAAAAGAAAGGGATGAGGGGAGTGGAGGAGAGGAAAAAGGAAAGGTGATGTGGGATTGCCCTCTGTATGCTTTGAATACCATTGGTTAATAAAGAAACTGTCTTAGGCCTGCACAAGGCAGTACTTAGGTAGGTGGAGAAAACTAATCTGAATGCTGGGAGATGAGAGGCAGAGTTAGAGAGAAGCCATGTAGCCCTGCCGGAGAGAGACACTGGAACTTTACCAAGTACGCCAAAGCCTTGTGGCAAAACACAGATTAATAGAAATGAGTTAAATTAAGATGTAAGAGCTAGCCAATAAGAAGCTAGAGTTAATAAGCCAAACAGTGATTTAATTAATACAGTTTCTGTGTGGTTATTTTGGGTCTGGGAAGCCGGGAACAACAAGCACCCTCTTACTAGAGAAAGGGAAGGGGAGTGAAGGGAAGGAGGAGAGAGGAAAGGAGAGGAAAGGAAAAGAAAGGAAAACCAGCAACCAAACCCAAACCCCAGGCCCACAAATTCCATCTGAATTGCCTTAATATGTGTTTTTAGGTGATCATTCAAGTTATTGATTATAATCTTGAGAAGAGCAAGTGTTCACAATATTGAGGGGAAATGACATCTATTTCCTGTTTAACTCTGAGTGCTCTTGTTCTTATGTATATTTGCTCCCATCAATACACTCTTCCCTTAATCTCCATCCCAACTTGAGAACATCCAACTCACCTTTGCAGCTGATTCAGCCTCTTTGATAAGGAGAAAGCATCTCTCCCTCTTTAGTATTCTTTGTGTGTATGGTTCTTTATTTCTATGTCTACCTTCCACAAATGAACACTTCTTAAGTTTAGAGACTACCCTTCCTCTAGGCAGTATCTTGTTCTGTGACTGCTCAGATCATGTATGTTTTCATGCCACAGAGAAGGTAAAACTATAGACAGCTAAGTTCACTGATAGCTTGTTCTTTCTGGAAATCAAATAGCCCTTTTAGTTATCTGGTAAGCTTAGTATCCAATGCATGCTTTTGGTGTCTTCTCCAATACTCTTTGTTGTATATCTCTCTTCCTGTTGTGTTCTAACACAACAGCAATTCTATTCATTTCATTCTACTGGAAACATTTTTAGAGATTCTGCCTGCTTTGTCTTTCCTCCAACCTAATGTCTCCTTTCCTCAGTGTGGTTGAGATTTCTTCTATACCTCACTTCAGGTCTCCTGTTTTCTGAGTTGTCTTGTTTCTTCTTTACTACTTGCTTAGAGGAGTACATTGCTTAGGCTTAAGGCATTCCTAAGAATGAGTGCACCAGATGTGGATATTTTAAGACATCACATGATCCTCATTTGATAGCTTTGTTGTACTATGGGATCCTATGCTGGAGGTCATTTCCCTCCTAAAGGTGAAGAGATAGCTTCTGTATCTGATCCGGTGTTGTTATTCATAAATCTAATAGAATTTTTGCTGTTTGTTCTTTGAATGACATTGTTCCACTCCCTCCCCTTACTGAATACTTTGTTGAGCTTCATAATGAGTTTGTTGATGTGGGAGTCCCCTTTTTAGGTTACTTGTATTGGTTAATGGATAAAGAAACTGCCTTAGCCTGATAGGGCAAGACTTAGGTAAGTGGAGAAGACAGAACTGAATTCTGGGAGGAAGAAAGCAGAGTAGAGAGACACCATAGATCCGAGACAAACACTGGAAATTTTACCTGGTAAGCTACTTCCATGTGGCCATACACAGTATGATAGAAATGGGTTAAATTAAGATGTAAAAATTAGCCAATAAGAAGCTAGAGCTAATGGACCAAGCAGTGATTTAATTAATACACTTTCTGTGTGGTTATTTCAGGGCTAAGCTATCCAGGTGGCCTGGATGAACAAGTGGCCCACTCCTTCCAACAATTGGCACCCAATGTGATTAACAGTGCCCCCAAACGGCAGGAAGCAGTATGGACAAAACTATGCCCATATTCAGAAATATTGTTTATAAATGTTCTTTTATATTTAAAGGGGGTATGATATAGATATGAATAATTTGCATTAGTATGGATCTTGGTTTGTTGATATAAATTTAAGGTTAATTTGTTATATGTATTTCTGATCTTGATTAAGGTATTGTGTTGTGAAGCTCATTTAAAAATGTAATGTATAGACACTTCCTGATCAACCTACAGGGCTCTGTTTCTCTTCCCCCTCCCTTCCCTGGTGGCAGAGAGCCTCCCTGCTCTGCATGCTTGGGCGCTGGGTCCCAACCCCAAGCGTAGGGTAAAGGGGAGCTCGGGGGCTTCTTTGTCCCCATAGCCCGCCTGCAGCAAGCAGGGTGGGCCCTTTGTCTGCGAGCGAACCAAGCAGCACGGAGTTTCATCAGGGCACCTAGTGAGACATCATTGTGGTGAGCGAGTGCTGCGGCACCCGGGAACAGCCCGCCTACACTTCCTGATCAACCTACAGGGCTACACTGCCGGGTACCTCCTCTCTCTTCCTATCCCATCCAGCTTACATCCAGATCCCCCCACCCTCTGTTTCTCTTCCCCCTCCCTTCCCTGGTGGCAGAGAGCCTCCCTGCTCTGCCTGCTTGGGCGCTGGGTCCCAACCCCAAGCGTAGGGTAAAGGGGAGCTCGGGGGCTTCTTTGTCCCCATAGCCCGCCTGCAGCAAGCAGGGTGGGCCCTTTGTCTGCGAGCGAACCAAGCAGCACGGAGTTTCGATCAGGGCACCTAGTGAGACATCATTGTGGTGAGTGAGTGCTGCGGCACCCGGGAACAGCCCGCCTACACTTCCTGATCAACCTACAGGGCTACACTGCCCGGTACCTCCTCTCTCTTCCTATCCCATCCAGCTTACATCCAGATCCCCCCACCCTCTGTTTCTCTTCCCCCTCCCTTCCCTGGTGGCAGAGAGCCTCCCTGCTCTGCATGCTTGGGCGCTGGGTCCCAACCCCAAGCGTAGGGTAAAGGGGAGCTCGGGGGCTTCTTTGTCCCCATAGCCCGCCTGCAGCAAGCAGGGTGGGCCCTTTGTCTGCGAGCGAACCAAGCAGCACGGAGTTTCGATCAGGGCACCTAGTGAGACATCATTGTGGTGAGTGAGTGCTGCGGCACCCGGGAACAGCCCGCCTACACTTCCTGATCAACCTACAGGGCTACACTGCCGGGTACCTCCTCTCTCTTCCTATCCCATCCAGCTTACATCCAGATCCCCCCACCCTCTGTTTCTCTTCCCCCTCCCTTCCCTGGTGGCAGAGAGCCTCCCTGCTCTGCATGCTTGGGCGCTGGGTCCCAACCCCAAGCGTAGGGTAAAGGGGAGCTCGGGGGCTTCTTTGTCCCCATAGCCCGCCTGCAGCAAGCAGGGTGGGCCCTTTGTCTGCGAGCGAACCAAGCAGCACGGAGTTTCATCAGGGCACCTAGTGAGACATCATTGTGGTGAGTGAGTGCTGCGGCACCCGGGAACAGCCTGCCTACACTTCCTGATCAACCTACAGGGCTACACTGCCGGGTACCTCCTCTCTCTTCCTATCCCATCCAGCTTACATCCAGATCCCCCCACCCTCTGTTTCTCTTCCCCCTCCCTTCCCTGGTGGCAGAGAGCCTCCCTGCTCTGCCTGCTTGGGCGCTGGGTCCCAACCCCAAGCGTAGGGTAAAGGGGAGCTCGGGGGCTTCTTTGTCCCCATAGCCCGCCTGCAGCAAGCAGGGTGGGCCCTTTGTCTGCGAGCGAACCAAGCAGCACGGAGTTTCATCAGGGCACCTAGTGAGACATCATTGTGGTGAGCGAGTGCTGCGGCACCCGGGAACAGCCCGCCTACACTTCCTGATCAACCTACAGGGCTACACTGCCCTGTACCTCCTCTCTCTTCCTATCCCATCCAGCTTACATCCAGATCCCCCCACCCTCTGTGTCTCTTCCCCCTCCCTTCCCTGGTGGCAGAGAGCCTCCCTGCTCTGCCTGCTTGGGTGCTGGGTCCCAACCCCAAGCGTAGGGTAAAGGGGAGCTTGGGGGCTTCTTTGTCCCCATAGCCCGCCTGCAGCAAGCAGGGTGGGCCCTTTGTCTGCGAGCGAACCAAGCAGCACGGAGTTTCATCAGGGCACCTAGTGAGACATCATTGTGGTGAGTGAGTGCTGCGGCACCCGGGAACAGCCCGCCTACACTTCCTGATCAACCTACAGGGCTACACTGCCCGGTACCTCCTCTCTCTTCCTATCCCATCCAGCTTACATCCAGATCCCCCTACCCCCTGTCTCCCTCCATCCCTCCCTTCTTGGAGCAGAGTGCCGCCCTGTTCAGCCTGCCTGGGCGCTGGGACTGAACCCGAAGGTGAGTGCAAAGGGGAAGGTGGTAGCTCCTTTGTCTCCATAACCTGCCTGCAGCAAGCAGGGTGGGCCTTTGTTTGGAAGCTAACCAAGCAGCAAGGAGATCGGAACTGGACTCCAGGAGAAACATCACGGGGGAGTGACATCACTTGGAAGGTACATCAGTTGGCAAGAAGACCTGATCCTGTAAAAGAAGATCCATAGGAGAATATTGGAAGGAAGAGATGGGGAGACGCCAATGCAAGAATTCACCCAACAATCTGAAGAACAACACGAAACCACCAGAAGCCAGCGACCTCACAACAGGAGGACATGAACACCTTAATCATGAAGAAGGAGAAAAAACTGACTTCATGACAGTGATTGACACCCTTAAACAGCATATAAAAAACGCCCTTATAGAAATGGATGAGAAGTATAACAGAAAGTTCGAGGAATTGAGTAAATCAGTGAATGATACCCTAGGAAAGCAAGGAAAAACAATCAAGCAGATAATGGAAACAGTTCATGATTTGAAAAATGAAATGGAGGCAAAGAAGAAAACACAAACAGAGGGCCGGCTGGACATGGAAAATCTAGGTAAACGAATAGAGACTACAGAAACAAGCATAACCAGCAGAATACAAGAGATAGAAGAAAGAATCGCAGAGTCTGAGGATAACATAGAGAAAATAAACGCACTGATCAAAGAAAACAGCAAGTCCAACAAACTCTCATCACAAAACATTCAGGAAATATGGGACACAATAAAAAGACCAAACCTAAGAATAATTGGAGTAGAAGAAGGAGAAGAAGTGCAGCTCAACGGTCCAGAAAATATACTTAACAAAATTATAGAAGAAAACTTTCCCAACCTGAAGAAGGATGTACCTATGAAGGTTCAAGAGGCATACAGAACCCCAAATAGGCTGGATCAAAAAAAAACATCCCCTCGCCATATAATAATCAAAACACAAAATATACAGAATAAAGAAAGAATATTAAGAGCCGCAAAGGAAAAAGGCCAACTTACTTATAAAGGTAAACCTATCAGACTTACACCTGACTTCTCTATGGAAACCATGAAAGCCAGAAGGTCCTGGATAGATGTACTGCAAAAACTAAGAGACCATGGATGCAAGCCCAGACTACTATATCCAGCCAAGCTTTCGTTCACCATAAATGGAGAAAACAAAATTTTCCAGGATAAAAACAAATTTAAGCAATACGTAGCCACAAATCCAGCCTTACAGAAAATAATGGAAGGAAAATCACTAACCAAGGAGTCCAACAAAGACCTCAATAACTCAGACATCTAGAGACCCTTCACCAGCGCAACTCAAAGAAGGGAAACACACAAACCCTACTACTTAAAAAGTGACCGGAGTTAACAACCACTGGTCATTAATATCACTTAATGTCAATGGACTCAACTCACCTATAAAAAGGCACAGGCTAAGAGACTGGATACGAAAACAGGATCCAACATTCTGCTGTCTACAAGAAACACACCTCAACCACAAAGACAGGCACCTACTCAGAGTAAAGGGCTGGGAAAAGGCTTATCAAGCAAATGGACCTAAGAAACAAGCAGGTGTGGCCATACTAATTTCTAACAAAGTTGACTTCAAACTTAAATCAATCAAAAGAGATGGAGAGGGACATTTTATACTCATAACAGGAAAAATTCATCAGGAAGAAATCTCAATCCTGAATATCTATGCCCCTAATATAAAAGCACCCACGTATGTAAAAGAAACATTGCTAAAATTCAAGGCAGCCATCAAACCGCACACACTAATAGTAGGAGACTTCAACACTCCTCTTTCACCAATGGACAGGTCAATCAGACAGAAACCTAACAGAGAAATTAGAGAATTAATGGAGGTAATGAAGCAAATGGACTTAACAGACATTTATAGAATATTCCACCCAAATAGGAAAGAATATACCTTTTTCTCTGCAGCTCATGGAACCTTCTCGAAAATTGACCACATACTTGGTAACAAAGCTAACTTACACAGCTACAAAAAAATATTACTAACCACCTGTGTCTTATCAGACCACCATGGATTAAAGTTAGAATTCAACAACAATGCTACCCCCAGAAAGCCTACAAACTCATGGAAACTGAACAGTCAACTACTGAACCATACCTGGATTAAGGAGGAAATAAAGAAAGAAATTAAAGTCTTCCTTGAATTCAATGAAAATGAAGAAACAACATACTCGAACTTATGGGACACTATGAAAGCAGTCCTGAGAGGAAAGTTCATAGCACTAAGTGCCCACTTAAAGAAAACAGAGAAAGCACATATTGGAGACTTAACAGCCCACCTGAAAGCTCTAGAAAAAAAAGAAGCAGACTCACCTAGGAGGAGTAGAAGACTGGAAATAATCAAACTGAGGGCTGAAATCAACAAAATAGAAACACAAAAAACAATCCAAAGAATCAATGAATCAAGAAGCTGGTTCCTGGAAAAAATCAACAAGATTGACAAACCCCTATCCAAACTAATCAAACGGCAGAGAGAAAATTTGCAAATTAATAAGATCAGAAATGAAAAGGGGGACATAACCACAAACACAGAGGAAATTCAGAGAGTCATTAGATCTTACTACAAAAGCTTGTATGCCACTAAACTGGAAAATGTAAAAGAAATGGACACTTTCTTAGATAAATACGATTTACCAAAATTAAATCAGGACCAGGTGAACAAGCTAAACAGACCTGTCAGTCGCGAAGAACTAGAAGCTGTTATCAAAAACCTCCCTACCAAAAAAAGCCCAGGGCCAGATGGTTTCAATGCGGAATTCTACCAGAACTTCCAAGAAGACCTAATACCTATACTCCTCAATGTATTCCACAATATAGAAACAGAAGGGTCATTACCAAATTCCTTTTATGAAGCTACAGTTACTCTGATACCAAAACCACACAAAGACTCAACCAGGAAAGAGAATTACAGGCCGATCTCACTCATGAATATCGACGCAAAAATCCTCAACAAAATACTGGCAAACCGAATCCAAGAACACATCCGAAAAATTATCCATTATGATCAAGTAGGCTTCATTCCTGAGATGCAGGGCTGGTTCAACATACGAAAATCTATCAATGTAATCCATCATATAAATAAACTGAAAGAAAAAAACCATATGATCATTTCATTAGATGCTGAAAAAGCATTTGACAAAATTCAACATACATTTATGTTAAAAGTCTTGGAGAGATTAGGGATACAAGGGTCATACCTAAATATAATAAAAGCTATATACAGCAAGCCGACAGCTAACATCAAATTAAATGGAGAGAAACTCAAAGCCATCCCGCTTAACTCAGGAACACGACAAGGCTGCCCACTTTCGCCATACCTCTTCAATATAGTGCTGGAAGTTCTAGCAATAGCAATAAGACAGCATAATGGGATCAAGGGGATTCGAATTGGAAATGAAGAAGTTAAACTTTCGTTATTCGCAGATGATATGATAGTGTACATAAGCGACCCCCAAAATTCCACCAAAGAACTTTTACAGCTGATAAACAGCTTTAGTAATGTGGCAGGATACAAGATCAACTCCAAAAAATCAGTCGCCCTCCTATACTCAAAGGATATGGAAGCAGAGAGGGAAATCAGAGAAGCTTCTCCATTCACGATAGCCACAAACAGCATAAAATATCTTGGGGTAAATCTAACCAAGGAAGTGAAAGATCTATTTGACAAGAACTTTAAGGCATTGAAGAAAGAAATTGAAGAGGATACCAAAAAATGGATGG
The DNA here is from genome assembly GCF_037038515.1 of Microtus pennsylvanicus. Lineage (NCBI taxonomy): Eukaryota > Metazoa > Chordata > Mammalia > Rodentia > Cricetidae > Microtus > Microtus pennsylvanicus. Next base: position 125,635,047 of record NC_134601.1, on the reverse strand, counting down.
ACATCCCTTGCTCTTGGATTGGGAGGATCAACATAGTAAAAATGGCAATTCTACCAAAGGCAATTTATAGATTCAATGCAATCCCCATCAAGATCCCATCAAAATTCTTCACAGATCTGGAGAGGACAATAATCAACTTTATATGGAAAAACAAAAAACCCAGGATAGCCAAAACAATCCTATACAATAAAGGATCTTCTGGAGGCATTACCATCCCTGACTTCAAACTCTGTTACAGAGCTACAGTAATGAAAACAGGGTGGTACTGGCATAAAAACAGAGAAGTCGACCAATGGAATCGTATAGAAGACCCGGACTTTATCCCACAAACCTATGAACACCTCATTTTCGATAAAGGAGCTAAAAGTTTACATTGGAAGAAAGAAAGCATCTTCAACAAATGGTGCTGGCACAACTGGATGTCAACCTGTAGAAGAATGAAAATAGACCCATATCTATCACCGTGCACAAAACTCAAGTCCAAATGGATTAAAGACCTCAATATCAGCCCGAAAACACTGAACCTGATAGAAGAGAAAGTGGGCAATACCCTACAACAGATGGGCACAGGCGATCGCTTCTTAGGTATAACCCCAGAAGCACAGACATTAAGGGCAACATTGAATAAATGGGACCTACTAAAACTGAGAAGCTTCTGTAAAGCAAAGGACACTGTCACTAAGACACAAAGGCAACCTACTGACTGGGAGAAGATCTTCACCAACCCCGCAACAGACAAAGGTCTGATCTCCAAAATATATAGAGAACTCAAGAAACTAGACTTTAAAATGCTAATTAACCCAATTAAAAAATGGGGCGCTGAACTGAACAGAGAATTCTCAACAGAAGAAGTTCAAATGACCAAAAGACACTTAAGGTCATGCTCAACCTCCTTAGCGATCAGGGAAATGCAAATCAAAACAACTTTGAGATATCATCTTACACCTGTAAGATTGGCTAAAGTCAAAAACACCAAGGATAGCCTTTGCTGGAGAGGCTGTGGAGGAAGGGGTACCCTCATCCATTGCTGGTGGGAATGCAATCTTGTGCAACCACTGTGGAAGTCAGTGTTTCGGTTTCTCCGGAAATTCGGGATCAACCTACCCCTGGACCCAGCAATACCACTCTTGGGAATTTACCCAAGAGATGCTCTATCACATGTCAAAAGCATTTGTTCAACTATGTTCATAGCAGTATTATTTGTAATAGCCAGAACCTGGAAACAACCTAGATGCCCTTCAATGGAAGAATGGATGAAGAAAGTATGGAATATATACACACTAGAGTACTACGCTGCGGTAAAAAACAATGACTTCTCGAATTTTGCATGCAAATGGATGGAAATAGAAAACACTATCCTGAGTGAGGTATCCCAGGCCCAAAAAGACGAACATGGGATGTACTCACTCATAATTGGTTTCTAGCCATAAATAGGGTTCATGGAGTCTACAATAGGCGAATCTAAAGAAGCTAAGTAAGAAGGTGAACCCAAGGAAAAACATATAGTTATCCTCTTGGATAAGGGAAGTAGACAAAATTGCCGGGGGGAAAATGGGATCTTGGGGGTGGGGTGGGATGGGGGTTAGGGGAGATGGGGAGAGAAAAGGTAGAAGGGAAGGAGGGTGGACTTGGGGAAACAGGAGGATCGGGATAAAGGAAGGTTGGATAGGGGAGCACGGAACCACAATTCTTAGTTAAGGGACCCACTTTAGGGTGGGCAGGAGACTTGACCCTAGAGGAGCTCCCAGGTGCCCAAGCTGAGGTCCCCAGTTAGTTCCCTGGGCAGCTGAGGATAGGGAACCTGAAATGACCCTACCCTAGAGCAATACTGACGAATATATTGCATACCATCCTAGAACTTACATCTGGCGATGGATGGAGATAGAGACAGAGACCCACACTGGAGCACTGGACTGAGCTCCCAAGGTCCCAATGAGGAGCAGAAGGAGTGAGAACATGAGCAAAGATGTCGGGACCACGAGGAGTGCACCCACCCACTGAGACAGTGGAGATGATCTACTGCGAGCTCACCAAGCCCAGCTGGACTGTTACCAGAAAAAGCATGGGATAAAACTGGACTCTCGGAACATGGCGAACAATGAGGGCTGATGAGACGCCAAGGACAATGGCACGCGGTTTTGATCCCATGCCATGTGCTGGCTTGGTGGGAGCCTAGCCAGTCTGGATGTTCACCTTCCTAGATATGGATGGAGGGGGGAGGACCTAGGACGTACCACAGGGCAGGGAACCCTGACAGCGCTCTGGACTGGAAAGGGAGGGGGAGAGGAGTGGGGGGAAGGGGAGAGGGGTGGGAGGAGGGGGAGAAGAGTGGGAGGAGGGGGAGAAGAGTGGGAGGAGGGGGAGGGAAATGGGAGGCTGGTGGGAGGAGGTGGAAATTTGTTTTTTTTCTCTTTTCTTTATCCTCCTTTTATCAATAAAAAAATAAAAAAAAATGTAATGTATAGTTAAGAAATGTAAGTTAATAGATAATCATCTATAATTGTCAAACTTGTAGTCATGTTAGTTAGATTTTTCTAGATGTATAGAAATATATTTCAGTTAGATAGGTATTCTTCAAATCTTTCAGAGACCTTCAAAATATGGCATTTAAAATGTTTTATAACTTAGGACTTTTCATGATGGTGAGACACATCTGCCCCTGGCAGCACCAATTACTTCAAATGAAAGAAGGACTTCAAAGAGGCTCCTTAGCCATTTGGGCAAGAAACTGCTCTTGCCTGGACTGCTTTACTGGACATGCAGTACCCACTGAGAGATGACTGGTGAATTTGCTTAAAGGTGAGATGGCCCTTTGCAGTTCCTGCTTCATGAAAGAGTCTGTGAGACATTTGTCAGGACACAGAAGAAAGTGACTGAACTGTATTTGAAATTTCCTGCTTCATGGAAAAGTCTGCTGGGTACTATGGTGGGTCTATAGGCTGAAGATAGATGCTCCAATGGTACAGAAGAACTTTGGGTGACTGTCTAGGCAGTGAGATGTCTCTGTCAATTCTAGAGTTTTGGAAGTTGCTTACAATGTACTTCCTGTTTACTTAGGTAATATTATATTCTTCTGGAGTCTTTGATGGAGTTGAAGAATAGATAGAGTTATAGTTTTTCTTAGTTATGTTAAAAGATAAAGCAAACAAATATTGTAACTGTAATTCTTGCTTAATACCTGTTATATGTAATTTTACTATGTTAAAGTTAAAACCTTCCTTTTTATTTAAACAGAAAAGGGGAGATGATGTGGGAGTCCTCTTTGTGTGTTACTTGTTTTGGTTAATGAATAAAGAAACTGCCTTGGCCTGATAGGGCACAACTTAGGTAGGCAGAGAAGACAGAACTGAATTCTGGGAGGAAGAAAGCAGAGTAGAGAGATGCCATGAATCTGCAGGAGACAAATGCTGGGAAATTTACCCAGTAAGCCACTGTCACATGGTGATACATAGATTAATAGAAATGGGTTAAATTAAGATGTTAGAATTAGCCAATAAAAAACTAGAGCTAATGGGCCAAGCAGTGATTTAATTAATACAGTTTCTCTGTGTCACTATTTCGGGACTAAGTTAGCCTGCCGGCTGGGATGAACAAACAGCCCACTCCTTCCAATAGTTTGTAGATGTAGTTAAACTTTGAATCCAATGCAAAGTGAGTAAGTGTTTCTTACTGGAGAAATCACATCTTTTGTTTCTTGGAATTCTGTTGGATTATTTAATTTTTTCCAATTTCTCTCTCTTTCTCTTTTTTCATTGTTCTGTACTTGGCTTCCTCCATTTAAATTTTGTGCTTCTTTAACTTTCTTTGCACTTTCCTTTTCTTTTCTAAAGCTATTCACATCAGATTTTTCTCATATTTCCATCTAACAATTGAAGACTTTCATTTCTATTACTTTTTTCATTTTTAAATTCTGAAAGTCTTCCTTTTTAATAGCACCTATTCTTGTTATTTCTCCAAATGTATCAACATGTGAACTTTCTTCTCATTATGCAGTCTTGTTGTGCACCAGTTATTTTTCTTTTATATCATCTTTGATATTTACATGCACCTTCCTCACAGGTTTGGAACCTTTTAGCTGCTGCATAAGAATGGGGGCCTGCCACTGGCAGAAAGTTCTGAGTTCGTGGTGAAATTGTTTGTTCTGGGTTTCTTTCAAGAGACATGTATATTATTGGGAAACTTCTGGGGCCGGGCTTTTAGGTATCCTTCTCTCAAGCCAGCAAGATTTCTCTGAGAAGACATTTACATTCCTGTCTCTTATCAGCACTATGAGATTCAGCACTCAAAGCTGTGTATGTGAAGCTAGCCCAAGTTGCCATGTTGGTGTCTCAGTATTTAGAAGAGACATGTTTATCAATTCAATTTATTTTAATGTAGGCTCCTTTTCCTCACCTGAAGTTTCCCAGTTGGGCACTGATTACAGAATGACCCTTTGCTTTGCATAGTATTATACTATGGTTAGTAGCATCTTTGACTTTTACTCAGTAGATACATGTAGCATACATTACTCCTGTTCTAACAAGCAAAAATGTCTCCATACTAAATATCTAACTATCTCCTGTAAGAAATGTTGCTCTGTGTTGAGAAGTACTGTTCTGTATCTACCAGATTGGAGGCACTCTGCCTCTTTCTTAAGAATAAGCATCCATTTTTATTCTGGCTTTAGTGAATGAACATTAGATCAGTACTTTCTCAGAGTATCTGGGGTTTTAACTGTTTCTTAAATAAACATTCCACTAACCCTTTTGTCATTAGCCTCACATTTGCACGTTTTTGTCGCTGTACCTGAGCCAATCAATTCCTGTGCCTCTGGGATTTCCATAATACCGGTTTTCCCTTAGCTTTTTCCATTGCTGATTTAGGTTCCCACTTTCCTGAGCCTGCTAAATCAATTAGCATATCCATCTGTTCACCAGCTGCTGAAATTCTGTTCCTATTATCTCCTTTTCCTTTGTTGTTCTGTGTTTCTGCCTTCCTTTAGCAAATGTCTTTACAGTCATCAGAGTTAAAGAAGGAGTTTAGGGAAGGGGAGAGTACACATATATATTCTTGCCCACTGTCCTTAATGAAAAGCCGTGTCCGTTATGTTCAAGTTGTAGAAATGCAGTCTGTTATGTAGCATAATTTTTGAGGACAGAATAGGGCAGAGAATGATAGCTTCAACATAGAAGGACTGCAATGAACCAAGAGGAACGCATACATTGCATCAACCATGTTCAAGATTTGGTGCCTTCTTATTGGATATCTGCTGAATAAATTAATATTGCCTACTTTGTATAATAGTTTTGGACTTGCTCGAATGATTTCAATCCAGTGGATTTAAGGTCTCCCAAGACCATCTAACACATCACATTCCTGTCAAATTAAGTTGTTGGTACAACAATAACATTTTATGGGGAGGAGTAGAAGCAGTCAAACAAGCCTATTCTTTAGCAATCGCTTTTGTCCTGTATAGGATTATTTAGTAGAGGAGTTTCTGTGTTCTCCATAATGTGACTTATACCAGCAAGGCACTAATCCCCATCTCATGTTCCAGGAGTGAGCTATTTAGTTGGTCTAAATCTTTCCTGTAAGAGAAAAGCAAAGGAGAACTGAGTCTCAGGGAAGCATCTGAGTGTGGTCCAAATGTGGTGGTCCATGTAATCTATCAATTCCAGTGATCATGGCTTCAGACTGTTGCTACTTTTTATGCGCCACCTCTCTTCCTGTCTACTATGAAGCAGGTTCTGTGTGTCCACTAATAATTCCTGGTTCTGTTCTTTCATAAGTTTATATTCCTATCAGATCAGTCAGAGGAAAGGTGGAAAGGTAAGCCTATTTTCTGTGGCACAAGTCTTTAACCAACCTAGGGAAAGATAACAAGATAGTTTAATGACTAGGTTATAATGACAAATACAAAGTGATAACTGGCCCAATTTTCACTTTATGCGAAGATGTAGTCATTCCCTGACTCATAAACGTGATTGACTTTACTTCTTAAACCTTGTCTTTCAAAAGAGAGAGGGAGGGAAGGAAAGGAGAGAGGAAGAGTGAGGGGAAAAAGGAAGATTGGAAAGATGGAGAGAAGGGGAGAGAGGGAGGGTTGAACATCAAAATCCTGTTTTGTAGGAAACTTCCTTCATAAACTGTTCTCATTTTCTGTAACTAGATAATACCAAATAGAATTTTAAGTGTCCTCCTATTAAGCTTTTTTACATAGCATTTCTAACATGTTTATAGCTCAAGTGTTACAAACATTATAGAAGTTATGGATGTCATCACAAACTATTTTAAGTCTGTTTCCCGACATGCCATAGAATCTCATGGCTGTCTTCCCAGTGGTGGATGTAGACAAATAACTAAATCAGTTCAACCAAATGCATCTTAACATTTGTGCTCACCTACACATTCCAAGTAGATTTCCTATCAGCTTGATTACCTTTGTGACTTCAATGAGAATACTGCTAACTTATTTTGAATATATAATATGAATAAGAATTAAATTTTTGTTTGATTAAGGATTTAGGCTTCAGAACTGTTATTGAAGCATAATCTGGCATCTGTTGACAGCTAAAAACCTAATGCTTAATGGAGCTGTCTTATTAGTTACTTATTTATGTATTTATTCACTGGTCCTAGCAAGTGAAATCAGGGCCTCACACAAACTAGGCAGGCACTCTATCGTTGAGCTACAACCTACCCTCATCACTCACATCTTTGAGATAGTTTAATATAGTCGAGCTGGCTTTGACTCAGTACATAGCTGAGGATAACTGTGGATTTCTGAGTACTGGAATTAGAGATATATATTACTACATGTGGTCCTCATCCTGATTAGTATTTAAGAAGTACGTCAAGATGCAAAATTCTTTAATTTTATCTTATTGTAGTAAAAGTCACATAATATAAAACATACATTTTAAATATTTTAAGTGTGAAGTTCTCCAATATTGAGTGTATTTACCTTTTTTGCTAATCATCATCTATATACAACTCAGGAACTTTTTTAACTTCCTTTTTTTTCAGTCTGGATTTATATATATATTTTTGTTTGTTTGTTTGGTTGGTTTTCTTTCTTTCTTTTATTCAAGACATGATTTCTTTGTGTGGCTTTGGAGGCTGTCCTAGAACTTATTCTGTAGACAAGGTTGCGTTTTCAACTTATTTTTTTTATTTACAATTCACCTTTATTTTTTACATCATTTCTATATACATTTTATATATTTATATATATCATAAATATATACTTGTGATTAAAAAGTTCATATAAAACCCAAGTACTACAAAGATGGAAAGAGACATACTGCAGAGGACTTAGAGCGTTTTCAACTTCTTAAAGTGAAACTTTGTGCCTACTAAACACTAACTCTCTACTTTCTCTTCCCCCAAGGACCTTGAAAACTACAATTCTTTCTCTTACTAGGAATTTGGTGATTGAAGGTACATGCTGTGGGTAGACTAAGCATACAGCATTTTTCTGTTTACAATCAATTTATTTTACTTACTTTTCTCAAGGTTAACCTTTGTTGTATCATGGATCAGAATTTCCACCTTTTGAAGTTTGAATAGTATCGAGTATGTATGCCGTGTTTTATCTATATATGTTTCAATGGGTTACTGTGAGGCTTTCACATTTTAACTATAGTAAATAATGTTGATAGGAGCGTGTGTACAAGTATCTGTTTAACTTCATTCTTTCAGTCGCTTTGTGCCCAGTGCAACTAGATGTGGATTTTCTAGGGCATCCAGCAATTCTATCTTTAACTTAAAAAAAAAAAACTTTACATAACAGCTGTTCTACTCAACAGTTTTACTAGCAGTGCATAAAGGCTACAATTTCTAACCATCATTACCAACACTTATTTTTCTGGTTTCCTTTTTTCTTTTCGAAATAACAGCCATCCCTACTGGTCATGAAGGAGTATATTATTTTGATTTTTATTTGCATTTCCTGAATTATTAATTAATAGTATTGATCTCTATTAGTGTGCTTAAGGTCTTTTTTGTTGTTTTTTGAGACGGTTTTTGTGTGTGTGTGTGTAGCTTTGGAGTCTGTCCTGAAACTCACTCCGTAGACCAGGCTCGCCTCACACAGAGATCTACCTGCCTCTGCCTCCCAAATACTGGATATTAAAGACCATCACTGCCCAGCTTGAGATTGTATTTTAATTAAAACATTTCTCCCTGCCCTTTCCTTCCTCCAAACCTTCCAATGTACTACTCCATGCTCTCCTTCAAATTTATGGTCTCTTTTCTGTGTGCTTATTAATCATTTGTTTATCTTCTTAGAATGATGTTTGCTCACATCCTTGGTGTATGTTTTAAATGAGTCTTGAGACTTTATCATTCAGTTGTCAAACTTCTTTTCTCCTTCTCCTGTTCATTTTCCTCCTCTGCCTCTACTGCTGCTGCTGCTGGATGTGTCTATGTGAGAAAGTGCACATGTGTGGTGTGGGTGTCCTCGGAGGTCAGAAGAGGGTGTTGGATTCTCTAGAGCCGGAGTTACAGGTAATTGTGATCAGCCTGATATGGGTGTTGGAATTGAAGCTCATATCCTCTGGAAGAACAACTAACATTCTTAACTGCTGAATCTGAATCAACTCTCCAACTACCCAGCTGTTCTTTATACATTCTTGATATTAACCCATATATATACATATCAAATTTTATCCCATTCTGTGGTTGCTTTTTTTTCTGTCATAGTGTTCTTTGATACACTAAAAGCTTGCAAAACTTTCATGTGATCTAAATTATTTTTTATTTTGCCTGTGCTTTCCATGTCACATTCAAAACATCACCACCAAATTTGTTGACATAAAGTTTTTCCACAGTGTTGTCTTCTAGGAATTTTACAGTTTTAGCACTTATGTTTATAGATTTTTTACCTATTTTCAGTTAATATTTTAATATGGCATAAGTCTATCACTTATACATCTAATAATTCTTTCCCATGTGGATATTCCAGTTTTTAAACACCATTTGTAGAAAAGAGCCTTCCCCCATCGAGCAATCTGACACCTCTGTTAAAACATTTACCACACATTACCAAACATTTACATGCATATTGAATAAAATACATATGCTTGTTTCATAGGATACATATTTCAATGTTGGTATGTATACTAGTACCACACTTTATTTATTATTGATATTTTGAAATAAGTTTTGAAGTCAGGAGTGTGAGACTTTCAACTTTGTTCATTTTAAAGACTGGTTATTCATGTCCTATGAGTTTTTATATTAATATTAAGACAAAGTTTTCTATTACTGCCACAATTGCTGTTGAATTTCTGTTAGTGTTTTTACTGACTACATTGATCACTTATTAATTATGAAGATGCTTTAATAATACTAAGTCTTCTAGTACAAGAGCATGGGGTAACTTTTCATGTATTTGTGACTTCTCTGATTAATTTCAACAATGACCTTACAAATTTTGTTGCAGGTATCTTTCATCTCCTTAGGTAAGTGTATTAAGTATTTTCTTTATCTTGATATTTTGTAAATAGATTTTTCTTAATTTCTGTTTTATATTATTAGTTGTGAGTTTATATGAACACAACTGATTTTTGTGTGATGGTTATTGGGCAACCTTGCTAAGTTTATTAATTCTAATCATGTGTGTGTGTTTAATTGTGTGTGTATGTAATAGTTAGGGTTTCCCCTAATGAAGTGGAAACTCCGTGGAATCTATGAGAACAACCCTAGAAAAGAATCCTAGCAATGAGTGTCATGGAACCTTAATTGACCTTAGCCAGAGATTCTCACCTTCCTTGGGAGAATATCCAAACTTCTCTCCTTTCCAAAGAAGCTGGGGTTTGCTAGAGTAAGTGATTCTATTGAAACTTCAGTAATCAGAATTTCCCAGGGACATGTAGACTATCAAAGCCCCCCCCAAGAGATTCTGTCACCCTGTCTACTTAGCAGGAATAAACTTCCCCTCTAATCGCACTCCTATCCTACTTAATAGAAAGGGCTTTAATATTTACAAAAGCAGAAATGATAACTACATGAAACAGCTCAAAGTTGCTTAGCAAAGTATACTTTTCATAGAAATCAAAGCTAAAATAAACGGAAACGTTATGATTGAAATGATTAACGTGAACTAACTATATTGTCTTATTTTTCGATATAGATAAAACAATCCACCCAAATTCAGTGAATCTACTGAAAAAAAATTACTGGTGTCAGGAAAAATATTGACAGTTCTCTTGAGGGGAGACAATTCACCTTTTACTAAGCTGAATACTGTCATAAGTAAAAAGTATGAAATAAGAATGTCTCAAAATAGCAACCTCTTACTTTTTCTTACATGCTTTATATCTTATGTCAAATATAGTTGATTTCCACAGCTGTATAGAGTTGGGTGCTGACATACTCCCTCAGCCAACGAAAGAAGGCTTTCATTAAACGCGACTAAGAAAAGCCAATGCGTGTTTTTCCACCCCACACTAGAGGATATATGTTTGAATAGTTTCTGATCTGATTTGGGCATTGAGGCACAAAAAAATGTGGGGAAAAAAAAGAATGTTTCTTACGCTATATAGATACTTCCATAAAGCTCTCCTGTGGCCTTCTTGTGGGACTAATTGCTTCTTTCTTGTTACTTCCAATGACATTTTATGAGAAGTGTTACATGAGAACTGATTTTATTATTGTTCATAGAGGATTACTGGGCCTCTGTTAGTTTAAAATGCCCTCGAGATCAGTGGCTGTGCCCCCATTGCCCTGTGACCCTTAAAGTCCTCACTTCCTTATTGTCAGAAATCTGCCAAATAGGGTGACAATACCTGATCTGTCTCAGTGACCTGACTGTCCTTGTCTTCCACCATCCTTAGAACTATTCCAACATCTTTTCCATACTGGTTTTCAGTTATGCTTTCAATTTACAAATGAATTCCATTCATATTCCACTCCCCAAAGTTGTGTTTCATTTGCTTGAAACAAAGCACATTGCCTGAGACATTCCTCTACCAATAACTTCATACTCCTCTTCCCATCACTGGCTTTCTTTCTGATATAACACAATAGGAGTCATGTAACATAAAAGCACAAAAAAATTTGCCCAAACATGGGATTTATAGTTAGTTCACTCTGGAACCACATTCCATCTCTACCACCCACTATGTGACCTTGGACAAGTGAATCCTCTTCTGGACACCTACTTAGCCATGATAAAGTGGATGCAATGTATAGGTAAGGAAATGGACGTGAAGATAACTTTGTTCTGAGTCACATAACCTTAAGAAGTAGAGAATATAGCACAGTTGGCTATCTTAATAAATGTTATGTAGAATTGGGTGGACAAGAAAAAAGCTAAAGCTGTAATCTTTAAGGAAACAACCGTCAGTTATATATGTCAGGGGAGGAGGACTTCTCTTTTAGCCACACTGTGTGAATGTACATTGATTTCCATGGTGTTTAGGAAAACTTTATTTCCTTCCCTACTGATCTTCCAATAATGACTGAATTAAGTAGTTGACACAGAAATTGTATGGCCTGTGAAGTCCCAAGTATTCACTGTCGGTGTGCCCCCCCCCCTGTTTTTTTGTCTTTTCAAGACAGGATTTCCCTGTGTAGCTCTGGCCATTCTGGAACTTATACTATAGACCAGACTGGCCTTGAACTCAGAGATCCACCTGCTTCTCACTCCTGAGTGCTGAGATCAAAGGTGTGTGCCACCACTGCCAAACTTCATTCTCTGGCCCTTTAGAGGTAAGGTTTATGAACCTTTATTCTAGACTATCAAAAATTGTGCTTTCAATTTCTTAAATCCATTGGTTGTTTTTATGAAATATGCCTAACAGTGTGTATTTAGCAGTAGATGTACCTATTTAGGTTATTGTTATATTAAACTTTCCCAGTGAGGCTTACGGAATTTCTCTATTAATTGTGTCACATCCTTACAAGTGGGTACTGACTTCTGCACTGACCATCCAATGACATGACACATGGAGAAGGGTAAATTGTATCAGGACTTTCATGCATGTTCCTACTGTTAGGGAAAAAAATCTCTCCACTGGCACAAAGAAATCCAATCAGGCCAGATTAAAACGCATCAAGTGCCCGGGTTTATTAGAGGGCACACTTGGGTGCCCGGAGAACATAACATGGAAAAGACAAACACACACACACACACACACACACACACACACACACACACTCGCACACTCGCACACACACATATACGCACGCATGCACGCACACAGGCACGCAAACCCAAACCATGTCTTACTTGTTCCAGTGCTACCCAAAATACCCTGTGGCAGTGGTTCTGACCTTCCACAGGGAGGGGTCAGTGCTTGGCAGGCTGGGAGTTGGAGGCCAAGCACTTGGCAGGCCAGGGTGAGACTTCCAACTCAATATTACACCTACCATGTCCATGTATCAACATAAGTGCCTATTATGAGTGAGCCGTGGTCAGATTTGTTCAACGGAAATGTCTATCTCAGCCTCAACCCGTGGTTTGCAAGTTACACTTGGAAGCCACAGTTCCTGCAGAAAACTGTGACTGTCTGGGTAGAAATTTCCTTTCTGCATTATCAGAAAATCCTATCTAACAACATGTGGTCTCCTTTCCTGAACTCAGGCGGTGGAGCCAATTGGCACAAATGATTATTATATTCTTCATTTCTCTACTGACCTTTCATCTTTTCTGTTGTTGTCAATTATCCTTGTGAAGCGTTACTCTTTTGGTGGGGGTGTGTATGTCACGAAAGCACGTTCGGCATCACATTGAAAATTATGGCCTCAAAGCCTTCTTAAATTACACTCAAATAGTATTTTCTTGGAAGTCATGATTTTTGGTTCCTCCTAACCTTTGCCACTGGGGATCAAATAGCACAGCTCAACGTTTCCGTTGCTGCATTTTATAATGGTGGTAATGTAAGAATTTACTGGAGACTTTTATACAGAAAGACAAAAGCATGCCACTTTATGAAGCTATTAAACACCATGGATTTTTCCACATGAGAGATCAAGCTTATTGTATTTCTCCAGTCTCATAGCCATCGCCCCCAGCCTAGCTCCATTGTATGAGATGGTGTGGTTGGCCCTGCCAGTCTCTAACCAGAAGTTGTTAACATCTTGACTGCAGCCCAGCCATCTTACCACAGCATAGTTGCAGAGACAACACACCCCGTCTATTTCCATGGCTTGTTACTGTGGGACACCTGGCCTAGAAGTAGGAAAGGTTATTAGGTTCCTTTTTGACAATAGTCGCTTTTCAACAGCTAACATTGCATTTTTTTTACAGCAGAGATTAAAGTTAAAAACATGACAAGCAGAAAGCAGTCTGCTTTTGTGTGCAGACATCAGACATTTGCAGCCAAAGAAGGCAGTAAGCTGCACGAGAAAAATTCGAACTTGAAACTCCCAGGGTTCGCCAATTAGATGCTTATCTCCTCTTTTATGGGCAAGGCTTTGTTTAAAGCAAAATTTCTAACAGGGAAAATATGGTTTCATTACCAAAATGCATTTGTTATGGAAATAACAGGCTAGTAAAACACACAAGGAAAATGATTAACATGAAAAAAGATTAAATAGTATACCTTTATGTTTGCAGGATCTTAAAAATTCAGAATGATACTCTTTGCATTGAGGGGCTGTGGTACTCATTAAGGCTCTCTTTGGGGTAATTTAAGTATTAGAATCAATCACGTTTTATGGAAATCCTGAAAACATTTCTTAGATTTGAAGGTTTGTGTTCTTAAAAAGTGAATAGTATTCTGAATCTGGAGGTATTTACTGTGTGGTTTTAGTCACTGATATAACTCTAAAAATATGTGACGCTGCCTATGAGATACAAATCATCCAACTGTCAAATGTCCTCATTCTTTCTTCAGTGGGAGGAGAGGCAATATTCTTTCTGATGGTGAGCATGTGGACACAAGAGTCACTGCAGCTACTTTGGGACATCCATGCGGATACTGCACCATGAGGCAACATCTAGCCACATACTGGAACGTGGTAATAAGGCCGAGGAGCCAGCTCAGTGGCTAAGAGTATTTACTTTGCAAGCATGGGGGCATGATTCTGAATCCCTAGCACATACATAAAAAGCTGAGCATGCCTATAATGGGGGACAGGGACATGTGGATCTAGAGAGCTTGTTGGCCAAAAGTGAGCTTCTATTTCTGTGAAAGAATCTGCAGCAAGGTAGTAAGAGGAAAGAGGCAGAGGAAGACACCTCTTTTGTTTGAACGAAAATGGCCTCCATAGGCTCATAGGATGGAATGTTTAATCCCTAGTTAATGAACTGTTTGGAGAGGATGAAAAAGTGTGGACTAGTTGGAGTAGGTGTGACCTTGTTGCAGGAAGTGTGTCACTCTGTGTAGACTTTTATGTTTCAAAAGCCTATGCCCCAGGCCTGCCACCGTTCCCTATCCCCCCCCCCCCCCCCCCCCCCGCCCCACCTCTCTGCCTGTTGTCCAAAGAATAGAATGTAGCTCTCGGGCACTTCTCCAACACTGTGCCTTCCTGCTATGCCACCACGCTCCCTGCCGTGTTAATAACAAACTAGCTCAGAAACAGTAAGCAAGCCCCCAGTTAAATGCTTTCTTTTAGAAGAGTTGCCTTAGTCATAGTGTCTCTTCACTGATGTGGGATTTTCTTTTGTGTATGTGTTCTTTTATTGGATAATGAATAATGCTGTTTCGGCCTTTGATTTAGCAGAGTAAAGCCAGACAGAAATCTGAACAGAGATTTAGAGAGAGTATGAGGAGTCAGACAGATGCCAAAACCTTACTCAGTAAGCCACAGCCTCGTAGTGATACACAGAATAGTAAAAATTGTTTAATTTAAGATATAAGCGCTAGCTAAAATATGCCAAAGTTATTGGCCAAATCGTGTTGTAATTATTACAGTTTCTGTGTGATTTTTCAGGTCTGGGCAGCCAGAAAACAAAAGAGCAGTCTCCAACAATACTTCACAGCGATATAAAAAGTGACTAAGAAAATACTTAATGTCCTATTTTGGGCTCCACATGTATACCAATGGGTATGAACAAACTCACATAAATGCACCATACATACCATGTATATGTATATCACACACATATGAAAAAATTAAATAAACGAATGGATAAATAAATAAGAAATGGCATAATACTGGTACAGAGACCATTCTCATTTAAGCGGGGATTTCAGAATTATTGATTATCTAGACAGTTTACTGAGGGTATGAAGATTCACAGAACACAAGGATCTACCCAGTGACCCCTGACACAAGTCATGTGCTTTTAATGTCCTTTCACAGTTACCCTGAAAACTACGTCCATCCTACTATGAAGCAGCAGGAAATCACACACTGGCCATGGTTAATTCTGATTTTGCCATCCTTGATCCACATAAATTTTCCCTAAAACTCCGAATTCACAGTCAAGGCCAATGGGAATACCTTTAAGCATAGGAAAGTGGAGGCAACCCTGATGTGGTGTTTGGTTCTAGATGGAGTCATTAGACCTATTGAGGATAACTGACTTTTAGTGACTTATATTTGCTGACAGAATGCTGTCAAGAGAATCAAGGTGTTGCAGGAAGGACTGGTGAATGGGAAATACAAGGCATTTTAAGGTTCATCTCCTGAAAGGAAAAAAAAAATTACAGCTCCAATAGAGTGAAGTGAAAGGAGACTTGACCCAATCTTCCAGCAAAGTTTGGACTGCACATAGTTTCAACACCTGCCATAAAATTCACAGTACCATAAGGGACTCGAAGTTTAATAACATGTGATTTTTTTTCCCTTAACTCTCTTTTTGCCTCTTGGTTGACATCTGCAAATAAGGAGAAGCATTGATTTTTGTTGTTGTTATTGTTGTTGCCATTTATTTTGCATTTTGATTTAGGAACACAAAGAAGAAATTACAAAGTACCAAATGTCTTAATTTAAATATACTGGAAATCATGTGGTCAACAAACCATCCAAATGTCAGTGCTGCTTGACTTATAGAAATACCCAGACCCCAGGTACCCAAGGACTCTAACATTAATTTTCTTTTGACTTCCTAGACATCCCTTACCAGCACCTATCTGGAGTCACGTAAGACCCAGAATTACTAACTTGTTCATCCTTCAAGCTTTCCTGATATCTATATGGTCAGTGTTTGGTCAACCTTGAATTCAGTACCCTTTTGCTCAGTCAGTGCCTCAGCCACTTTGGGATTATAAAGAGTTGCATTTAAGGAGAACCAAGTAGAAAATAAATTTTAATTTCAAAGAGAATCCTTGGTATATCTACATTGTAAATATTGTAGGATTTATGAAGTTCTGAGAAATATACTACATTACACAGTACAAGTTAATGCAATCAATGAAGTTTCACATGCCCTTTGGAGTGTTTGAAGCCAACATTTACACATACAATTTTAAATTGAGAAGAACTAAATAGGTATTATTATTCTGTTCTGAGTCTGCTAACGAATTCTCAAGAACGTAGCATGAATTGGTTGTCAAGGTAATGTCTGGGAAGGTGGCAGAAACTGTCACTAAGCCAAGTGAAAAAAATTAAACCTCACCATCATATTCCAGGAATTCTCCAGCAAAAAAAATTCTAGACACCTCTCAGAGTCCTTTTGTATGCTTCTCATTCAGTCTCGATTCTCTTTTCCTGTTGCCCTATAGATGACCAAACAAAGCAGAATGTTCTTAAAAATAAATGAATAAATAAATAAAACTCCCTCATTTAGAGAAGTTGAGCTCGGGGTCAGTGTTTATGGTTTTTGTTTTGGTTCGGTTTTTAACTCCCCACCTCTCTTTTCCATCTACAAATCTTTCTTTTTAATTTATATGCTCTGGGCTGATTCAAATTAGAGGAGTATTTTGGACTCAACAGAGGACACATGGTGGAATATCCTAAATTGGAAATGCATGTTTCATGATAACCGACATTTCCACTCTTGCTGGGCACTTCCAAGTGCTGTAAAGCACCTCTATGACATGAACTAATCCACAAACCCTCTGGGGACTCAGCAGAGAAACTGAGGCCATGAAAGTGATTACAGGGTCATTAAGCATAAATGGTGGAAAAGAAATTACATTTCAATTTTTTTTCATGTTTTACTTTCATATAAATTACATAAGACAATGGAAAGAAAAGACCATCTGGGTTTGGATTTCATAAAACGAGGCTCACATCTGCTTTGGTATGTCATATAAATATTCCCTCATTAGAGAGTTCAGGCAATGAAACACTTTTGGTCAAAAAAAGCATTAAGAGAAAAGAAGGGGAGATTGCATTTCATGGATGCTGATTATGTTTAAATCCTCAGTTCTAAAGACCAACCAGCAAACACCTCAGAGGATTGTATGTAACTTTATTTTTAGAAACCAGGACATCTTAGGCTGTGTCTACTTGGACTAAGTGCCTTGCTTTTTTTATTGGAAAAACAGCAGATTTACTGTGTCTTTTCCATTCAAATTAAGGGGCCTCATGCTCAACTCAGCTTTTCAAAAGGACTGGAATGGAAAGGCGAACATTTGTAAATAAGTTGTCTGACTCCATCAGCAGGAGCTGAATGTTGAACTACGTGGCTCTCCAGCAATACTTTTGCTTTCCCTTTATCTCGTCTATGAACTTTAGGCTTCATCTATCTTCAATTGGTCCCATCTCAAACTTTGTGGGATCTTAAGATTGTGGCAACAGGTCCAGACTTTGTTCTCTCTTTGATTCAAGCCCAAAGGAAAGACTTACAGGTACCACTTCACATCTTATCTGTTGGATTGGTTCTGTGCCAGTCTGGAGCTAATCATCAATCACAAGACCTTCAGAAGGTGGTAATCTGAAGGTTGATACCTAATCACATATCTATTACTGAATCAAGGAAGTCAGTAGTGTCTACATCTGACTATGAGGACCAAGCCTCCTTGACTCTTGACCCTTGTGGTCAGCAGTTTCTAAAATGGTTCCCAATGACACCCTTCTGGTATTTATGACTTTGTACAGCTCCTTCCCCTTAAGTGCAGGCTGAAACAAGACATTCACCTCTAGCCAGTAGAGGTTAGGAAAGTGATGGAATATCTCTTCAGTACATAAGAGACTGGTGTCTATCTTGTTAGACTCTTTCCATTGTTTTATTGGCTGGCACACATTGATGAAACAAACTGTTAAGTTAGATGAGACCATTTGACCAAGAACTGAGAGTGACAACCTTTTAATAGCCTTTGAGGTGTGATGATCTTTGATTTAGTCATCCTTAGTGAATTCAATCCCAGTAATAACATTTATGTGAAGTTAGAAACAGATTCATCCCCAGCTTAGATTTCAGATGAGACCCAGCTTCAGGCCAGCCACTTAATTGCTTCCTACCTTTTTGTAAAGAGAAGAAAACAAAAACACAGAGATATTAAACATCCCCAAAGAACACAGAGAGTCAACTATCTCTATGAAACAAGACTAGAAAGGGCAGAAAGTGCCATTGGCAGAACAATACTTTTTTTTTTACCTTAAGTGTAGTGAAATATGATCTTCTTTTAGCTTCTTCCTAGGTAATGTTGCAGCTTAAGTCTAACATGTTTCTCATAACACAGTCTGAGCACTATCGACTTGCTGGTGGTACTTTTATGAAAGCCTGTGGAACCGTTAGGAGGCAGGGCCTAACTAGGGAATAGATCTCTGGGAGTGTTTCTTTGAAGGTTATAGCCTCTTCTGGTTTTGGCCTGCTCTTTTTGCTTGCTGGTTCCTCACAACATGCAAAGCAGCCCCTGCCCCCTCATGCCACCTTGAGAGGCTACTCTATGTGCTCTTCTCCCTGTAATGGACTGCATCTCTTTGAAAGAATGAGCCCAAATAAACTTTTTCTCCCTTTTAAGTTGTTTCTGCATGTATTTTGGTCACAGTGAAGTGCAAGTTAATTAATGCAGCTTAATTTTAACTTGGTATTCATTTGCTATTTTAAGGAATCTATGAACAATACTAAATAGGAAACTTTTTCTAGGTGGATTGCTTATCTTTCCCAGCACCAGCTATCTAATTGGATTCAAGAGCTAGTTAAACTTACTGGCCCCAAACAGGAGGAAGGAACAAGTCATTGTTATTAGTAATCAACACTACTGTCCTTTCCTAGCCTGCCCATTGGGATACCATTATATATTTTTCCTAAAAGGTTTCTGGACCAGCACCAAGAAGGCTAGAGTCTCTGTTAATCTGTGATGGGATTTGGATCATTTCTTACTTTCTTTGACTCAGGTTCTGCATGCCAGGCAGAGGTCATTAATACAATATAATATCCTCCATCTCAGTCATTCTGGTCTCTCTTCTCTTGCGACATTAGCACCAGCAACAAAGAATTTCCTTTTCCTGTACAAGCAGGATCCCTGGAAGTTAGTGAAATGGCAAAGATGCAAGAGTTCTTCCTATACAGGCAGTGCAATAATAAAACAATCCAAGCCTAGGGTGGGGCTTGGATGGACTGGAGACGCTCTTTGCATCATGAGAAAATACAGCTTCACGTTTACTTCTCTTACTCTTTCTTATTACAATAGCTTTTATTTGTATCTTATTCTGTCTATTAGATTCTGAACTTCTTGAGGTTCGTGACCTTATGTATATTGTACATATTATTTTACTTCTCAAGAATATGTAGTGTGAGTGCATGTGTGTGTGTATACATGTATATGCAGGTGTGTGTAGGCCTGATGTTGATATTAGGAATCTCCCTTGATTGCTTTACACCTTGGTTCTGTTTGAAGCGGCGTCTCTCAATTAACCCCAGTGCACTCCAGCATGACTAGTCTCACCAGTCATCTTACACTGGGCACCCCTGCTCCCTCCTCCTAAGTAGGCTACAATGCCCACCTGGCATTATTTAGACTTGCAAACTCCTGTCCTCTTCTTTTCCTGGGAAATACATCTTTTCAACCCATACAAAAAATTAACTAAGATTGTCTTTGGCCGTGGCACATAAGTATATAATGCCCTCTAATTGCCCTCTCCTCTATGCTTTTCTCAGACACCTGACATTTGATTTCCTTTGTAAATATTTTAGTTTATAGAACTCTCATTTGTGTCAACTTTTGAAAAAAGCTTTCAACTTTTTAGTCTGTTTACTTATAACTTCTTCAAAATAAATTTAAATCTCTTTGATTAACGATTTGTACAAATAGTACAAGGCTAAGTAGCTGTTCCTTTACAGCCAGGGAGATCCTTCATAAAGCTGAAGCTACAAAGAAGAGTGGAAACCCAGAGGAGACCCCAGAATCAAAACCCCAGCAACAGGCCCCTTGTGACGATTGACCATTTAGCCAAATAACATCAGTAAGCTCCTTTCTAGGGGCCATGCCTCCCATAATCATTGGTTTTAATGATATTTATAGTACCAGGTAGCAATTCTCTCCAATACATTAGGCCTCATATCCAATCAAATAAGTTGTTGATTACTCTCATATGCAGTCTTGCCACTTTGTGGAATAAATCTTGCCTGGCAGGTCAGGAAACTAGCAGGATCCAGCATTGGGTAAGACCAGTAAGCATTAATAGAACTTAGTGGGTTATATAAAAAAGAGACATGAACTTGACAAGGAGATGGGAGATGCATTAGAGACATGCAGTGGTGGTGGAGGGATTGCTGGAGGGAGGGGCAAAGGGATGGACATGACCAAGAAACATTGCATACTGTGTAAATTCTTTTAGTAAAAAAAAAAAAGATGCTAAGCAGTTATCATCTAGTTTATGGTATGCTTTATTTTCCTGCTCTTTATTCTCCTTCTTTTTCTACAACAGAGTTTCTCTACATAGCTCTGACTGTTCTGGAACTCACTATGTACACCAGGTTCTAAGTGCCAATGCTACTTCTGCTCTTTGCCTTGTGTGGAACTCTACTGGATACAGAGATTAGCCCTTACTGTAAACCTCCTGCTCTGCTGGTACCGCTCTAAAGGCTAAGTGGAAATGGAACCTACGTCTAGGTCATGCTACAGTCTATTATATTTGAGAACTATGAATTCGGACTCAGCTGTGCCCAGCTTGCTTCTGAACCTATATGGATTCTTCCCAGTGCCCCCTTGTATATCTAAAAGTAGGATGAGCTATGCTTTTAGGTACACTTCCAGGCCCGAGAGTTACCTAAAGAGGCAGTTCTTTGACAAGCATTCAGATGATACCTGGATGCGCCAACTGCAATGTCCATTCTCATATGCCTGAGGCATCTTGTAATTTATGGTAGGTCCGATGACAGAAAGAGAAAGGGATTTGTGCTAGACAGGCTTCTGATGAATATCTTACCTGTATCCTGTAAACTCATCCTGTTGTGGATGGGACATTTTAAGTGTCCTGCAGATATAGAGATTGAGAGAGAATACAACTGTATACACTCAATTGACAATGCAACAGGAAGGTTGTTTCTGTTTCTATCTAGCAAGTGCCTCCAACTTCTTGCTGTAAACCCATTTCACTGTGTTCACTGCTTGCTCAGTGGACCATATAAGGTTGCCTTGTTTCTGCTCTTTGATACCTAGAGGCCTCAGAACAATGGGTGATTCGATAGCTGGGGTTAAAATCATCTGAAAGGCTACTTGATTCACATACCTGGCATTGCCCTTTTGGGGATCAAAATAATAGCCCTGACCTCCCCCTGTGGGTACTTAAGCTTCCTTACAGAATATTCATCCTCAGGTAAGTGGGCTTGGAAATCATTCTAGTCACAGTCCAACAAGGGCCAAGATGCAGGAACATAGAGGCCTATTCTTGACAAGAAATGATCCTGAGACACATTTAAGGAAAAAAATATGGAACAAGAAACTGTCATGGTCCCATTGAGAAAAACAGAAAGTGACATTTAGATACATATTCTTTCAGAAAACTTAACATTTTCCCACAAGGTCTATAGAAAGGAAGAGCAAGCTTTTTGCAATTAAATATAAATAGGGAAAAACTGCCCTGATCTTTAGAGATTCTGTAGTAAAAGGTACGGATTCTATGAGGCAAGAGGTCTAAATGTGTGCCACTTTAAGTAATGATTAAGGGCTTGTAATGGTTTCATTTCCACTAAGTGGTTGATTCTTTCATTACATTTGCTATGTCCCTGTGGTATAGAGTTACTTTTATACGAAGTACTAAAATAGCTTTTCAAAAACAAGACAGAAAGTTTCATGCTCTAATGAACTAATATAGTAAAAATGTCAATATCATTAGCCAAAAAAAAGCAGCTGAATGCTTGAGTCAAACTTAGCTTGGAACAATTCTTGAGAAAGTACGTGAACTGA
The DNA here is from genome assembly GCF_037038515.1 of Microtus pennsylvanicus. Taxonomy (NCBI): domain Eukaryota; kingdom Metazoa; phylum Chordata; class Mammalia; order Rodentia; family Cricetidae; genus Microtus; species Microtus pennsylvanicus. The sequence continues at coordinate 125,612,872 of NC_134601.1, read as the reverse complement.
AATGGACCTTACCAAGAAATATACTCATCATTATGAATACAGAATCAGAGAAAATCACTGACAAATAAGGAAAGGTCAGAAGCAAAAGTCCTGTGAACTTGTTGTCTGGATGATTTAATTTAAGCTGTGAGCATATATACAAATTATAAGGATTATATGTAAAGTTCAGAAATGTCAGATATCTATGTTTTGAAAGTAACAAAATGAGTTTCAAGAGTAGAACAATCTGAATTAACAGAGAGTATTCCCATATACCATGGCAAAAATCCAAACAGTGTACTTTCCCATGGTCTCTTAAAATTTTTAATGCTACTTGTTCTTTCAGGTTCCAAAAGGGTCTCTCTTAAAATAGATATGAAGTAGGTTTGGTGGTACATGCCTATAATCCCTTGGGAGATAATGGTAAGAGAGCCACAAACTTTGAGGCCAGCTTGGCCTATACAGTTAGATGCTGGAGAGAAGATTGAGTGCAGGGGAGAAAGAGAACGTGCTTCTCAGGCAGCATCAGGAATGAGAGTGAACAGCATCTTCCCTGAAGCTCTTCTATCTACACTCCATCCTTTGCTCAGTTTCGTTAGGTGTTAGACAATAGATGAATAATTCTTGATCTTACTATTTTGTGGGTATAGAAGCCCAAAACTTAGCTCTGCAACACCTAAGTTCTTCCAGGACACATTTTGACAATGGAGCTTCTGACAAACACGTGGCTTAGCAAACACTAGCCTGACAAGGTGATTAGGCAGAATAAAGTTATTTTGGTCTGAAAGGGACATACACAAAAGACAATCACACACACACACACACAAAACCCAATGGGAGTTAATTTCTTTGTCATAAATCAGAACCGGGGAGTTAAAAGGTTACCCATCCTCCCTAATATATTGTCTTTCAGTGACTCCAGCATCTTAAGCAGAAATCTTGAAATATAAGTTTTGGCTGACTTACCACTTTCTATACATAAGACATTCTGGTGGACTGCTATACTTTTCACCACATTGCTTCTGGGAAATTGGACATTTTGGAATAGTAGTCAGATGTGTTCAAATTTGACGTGCGAAGCTGAGTGCTGTAGAGTCTCTTGCTACTCATGCTTATTCAAGTTCCTTCATTCTTATTTCTTCCACCAAGCAGCGACCAAACACATTTTAGCTCTCAGTAATGAATGTGTGTGGAAACCTATTCCAAACCTCTATCTTCCCAGAGGAAGGAGGAACAGGATATTCTATTTGACTGTACACTGAGGCATAACTGTTCATCACAACTCCTCAGAACTGCTTGCTATTGAGATCCTCAGATCTATTTGTATTAAGCAAGTGCTAATGTACGCCTTGTGATTGTGCCCCTGGACTTGTTACAACAGATTATTATTTGTACCCTCCTCATTGTTACAACCACTTCAGACTCCCCTGGTTTGTTTGGTTATCATGTTTTCTATGATTCTCTCCCTTTATATAGTAGAGACAAATTTCTCCAAACAAATCCATGATTTTCAGTTCTTTGAGGCAGTATCTCAACTACATAACCCTAGGTTGTCTTTGAACTAGAGAATCTTCTGCTTCATCTTCCTGAGTGTCGAGATTATAGGCATGAATCACCTCAAATAGCTCTGAGTTACAATTATCTATTTTTAGTCTTTATGTCTCTTTTGAGCGAAAAGCTGTTCACAAGACATGTTTGGGTCTATGTTAATGGGCAGCCTCTTTTGAATATCCATTTTTATTTTGTTTGTAATTTGTGTTATGATCTGATAATTGCTTTTTATTTCATTAGTTGCCTTCTATATTAAATATTTATACTATGCAAGGACCAAGAATTTGTCTAGCTTATAAAGATCCTAGAATAAAGCCTACATAATAGAATATGTCCTAGAAATTTTTGTTCAGTGAATACATGAAGAAGTCATCTTAGAAAGCTTCCCTTCAAGTCTTAAGTACAGGTCAAAAGACGTTAATGTGGAAATAGCAGATACTGACTAGATATGTTGGAATTTCTTTCCCAGTAAAAGCAATAATTTCAAGGGAACAATAATCAGCCAGCAGTTGCTGGGATGCTGTGTGAGTGGAGCACAGCTGACGGAGCAAGTAAAGCAATAAATATCCAGCAATGTTTCTAATTGTTGTCTAGAAAATACATGGGTTATTGCAGCTCTTAGTTTCCAGATCACGATGAACTTTTTTTCCCACAACAAGCCAGATAGCTCATGTGTTAGGTCTTGTGGGCCATGTGGTTTCTGTTGCAGCCACTGTACCCTTGCAGTAAGAAAGCATCCCCCCAAATGTGTAAGCAAACAGGTGCAGCTGCATGACAGTAAAATTTCATTTGCGGAAACTGAAATTTCAGTGTCGAGTAACTGTCACATGTTTCAAAATACCATTCCTTTGATTGATGTTTCCCCAGTCATTAAAATGTATAAAAATCATTCTGAGATTACAGACCATAGAAAAATCAGACAGTTGGCTAGATTGCGTTTGTGGGCTATGGTTTTCTGACTCCTAACTTAGACTGTTAGACAACTTAGCTCTGTATTTACTGGGATTATTTCCTGCTTTCATGGATAATTTATGGATGTTTCATAAAATATTTTCAGATAATCCTTGGGTTTGAGTCTCCAGGGGTGTTCTGAGTTTGAGGGAGGCAGTGGGAAGAGAGTATCCCAGCTCTAAATGGTTAACGTTTCTATTGCAACATAAATTATTTTTTGTTTCACATTGCCTGTGGTATCCATGTAGAATGAGGAATGTCAAGATGATAAAATGATGCAGTCTCTTGAATTTGATTCCAGCTGTTCCCGTCTTTGATATGATTTGTGAATGACATTTGTATTTTTCACTGGTGATTAGTTAATGCTGGAAAGGACAACCAGATGATAGCTGTCTAGAATTTTAAAAGCAAAGATTTACTTGGCTTAAAAACTGCTATAAAATACTATTCCAAAATTCACCACAAATTCATTTAGCATTTGTCACCAGAAGGTGCTTAACATCTGCAAAACAAACCTATAACTTAAAGCATATTTTTAGATCATTTGATTATATGGTGATTACAGAATTCTAGTCACCAAAAAAGAGCTCCGTTCACATGATGCATTGCTCTTATTTGGAACTCCAGTGAACTCTGAAGAAACAAGTCCATTTTTCTTCCCTGAGAGTCTTTTACTAGTTCATCCATAGCTAGCAGAAATCTCAACTGTTTCGCACAGTTTGGAAGTCAGAATTTCCTGGCTTTAGGGAGTGATGGTAGCAGTGACTGTTTTCTATAACCCTCACAATATGCCAGGTTCTAAACTACTTAAATGCCATTTTGTTGTCATGTCAGTCAGAATATCCACCCACCTACCCAATCAGTGATCCACAGAGAAGGGGGATTGTGCTCTTTTGTCTTTGTATCCCAGTGACCTCTTACATTGTGCTTCTCTAGTCCTAAACGACAGCACTAAGCATTTGGACTTAAATAATTTTTTGTTGTGGGGCTGCCCATGTTACTGCCCATAAGCCCTTCTTAATTAATTGTGATACCCACAACTGTCTTGAGATATTGCCAAAGTTTCCTAAGGAACACAATCACCTCAAGTAGAGAATTACTAGCTTCAGTCAATCTGCCTAGGGTAGTATTTCCACATGTAGAAATTGTCCTTAGTGCTCAGCCCATATTTTCACTTCCTAGGTGACATTGTCTTATAATGACTTTCTCTAGGAATTAAACTGATCAACAGCTGACTTATTAATTCTGCTTCAAAGAAAATCGAGTTCATTATGATGTTGGCAACAGTGACTGGATACTCTGGGTCTAAAACAACACAAAAGAGGCATCCACTTCTTTTTCAGAAATATGAAGAGCAGATTCTCTCCCTCTCCCTCTCTTTCTCTTTCTCTCTCCTTCCCTGCTTCTTCCCTATCTCTCTTCCTCTCCTCACCTTTGGTAGATTGGCTTCTTGAAAACTTTATGAAACAAACATATATCCTTTTAATCAGATAAAATATTTTTTAAACAGTCACAAATTCTAGCTGATGGGAATAATTTCTGTGGTCAATGTAGGAGTCAACTTCCTGATCAGAATCTGCATGCAATTGTAGCTCCAATGATAAAATTTTTATGGAGAATTTGCTCAGTAGGTTTTTTAAAAATGCTTAAGAAGAAATAGAATTAGAATAACTTCCTGAAAATGAAAATACCAGGGACCTGGAAAAAAGGTCTCATTCCTAGTTTGTGTTATTTAACACCTTGCATTAAAGAAGTACAGGGGACAAAAGCAACAATTACCTTCAATTATATGAAACAGCATATAGTGGACCAACAAGGTTTTTATTTATACTGTCCATGTTTGTCGGTTATTGGCTGTCTTTGCCCTTATGCATATATGCTTCCCAAATTGGAGGAATGACCAAAGCCCTGGAAATAAAGGTCAGGTCTTTTATTGATTCTGCGTAACAGTACACCACACTAGTGAGCTTAGTTGCTTTGGCAGAACATTTTGACCACTGATAACAGCTTGCAGAAAATTTAACTCACAATCCCCAGGCCAAGGTGGAAACAGCCTGGGAACAATGCCTGGGAAGGCCTTTTATGACTAAAAAGCCCCAAGCAAGAATACAACTTTCTCAGTCAACACAGGGTACTTGGCTTTGGTTTGTCATTAAATTGTGGGCATTGACCCAGGCCTACTGCCAGGAGAAGCAAGCTCTGGCCATGGGTCCCCTGAGAACTGAGAATGTCACATCCTGAGTAGCACCAATGTTCTCCTGCATGTAAGAGAGAAAGAGCTTTCTTGCTGAAGCCTTGTGGAACAAAATCCCAAAATTTCCAGCCAAAAAAGGTAGTTATGAAGCAGAAAAACCAATGATGTACTGATATATGTATGTGCAAACTGAATTCAACAATTTGTTTTTGGGGTCAGAAAGGAAATGATTTAATAGCAGTTTAGAGCACCACACAGAGCCACAGCTGCTTTGTCCTTGTAGCATAAGCCAAGGGAAAATTTACCTGAGGTAACAGGATCAGAGGGTTGGAAGCATTAGTCGCTCAGATAGGCAACACTTCAGTGGAGCGCCTTGCGCCATTGTGACAGATTCTATTTGACTCTAAAGTTTTGATTAGCTTCTGGTTTTCTGACGGTTTGAAACAACCAGATTCCTTAACCAGAATTAAGTTAGTAAGTTCCTCTTTGCAAAAAGGAGGAAGCATTCTCCAGTAATTTTCTTTAAGAAGAAATGGGGATAAACTAGTCTTGAAATAGTTAGAAGGAAAGAATTAAAATAGTAACTCCGTTCCCAGGTATGGTTTTCTCCCATAGGAAACAGTGCTTTAAAGTTGGCACAGGTTAATGAGTTGGAGAGCCTTGCCTTTTGGCCCATGTCCTAAAATAAGGCTTTTAAACACACTTCAAAAATATATAGCACTTCTCATTAATGGCAAATAAAGAGTTGGGTCTTGAAGCAGGATGTTAAGGTGAGTGATTCATAAAGCAATATGCAGCAGGAATGATGTTTTTCAGAAATGAAAATTTTTGTTGATTAAATGATTCCTAGATCAATGTTGACATTTATTTTGCTTTGCTTTTTCTTCATTCTTATCTCTATTTTTTCAGACTTTTCTTTAATAAAATATATTCCTTGACTGAAGAAAATGGACTGCGTTTAAGAATTGAAAAACTGACTAGATGTAAGAAGGACATTTCTAGGAGCTGGAGAGAAAGCTCAGTAGTACAGTGCTTGCTGATCATGCATGGGGCTGTGAGTTCAAGTCCTAGAATTACACACACACACACACACATACACACACATGCACTCTAGAAGTTGAGAGTTGCCTTCAAGTGTGTAGATGAGGGAAAAATAAAATCAGGACTTAAAGGTGGTAGAATAGATTAGAAGACCGTTATGTCTGTTCTTTTAGTCAAATTGCTCATCTTTTAGGGTGCCATGCTGGAAGCCTTGTTATCTTTTCTAATGCTAACTGAATGGGAATGTATAGAACTTGAAAAGCTGAGCATCTGCTGACATGTTATTACTGATCCTTTTTACTCCGTGCAGGGTTTCTCTCAGGTCATCTCGACCAGCACACCCATACCATTATGCTCTGCATAAAATGATGGTTGTCAGAAGGGTGGCTAATCCCCAGGCTATATGGGGACAAATGAGAGTGGGTTAGGCTAGCATTCAACTGCTTACATTCTATGGAATTTGGAACAAATTTGCATAGTGAAAAATATAAATGTATCATTGATGTCTTTCTTCTTCTATGTCTTTTTGATTTTTTTTTTTTGCTTCTTACAATCTTCCCCGAATTTATTTCTGTGTCTCTACAACCTTCCCCCTTCTTCATTTCTATTTAATAAAACATTCATTACAGGCATACAGCAAAGGACTTCGAATGTCAACAACATTAAAAAGTGATAATTGTTGATAATTTCGATCCCTGGGGAGCTTCTATACTAACAGCAAAAGAAAACCTCAGAGGAAAACAATCATTTACAGACTCTTCTGAACTGTGCAAGAGGGAAGCCATATAGAGATGACACGAGAATAGTATTTGGAGCTACTATATTCTTTCAAGTAAGCCTTTCCCCCAATAGTCTATCAAGGGCAGATACATCTGTAATCTCAGTCCTTTAAAGACAAATACTGGAAGATCGTGAGTTCAAGGCCTGCCAAGGCTACACAGTGAGACTAACTGAACTTAATCTAGACCTTCCTATCAAGTCCAACAGCATTGCTCTTAGTGGTACAGCAACATCAAGACACAGATGACTGTGTCGTGATTCTTCAGACTGTTTTACCTCAAGGTCTAATTTGAAAGTTAGACACATTAAAAGGAACTGTTCTACAAGAAAGTACAAAAATAATTCATTGTTTTTGAGTACAAAGAAATATTTTTATAACTTACAGCCCATTTAAATTATATATATATAGATAGTATATATATTCTATCCCTTTCTTTACATTAGTAATCATTTAAAGAAGATCACAAGGCAAAGATCCCGCCATCAAATTACACAGATGGGATACAGCTGTTTTCAGTGTCACCTTGATGGTATTTAGTGTTCCTACAGCCTAGTCTCCTTCATTCCACATCTTCCTGGCGAGGACTGAATGGAGTCCAGAGGTACTGCTGAACATTCTACAATGCCCTAGGCCATCCCAGCCAGCCAGAATCACCCTGCTCCACATGTGACCAGGAGGAAACCCTTTCTAGGCAAGAGACAGCCTGGATAGAAAGACAACTGCAGCAATTTGTTCCCACAAGCAATGATGGAAGAAAGAAAAGGTATTTATACTGAGTATGCACAGCAGATGCTTGCTTTCCTGTCCTACTGTACAGCCCTGAAGGTATATGAGTATAATTGGCAGCATCATTAGAATCAACACACAGAAGCTGAGACCTTAATATCGTTCCTAAATGAGAAATAAAAATTGGACTTTCAGACTGTAATTAGCAAGAGCGAACACCTTCCTGGTTCTCTTGAAATTCACCAGAGCATTTTAACACCCAGTCGTGTCATTTCCTCTAAGAGCAGTAAAGATGCCATGGGTATCTGTCTCCCCAGGATGGACTTTTTCTCCAAACACTGAGCCTGGCCTTTCCACTGTGGGGATGGTTTGAATGGCTGTGTCCCACACCATTAGGGAAAATTGGTTACATTTGTGTCCAGAGGCTGTCATGAGCGGTGTTGATTTTGAGGCAATCAGAACTGCCCCTGAGGACTTCCTGGGTTTGAGGGCATAACCCTCAGGAAGAAAGGCTGTCTTTGAAAGCTTGCTACCAGATAGCTCTCTGAAGTCCTTCAGAGAGAGCTGACACTCCTGGTGGCCTCTATAGCTTGCTTCCCAGTGGGTCGCCAGCAAGCAGCCTGTGGCACTGTTCTCTGTGTTGTGCTCCATACCGGGGGCATTTCCCATGCTATTGCTTGCTGGTACATTTGTATTCCCATCTCTCTGTCAGCGAATGTCACCCTTGCTCAAACAAGCCCATCAAATTGTGACTGAGTTGGAAATTTGAGGACTATATGTATTTCAGGGTCTAGAAGAAGTCCGGGGGGGGGTGCAGAGGGGTGTTAACCCCGGAATTCACTGGCACTGTTTGATGAGGAAGGTGTGTCTTCCTGATGTGATCAAGGCTTCAGTCTCTGTAGGCCAGTTGACCCTGTGAACTTTGGGGCCGAGGGGTCATGCCCTGGCACTGCTGCTTCCAGTCAGTCATTTGAAGGTTTCAAACACAAGCTCAGCAGCATGTCTCCATTTCACAAAGTCTTGTGCGCCAGGTCTGGAATGCAGAATAAAGAGACAAGAGCAACTGATAACAGATGCAGAGACATGACCAGGCGTCCTCCCCCTGCCTGCACCAATTTCCTGTGGGAGGGGGTGGCTGTGGTCAGGAACTTTGACTGGACTCATTGTTCCAGGATGACAGCTACCCATTAATGCATGTTTGAGCCTTTCTCTGCTTCTCAACATGGCCCCTCCAAAATGGTCTCACCCCAAGACCTGACATGGAGACTTAAAGTCAAGCAATCCATCTATGTCATCATCCACATCTGCTTATTTATTGGGTGCTGAGTGTAGAATCCAGAAGCAGCTGGCACCCTGAACAACTTCACAAATGACTCACTTCATCTTGTTTGTCTCACCTGACACAGTCCCTACGATCTGCTTCATCTTGGGGAGGCAGTAAGGGAAACATGAGAAGAAGAAGGAATTATGATTGTTTCAGGAACTCCTAGCAAAAGTTAACTAATATTTAAGTAGCAGGGCAATAAAGTGAAAGCAAAAAGATACCAAATTGTTATTGTCTCATTTAAATACATTTATTTTCTACATTGAAAAATGCTTATGGGAGTTAGAAACTACAACTAGGTATGGTGGCTCTCATCTACAATCTAAGCAATTGGAAGGGAGACTGAAACAGGAGGATTGCCCTGTAATTGAGGTCAGCATGTATTCAATAATGAGTTCCAAGACAGCTTAGGCTGTAGAGTGATATTTTTGTTTCAAAGTAACTACAAAATTCAACCTGTTTTTTTAAAATTGTTTTTATTTTTTCTGTAATTTTGGAGATGATCAAAAATTCACTTTTCTAGCTATAGAAATTGAATCCAGCTACCTACCCTCATACAAATATTTAATTGATATATAGTAATTGTACATACTTATGGGATACACAATAACGTTTCAAAAAAGTTATATGATATGTAATGACCAGGTCAGGTAATCAGCGCATTTATTTTTTTTTATAACCTCACATATTTATTAATCTTCTATGTGAGAAATTTTTATCATACCTGCCAAACATGCTCTGTCCAGCTCCTTTCCCATGTCATTCACAGGCTCTGATAGCCTGTATTTGTGGGGACATGTGGGTGTACTAATTTTTTGAGAGGGGCAGAAGGATATTTAGATATGTAAATACAAGAAAAGGTTCTGGAATGATAGTAGAAACAGATAAATCAGCCAATGCAAATTAGCAGTGCAGGAAGATAGAATAAGTGACTCGAGATACTGACCAAGCAAGCAACATGGGTACTGAATGTGCTCCTGCTACCTGGAAGTCGGAAGTTCACATATTATATTATAACCTCAAAAGTGAAAAATAGCATTAAAAGTAAAAAGAGAAATAAAAAGAACACAAAGTTAGGTGGTTAGGCAGGTGGGGATTTTCTGAGAGGAATTGAGGGAAGGGAAATAAGATCAAAATCCATTGTATAAAATGTTTATCAATGAAAAGATATTTAAAAATGTGAATTAGGGCTGGAGAGATGGCTCAGCCGTTAAAGGCTGGGCTCACAACCAAAAATATAAAAATGTGAATTTAAGAGAAAATTGTAAGATGCAACCATGGGAAATTGGAATTCTGCTCTAAACATTTATCAGTTAACTACTATATGGCAAATATTTGGCTAAGCAGAGCTTGTTCACAGATTTCAGAGATATTACACTCTATGGAGGGCATGTGAGCAAAAATAATAAATAAAATTTTCCCTAATAAAAAAACCACAACCATGGAAAACATCATGAAGATGGGTACAGATGTCTCTGTGAGTGGATGTTAGGGGGATGTGATTCAAGCTTGGATATCAGAAAAAGGTTCCTCCAAGAATTGAACAGTTTGATAAGAAGTAGGTGCAAAACTCAAAAAGGTTTTAGTCAATACAGTAGAATACATTTAGACAAGGCCTCTTCAGTGGTGAAAGTGAGAGATATGAAAGAGATAGAGGTTGTGTGCAGAGGTAGAGGCTAAGTAAAAGACATACTTAAAAGATAAAGTCCAAAAGACTTGGTAATGGATTGAACACAGAGGACTGAAGATGGATGCTAAAAAGAAACCCCACACTAGCCTAGAATTGAGTACAATAAAAGGCTATTTATTGAGGGGTAGACTCACAGATCAAAGTCTTCTGCATGAACGGGGAACAGGAACCAAATCCAGCAGCCGAGAGAGAGAGAGAGAGAGAGAGAGAGAGAGAGAGAGAGAGAGAGAGAGCACTTTACATAGGCATTTATAGTATAAGAGGCCACACCTAGTGGGCTGGTATCTTAAAGGCTCCTGGCTGAAAAAGTTTCTGCAGCAGAGAAGAATGACATCAAATATTGACATATGGATTTTGGGTAAAAGGAGTTTTCAAGCAGAGATCATGAATGCAATTCTGGACATAACGAACTTGAGGTACCCTTTAGGTTTCTAAAAATGATTACTCCAAAGCAAGCCTATGTATATGGCAGAGATAGAGGAAAAATTAGACCTAGCGATTTGAACTTGTGTGAATAAGAAGTTTTAGTACACAGTGATGATTAACAATGGTATAGGGAGATTAAAAAGGAGTTAGCTAAGCATATCTCAAAAAGCTGTTGTATGTCAAGATGACAGGAGACTTCCTGAGGACATTTTGTTTTCCGAAGTATGGATGTCACTTCTCATATCAGTGAGCACTTTCTGATGTAATGAAAGCCCCTGAACTTGTCATGGCACTTTGGAAGGTGCAATTCTGGGTAAGGAATGAGCAATGGCAGGTATGAACAGTCCTTTGGGAAGCTTGAGCAAGAAGAGGGGGTGAAGGAGGACAGTAGTTGGAGGGGAAATACCATTAGTTTAGGGGAAAATCATTATTAATACTTGAAATGCATTCGTGAATTTGAACAGCTTTTAATGACCGTCATCAAAATTGAGTTTTGAGAATAAATAGACTGTGCAAAAGAACCAATGTTCATTAAATCATTTTTCTGTGCTATTTCTTAATTGGTAATTGGTTTTAGGCCATGACATATTTGCTTGCTAATTGCTATGCTTCCTATCTCATCATAATTTAATAATTCTCTTAGGAGGACATTACTGAAAAAGATCCAAAGAGAGAACTGCATTTATTTCCATGGACTGCCCATACTAAGTTAGGGCAACTTAAAGAAAGGATTTACTTTAAGTCCTAGACCCATTTTTTTAATATATTTTTTAAATATTTATTTATTTATTATGTATACAATATTCTGTCTGTGTGTATGTCTGATGGCCAGAAGAGGGCGCCAGACCTCATTACAGATGGTTGTGAGCCACCATGTGGTTGCCGGGAATTGAACTCAGGACCTTTGGAAGAGCAGGCAATGCTCTTAACCACTGAGCCATCTCTCCAGCCCCCTAGACCCATTTTTATCTAAATGTGTATTCCATGAGAAGGCTGGTATGTAAAAGAAAGGGAATTTACAAGTCCCAAATGTCTTTCCTTTTGTGCTACTTTTATTATCACAAGCAACTACTTACATAAATATATTACTCTTATTAAAACTAAAAGGAAAGGATGGGATGTGGGCTGCCTTGGTAATTACTTGGCATGCTCTTCACATTAACATTTAAAGGAGATTAATTATGGTGTTGTCTGTAATGCTTTAAAGGCTCAAGAGAAATGGACTTAAAACACTTGTCAAAGGGAATATCTTTTACACACCTATCACTTGCGAGAAGTCTGATTTGAGTTGAGATTATGAAGGTTGTAAAGCTAATCATTAGACCTTTGTCATGCCCCACTCTAGTCTGTCAAATGGGGAACTTTCCAATATCCATTGAATAGCTATATCTTAAGTAGCCCATAACCAGTTAGTTCTCCATGGGTTTCAGAGATGTGGTGGAATTCGGTGCTGGAGAGAACTTTTAGAGCTCACTGATACCTGAAAGGGACATGGCCCAGTCTTGAGTGAGTGAGAGGGTACAGAATGCCCAAGGGTTTTGGGTAGTCCATTGCCCACTACAGCAGAGGACAGCTTGCTGGCAAAGTTTTATTGGCTCCCAGTCACATCCATTCATTGACATATTTTCTATGACCACACAGACTGCAAGAGTCATGGCAGAGACTGTGTGCCAGCAAACCTTAGCGCTCACCACCTGAACCATAAAGTGACCAACTCGGGGCCTAGCACTGACTGCAAATCCTGGATGAGCTTTAAAATGGTGTTTTTGAAAAGTCCATGCTGCTGGGTGGTTTCCCCATCCTTGCCACACCATCTTTTAGAGTAGGACCCTGAGATCAGCATGTGTGCAATGTTTTCATAAGTCAGATGAGTTATCCCTGAATAACATTTTGCTTTGATATTACTTAGACTTAGAAACACATTTTGGTTTGTAAAAACCTTTTTATATGGGCTATAAAGTTGGGGATTTCTGCAGAGAAGTGTCTCCTAAACTCTCATCAGTACCAGAATTTACTGTGGGGCTTTTTGGAATTCAAATCGCTAGATAACTTCTTCAGAGGTTCTGACTAGCAGGTCTGAAGAGAGACAGAGAGGGCCTTTTCAACAAGTGTTTGATGGCCCTGATACTGTAGCTCCGTGCAACTCATTCTGCTTAACACTGACCTAGACTAAAAGGGCTTCCATGTCTAAGATGGAAAAGCCTGCTTCTGGGCTCCTGGCATGGGTATATACTAATAAACCACCCGGAAGGATGCCTGAAGACCACTGTTTCTCTGCTGCCAGTCACTGTTCCCCTCTTCTCTCTCACCCCCGTGATGCCTGACATCAAGCCATCTTTACTCTGGGTTTCCACTCCTTAAAAAGTTTGCTTTCATTGTCTTTTAAAATTCCCTGTAGGGGATTTTCAGTCTTGTAAAATATCTATATTTTGAATGGGGAATGGTAGATAGTGGATATGACGATTTTAGGCAACAAAACAAAATGAATTGCATAGTATAAAATATTGGAAGAAACAAGCAGAAGTCAAGGAAGTGTTTGTGCAGGTCATGACTGTGAAAATGTAAAGCGGCAAAAAGCAACAAAGCCAGGCAAGGAGCTATTCTGGTGCCACAAAAAGGATTTTATTTTGAACCAGGAAGCAACAGAAAACAAGAAGAGATTCAGGATTGAGGGGCTTGGCAGTTGACTCAAATACCAGAATTGAATTTGTGCTGGTACAAGGAGGCACAGAGAAAACCTTCTCATTTCTACACTAAGCTCATTGGATCACAGCACTTTATTTCCATGATTCGTATTCACACAGTCTGGGATTGCTTTAGAAATCAGATTTTCTGTAAGTATTTTGTAAATAATTTTGATGATGAAGGTGCCACTCCTGTGACAGTATTGACTGCTGTGCCTTTTTGTTTGTTTGTCCCTGGAAGAAAGGCAAACCTTCAGGAGTAGCTAAACTAGGACCACAGCTGACATCTTGAGTCAGATACCACTTTTCTGGTGAGGAGCTTCACTGTGCACTGTAGGATGTTTAATGCCATCCCTGACTTCTACCCACCAGATGCCAGGTCTCCAGCTTGTGACTACCAAAATTGACTCCCGATATGGCCAAATGTCTTCTCAGGTAGCAAAATCAAGACCTGGATGAGAAGTACTTGCCAGTGTCATTGTCTCTGCATGCCATTGATGTTTTACCAGGAGAGAGCAGATGTCAGCTTTCCAACACCAGATGCACTGAACAGGCAGGCACATTTCTCTGCAGCCATTTGTATGTGCTCCTGGAAATCCATCTTGAGTCGGAGGGCACTGGCTCATTCCTCAGGAAGTTCAAGGTCCATTTATCAGTACCATAATAAAAAGTCCGTCTGTGTTCAGGTTGCCTTTTTCCCCCCACAGAAACCATTATCTCTACAGTCACTTTCTGAAGTCACTTTCTTTTAAAGCTGGAGAGAAAATCTTCACCCTGCACCTACCCTCATCGAATCTACTATTTAGATTCGGACTTCAACAATCCGAATCAAAGGCAAGTTTCAACAAGCAGTTTCCAACGCTGGATCCATGCTCTCTTTATCCAAGGAAAAGCAGTACCATATTTTGGAGTCCTGTTCCAAGGATGGGCTACATAACACGGAGGGTCAAGAGAAAGGTGAAAATGCTGGTCTTTTGTTCAAAAAGCACTAAGAGTTTCATCACAGTGAAGTGAGAACATGATACTAAGCTTAAGCCTTCTGCACTCAGGGCACTTGGTAACTGAGTCATTCACATACACATGGTGCCAAGCCTTTACAGCCTTTGTTGGCATCTCATCAGGTTCATTGTACTAATTTAATTAGCACTGCCATCTCTTGTGCCCCTCTATGGAAATGCTTCCTGTGAGTGGCGCCAGGCTGTTTAAAGGAAATGCAGAGTTATACTGCAGCAAATGTTTACATCATGTATTTGTAGACTTAAAAAAATTCCACACAAAATCTTTTCTACATCATTACAGCAATTAAACACTGTGGCCTTTCACCATATACATATTTTCCTGTAAATATGACAACCTGGAAATAGTAACTGCTACATCCATGATGTTTTTAAGTTAGCCAAGAGTAAGACTTCCACAACAAAATTATAACAGAATTTGTCTTGTCCTTACAAAAATAGTCAAAACACACCCTAAACAGCTTGCGGTGAAAATCTGAGCAGTAACATCTTTATACTGAAAAACATATTCATGGAAATAGTGTCCTTCTAGGAAATGTTTTATGTTAACATCATAAGGCAAACTGTAGCGTTTATTGTTACCTGGAGACCATGAGTTTTTAAAAACTCAGAAATCAAGTTTTAGACCCTTTTGTTTAGAACCTGCAAGTGTACAAAGTGCATTAAAATATCTTTATCCAGTTACCCAAAATGTACATAAAATTGACTGAGACAACTTTTCAGTTTATTCAGGGAAGGCAAAGACATATTTTTGTACTGTCAAAAGTCCTAAAAAGTTCCTAGAGAAAAATGAAGATTTTTTTCCACTGAGATGTCCATTTTTAAGATGTGAAATTGTCTTAAGCTGCTATCAAAATATCCATCTGGGTATAAATAATATAGTAAATATATAAAATATATCCATTAAGAAAAAGGACAGCATCTGCCAGGGAAGAGACAAAAAGACACAGAAGCTTTGTCTTCCATGAAGCCCAGATTGGCAAGCACATCAATTGTACCACATGATGCTTAAATGGAGAGTGTAGTGAGTCATTTCAGGAAATGGTCGATTTGATTAAAAAACAAACCCAATTCTTCAATCTACCAGTCTTTCAGTCAATGGCTGGCTGACGTGGTAGCCCAGATAAATATTTTAGCAATTAAACCATTTAAACCATTTAGCAAGTGAACCCATGCCAATGTCCTATGCCAAAGACCACCTGAGGAAGTCTTAATCTAAGGATCATTGCACTGTATCTGATCAGTGTGAAAAGAATTTTATCGGAAATTTTATTAGCAAGTCCTATTAACCGATTCCCCTGCTGGAACAGTAAATTTGAAATTTTGTCTTCCAACTCTATGATAAACTATACTAGGGTATAAGGGGATGTCTACATCTTTCAAAGTGTGCTTCCTAAAGAGTGTCGCTTTAGAGGCATGTATGCTGGTGGTGAGTGTTTTCTGTAGTGTGTCGTATCATTTTTCATATATACTGTTTTTGGTGACTTACATTTGGACATGGTAGTGTTCAAGGCCATGTGCTGATGTCCTAGAGAACAAAATCAATTGAAAACGGGATTGGAATTTGTAATGGAACATGTTAATTTCCATAGACCCAGAAAGAAAATGAAAGCTTGATTTGTGGCAGGGCAAAATAGGGCACCTATTAAATGTAGCGAAAGAATTTCACAGGCCTAATATAACTAGTAAGAGGAAAGGAAAAACAGTTTTATACCATGGAACAGAATTCCTATTTTGATAAAATCCAAATCAGCGTGAATTCTTGAATCATCTGTAATATTCAAAATGACAAGGTTCAATTGTAATCTCATTCATGATGCTAGCCCGAAAGCGTCAGCCCTGGAGAAATGGGTGAAAACAGGACCAAAGGGTTAAGAAAACTTTTTCTTCTCCAGATCATCCCATCAGTCACAACTAAACTTGAGGTCCAAAGTTAATTCTCTCCTTCTCCCTTATTCCCCCTACTATTTGATCCAATACAAGTTTCTGACATCAGAGTTCAGATATCTCAAGTTCAGCCAGAGAAAGCAAGCCTGTTTACTTCCTTACTGGATTCTAAATGACTTTTTGCTTTTTAAATAGCTGCATACTCTGTTATTCTAAGTGACAGGACCTAACACGGTCTCAGTACGAAATAGAATGTGAGAAAGTGAATAAACACACAAGTCTACAGAAGGGTTTTTGCAAGCCCATACACTGATGAAATGAAACTGGTAAAGGGCTGGTAAACTTAAGGGCCTCTTAACGCGCAAAACCAAGTGATTCCTACGAGCTGCAATCCAGATTGTGTTCCTTTTATAAATAATCTATAGATTTTCCTCTAAATACAAAAAAAATCAAAGAAATTATTAAAGCCTGCACTTAATACAAAACACAATAAAAGAAGTAAAATCTCTCATTTTGAGCCCTATCTGAGCTGGTTTCTGGACAAACTGGGGAGATTTAATCACACTCTCGAAGCCTTAGTTTCTCAATCCCCTAAACAGCCTCTACCTTTGTTATTCCTCAGAGCTGCTCTGGGACTGGATGCTCAAGATAGCTGTTCTGTACAGTCCAAATGGTCTGGGATGGGAAGACCCGTTATAATCGTCAAACACTTGTTCCACACAGTAAAGGTGGGGCACACCGGCTGCGAAAGCGCCACATCAAAGGTATAGAGGTGGATGGAGTTCAAAGCATCATAAAAAGCGATGGAACCATTATCATAGTCCAGCAGGATGCCTACGCGCCGGAGGTGGGGGGCTGGCTCAATGGGGATTTCCTTGCTGTTATGCCTAACCACCCAATTATTGTTGCAGCGGCAGAAAGCCCAGGAAGCAGAGTTCTTCCCAATCCATTCATGTTTGGGGGCCGATTTGTATGCAAGGCCAATGGCATACCTGCAGAGACAAAACAGCAGTGATAAAAAAAATAAACCACATAGCATGCGAGTAAAATTTGTTTTGTGTACCATAGGGCTATTAAAGTGTGATTATTTGTTGTTCCTGATCTCTCCCTAGAAGAGTATTTAAATCTAAATACTTTTCACTGTCCTTAGCAAACACAAAGAGGTGGAAGGCAGCCACTATGTTGGCCTACAATCCTTTTTTCAGCTTTAGTGTTGCAAGAGAATCCTGACTTTCCTCTATACTGCTTTGTTTCTTTTTTTGTGCATGCCTGCACATTAAATTCTCTGGACCAGTGGCTGATCAACTCAGACCTTTCTGTAATTGAAATGTTCTGCTCTGTTCACTATAGTCATCGTAAACCCCATATAGCTACTGGGCATTTGAACTGTGGCTGTGAGCCTATGAAATCAACCTTTAATTTACAGACAAACTATGATTTGGGGTGCCTGGATTTAAGTTTTGGGGTTTTTTTTACCTTATTAAAGGCAATGTAGAGTTGCAAAATTATCCTCTGATTTTGTGATATACAATGTCATCCTTTTGTGAGACATTGGGCATCATGAGAGGAAACTGATACTATACATTACACTGTACTGAAGACAATAAAGGATGTGAGATAATCAAGATGTTATTACAAGTAGGGCTTTGTGTTAAAGAAGTTAGTCTGACTGTAGACTCCTGTATGTAGTCAGAGAACATTCAAGGTAGGCTAGGTTGAGCTATGATGTTCAGGAAGGTTAGTTTCAGAAATACATTTATTGTTCATTCCCTCCCATGGGATTATCAGCATAACCTCAGCATTTGTATGGAAGAGCCTGTTTCTTTCTTTCTTTCTTTCTTTCTTTCTTTCTTTCTTTCTTTCTTTCTTTCTATCTATCTATCTATCATCATCATCATCTATCGTCTGTCTGTCTGTCTGTCTGTCTATTCAGTTTGAAAAATAGTTTCACACTGTGGCCCACACTAGCCTCAAACTCTCACAACCTTCTGCTTTCAGCCTTCTGAGTGATAGGACTTGAGGTATTAGCCCTGCTTGTAATGGATTTTTATTTTCATTAAGTGTATTGTAACAACTACACATGTGGAGCAAGGCTACCATACTGGAAAGCATGATTCTATACAAGCTTACTCTTTCAACAGACTTTAAACTTTAGGATTGTTATCATATTTTCTGTTTGTCCGTGTCTTTGAATGAACTTTGGCAAAAGCAAACAGGGAAAACGATTTCCAGCTATAAGGTTAAGTCCATTGTCTTCATCCAATCTCAATGTCTCATCTATAATACAGGAACAAGTATAGTCTCCATATACCCAAGTAAAAGAGTAAAAGAAAAATGTATTTTTAAATCCTAATAACAATGGCTGGCATGCGATATTCTACAACTATTATTTTATCATACTACCTAATGACACACTAACAGTATGTACAGGAATCAGAATTTAAACCTAGGATGAATCAAAAGGCCACAACTTCAGTTAATATTTCATGCCATCTTCCTCTCATCAGAAATCGTGCAATACAGCACTGCCTTTCTGATTATATTTCCTACTACGTGTTAAAGTTTTAAAAATGTCTCTGAGAGGGCTGTAGAAATGGATTATAAAGAGTACATGCTGGTCATCCTTTGTTTTATGCAAGGTAACAAAGAGAGAGACATACAAGGATCTGCCTAGGAAGGGGAAATAGACAGGAGCTCCTAAAACCTTCATCCAGTAACAGATGAAAGCAGATGCAGAGTGGTTAGTGGTGAAGCTAGCAACCTGACAGAGCTCCCAGATTTCTGTTGAAGAGAGGGAGGAGTGATAACAAGAGAAAAGGGGTCAAGAAAAGGATGGGGAAACCCACAGAAAAAGCTGACCTGAACTAGTGGGAGCTCACTCCAGACAGACAACTAGGAAACCTGCATAAGCTCCCCTGAAAGCAGATAACAGTGGGCAGCTTGCACAGTTTGTGGGAACACTGGCAGTGGGACCAGGATCAATCCCTAATGAACTGACTTTTTGGAGGCCATTTCCTATAAGGAAAAATCTTGCTCAGTTTAGACACAAAAGGGAGGTTCTTAGCCCTGCCTCAAGGTGGTGATGTGACAGAATTTGTTGACTCCCCATGAAAAGCTTTATCCTCTCTGAGGAGCAGATGGGGGGGGGGAATGCGAAGGTGGGAGGAGTGGGAAGGGAGGGAGGGTAAACTGAGATTAGTATGTAAAAAAGAGAAGAATACAAGCTAATCTTCCAGAGGATTTGAGTCTGGCTCACAACTACAACCACCTACAACTCTAGCTCTAAGGGATCCAACACCTTCTTCTGACACACACACACACACACACACACACACACACACACACACACCTAAACATAAATCTTATGGATTCAATTTGGCAAAAAAGAAAAAAAAAGAGAGAAGTAATGTTAAAACTGTGTGGGAAGGGATAGGAGAGTTTATAAGGTTGTAAGGGAAGGGGTTGAGGAAATATATTGTATGAAAAATACATTGTTTGAAATTCTAAAGGAATTTAAAAAATATTTTAAATTCTACTGAGCAGATAGTTATTCCATTACTCTAAATATCCTTTCTTATTACTCAAAAATAAAAATTCTAAAGAATTTTCCTATAATATTCAACACTTCTTATTCTCTTTTTAAGTAACTGAGACATGCCCTTTAATACTTAAAACATTTCACAGTTATTATCATAAGCCAAACACATCACTATTAATCAAGAGTGAAAAACCCTGAGTTCAAGTTTTGATATGTTAGAGCAGAAACAAGTGTAATCGGATATTGACATCTAATACCTGACTGTAAGCAGAAAGAGAAACATCACTGGTCTTTGTTTAAAATAACATTTTTAATAAGAAAAATCAGATGTTAGATCTAAAATACAATAGATTTAAGAGAGGTGTGTTTGAAAACATGATACAACTCAAGAAGATATATTGGCAATCCATTAAATCAGTGAGCCAGCCCTGCTGTGATCAACACAGCAACTTCGTGTCCCTCCTGTCAATCTCTGTGCACAGACAGTTCTGGGTTGTGCTACCTAGAAGGCCCATTTTTGTGTGAGTCTGGATCAGATTATGCAATTGCAATATCCTTGCACAGGATCCTGAAGTTGGAAGAGGATCAGGGACACTGTTTCCTAATGGTAGGCAGCGGGAATGAGGTGTCATGAAGCTTTAGAAGACTTCAGGAAGCACCTGCTTTAGCAGAGGACACCAGGTCCTTGTGACTTCATGCACTGGAGTCAGGCATAAGTTTTCCACCCCCATTTATCTTTGTAGATCCTTGACTGACTTCTGTTTATTTGCTAAGAGTAAGCCAATACATTTTTGGAATATTCGCCTCCCCTCTCTCTCTCTCTCTCTCTCTCTCTCTCTCTCTCTCTCTGCTCCCATACATACACATGCAAGGCCAGAGTTTAATACTGGTGTTGTCTTCTATTGCTTCTCTCATTAAATCCAGGCCTAACTAATTTGGTTAAGCTGTTTAGCCAGTCAGCTCTGGGGAATCCTCCTGTCTGTGTTCACCCACCTCCAAACTTGAGTTACAGGCATGTGCAACTAATACCTGGCTTCTACGTGGATACTTGGGATCATAATTCAGGCGCTTATGCTTGCATAGCAGGCACTTTAGCAACTAAACCATCTCTCTAACTCCATGATATGCATTTTTCAATTTAAAATATCTCCCTTGAAGCTGTACTCTATGACTCAGCAGACACTATTTTAATTTTTCAGATTACATGGAACTTAAATTTGCATCGCCAAATAACAATGGCTGTATTGTTTCTTTCTTGATGCTGCAGACCATTTTTAAATTAAACAATGCTAATGTTGACTTCCAATTTTATCCTCCATTTAACCCTTTGACGTAGCTTCACCAGGGAGGGCTGACTTCATTTAGAAAAGCAGAAAGTTAAAATTAGAAGAAAAGTACAGAAATCTAATGCTGCCCTCTCAAATTCCTGTCTAGTAATATTGGTATGAGCCCATTATTACTACCTTACTTAACACTGTTTCATTAATACCAAGTGCATGTTAGCAGCATTTGACAGCAAGAAAATAAATCAAGTGTACAGTCCATTAGGCAAGGGAAAGTATCATTATATTATCATTAATCTGTGAAACTATGTACATAATTTCATTGAACTTGAAAGGTGCAGGCAGAATATAATGTTCCATTAAGTGATGCAGTGAGACATAAAGCAATTACAAATACAAAAACTGTGCTTCACAGAGCAATGTTAACATGTCCCATTATATGTATCATAATGTACATGTTAATTTAAAATCAAGCATATATTTCATAAAAAAATATGTGTGTGTCACTAACTGTTGTATGTCACAGGCATTTAATTGTAGGGGGCAATGCTTCCTTGCTCTTTCCATCTAGGAAATGCAAATCTATTTTCTACATGTGATTTTTTTAACTTGACACAATCAGGTTTGCATGTAAAGACCCAATGTGTGGCAACTAATTGTACAATTTATTTTTCCCACACGAGTTAGTTTTGACATCTGGAACATGTTTTAAAGGTAATACTGATCTGTGTTTATGTAGCTAAAGTGGTCTGATGCAATTTTCCATACTATTCATCAGTGGCAATGAGATCATAATGATCAGGTATCATTTATCACAAGTAATTAATGGGGTTATAATCATTTAAACACTAGATTCTGAAATACCAGATTAATAAAGGACACCAATTAACTAGAAATGTTTGCTTTTCTGCACATGAATTCTTTTTCCCTTTGTGCTTTTAACTTGCTCAACATAGCTAAAAATTTCAAGTGCCAATTGATTCAGAGAACACAAGCCTGGTACTTCAGGTTCCATATAAAAAGCTAACTATAACAGTGATGCTATACTCACGACATTCCAGCAACATGACTATATAAACAAGACCTGAACAATTTCAACAACAGTAAACATTATAGTATAGATGGGGGAAATGTGAAGTCCCACCCATAAATGAAAACCTATAAGCAATTAACTTCTGAGAGGGAGAATCAGTCTTCCCTATGGATGAGCCCTCTGATTGGTTATCTAATACTAAGTGGTCAGACCTAGAAACATACATGCAGCAACACAGAACAGATTCAGCAGGGTGTGTGTGTATGTGTGTGTAACCACAATGGCTTAAAATGGTTAAATAAGAGGAAGCATCGTGAATTTGGGAGGAGTAGGTAGACAGAGTAGAGGAGGGAAGGAGGAGAGTGAAGGAGAAATGAAGTAATTGTGTTTTAATAAAATTTTTAAAAAGTGAGAAAGAGAAAAATGCTAGGTCAGGTGATCTGTGCCTATGATCCCAGAACTGGAGGAATGGAGACAAAAGGATCTTTGGTCACCAGCCAATCTAGCAGAATCCTTAAACTCCAGGTTCAGTGAGAGACCTTGTCTCAAAAAAATAATGTGGGCTGCAGTTGAGGAAGTAGCTGGCCTCCATATGTACACACACACAAAGGAACACACATAAATTTCAAGTGCCAATGAATCCCCTAGCCTTGGAAAAAGTAGGACTTCTTCCCCATCATCTGACAGAATATTAGAACATGAAAATGATCATACAGCCACTTTGGAAATCAGTATGGTGATTTCTCAGAAAATTAGGAAACAACCTACCTCAAGACCAAGCAATACCACTTTGGCGTATATGCCCAAAAGAGGCTCAATCATGCCACAAGGACATGTGCTCAACTATGTTCATAGCAGCATTATTTGTAATAGTCATAACCTATAAACAACCTAGATGCCCCTCAACTGAAGAATGGATAAGGAAAATGTGGCACATTTACACAATGGAGTACTACATAGTGGTAAAAAATAATGACATCGTGAAATTTGCTGGGAAATGGATGAATCTAGAAAAAAAGGTATTGAGTGAGGTAACCCAGACCCAGAAAGACAAATATCATATGTACTCAATCATAAGTGGCTTTTAGACATAAAGCAAAGAAAAAACCAGGCTACAATTCACAACCCCAGAGAACCTAGACAACAAAGAGGACCCTAAGAATGACATACAAGGATCAACATAGGAAGATGTCAAGATCTCCTGAGGGGAAAAAAAAAGATCTCCTGAGTAAATTGGGAGTGTAGGTGTAGGGGTCATGGGAGAGGGCAGAAGGGGAGGGGGAGGAAGGGAGGGGAGTGGAGAAGGATGCATAGCTCAATAAAACCAATAAAAATTTTAAAAAATAAAAATAAGTTACACTGTGGAAAAGAAGAAAAAAAAGAAAATAGTCTAGGCAAAGAGAATCAGGAGGATAATGTGAGATGAAAAACTACCTCCTAGGTTAATACAGATACCATTATTAAGAGAGTGGAGATAGTCACTTGAGCAAGGTTCCTTAGATTTGGGTTGACTTGTACTCAGCTATGTGCAATTTGTGTACATTGTATTATTTGCAAGGATTTATATGAAAATGACTTGTTTTAGAAGTGCCTTATCATTCTTGGATTAAAACAAACACTGTTGGTGTCCTCATGAATTTCAGGTTTTGTACTTTTGAATATTGATTTTAAGTTTTATTTTTGTTTTAATTTTTTATTACTTGGCAGTCTCATATATTTATGCAATGAATTTTAGTCATTTTTACTGCTCTCATCTCCCGCCCACTCCCCCTTGAATCCTTCTCCACAACTTCCCTTCTTTCATGTCAGCTATCACTCACTAAGTATGTTTGTTCATGTGTTAAAGCATAATTATAACTTTTCAAAGCTATATCGCCCTTCAGTGAGTAAGGCATACTATGGCAGTTAGAGCAGAGATCAACAAACTTCAACCCGGGGGTCAACTCTGGCCCCTTGCCTATTCTCACAAATGAAGTTCTATTGGCACCCAGTCCTACCCATTTGTACATGCATTGTCTGTGGCTGCTTTCCCACTATTACAGCCCCAGGTTGAGTACTTGGGACAAAAATTTCCTGACCTGTAAAATCAAGATATTAACTTTCTTGTCCTTTATTTATGGGCTCCTAGTTAAAAGTTAGACCCCTGACTACAGAGTTTGTAACTACCAACTGTGAATTTTATGACTTTGGGGCCATGCCTTAGTCATGTCATTTGTAAAATGAGAATAACATCACCTCCTCTTTTTCTTTTGGCCTTGAACTCACTATATCTTTATCTCTTTCTATACATACACACACATGAAGATGACTTTGAACTCTAGTTCTTCCTACCTCTGCATCATGAAGTACAGGTTATAGGCCTGTACTACCATGCTATATTTCTGAATTGCTGGAACAGAGACATAAAATTGACCTAGACCCAACCTGTAGATTAAAGTATAAATCCAGTTGAGATTAATCCTTATCAGCTAACCCACAAATATATGTGTTTAATAGCATTAGTAAATGGTTGCTTTGAAGACACACTGATTTGGGGGATGTTTGCTATGTAGCATTATTGCAGGGGTAGGTTTTACTCTTCAGAATGGATGCTGATTATAAACGTATAACCTTGATAAAGTACAAAACAGCTTATTGATATCCTTGACAAAGAACAGAATAGTTTGTGCTTTTTACTGTTGGAGGAAAATCGATTCTGCCTACCATGTGCTTCCACTTATGACCACTTCCCAGTAATGTCGGCCACTATCAATGAACACGTTTCCAGCTACTCCATAACTTCCTTGGCTGGTGAAGCGTTCAGGCGTATGACTCTTCTTGGATGATGACTCATCTCGTTCCACTGTCAGGTTATCATGGGATACCTTCAGTTTTCGATGAGCAGATTTGGGATCCAGCTTAAATGGCTGACCTAGAAACAAGTTCGCAAAAGAAAAAGAAGTGAAAGAGTACTGCTTATTGGAATGTAACAAATGGTATAGCTTCACAGTCAGATTTAAAATTCTGAAGCAAGGGATGAAGAGATAGCATAGTGGTTAAGAGCACTAACTGCTCATCCAGAGGGCCTGGGTTTGGCAGTTCACTACTATCTGTAACTCTAGTTCCAGTGGATCTGATGCCCTTTTCTGACTTCACTGGGCATAAGGCATGCACATGGTTTGCAGACACACATACAGGCAAAAGATCCATACACATGAAATACAGACGAAGAGGCAAAGCCTAGAATAAGCCATTTTTCCTTGAGCTATACTTCCTACCGCAAAAGTGTATCTTATATTCTAATAGCAATTTAATATTTAGAAACAGTTTTTAAAAGGTATTTATTTATTTATACTTTTCATGATGTTCAAAAAATTATGCAGGAATTTTATGTTCTAGGAAGAGCAGTGTTGAGCAAGAGCGTGGCTGTGCTTCCTTGAGTTTCTAGTTAGTTTCTAGCGAGGAGTCCAGTGTTGCTCTGTAACTGTTCAGAAAGGAGTGGGCAAGGATCAACCTTGGATAGGATAGGGGGATTGTGGTACAAGTGCATTCTGGCTGAAGAACAACCTGGAAAGGAGGAGAAAAATGAAGACCTTATTTTCAAGGACTTCCATATATAATCAGGCCTGAATTACACCCATGCTAAATAGACTCCAGAATAAAGAACAAATAAATCAAGATTTCAAGTCGGAATGTAGAGTGTTCTAAACACTCAAACACATCGTTCTGAGCTTGGTAAAAGGAAAAGTATCACTCTTTAGGGACTATATATTTAAAAAAATTTTCAGCAAGGGTAAATGAGAGTAATGCTCAAGCTTTCTATTTCTGGATTTATTAATACATATAATAGATACAATTATTTTTCATTATTCACATTTGTGTTTTGAAAAGTTTAACATTAAAAATCCTGGCACAGTCATCTATGGGAATTTTGATGTAACTGTTACTTCTCTGTCACTTCAATATTAGGACTGAGTACAGCCAATTGGCTATTGCCACATAAGGAACAGAACATTTTCAAACAGGAAACATTACAATTGGGTAGTGATAACACACTGTCCAATTTCCCAACCACTCTTGCAGTTAGAAAAGGCCTTCTGCTCAGTATGCAGTCCCATGAAATCATAGGAAAAAAGCCTGGTAAATATGACTGTAAGCAATGCATGCTTGGGATGGAGACCTCATGGAGAACTGTGTTCACTTAAATATGGGTGGCTCTGCTTGGATTTAAACATAACACCAGAACCTCAAAAATTTTTGCCTTTAGGTCAGTGACGAGCACACTTTTTCTGCAGAGGGTAAGAAAATAAATATTTTCAGTTATGTAGGCCATGTGGTTTCTTTTATGACTTTGTCTTTGTAGTGAGGAAGTAGTCACAAATTGATAAATGAATGGGTATGGGTATATGTAAATAAACCTTTATTTATAAATGTAGATATTTAGATTTGGCCCTTGAACTACAGCTTACTGATCCTTGTTTTATATTTCTGTAGATATCAAAGGGAAGCCAGTTGACATGCCAATGTGGACTGGAAATTTCCCACAAAGTTTCACCCTTCGAAGAGAGACAGAGGCAAATTGATGGTTGCTGAGAAAGGGAGAATCAGTCTTCTCTAAGGGCAAGCCCTCTGATAGGTTAGCCAATCCAAAGAGGTCAGTCTTAAACACATGTGAGTAATACTAAATGATCTCGGCATATGGCATTTATAAACATACATATATATGCACACACACGCATGTATACATATGTGTTTGTGTAAGACTTACAATTAAAGAATAGGAAGCTAAGAATTTGAGAAAAGGTGGGAAGGATATGGAAGGAATTAGAAGGAGAAGAGGGAGAGGAAGAATAATGTAAATACAGTACTCATATCTGAAATTATCAAAAGAATTTTTTGCTCATTTGTATCTTATTGAGACCTTCAATGTTTTATGGATTTTTGAACATAAGTCTTATACAGTCTTAAATTTAATTCTAATGTATAATTTTTGTGTTACAAAAACTTAAACTTCTAATTTGGGGGGCTTATCCTTGGATATAAAATTGATATCTGTATACTAAAAATAAATTAAATACAAAGGATAAAAGAATATAAATCTGATTTAAAAGAAAAAAAAGCCCTCAAGGACCGAGAAGGTAGCTCTCAGAGGCTATCAGACCTACTGGATTATCCCTATAGTTTACATTTTAAAGTTTAAACTTGGCTTGGCTTGTAAAAATATAAAAGTCTCTATGGATGTTCATGCCAGCAACTGTTAGGGATAAGTCATGGAATAAGCTCAGAAGAGAACAAAGATGCTCTCTCTTAAAATATTCCAATTTTTACAGGTGAACAACAAATGTGAGTAAAAATCATTTGACACTAATGGGCAGAGGAGGGAAAAAAAAATCCATCTTGGAGCTCACCATTTATGTAGGCCTGAGTGCTGTTTGGCCTAATGCCAGTGAGGAATAGCAGCAGAATGTTCAGAAAGAAGGGACTTGCAATGGATAACTGCCTGCAGTGTCCTGCTTGCCTTAGCCCCCTCTCTCAGCCACTCTCACACATAGCAGGGGCCCACCAGCTTCATTGGGACCCAAGCTTTGTGTTCTCATTGAGCCAATTCTGTCTGGGCCACAGAGGTCTTTCAAAAAACAAACCACTGCCCATTCTTACCAACTTTCAGGCTTTGGCTTCAGTGAAGACAAATTGGCTTGAGAAGGAAGTTAATGATTGTGTTACTAAAGAACTTAATTCATCAGACCATTTGTAGAGGATGTGACATTATCCTGGCTACTATTCTTTTGCTTGGACAACTCTCATAATAATCTCTGGACACATTCCCCAGCTGTCAATCTTCCTTCATTTTAATCCCTTCACCACATCACAGTGTAACAAATCATGTTTTTTAGATCCTCATCCAACCCCTACCATATAAACCTGTCAACCTATCTCCCATCAAACACTGCTCTCAAAAAACCAACTGCTTCATGACCCATAATGGGTTTACCATTTGGTTTTATTTGTTTTTGTTTTGTGATCCTGGGGATGGGAACCATGGGTTCACACATTGTAGTCAATCACTCTGTCACTGAGTGCTGCGGCCAGTGCAGCCTAGATAGCCAAGACTGGTGGGGGGTGCCGGGATTGAGACATGGAGGCTCCTTTTCAGGTGGAAGAACAGCAACTGTGTTGAGTGCTATCCTCTATGCCACAGATGTTTAAGATGCCTGTCTTCCACTCATTTGATGCCAGCAGCATCCTCCTCAGTTGTGATAATGCAGGAGAATGTCTCCAGACATTATTAAATGCTACATGGACTGGGGTTGTGGGAGGAAAGACAAAACTGCCCATGACTGAGAATCACAGACCCAGACAGATCCTTCAAATAAAACAGAATTTCTGATGAAAGAGTTATGAACCTGTTTTCTACTATGGAAAACAATCCTATCTAACATTTACAGAGTGTGTTCTGCATCAGGCCTTATAGGCACCTGTTCAATTTCTCACGAGAACTTCTTCAGGACTGTTTTCTCAAGAAATGGGAGCAACTGTATGCAAAGAAACTAATGGCCACATGACCTAGAAGACACAGAATCAACTTTGACACCCAGAGGGAGCTGCTGGGAATGTCAGCACTTCACACTGGCTCTTTCCTCGCTTTTTTCTGAGCCTGTGGGTGATGCCCAAGACAAAAGAGGAAAAAGAAAAGTAAGGAGGAGGAGTGTTAGCCACGAGATGAGCAAATGTGAGATGACGGCTCAGCTGAGTTCACAGCACTTACTGTTCGTCTTCAACTTCCCAGGCTCACTGCTGCGACTGCCTGCCTGGTTGATGGCCTTGACCATGAAGATATACTTGGTGCCACTTTGTAGGCCATGCACAGTGTAGTGGTTCTGCTTGATGTTGGGCACAATCATCCAGCTATCAGCCGAGTTACACAGACCTGCAAAGCCAACCAGACAGGTGCTATCACAGACAATGTTGGCAGAATTTTAGGTTATTTAAGCTGTAAACATTGAAACATGGAGAACTTCTTTTCTTTTTGTATGGAATAACCGACAAAATTGGGCTCAACATGCTATCTATATCAAGAGCTCACTTTGAATTACGTGTGTCCTTTGAGCATTTCCCCTGGGACAAATCACTGAAGATTCTTATATTGCAAACTCTGGTCTGGATGAACGGTGCAACGAAGGTGCTTTTGTCTGGGATCTTATGCACTGAACATGCACATGGTGTGTTATTGAGAGCAGTGAGGCAGAAACAAAATTAACCAGGGATTGACCCCCCATCTGACCCTCTCCTGAATGCCACCAGTCATTCAAGCTTGGTTGTCATGAACTGGGAAACTCACAGGTGGGTAGCTGATGATGTACTAAGAGCTGACTTCATCAACACTGGCACATTGACTGCATTTTGCCTCTGATACTTCTCTTGGCCATATCCAAGCCAAAGTGACTTTGCAGCTACTCTCTCTCTAAAAAGGAGGAATATACTGCTTGGCCATGTGGCTTTAAGTTTGGTCATATGACTTGTTAACTTGAGCACAAATGACAATGTGCTTGTCGCAGGAGTAAGTTTGAAGTTTTCTGTTCGTTACCTGCATCTCTGCCATTGTTATGGGGGAAACATTTGGGGAAGAGTCTGCTTATTTCAACAAATGAGACAAGCAGAAAAGCTACTCTGACTAGTTTTATGTCAACTTGATACAAGCTAGAGGCGGTTGAGAAGAGGGAACATTAACTGAGAAAATTCCTCACTAATTGTTCTGTGGAGAAATCTGTGGGGGCATTTTCTTGACTTGAGATTGAAGTGGGAGAGGTTTGTTCACTGTGGATGGTGACATCCTGGGACTTGTGGTCGTGGGTGCTACAAGAAAGCAGGATGAGCAAGCCAGTAGAGTGGTACTCCTTTGTGACTTCTGCATCAGCTCCTGCCTCCTCCTGGTTTCTGCCCTGCTTGAATTGCTGACCTGACTTCCCTCGGCAAACAGTAATACAGATATTTAAGTGAAATTAGGCCCTTTCCTCTCCAAGGTACTTTTTGTCTTAGTGATTCATCACAACATTAGTCCCTCTAAGACAACAGCCTTCTCATTAGGTCAATGCAGCAGCAAACCCAGCACAGGTCAGCCAACTCTATCCAACTTCTAGTGGAAGAGATTTAAAAGTGATCACCAAGGTGCTATGTAATCCTATTCGTGGGGATTCAGAGAAACCTGGGGCAACAGCAGCACTTAGGGGCAACTGGGGGCCCAGTGTGGACCTTGGGAAAGATCATAGGATTTTTCACCAGCTGTATCCCTGGTATCACTGGTCCAGAGTGAAGTAGGGCTGCTCTTCTGGTTTCATTCTGCAGGATGTGGGTAGAGAAACAAGCTGAGGATTTATGAGGCTTGGAAGAACATGTAGGAAAAAGGAAGTCCATTTTGTTTCGCAGCTGACTGATGCTAGAAACTTCTTTTTGGTATCAGGCCCAGCTTTCCCCTCTCCATCCATCAATCTCCACTCCAATAGAACCTTTTCCCATTTCCCTGGTGACTAGGCTGTCATGAAGTTTCCTTTCTCAGTACTAGTCCCTGGGAGAATGCCAGACCCTTCCACTTCCTGAGGTACTACTCCAAACTCACCCCCCTTTTTCCTTTTTGGTTCATTCGCAAGTCAAAGGGTTAGTTCCTTTGATCTCGAGGCAACTTATACCTCATCCAACTCTGAAGAAACAGCTCCCCAAGAGCCTAATGAGACCTAAGAGAATCAATTCACAAATATACATCTACACCAACCCACAAATATTTGCATAGCACTGCAAGGTAGTCGTGAGCTCCCTGGAATCTCTTTGAATTATATATACTAAATGCTTTCTCCAACTTGTGACTTAAAAATTACACCTGCAATTATAAAAGATGAGTAGAACTTTTCAGAACTCTGTTTTGGTATATGTTTGTGTGTGTGTGTGTGTGTGTGTGTGTGTGTAGTGCACTTATGAGTGCATGTGCAGGCCAGAGGTTGATAGCTGGTGCCTTTTTTGATTGTTCTCTACTTTATTTTTAGATCCAGGATCGGAGAGAACCTGGAACTCACCAGTTCTGGCTAGTTTGGCTAGCCAGCTTGTTCCTGGGATCCCCTGTCTGAGTCCTAAATGCTGAGATTATAGGTGGCTTCAATTACTTTTGGTTTTTTGTCTGTCCTAAATGCTGGGATTACAGATGACTGCAATGCCTTTTAGCTTTCTTTGTGGGTTCTGGAGAGCCAAACCTTGGTCCTTATGCTTGAATAGTAAGTGCTTTATCTCTCCAGCCTCACATGCTCTGGATCTTATGTGAATACTTTTTTTCAGGTACTCCCAAGAGTCATTTGGCCTCATGAGTTTTCTGTCACTTCTTATAATTTCTACCTGTGAAAAGTTAAATCACAGGACCTTGAGACTTGAAAAAAGTAAGCATAAAGCAAGAAGACAACTTCATACTCATAGAGGAATTTGAGTGTGTGAAACAGCATTAAGTACTGAATAGAATAATTCAGGACAGCATCTCCTCAATTTGTCTGTAAGTCTGCACCTTGTGTTTTCTTCCCAACTCTTCCTTGGGTAAGAAGAAAACCTCCCAAGTCCCAATTGGCCATCTCTTACCACAAAACAAAGCTTCCAGTACTGGAACTGGGTTATATCCTATTGAGTTGTGGGCCAAAGGGATCCCATGGAAATACCCAAACAACCTAGGTAGTTGCTAAAAGAATATGTTGCTCTCATCAAATGAACAGGAGGTCCCATTGCAAAAGACCACATCTATGCAACTCATTGAACATGGAGAGGGTGAGCTGCTGCCCACATAGAACCTTCACCATCATATTATGGTGTCTTTGGTATGGGAAGGCACTCTGCAGGCTACCAAAAGAGAAATGTAAACATCAATCCAGCCACAAAGCCTTTGATCTACAATGCTATTTTTTTCTGCAAAATGTGCTAGCGCAATAGTGGCACAAAGCTTGTGGGACTAGCCAGCCAATGTCTGATTTGATGGAAGGTCCACTCCACTCCACACGATAGAACCCATACCCGATTCTGGTCGGGTCACCGAGAAACCAGAGAGCAGGTAGCCCAGAGACCACGGATCAGTGCCTTATTCAGCCATTGTTAGAAACTTCCTTCTGTAGCAGATGGGAACAAATACAAAGACACAACCAGATGCTATGCGAAGAGAGAGACCTTGGAACACATA
Source organism: Microtus pennsylvanicus (assembly GCF_037038515.1). Classification (NCBI taxonomy): domain Eukaryota; kingdom Metazoa; phylum Chordata; class Mammalia; order Rodentia; family Cricetidae; genus Microtus; species Microtus pennsylvanicus. Next base: position 125,580,588 of record NC_134601.1, on the reverse strand, counting down.
GCTAAATGCGGTGTCTCCATCAAATTCCTCACCTCAGGGATAGCTCAGGAAACCACAGGGAAGAGGAGGCAAAAGGAATGTAAGAACCAGAGAGGATGGAGGACACCAGGAGAACAGGTCCTCTGAATCAGCATGGACAAATCTCATATGAACTCACAGAGACTGAAGCAGCAAGAATAGGACTGACTGACATGGATTTGCACCAGGTCCTCTAGCTTTCAGCCTAGTATTTTTTTTTTTTTAGTTTTTCTAATAACCCTACCACTGCTTCCTCTCCCTCCTCTTCTCCAAGTCCTTTCCCCTTTCCCCTTTGCACCCTTCTTTGATTTAGTATTTTTTTATTGATTTTTATTGAGCTCTACATTTTTCTCTGCTCCCCTCCCTGCCTCTCCCCTCTCCCATTCAGCCCTCCCCAAGGTCCCCTGCTCCCAAATTACTCAGGAGATCTTGTCTTTTTCTACTTTCTACTTCCCATGTAGATTAGATCTATGTATGTCTCTCTTAGGGTCCTCATTGTTGTCTAAGTTCTCTGGGAGTATGCTTTTTAGGCTGGTTTTCTTTCTTTGCTTTATGTTTAAAAACCACTTATGAGTGAGTACATGTGATAATTGTCTTTCTGTGTCTGGGTTACATCACTCAAAATAATGTTTTATAGCTCCATCCATTTTCCTGCAAAATTCAAGATGTCATTATTTTTCTGCTGTGTAGTACTCCATTGTGCAAATGTACCACATTTTCCTTATCCATTCTTTGGTTGAGGGCCATTTAGGTTGTTTCCAGGTTCTGGCTATGACAAACAATGCTGCTATGAACATAGTTGAGTACATGTCCTTGTGGCACGATTGAGCATCCTTTGGATATATACCCAAAAGTGGTTTTACTGGGTCTTGAGGAAGGTTGTTTCCTAATTTTCTGAGAAATCACCACACTGACATCCAAAGGGGTTGCACCAGCTTGCATTCCCATCAGCAATGCAGAAGTGTTCCCCTTTCCCCACAACCTCTCCAGCATAAGTTGTCATCAGTGTTTTTGATCTTGGCCATTCTTACAGGTGTAAGATGGAATCTCAGAGTTGTTTTGATTTGCATTTCTCTGATGACTAAGGATGTTAAACACTTTCTTAAGTGGTTTAGTATTTTTATGGGGTCTTGAGTATAAGAAGTGGGTCTCTAATTCTTGTTTTGCTCTTAGGACCCTTTTATTTTCTCTTGGGCTGCCTTGTTCAATTTCAGTGTGATGGTTTTTGTTCTGTGTTTGGTTGTTATCTCTTAGAAGCCTGTTCTTTTCTAATGAGAGACAGAAAGGGAGTAAATCTGGATGGGAGGAGCGGTAGTGAGGAAGTGGGAGGAGTAGTAGACGAAAGGGAAACAGTAATCAAGATATATTATAGGAGGAAGAAATCTATTTTTAATATAAGATGGGGGAAAGAAGAAAATGTCTCTAAAGGCTATGGTGACAGGAGGCTCTCCCTTCTCTATATTCTCTTTGATCCTTTCTCACTATAACATTTTACTTTATTTTATTTTATTTTTTTTAGAAAACAATTAAAACGAACCCTGTATTTCTGGAGCCTGCTGCAGCCAAATATTAGATTTTGATCCAACCAAAGTACGGTCCTTTTAAACTGTGTGATCCAATCCCCACGAGGTCTATAATTTACTTGTTGAGGACATCAATATTATTAAAATAATAACAAATCAAAATTAACTTTTCTATCTTAGAATAATCAGCTCATATCCTTAGGTCTCTGTCAACAGCAGTCAGGCATATATGCAAAACAATAATAGCACTCAGCAGATTCAAATGAGTATCCTATCAATTTCACTGCATTTGTGCTGTTCATATTTAATTGCACATGTTATGATGAAATGACTACTGTGGTCAAAGAGGGAAAAGGTAAAAATGCTTTCAATAAACTTTCTAGTCGTTGTAGATACCTGAAGCTTGATTTCATGTGGTGGGAGATGTTTACAGCAATGTCATAGGAGCAGATGTTTGAAATTAGTTCAAACTGCAACTTGGCTTCCAATCACAAACTTAACAAAGATTTAATGTATCAAAACCTCCCCACAAAAAGCCAAGATGTGAAACTGACTATCCTGATTATCTTGAAGCCACTAATTTTTTCTTTGAGTGTAATAAAATTCTTTGAAATTTCTTTGAATATAGGTGTAGTTTTACAGTGAGCAAGCTATCTTCATAAACACTAACTAGTTTTTTGCTTCCCTTTTTATTACTAATATTGGCAGAATAATGATTGAGAATTTATTGCAAATGCCAAGAAAACAATAGTGACATTTTCTTTTGGGACATTTATGTGGGGGTGCCATGGAGTACACCTCAAATATATTGGTAGTGTAGGTCTTATACCAGCCAGTACCATCACATTTCTTACACATGGCTCTATGCTACCTCGACACTACACTGTTTATGAAACATCCACACGATTACCCCGACTGAAACTTCACTTTTTCCCAGACTTGTCTGGGTGTTTTGATATTCATAGACTGACTCAGGTAAAATATTAAAACAACAAATGAAACTAGAAGACCATTGCTCATAATGAAGCGCAATTGAGCCTTTTGACTTTGTACAGTAGTTTTCATTGACAATGAGTCAAAAGCATTTCTCTCCTACTGTAGCATATTAAATGATTTTAATTACATTGGGGATTTGAGAGCCTTGAATGAAAACAGCCATTTTGCTGCAAAATATGGTGCAGTGTGGACATTGTTTGCAGAGGCTGTCTATGGATTTCTAACAACCTTTCTCTCTTCTAACAGTTTGGGCAGAAGTGAGCCATTTTTCATTCTTCCTTGTAAAAATAATAGATTCTTAATAACTTTCATGAAATGATTTCAAAATGACTGAAATGCATACATATCACTATTTTACATGATGTCCTCAAGAAATGTGACTTCTGATTATTTTGTAAATAATAGGAAGAACTTGCTGGCAAAAGCCCCAATTTGAGATTTTAAAAGAACATATGAAAAGTAGTTTTAGTAAACATTGAAAATTAAATATGTATCTATGTGTTAATAAAAAGTTAGTAACATATGCAGTCATAATTCTGTCAATACAATGAAAAAAAGCAGTAACATCAACTTTGCATTTGGATGTGTATTGTTATGAGAAATTTAATGAGATTAAACAACGTTCAAAGATATTATCTAATTCTCCCTTATTAAATCCAGTTGAAAGTAATTAACTATGGTTTATTACAACAAGTGATGGAACCATGACCTAGAAACAATCAAAGATTGCCTAGTGGCACAAGGAGTTCTGGGCAATTTTTAGTAGCATTTTACCAATAGATGTTCTCAATGAAAGCTATTCCATCAAAGGATAGGACAGATGGACAAACAGCATTCAAGGAGAGCCTTTTACATGGGGGCTATGTAAGAAACTATGATGGAGATAATCCTGCTAAAAATAAAATGAATAATTTTTCTCACTCAAACAAAAATTGTTTCAGAGAAATACAACATTCCTCACATGGACCAAGAGCTTCCCTTTTGGAATTAAATAACTTCAATTTTTTTCTACTTACATTATTCACTTATCAAATGTTCACTTATATAATATATAACATTCACTTATCCACATGTTCTTGCCATCTTTTGCATTCAATCTTTAAGTCTGATGCAATCTTTAGCTTAGTTACTAGCAATATGATACATTAAAAACTGTTATAAGCATTTGTAATATAATTATTTATAATATAATTAGTAATAAAATATAATACAATAACAGCAATATAATACAAAATAATTCCTACAGTGAAGAAAAAATATATTTGCCATTATTCTGTTTTTTTGTGTTTTCTCTTCTATACTATATAATACAGCAGTGTATGGGTTAATGTATTATGGATTCTTTATTAGTTAAGTTACACCTTAGATTTATTATGTCATCCTGTAGATAATACTTGTTTACCTTGCTTTGAATTGGATTACTTACATTTAGCTTATAGTACATATGTCCAAGATCAGTGAAATGTATCTCCTACAGCTGCTAAAATGCATTTTAAACATCACCTGTCACCTCTCTGAAGGGCAATTTGGCAATGTCAATCAAAATTAAAATGCAAATAATCTCTTCTTAACAAAATCTCAAGAGATTATACTAGAAATATAATTTTGCATGCATGAAAGGGAAAATATGCAAGGCTATCCATTGGGGGCAATGTTTGCAGACATTAGAAAAGAGCTAATGTTCATCAGTAGAAGATGTGGCAGATAAATCAGAGCACAGATTTGAAACAAGACACCATACTACTTCAGGAAGAAATGCGGCAACTATTTGTGCCAAAATAGAATGGTCTCTTGTTACATTTACTTAAAAAAAATTAAATATCCACATATGGCATAAAATGCACAGGAAGGTAGAAAATTGACATTTATTAATGCCATGCAGCAAGACCTATACCACTGGGGAAGAATGACTTCAGAAGAATTCACAGTCTTAGGAGGAATGCTACTTAGACTTGTCTCAAAAGGCATTCAGAGCAAGAAAAAGACAGTGATGATGTTTCTGGACTAAATCAGCTCCAGGCCGAGGAGTCTTTTCAGCTGAGTGCCATTTAGAGATCTTGTTTAACCCTACTCTTCTTTTTAATATTTATTTATTATTATTTATTATTTTCTTTTTCTTTCTCTCTCTCTAACCCTACTCTTTAGTGAGTTGCCACGAAAGGCCTACTGTTCTCTTTACTTCTAGCTCATTCTGTCCCCTCTTCAGTGCTGGCACAAATCATCTTCGGATTGCTCACATGAACAGGACTCTCCAACATAAAATTCAAGTGTGGGGTGACCTGAACAGCTTTCTGTGACCTAGCACTAGTCTCTGGGTATGAGTGAAGGCCAAGAACATATGCTTTCTGAAGCCAGCTCCATGGCTATGCTTCTCACTCTGCTTTTCCCCTACTTTCCCTTCCCCATGGAAATTTCCAGCCAGGCATCAAGTACAATCTTTCAGTATGTTCCACTACTTTACTCTCTGTTGGTTTCACTTATGATCCAGCCATCTGCAGATAGACACAGCTATCTGCAAATATCCTTATATCACAGCCATGTGGCCACAACATTTCATGAGTAAGTTTAACTGTAACTTCCTCCCCAAGGCCTTATTGTCACGTCCACTTTTGACTCCTCTCTTGTCACTACCTACAAAATCAGTTGCCAAAACTGTCCTTGACATAACATTCATGAATCAGTCTTCTACTCATAAATTACACATGCCTAGAAAATCGCAAGAATTTTATGAGTGTTTCCAAAGGCAAACAAATTAGGGGAAGGCATAAAGAGGGAAGGAAAGAAGAAAGAAAGGAAAGAATGGAGGGAGGAAGGGAGGGAGGGAAGAAGGAAGGAAGGGAGGGAGGGAGGGAGGGAGGGAGGGAGGGAAGGGAGGGAGGGAGGGAGGGAAGGAAGGAAGGAAGGAAGGAAGGAAGGAAGGAAGGAAGGAAGGAAGGAAGGAAGGAAGGGGGCAAGAGAATAAGAGAGAGAAAGAGGAAGAGAGAGAGATGGGACAGAGAGAGAGAGATCTGAGAAAAGTGTCTACATTGGCGTTAATGCAGATGGATCATTTGCACTTTTGTCACTGTGAAGCTAAACGTCTTTCTGTATCACTCTTATAATTAATCTTCAACCACACTTCTATTTAAAGCACCATGTACTTCAGAAGTATATGTACTATGAAGGAAAAGCTGAGAGGGAAGGGGTTTCTTATAAAAAACACATTAAGCTGATATGGATGTATTCAAAACATCTCTGTGGAAAAGTGACTGCTATTGTATTCTACTTTGATGTGTTCTCTATTTTTACTACCATGCTGGCTAGTTTTACATCAATTTGACACAAACTGGAGTCATTTCAGAAGGAACTTTACTTGAGAAAATAACTCAATAGGTAGGCCCATGGGAAAGTCTGTGGGAATTTTCTTGATTATTTACTGCAATAGGAGGGCCAAGTTCACTGTTTTCAGTGCCACCTTTGGGCTGGTGGTCCTGAGTGCTATAAGAAAGCATGTTTGCCTGGTGGTGATGATGCACGCCTTTAATCCCAGCACTCGGGAGGCAGAGGCAGGTGAATCTCTGTGAGTTCAAGACCACAAGGAGCGACAGGCACTAAAACTACACAGAGAAATTCTGTCTCGAAAAACCAAAAAAAAAAAAAAAGAAAAGGAAAAAAAGTATGCTAAACAAGGCGGGAAGAGTGAATGAAGAGCAAGCCTGTAAAAGTGTTGCTCCATGGCCTCTGCATCAGTTGCTGCCTTGACTTCCTGCAAAGACTTCCTTGAATGGAAAAGTGTAATCTGTGAGATGAAATAAACCCTTTCCTCCACAAGTTGCTCCTAGTCATGGTGCTTCATCACAGAAATGGAAGCTAAGAAACTAAATTTCAAATTTGTTCTCCTGGAAAGTGATTGCTTCTAGCCTTTTGCCATTTGTTCAGTTCAACTTACACAACTCTGTTCTAAACATTATGGGCAGCTATTGCTGTTTGAGTTGGTCATAACATTCACAATGTCAAATATCAAACAAACAACAGTGACAGAGGAGGGCCCCTGCATTTCAGATAAACCGAGTTCTTCCTCGCAGGTGCTACTTACTAAGATTTGAAGTGTCAGGCCTAAACAACCTCTGAATAGGACCAGGTACTTGGCATTCTTTAACTGCTCATTTTACTAAATTCTTTTTCCCCCTTTTTTGAAAACTGAAACAATTATGTACAAAGTTTATAAAACTAAATGCATGATAAAATGACTAAAGCATGTTAACTACCACCCAGAAATTGGTGTTCATCCTATGAACCATCACATATACATACATATATACAATATAATATATATAATGTAATATATTTTGTGTGTGGGTATGGACGTGTGTACACATAGCTGCAAGTGTATGTGGACTCCATGGTCAACACTGTGTGTCTTCATTTATCCAACTTCACTTTGTTTTTTGGCCCAGAGTCCTCATTGAATCTGTGACTGGCAGATTAGGTTATACTGGTTGGCCACTGAACTCTTGATTTTCTTGTCTTCATTCTTCCCCAATACTTGAGTTACAGATAAATGTCACCATGCCTGGCTATTTTACATGTGTACTACAGATCAAAACTCTGTTCCTCATGTTTGTAAGACAAATATTTTTACTGACATCTGTATTCATAGTTTCATCATCTATTTCTTCCCAGTGACACTTTCTATATCCCATTCAAGATATAATCAACATCTTGATTAATATTTGTATTTGTAGCCTCTAATAATGCACCTTTAAGCAAAATTATTTTGATCTTTAAGTTATGAATTGATAAATGGATTTATTCTGTATATGTTGTTACTAGCTTTTTTCATCAACCAACATATTCAGGTACTTTATCCATGTAATTTTCCATTGATGTTTGACCAGCTGTTTTCACTACTTCAATATAAGTGAACATTTCCCCTTCCTTGAGTAGGAAAAAGAAATCGATAAATATCATAATTTTTCCTTCTTTATCTACCTTTAGTGTTTACATTCCTTTATCCAGGTTTCCTGAAAACAGTCATCAAACTGAGAAGTAAATCAGCCATGTGATACTCACTAACAACATTGGCTTGTCCAGTGAATATGGTGTACTGGAGTTCATAGGAGACCACACTGAACTCATCATCTGAAGTCCAGTGAACGGTGATCGTGTCATAGGAAGCTGTGCAGAGCTCTTCTCTAATTGTGGGAGGGTTGGGAGCTGTGGGCATCAAGAATGCATGTCAGTAGAGCAGCAGACAACATTGGAACACATTCTGGAGATATTTAGCTGTAAAAGAAATTATTCCTAAATTGGCCTATCAGGACTGTGATACTAGAGATGTGGATTTCAGTTCCAAAGTGTTTAGTTGGTGCAGGACAATTCTGTATTCTATCAGTTAAATTTTAAATAAACACAGATTGGCCAGTAGCCAGGCAGGAAGCAGAGGGGGGACAAGGAGAACAGGAGAATTTTAGGAAGGATGAAGCCCACACCTCCCCAGTCCTGTCCCAACCACAGAAGAAGGAAGATGTGATTACCCTGCTGAAAAAGGTACCCAGCCATGTGGATAACATAGATAAGAACAATGGATTAATATAAATTATAAGAGTTAATAAGAAGCCTGAGCTAATGGGCCAATCAGTTTATCATTGATATAGACCTCTGTGATTTTCTTTTGGGACATAACAACTGCAGGAACTGGGTAGGACAGAAAACCTCAGACAACATTTAGTTGTATACTTTTGGAATTTGTTTGTCTGTTGTTTGTAAGCAGTGTGGCTAGAGTCTGCCAGCAAATAAGACTTTATCTCAATGTATCATTAGAGTATATTTAGGAGACTAAGCAAACAATAGCTTCTTGTATGTAAAGAGAAACACATTATAGAAAAAGTAACCAAGACAAATTTTCATAATCCCATTCACTTTGACGAGTGGTGAAAAATTTAGCCATAAATGACTAGATGGTAGAAATTTTCGATATTTTAGGCCAGACTGTTGTTATTGCAACTACTTAATCCTGCCATTGTGTCATGAGAGCATACGTAGATAATTTGTTCATAAATGAATATGGCCATACTCTAGTAAAACTGAATTTACAACATAGGCACAGGGACAGATTTGGCCTGAAACCCACTTATGTACATGATAGCAGATCTTTGAAAAATATCATTGTTTGTTATCCCATAGCAAATCAACTAAACAACTGAAATTTTTTTTAGCTATTTGATACCTTGCTAAAATTATTGGTGCACTCCTATTTTATTCTTTTCACTTTTTATTTTGCAGGTGATATGTTTAATTAAAAATATCACAATTAACAAACAGTCCTCTTAGAAATGCATTTTTATATACTAAGAAAATCACGAATGCTTGCATTTGGTTACCTTTATCACCACAGAAGCCCTTTGCTTTATTTGTTTTAACATAATCAACACCTGAGAAATTTAAATCATATTAAAACAACAATGATTTCTAAACGACTTACACTGAATTAATTTCCATAAGTCATTTAATAAGTAGAATAAATAAGAAAATACAAGGCTACAAGTGTTTTGTATTGGCAATAATATTTTAAAGGAGAGCTCAGCAAACTATAATTATATTTTTATTATTTTATTTTATATATGTATATATTTTGCCTGCATGTATGTCCATACATCATGTTTGTGTAGTCCTTATGAAAACCAAAAGAGGGAATAAGATTCCCTAGTATGGGAGTTACAGACAATATTGAAAAACTATATGTGTGCTAGAAATCAAACTTTGGTTACGTGGAAGAGCAGTTAGTTGTTCTTAACCACTGAGCCACCTTTCCAGCCCTCATCAGTTAATTTTGTAAATAAAGTTTTATTGGAATCCAGCCTTGATTCATTCACATATTATCTGTCTATGGCTATTTCCGCACAGGAGCAAAGCTGAGTAGTTACAAAGCCTAAGACATCTGGCCATTTTCCATTGAAGTTTACCAGTCTGCGGTTTAGAGAACTGAATCACAGCTTTACTTTACACTCTTCTGTGTCCTGGAGCTGAACTTCAAAGTGAGAGGTGTGTTTGCATTCTATGGATTTAGAACAACTTTTACTTACACCATTGCATAGATCTTTTTTTTTTCAGGTTTCTTTTTTTTTAAGTGATTTTTTTATTGAGCGCTACATTTTTTTTCTGCTCCCCTCCCTGCCTCTCCCCTCCCTCTTCAGCCCTCCCCCAAAGTCCCCATGCTCCCAATTTACTCAGGACCTCTTTCTAGATTAGTTTCTGATTAGAACTGGTGAATTGTAAAGAAACAGGGGGTGGGGCGGAGAACATTTATATGAATGGTAAATTAAAAATTCCTCTTTGTCTTCACTTTGCCACCTGAAAAGATATTTAGGACAAGTCATGAGAAGCTCTGCCTGTTACTGAATTTCACAAAGACTCTCCATAAAGACAAAAAGGGCTCAGGTGGGTCTGAAGGTTTACATTTATAATCTCAATACTTGGAAGGCAGGGACAGGGAGGATGTGAGGATGAGCATAGCCTGGGTTATATAGTAGATTCCCATCTTAAAATTATATCCACAAATGAGAAACAAGTAAATAGGAAAGAAATAGATAAGCATTCATTATAACCCTTCAAACATTTTTTTTCTGGAAATGTGTGTTTGAACATCTGTCTTCTGAAGAGCCCACATGTGAAATTTAGTTTTGCGTGGTGAGACTTGAATATGCATGAATTAGTGACACCAATCAGGAGATGCATTCCATGCAGGTCCAGCTGTGTCATAAAGCATGCTTGTTTTTGTCTGTGTGGTCATTGTTTCCATAGCATCATCCCTGTATGAATCAGTGAAAAACAACTTAATCTTTCATAATTTAAATAGTTAATTGAATTCTTTCTCCATCAACTATTGTGGAAAGAAAAGAGATTTTGCTGTCTTCATGGCAATATGTGATTAAATAGAAAATATAAGTTCAGAATAGGCAAGTGGCTATGAGACACATGGCAGTAGCTGCAATCAGGAAGGAAATGTCACCTCTATGGGTTATTAACTTGACATACCACTTAGAGGCAAGTCATAGGGGAAAAAGATCTTGTTTGCACAGCCAGGCAGGCTAACCCTGTTTTGATTGTAAACCCAATAGGTTTGTCCTGCAAAGTCAATTCCTAATTTTCTGTAAATGAAAACTGCAGCATGCGCCAATTTAAATACCCACACAATCAGTACCAGAACTGTTATTTTCTTGCCTTCATCACAAACACTACACAAGGAATGGCGAACTAACATGCCACAAACACTTTGTTTCCTGCTTATAAATATAAGATAAGCTATTTGGACTTGGAAGTATCAGCCAAGCATTGTATGTTATGGCCAGGATTGATGTTATGTCCAGAAATGGTCTGATTTTTGGGGTTGATGACTCAAAAGGCAAATTTGCAGGTACCTGATATGGCCTTTAGTTTGGCATAAGCGGCCATTGTGATGACATATGACATATGGCATGCATGTTCCATTTTAGTCAATGAGTTCATGTTCCTACAGAAAAACGTAAATGGATATCTCTTTTGAACATACTATTAATTGTTGGGAAATGAAGACACATTCTTGTTGACAAGACAAGTACATCAAAATTACTTGGTACAGCAAGACCATGTTTCTGGGCAAATATTTAATTTTCTAGTTTCCTCTGGTCTTGGAAATGAGCCTGTGACATTGGGTCTAAAAGACTTAAGTGAAAATTTGCTAGGTAGGTCTTTCGAGCAAGACTTTTGGTTTTATGATAAACAAGGCCATACTTTGCAGGCCAAGTTTTTTTTAACATTATTCCCTCTTTTCTCCTGTATTTTTGAATATAACTCCAGCATGATACTTATAGAGTATTCATGTTGTGAAAAGACAATACATGAAGATGTCAGGGCAGAAAAGAAAAATGTGGATAGTGATACAGTAGCTATGAGCACCGTGGAGCTGTTTAACTTCTAATTATATTCAGCTCAATTTTTTACAAAAATGACATCTCACTACACACATTTAAAGGTTTTAATAACTAATATGCTGGCTGTTGTGGATATAGAACAATTCTATCACTACAGAAAGTTCTACTAGATGGTAGTAGTTTAGACAAATCTCAAAATCAAAAGCTGAAGAAACGAGACATCTTATCCATAAGTATTTGAAACCAAGTTTGGTTTCTTAGCGTAAATGCATTATGAGTCAAATTCTTTCTTCTACCATACATTTGAAAGAGAGAATTGTACAAGATAAGAAGATATTTTGTGGGATATCTCACTCTTCTTGCACATGCAGAATAAAGGCAAAAAGGGAACAGCTGGGGGTCTCACAGGAAAAAAAAATTGAGGACTAGGTAACTCCTTGCTTTCTAGCCACACACTATACAAACTAATGCTACACAATGTTCCCTCTCTTCAACTCCACCCTCCCAACCACTCTCCCACAAACATGCACATACTGGTTAGGAGTTGAGAAACTGATACCATGCTCAGTTAGGGATGTGGTTTCTGGAAGGCTCTATGTCCTAAGTACAGGGCACATCTGGCTTCACTGTATACACAGTGCTTTCCTGAAGTCACAGGTCCTGGTGGTTTTGACTAACATAAATAACTCTGTCCAAATGGTCCTCATTCTTTCTACCAACCAATGAGCCCAGTTCCTGCTGCAAAGGCTAACAGCAAAGGAAAGATTAAGACTTACTACTAGGAATATGAGTAGCCACAATTTTTCTTTTCTTCCTGTTTGTTTCCCTCATTGTTTTCTAAGCCAGAAAGAATGGAATGAAGGAATGAAGAAAAGGGAGGGAGAGAGAAAAGGAAGGAAGAAGGGAAGGAGAAAAGTAAGGGAGAGGAAAGCCAAGTAGAAAGCAAGCATTGGGTCAAAGTGTGGCATCTGGAAATGCGATATGATTTATGTGACATTTGCCAGAGCAACATGAAATCCAGTTTTTTACTAGAAAGTGCATGGATCTGCACAGTTCCTACAGAACTAAGCCAGATTCTAATTGTTCACACTCCCTTTCTAGCTGAGCTTCAACATAACTAAAATTTACCATTTCTAAAATGAGGATTACAATGTTTTTCCAAAATTTGATACTGTGACAACTAAGATAAGATCTCAGCTACAAAGAACTAGAGAGGTATATATGGCCAGATAGTTAAGTTGCTTTTGTTTCTCCATAATCAATGTACTACTATGAGAGTCAGATGCCCCATGGAATATTTACATATTTTTGATGGCCTGCAGTGCTAGTCCTTTGGCCATCTCCATGTTGAGAGTCAGAAAAATGGTGGTAGGGACACATTGAGCAATCAGGATTCTCTTTATTTTCTTGCCCCAATTTGTACTTAGTCTGTGTTATTTGGGTTAAAACAGCATAAAGTGTACATGAATCATTTATAGAACTATTAGGTAGCATTTCAAAGCTTGAAGCACACATTTGCTTTTTAGAGAATAATTGGTCTAGTGGCAAAGTACTTGTGTCACTGAATGTACGCTAGACAGAACAAAAAAAGACAGTAAGACAATACCTGTAAGGTAATCCAGACATTCTAGCAGTTTCTTCTCCCGAGAAAAATCTAAGGCAAAAGTGTCAAATGTGTCATTGAGGTTGATTTCAGGAATTAGGACCTGGGATGATGCAGTTGCCATGGAGACTCTGTAATTTAAACAAAACACTGTTTTAAGGAATGTCGAGGTGGCTTTTATCATCACGGTGAAGACATGAGAAAAAAAATAAAAGGAAAAGACATATCAGGCCTTTAAAAAAATACCATCTCTGAACGGCCTAGTACACTAACACAAAGCAAACTTACAGAAAAAGCCAAGGAGGTGGGAGAAATAATACAGTACCCCCTTCCTTTATACTATTGGAAAAATTCCCCATGGAAGCAAAAGAATATTCATATTTCATGTTGCTGTGTATTTAACAGCCTGGCCCAGTCACATCTAACCCCAGCAAGAAGCACATAGCTCCAGGCAGTTCTTCACACATCTGTCTGGGAAACTGTTTGTTCCTTTCAGACTCGCCCCTGCTCCACTTCAAAGGGAAGTCTCCCAAATTTCAAACTGCATAAAAGGCAAAGTGAAGATTAAAAAAGAATGTTTCCAGATATTGGATTAGTTTAATCAATTACTAGCCTCTCTCTAAAATAAACATTAAAAGGGGGTTTTGTCTGGCTCTCTTTTCTTCTTCTTCTATTCATTTATTTTTTGCACCATATTCCCAGCAGATGCCATGGAAAATATTCATAAGTTTTCTCACAAATTTCCCCAGTAGGCACACAATTTCTTCTCAACACTCATGTTTTCTGGTGAGAGCTCCCATACATAAACTATAAAGCAAGGTATATGTGTCTATTTCCTATGGGCTTTTGAATTGATTTGGAAAGTTCAGTTACAAACAGCAGAGCATTCTAATGGATTTCAAAATGCAAGTAATTATCTTAAAACCAAGAAAACCATGGCGTGAAGAACTCTCCTTTTGAGCATAAAAAATAATGCTAGGCTTTAATCTTGATGTGCTTCAAGTTTTTTGTTGAGTTCCATAAACATTAGGAGACTATGTTTTTATTTTTGCAAAAAAAAAACCAACAATGTTGAAATGACTTAGCTATAAATCTAGTTACTTGTTTTCTTGTAAAGAGCACTGATGCTCATTTGCACAAGATCTCAGAGCTAGGTGGTAACAATCAGGAGGACTTCGGTGTGTACTCTTTCATTTCATGAGAAAATTTAGATTCCAGCAAGTTATCCTAATCACTATGTACTCTTGTGGATTTTAGTAACTCTTGAAGCTTTGGGTTTTTACAAAGAACCTATCTTGGCCATAAAAGTCACACCTAGGGGTCTGCGCATCTAATGGAAATAGTACACAGCCACAAAAAGGAATGGAGGATTACACATGCTAAAATATGGATGAACCATGCAAACTTTGTATTAAAAAAATAGGGACAAAAGGTAAAGAATCATATGGTCTATTCCTATAAAATATTCAGAATAGGCATAGCTATTGAGTTGTACTCTTTAACCAGTTAATTTGACTTTATGTGAATTTCATGACAATAAAAGAGAATACACATGTAAAATGACCGCCAATACAGTTTCTCTAGCTGTAGCTCTGGCAATAGGTCAGTGTTATCTAGGGAACACAGGAAATTGTTTAAACTGCAATGTCTTAATCCGATTACTAATAGGATGAAAAGTCTAAGACAATGTAAACTGGATAAATGAAATATTCAAGTGTAAAAAGTATTGTAGACAATGCAATGTCACCTGATTAGTTCACAAAGACTGAATAAGAGCTTTGTTTCAAATTTTTGACTAAATATGACATTGAAGGGACTTGAATTAATTATTGATACTTACAACAGCTAATGTAGCTGGGTGGATACAGCTAATTAAACTTTACCTTTAACCAATATTCACCAAATATTTATGAAGCCCTTAAAGTGTGCCATATACTGAAGAGTCCAAAATATTTGCATCAATGCAGAAAACTTCAAAGGAATGACCTAGTACCATTTGCATGCCGTAAAAATATTTCAAAATAAAATTAAAAAAAAAACTCAATGAGTTCTGTCTCATAATCCCAAACTGGGAGAACTGGGCCAAGTTAATAGGAAGCAAGTACCAAATTTACAATAGCCTTTCCGTTAGACTTCCTTGCAATCCAGATCTTGTATCAATTGATGAGACTGCTCTGAAGACAGATAATCTGGCTTTATAAGTTCCCTTCTTGGAGGCAGAAGCCTCTTTGTCCAGACACATCCAATATAGATTGTGTTCCCAAATTTGCATGGTTTCAGGGGTCAACAAAGAATAAAGTAAAATGTATCTTTTTTCAAATGACATCGTAAATGCTCCTACCATTTTGACATGGGAACTTTGAGTGGGAAGCAGAAGGAAGATAGTGCCTAGCCTGGGAGGCAAAGACTGACAGAAGAAATTTTCAGACATTACTGCAGCTTTTTAACACCTGCAGGTTTTCTTTCCTTGGTGGAAGGAGAGATACTTATCTTTGGCTAAAATTTCAAATCCTCAACTGGAGTGAAAGGTAAAGGGAAATCTGCCAAACTCAACATTTTAGGGCATGTTTCCCCCCCAAATCCTTGTTGTCCATCTTCTGGTTTTTTTATGATGCCAACATCCATTGGGGGTTGTGAGTTCTAGGCTTTTTCTTACTTTTTTTAATCTATCATCACCCCTCACTCTGTGTATATGTGTGCCCGTGTGTGTGTGTGTGTGTGTGTGTGTGTGTGTGTGTGTAGAGGGACTGTCCATTATTCATTACTCCTACATGTCTTTCTGTGCCTTGGTATCTCTAATCTACAGAACACTCAGTTGTTAATCACTCAGGGCCAGTATTCCAGAAGGTGGATATGTCCAGAGGGACACACTTCATCGGCCTTTGCCAAACACCACACACCACCGTGGTCAAAAACATCAAGGTACCACAGAAACAGAATGTGTTCAACTTTGGTCAGCTCCAGATTACCCAAAAATATTTGGCCCTGGAAATGTAGTGTTGTTATAACATCTATTAACTTATCAACACCCTGCAGATAGCATTTCAAAACCCACACATTGGATATGCTCTGACTCTTAGACCCAAGTAACATCTACAAAGTTGCCAACTGGAATTCTTCTCTTTCTGTTTTCAGAAAAGCCTGGCAGATCCTTGAGCCATCTGTGCTGGTAAAAAAAATAAAGGAATCACCTCACAGTAGAGAAACTTCTAGGTGATCTGAACATTCCATTCTGAAGGAACTTTCTTAGCATCCTGTTGTTGCTAAAAGTAATTTTAGATTCCTTGAAAAGAGTGCATGAAGTTTCTTATGCCTGGATTTATTGACTGCTTCTGCTCAATTAACATATCCCCCAAAAGGACACTATGTAATCACATCAATGGCAGCTTGAAAACAATGTGCTTTACATCATATATGGAGCTGTGCAGGGAACAGGAAAGTAGAGATTTTGTTGCCTATTAACCTTGTGGCAAGAGCTGGGCTGTTTTTATTTCTGTATTTATTTTATGCTTACAACAACTCTATTTTGTAGGAATAACTACAAATAAATACACTGTGTATAGATTAAGTAATTCACCCATGTCAGACATGTGAAAACAAGATGGCTGGATTCCTGCATATTTGAAGCAGGTATGCAAAACTGGACTCAGAAATGCTAACGAGAAGCCCTGATTCTATCCATTAATAACTAAGTAACTAGGACAGAGCCAAGCAGTTGATTCCAAAGGAGATACATCTCCCACAACGTAAGGCTTGGGACTCTTGCTGCACTGTGGATTTATTTAAATGTCTCTTATTTGAAAAAAAAATGTTCATACAATTTTGATTCAGTTTATAGAACGCACCAGGTTGTTCTGTGAATGGTTTTATTAACACATTCTCACTTTAGGAATGCCTGCATGATTGAAAGTATGTTCTAGGTTCTACATTTTGAATAAAAATGATGTAAAATATTGAAGTGTCAAGACCGAAAGCAGATAGACTGGAAGAGAGACCCCAGAAATCATACTGTAGGAATTTGAAGTGAGAGCTTGCAGACTAGAAGCAGGTAGCCAGTACAATGGAAAAGGTAAAACGAGAGGTCAACTGAAACACCCAAGGATTAAGATAGCCATTCAGCTAGCACTTCCCCAGTGTCTGTTATGTTACTCTAAAGAATTTTCAGCATTGTTATCATTATGTGCATGGCTACCAAGAGCACATTTCCCAAGTAAAAAAATTGCTCCTGAATGGTGGTTTCAGAAGTAAAACTGACATAGGTAAGTATTCCTTCAGAACATCTAGGTGATTGATACCACTCATCTCCAATTAAGGGATGAGACAGTGGAAACTGAGGCACAAATGTCTGCCAATGAATGTTTACAGGTTTTCTGTATTTCTACTTGACAAGAGCATGTTCTTTATGGAAACTGATACAAGTCACCCTTCCTTTCCTGATGATGGTACAAGATAAAATAATGGGACAAGGATCAAAGGGGGGCAGTGTGCGTGTGTATGCACAAGGGGCATGTGCTATCCTTCAAATACAGGTCCCCACCTGCTCTAATTGTAACTGGTCACTTTCTCTGCCAGTTAGATGCAAATTTATTCGGACTCATTCAGTTGAATTTGTAAGGGTTGGCATGGAATGCCATTTATGGTTGCTGTTTCATCTGGATATGTCCTAATTCAAAAACAGAGAAATGGACTCTCAGACGCCAGTGGGGATCACTTACCTGGGTGTAAACCATCTGTAGAGAGTATTGAGTACATTGGAAAGCAGTGGTGTTTAAGTTTTACTTTTTTAAAGGAGCATATAGAATAAGAAATTGGACTTGAAATCTAGGACACCACAAGTAAAGAAAACTGACTTTCTTGCAAAAGGGAGGAGAGTGTCTTAAGGGCAGCCCATTATTCGTGTCTTTTATGGGAGATAAGTAGCTAATTAGCTGCAAAAGGATTTTTTTTCTCAAATATAAGAAGAAAACAGTGAAGCTGGCAGACCAGTAGGAGACCAGGGTTATGAAAATACTGTATACTCTTAGAGAATGGGGAAAATGGAGTCTGACCCAAGCAAGCACCTGTAAGTGTTAGTTTTCTTTCTACTCCTTTGAAGAAATTTAAGCCTTAAGATGGTGAGCATGTTTCCCCATTAACACCACGGGTTGGTCAGGGAACACCTGCAGATTATTTTGTGAATGGTTTCCTTGGCACACAGCCACACCCACTTGTTCCCTCTGGCTAATGTGGAGCTACGCGGGCAGCAGTAAGTAACTGTGCTAGATCCTTTAGAGCTGGCAAAGCTGAAAATAGTTTACTTCTCGGAACAGTGTGGCAGTCTCTGCTCTAGGATAGAGGCCAGGAGGAATGAGTTCTTTGGGGTTTTTCAGTAATACAATTCTGATAGAGTTTGGTATAAAGGGCAGTTGAAAATTAGAATCAATGGAGAATAAAGGTGTTTGGTGTTTTCTAGAGATGCCGTTTATTCAGGCCAGCCGAGTGTTTCTCTTTGAACCCACTGGATTTATGACATGAATCTATGCTAAGAGAAATGAGTAATTTCTATGCTGAATAAATTAATATACTAAGAGAAGACTCATCTTCGCTCATCTTACCAATGAGCTGACTACACAAGCAACATCATTTCTGGGTTTCCTCCCTAGGAATAGAGGCTATTTGAGAAGAAAGCAGTGGGAGGTTGGCTGCTCGTCCTTTCTCTCCCGAGTGAATCAGTCCTGGCCTTTTCAGGTGACGTCAACCTTCTCAGCCAAGTAAAGTAAAAAACCTAAGGCAAACAGAGAACAGCACCTGTGCAGTTGTTTTCTTTAGACAAAAGGACTGGAAGATAAGCTGCCTTTTTTTTGCCTGCATTTCCATTCTTTGTTACCAAGGCTATGATAAGATCAAGTTTGAGAATCACAACGAAGGCTGTTTCTGTACCCTGCTCTGCACACACAGACTGGCTGATCTTCTTCTAACTGGTGAACAGCAGCTGCAATGAAGACCTTGAACTCTAGGCTGTGAAAGGGTTTGTTACTTCAAAGGGAAGTAAGTGTCCTTAGCTGTAGCAAAACAGCCTCAGGCTTTATTCTCTCTGGTATTCAACCTTGAAAATGAGATAAAAAAAAGTCTGTTGAGGGCAAGGCCAACCAGTCACACCCAGACACAAGCGCGCCAGGCAGGAAACATCCTACCTGTCCCTGCACTCACCTCTCAGTGATATTTTTTGCTGTCTGTAGAAACCGGGCATGGTCATTCTCCTTCAGAGAGTGTTCCGCTTGGGATATGAGTGATGCCGACCTTTCAATGCATTGTTTACAGTTTGCAATCTGCTGAGCTAGTTTGCGGAGCCTCATCACCTAGAACAAAAGAAACATGGCAGGCGTGGTTACACTCAAGGCTCACTCGTGAAGAGGGTGCGAGGTCAAAACTTTCTGAGCTACGTGTTCTGTTTGTTACCTCTAAGCAGAGAAAGGTAGAAATCAGGAAGGCTCAATTACGGAATGTAAACTCTGTCTCCAAGGAGAAGCATCGGAAATTTGTTTTACGAAGAATTGCTAATTACTTCCCTGTTGATGGGAAAGAAGGCGGTGTCCAGTGGCAAATGACAGAGGGTCACTGGGTCTATTCCCTCTACTATTCTATATAATTACTCCGGGACCTTAGGGAGCCCTGGAACTTTCTCCAGCTTAGATTTTCAGCTGTGCCATTAGGAAGCAAAAGCATTTCTGTAAGTGTAAATTTGAGGCTTAAGTAAAAAAAAAAAAAGATCATTTTCTAAAAAAGTTTTATAATCCATGTAATGAAGTTGTGACATAAAAGTATTTAAGTAGTCCTATTTTCCATACTTCTAAAACTGGTGGATTAAATTAACAGAAAGGGAACATTTTTCCCATTGATTAATATTTTTCCTATTGAACTGATGAGAGAAAGCCAAAAAAAGCACAGCTGGACCATTTCCTCTCACCATAAACATCATTTCCAGGCACTTTGTGCTCACTTGATAAGTAATAACTATTTTGATAACCATTTCCCATTTGGGATAAAACACACACTTGTTTCACAACCTCCATTCCAGTTCCTGATGCTGTCTTGCTTGAAAACGACCCTCAAATGTAATTGACCATAACCTCTTAGGCAGGCCAAGATAAGTCCATTTGACCGTGGCTTTGGTGTTTGAAATGTGCTGTGAGCTGGAGCCCTCCGGCCAGAAGGCAAGTTAAATTTAGACCAGTAATTGAAATCACCTCATGCCTACTGCCCATATCTATGCAAGGGGCAGCTTTTGGCTGGCTTTCTAATTCTGGAGTGGAAAATAACCTTGGGTGAAAGGGTAGGGAGGACTCCTGGCTAATCTGTCTTACAGACAAGGCAGGCTCAGGCTCCCTCCAGAATTCCTGCTAACTCCAAAAAATTTCTGCTTTCTCCAAGCCATCATTATCATCCCAGGACAACTTGAATCTTGAAGCAAAGGAAGGAAGGATATGTCAGATCTGTAGGCCTCTAGGGATTGTCTACTTCCAAGTCTGTACTCTAGCAAACAAAGGAAACTAAAGCTGAACTGAGAGGTGGCAGGTCCAAGATTTCAGGCAAGGTTAAGAAGAATCCATGAAAATAATGAGTCAGAATGAAATGTCCAATCTTGGCAGCCAGGAGTATGTGATCTCAAGCATGGTAAAAATACATCATTCATTATAATGGTTGTTCTTTTTCCTATCGGGATAACTGTGTACCTTAGTCAAATAAAATAACACCATTTTGCACCAAATAGAACAGAACTTCTGGCATTATATATAGAGGCAAGGCCAAGGCATCCATCCAGTCTAATTCAGGATGTTATAAAACATCCATTAGAAACTGTCAGAAAAAGGGAAAACTCCAGAAGGAAAAATAGTCCCTACAACAAACCAAACAAATGGGATATTTAATCATACAACGTAAAGAATAATTTAAATTACATGGCCAATTTGAAGATGTTTGATACAATTCTAACAAAAGAAAATGATGTCAAAATATTCTTTCGGATGTATTACATGCCACTGTATTATCCTTTGGATATGTGAAGTAGAGGCCACATGTTTTACAAATGTGACAATGACTGATCTTCAGTTTCATCTTTTTTCTCCCTCCTCTACCAGGATATTGGAAATTAAAAGTGACATACAAAGACAAGAAAGAAAAAAATGCTAAATTGTGTATGTATTGAAACAAAAGGAAATGAGAGCATCCTGTGAAGCTGCAAGAATGTTCTAGAGATAACCATTTAGGGCATACTTTTAATTATAGGTCAGTATACAATGGCATCAGAGATTCTCAAACACTGTATGCAGAGGAATCAACTGGGGAATCTTTCAAAGTAAAACGCTAGATGTCTGGGCACATCCTCCAATATTCTAGTTAATGAGCTGTAATTGGCAGAGCTGCAGTAATTTGCATTTTAACAAGCAACGAATGTTTTTAAATCTCCAGGTGATGAATCGCTAGTATGGCCAGGACTAGCATTTAAAACACCAATCTGGGTTCATCTTTGAGACCATGGACATCTGCCATGCTTGAATGTCACTCAGACACCTTTGTCCCTTCCTATATTTATGGAACTCTCCAAGTGGAGGCCAAAACTGTTGTCCATGTGTTTACCTGCAAAACTGCTCGTTTATCACATTCCATAATGTTTCTTCTTTCTCTGTGGTTTCACACGTTTCTTGCTCTTTTAAAATGAAAATCATTCTTTTAAAAAAAATTTCGGAGCTGTTTCTTTTCAAGTCTTTTGCTTATTCTCTTGCAAAACTAATCACACTTGAGGTAAGATAATGCTGCCGGTTTTGTTGGCTGTGGCTTTAGAAGCTGAAGTTTTCTTTGTTTGCTTTGGAACCGAGCTTAGCATTTCAGTTTTAAAAAGAAGAAGCTGAAGATAACACCTAGCACTTTCCTACTCAGTCTATTCTAATGGTTTTACATTGCCTTCACCTAACCTGGCCTGTGGGCTCCACACTCTGGGATCCTGTCCTAGCTCTCTGACTCTGGGGCACCTGTCTTATGTGATATCAGAATAAGTGGGGCACAAGCACACTAAACAACCGATATGTTTCAAAATCCCAGAACTGAAATTTGCCAAAAAAGCTATGATGTCAGGCAGACATTGGCAATAATCTTTTCTAGTCCCTTACAATGAATGAGAAATGTTCTACAGCCCATGGCACTCAGGTGCGAGTCTGGTTTCTGCCCTCCATCAGATCCAAAGCAATTCTAGATCGTTTTAGTAAAACTTCAAGCGTGTTTTTAGCCACAGACATTGGAACTGCAGCTGCACTTCTTGACCAAGCCTGTGCCTTGAGCCACAGTTGTAACACTGTACTTTTGACCCATTTCTGCTCTGTGCAAATAGTTCCCTCATTTCACTCTGCCCCTTTTATTCTAATTCTATTAATGGTGCATGTTTGGAGTGAAGGGAGTGCTTCAAAGAATGAATTCTACATACCAACATGGCTAAAACTGGAATATCTTTTACCACTATCCTATATCTCATAAGGGGAACTCCCCGCCAAGAAATTCAAGCCTCATCTATGTAAAGGTAAGCATGTTTGCTGGAGAGTTATGTTGAAGTATCATTGCAATCAGAATATGGGCTCTCAGTGAGGTCCATGTTGTACCTTGGGAATCTTTGAATATGTTACCTTCCATACAAAAGAAACTTTGTAGATATCTAGGTTAAGGATGTTGAGGAGGTAAAGTTGTTCAGGATTATGTGGATGATTTCCAAAAAATTTCTAAGGTCTTGGTTAGAGACGGACTGGGGCACTTACCAAACACAGTTCAATGCTATTCAGAACTTTCAATCACCAGAACTATGTACCAAATAATCCTCTTTACTTTATACAGTACTCTGTGTCAGATGCTTTATCATAGCCACACAAAACAAACTAAGGCAGATACTTAAGAAGAAATTATGGAAAATACAGAGTGTATGATTTTATATTTTCAAAGGTGCAGGTGTGCATGGAAGTATATATTCTCCAGGTGGGAAATATAAAATCTTCTGCTCAGGAAATCATACCTTTCCTTCTTTAATCTTCGTTCCAATAATTTGTCGTCTTTGCTGAATGATTTCAATGAGAAGATCACATTCTTCTGTCAATTTGGCTTCTTGACGTGATGCATTGACCTACAGGATAAATAAAATGGCATTCATTTGGCCTTTTACTTAAATGCTATTTTTAAAAGACTAATGCATACACCTTAAACTTTAATTCTTCTTCCTACTGTTTGCAAGGATGGCAAATATAGGTCTTATATGTCTGCCTGACTTGTGTCTGCAGAAAACACCATCCAGTTGCAACACTCTTTTTGCTAATCCAGATTTGCCTTTACCAACTAGTTAGGATCCAATCTGTGAAATGAAATACATTTGTAATTCCTGTCTTAGTAAACTTGAAAAACAAATTTATTTATTTTCTCTTTTGGTTATTTGTTCTTTTTTTTAAAAAAAGATTTATTTATTATGTATACAACTTTCTGCTTCCATTTATACCCACATGCCAGAGGAGGGCGCCAAATCTCTCCACAGGTGGTTTGGAGCCACCATGTGGTTGCTGGGAATTGAACTCAGGCCCTCTGGAAGAACAGATAGTGCTCTCAACCACTGAGCCATCTCTCCAGCCCCGAAAAACAAATTTAAAACCACTTAATCTTATTAATTTATTCAGAACAAATTATTCTCAAAATATTTAACAGAAGTTTCCCCAAAACAGTGTAACAGCTTCAATTATATATTCACTTAACATGGTTTAAATGTTCAAGTTTGGGTTTAATAGCTGTAAAGTAACAGATCAGAAAATGATGGCTTGATGCTTTGTTAATCTTGTGACATAATTTTAAATCTTATTCCTGATGTATTTAGACACAGAAATTGTACAAATGAAAGCACACTGTTTTCATATAAAGGTAGATCAGTGCAGAATGGCCTGTGTTTGAAATTTTGAGATGCATTGTATGGGATGGAGAGTTACAATTAGCTCACTCTTGGCAACTGTACTTGGGAAATAGCGCTTGTGCTATTTCCTCCACCTTGTGACCACACTGAAATGCTTATTCACAGACAGAAACCCAGAAATCCCAGCTGTGGGAGATGGAGATAACATCCACAAGCTTTATTATTTTAGTATGGCTACAGGAGAAGCTGTAAATTTCACAGGAAGACAATGGCACTGATGAATCTAGCATATCTCACAAAGAGGACAAGGCCCAGCTATGAGTTCTTTTGGTTTTGGTAACGAGCTAAGATAATTTCATTCTTTATGAATGAGATAAGCTGGAAGTACTACTGTGAGTTCAGGATAAACATTCAGTCATCATGGCTCTCACAAACTATGTCCTCTTTCAAGAAGCCTAGGATTCCTTGAATTTTATTTTTGATCACTAACAGATACCACATAAAGATAACACAAGACATTTTATTGAGAAGACAGTGATCACCAGCCATTTATAACAAGCCAAGGGACATCATGTCCTATGTTAAATTATCCCAGAAGTATTGGCTAAATGATTGTTTAAGTAACAAGGACAAAAGAAAGAACTGATTGAAAGCTACAGAATTTAGAAGTTAGACTGATATTCAGGGAAGACAATCAGTGGGTTCATTTTCTCTTACCATTATTTTATGTCATCATTTCTAGTCCCCCTGGAGGTTTTCTAAGTAAATTTAAATTTATATTTAAATATTTACTTAAAACCTACTCTGAATCAATGTCTTATCTTTCTTTTTCACGTCAACATAGTTTAGTAATTAATTCTAACTAAGCTGTGAAAAGAAATGACCCATAGACATATTAGAATGGAGGAGGTGAGATGATTTGAATGTAACAATGATTAAAATTCTTTTTTTGATCAAACATCAATGAGGTCCCTGGACCTTCTCCCAGGTTCACTTGTGCACTTCCTTGTAATAGATCCATTCCTCTTTCAAAACTCACTGAAATTTGAGTTATTGCAAATTATTAAAAAGTGTCCTACAGTTGTCACAGTAGCATGAACCTCAATTGTACAGATCTCATTTTATGATGGATTAATTGACTTTACTAAATTAAAAAAATATGTACTGAGATCTATTTTATTGACTCAAATATATTTTGAGAAACCAGATACTACAATTATCATCACCTTGGAACACTATTTCCAGAAATTTGGAAACACGGTGTGTCGACATTAGGCCACATATTTTTCTTTAATTTCCTTTAAAGAATACATATAGATTTTCTTTGAAACTAGAAAAGTTGAATCTGTTTTTCTACTTTCATTAAGTTACAATTTTTTTAACTGCAACATTCTTATATTCCTACAGGTAGACAAAAAGAAGTTGGATAATATCCTACATTTCTAAAAATTATTCTCCTAAAATGAAGTTTTCCACAGTTTTACTATATCGTGTTAGAGTTAATGATCTGATTGGATTTCATTTCTTTTGAGTGTGAAGGTGACAGATGTCAGCAGGCATTTCTAGCTCACAGGTTTGGTTTGGAAAGGAGCAGGTCTTCGGTGGGATTTTAGCTTTTATTTCTGATTCATATCTTTTGTCAAAGAAATCACTGTGGCTGACAGAAGTGCTCCATGTGGAGCCACCTAAACACGCAAAAAAACAATCCCTAACCCTTTTTTCCTCAACAGGCACTTCCAGTTTGGAGTCATCAGTGTCTTTCTTTGGTTCCAAACTATAGTTACCCCAAACTATAGTTAAGTATGAGATAGAGATAAATGGGATGTCCTGGTGTTGGACCACTTCGGAATGAGAAATTAGATTTTCAAAGTGCTTGATTTATAATGTAGATCCATAGATGAGGAAAAAGTGACTCTAGCTTACAATTGGGATCTGTCCCATCTTAGCCTACTCACTGCAACTGTTCCAGGGATGTTGACAAGTAAACGTCAAGTCAGCTTGTAAAATTAAAAGACATGGCTGGCTTCACCTTGTCTCTCTTTGAACCTCCCACACGGGCTTAGCATATACTTTCTCTAAATCTAGAGCCACAGGTTCCCTTTTCCTTTTGAAGGCCACCATCTCCGCCCCTTGGTTTTATTTTGTTCTTTAGTACTAGCTCCGTCTCACTCCAGTTAATTTTCTCCAGTTAGAGACCATCTCAATTCTAAAAACCAAGAATGTATTCTCCCTTTCTTTTTTTTTTTTGATAAGCCCTCAGTTTGTTATTTGAAACTTCAAGTACCACAGCCATTGCCATGCTGGCTGAAGTCCTGACTATGCTTACCACACACCTGGCACACCTCTTTTGAAAGAACCACATTCAAACATTTACTTAGTCATCCATCAATCCATTCACAAACAGTTCCTGGGCTTCTGCATGATACCAATCAGCCTTCCAATTGCTGTATGGTTGGTTAAAAAAGAGACAAAGTCATTGTTATTTCAATGTTTACATATAAGTGTATGAAAATAGAGTAAGTCAAAAATAAATAAAAATTTAAGATTGGGCCATTATAGGAAAGAAGTTAGAGAGGGTAGTTTGATTAAACATGGTTGAGAAGAGAATTCACTTTATTGCATAGAGAAGAATTCTTTGACAAATCTAGAGGAAGAAAAAGGAACTAGCCAAAAGATGCAGACAGGTCATTCAGAGGTTCACTGATGCCGAATCCAGGCTAACCTCCTAACAAATAACATCAATCCATCCCCAATCACTGCCAATTCTGTATGCAACATTTTGTTTGTTAATCCTTAACTCTGGACAGGAGGCCCTTTCAACTGCATTCACAAAGAGCATTGAAAAAGGTGTGTTGCCCTGTGTGTCCAAAACTGAGGTGGGATATGGTGCTAATCCTCTGATTTCTATGCCAGTTTTTGTGCAGAAGTATCAATAGCATGGAGGCAATGTGGGAGGCGCTGGCATTGGACTGGAGGCATGTCAATCAAGTACCCAGTACTGTGGTGGTTTCACGGTAGCTCCTTACTCCAGAGACTCCTTTGCTCTCTTGAAAAAATAAAGAAAATAGAATCCATCAGATGAGTTTTAGGATTTTATTATGTTCTTGTATGGCCATGTGTGTACAAGAGACAATGCCACTGTGAAATTTAGTGCTCATAGTGGCTTGATAGAACACAATTTCAGTAAATTATGAGAATATGCTCTTATTTTCCACCTGTTTACTCAGTTCACAGCTCTCCTAAGTACTTTGGGAGGAGGAAGGCTAGAGTAGGTAGGGAAATTACATTATCAAGGAATAGCAGAAGATTTTTGCCTGGAAAGACTTGCTGACCCACTTTTTCCTAGTGATAGGGTCATTTGATGCTTCTCAGACTATGACCTTTTTACTGACTTACAGTCTTATTGAAATAAGAAAGCCGAAGACTGAAGTAAGTGCCGAAAGCACACCTACGACCTAAAAGCCTCCTAGACCAAAGATCAAATACAGTACCGCATGTCTCTCTTCTGCATTAACATCCACCTCACATTGGAAATTGCTTAGCATTCCACATCAACTGTCAGCATAGAGACTGCCTTCTTTAATGTTAATATACACAATTTCTTACAGAAGTCAATGATAACATAAATGTGTTAGCTATATTTTTCTAGACCAGTCCGTTAGCAGTGCCCAGTAAAAAGTCCTCCTGCTACGTTTTATGGTCTAATAGCGTTATAAGATTTCACAGAAGGGGTGGGGTGAAGTTGAAAATTTTTTTCCTTGTCAAACGTATAAACATTAAAGGGATTTAATTACAGAGACACACCGAAAATTGAGCTATATGTCTGTGGAATGTTCTTTAGCAGTCTGTAAATGGTCTCTATTATTTCTTAAAACTTGCTCTTTCGACTTGTATTTAACTGCTAAGTGAGATGTATGGTACAAAGTATAGCCATCATTAATTTTCACACAAGTGTGGCCTTAAAATCTTTAGAAACATTTCCTGGAAATCTTAGAAAGGAATATCAAGGGGAGAAAATCTCTGGCCACTTCTCATAGGTAAAACTGAGTGAATGTGCACTTTATTTATTTTTTGCTTTTAGGTAGTAATCTTACTTTTATTTTTCAAAATCACGTGTTAATATGTATCTATTGGACAAGGTAATGGGTCTTCTGAGTCTGGCTTATTTAACTCACTCTGATGATCTCCAGGCCTATCCATTTTCCAGCACATGTTAAGGCTCCATTTTTTTATGGCCGAATAAAATTCCATTATGTGTGTGTACCACAGTTTTCATCCATTCATCTGTAGAGGGAACTGTAGACTGATTCTCTGTCTTGGCTATTGTAAAGAGTATAGCAATAAATATAGCTAAGCAAGTATCTCTAAGGTAAGATATAGAGTCCTTTGGGTACATGATCAGGAGTGAGACATCTGGATCATGTTGTACTTCTGATTTTAATTTTTTTGAGGAACCTCCAAACTTAGTTTCATAATGAATATACTACTTTACATTCTCACCAGCAGTGCATAAAGGTTTCCTTTTACCTCTACATTCATACCAGCATCTGTTTGTTGTGGCTAAGAGCACTTTAAAAACCCTCATTTTTTTTCTCACTTGACAATGCCTGGTTGAAACGAATTAGCCACCTACAGTCTTTCAAAGTAGAACCTCCCAATTCCTCCTGCCAAAAGGATCCACTCATTTGATAGATGGCTTCCTGTTTGTACACAGATGGAACACTGAAGTAAGCCTGGGACAGGATAAAGTCAATGTGTTAGAGACAGGAAATTTGACTTCAGAGTATCCAGAGGGAAAGAAAGGAGCATTGCTCAATGCACTAAGAATTCTACAAGAATAGTGACCCCTGGGTTTACACAGCCCAAGGGATACGATTAGTGCAATCTTGAAATTGTACCTCTTAACAGTTACACTCTTTCTTTGAGACTGTTAACCTTGCCGCTTGTTAGTTTTAAAAGTATATATCTATCCTGTATGTGTGCCTAAAATCATTTCTTACAGTAAAATCAAAAGCTGATCATTCCACACTGATTCAAATTAAGGCAGCCTAGAGAAAGGTGGCGACATTTATATATGATGTTCTGTAGATGCTGTACTTCAGACCCTAAAGCATTTGTCTCTGAATACTAATTATCTGGAACTTTAAATCTGCATCTAAACCTAAAGCAGGTAGCATTGTGAAAAAGCATGTCCTAGCTATCCCATATCACTCAACACACACACACACACACACACACACACACAGAGAGAGAGAGAGAGAGAGAGAGAGAGAGAGAGAGAGAGAGAGAGAGAGAGAGAGAGAGAATTTGGCCAGTAAGACAAGGGTACGAGGAGAAAACTGCACACACTTCAGCTCCGTGCCCCACTGAGCTCTGCTGACCAGGTGCAAAGAGAAATATGAGGACCTTGAGGTTGCTGTGGGTTTTATTGCCAAAGGCGGCTGTGATGAACATTCCAGACCCTAGGGCAGAAGTTAGACAGAGCTGCCAGAAAGAACAATGGAAGGGATTCTAATACTTCACTTTGTATATAAAGTTGAGCCAAGGAGAACTGAGTAAGTACAGACGGTATTACTGTAATACTTCTAATATGTTTACATATAATCTTTACTCAGAAAGTCTCTTGACCAAAGTCAGATACTTGTGGATCGTGCTCAAGTAGTCGAGAGAGAATGCCCCAGTGTCCAGGTTCTCTGTGTATGGAGTAGACACCAGAAGACACAATACAGAGACATAGTTTTAATGTTCAATGTGTTCATTTAGTTTTTAAGTTTTGGTTATGCTGGGAATGGAATTCAGAGCCATGAATGTGCTAAGCAAGCCTTCAATCACTAAGATATACTCTAGAGCTTAATAATTACAATTTTTTTTGGCTAGAACTTTTTTCAATTCCAATAATAGCTTTTCATGATTAAAACAGAGAATCACTTCCTGAAGTGATTTTTGTGGGAAGTAACAGTAGTGATACTGTGGATATAAGTTATCAGAGCACCATGGTGAAAAATCTTTTGGACCACAGGAGATCAATCACCCTTATTTGAAATATCCAGATTGGGTTTGTTATGTGCTTGCTATGGATTTAAAAATGGTTCTCAGGATGCTCACAGTAAATCCTTACTTGAGGTTTCTAAGATTATGAAACTCAAATGTTGGATAAACAAGGCCATAAGATGTCATTAAAATGGTAACACACTACAGTGAGTAGAGCAATAAAATTCCTATAAACAAAATACAAATGTAACAAGGCAATAAAACTGCCCAGCAAAAATGCCACTGCTGATGCCTAAAACTTTGAAACTTTACACAAGGGAGTTTTATTCCCAAGAGTAGTATAACAGAACATGTCCATTCAAATTGTTGATGCTGATGCTAATTTTTCAGTAAAGCCAAATCTTCAAATATGGTAAAATTCTTTATGAAGACCAAAGGCTAAAAGAGACACGTCAGAGCTCTGGACCTGGAGATGTTTTTCTGAGACAGTAATGTCATGTTGAAGTGAATCATTAGCTGTACATTCCTGGTTGTCTGTGTCAACTACCCACTTTTGAGGTTACCTGTCTCCATAAAGAAAACACATATTCTTACCTCCCAGAGCAAATGCAATACTGTTAAACATACCGCAGGGTACAGGACAGTCCTCACAACAGTCCCTCAGGTGTGCTGAGAAGAGCTAGTGAGTTAGTACACAAAAAAAACCATTGAAACTTGCTTCATACATAGTAATCTTATGTTCATATTCACTCTCCATGTTGTTTCTAAGCTCTGTTTATCTTCAATGCCTATCTAGAATGAAAAATGATAGATACTAGGACCAATCATCCTATTCTGTCTAGCCAAAAGAAACCATCTTCAACAAGTGGTGCTGTCATAACTGAATATCAACATGTAGAAGAGTGAAAATAGATCCATACCTATCCCCATGCACAAAACTCAAGTTCAAATGGATCAAAGACCTCAATATAAATCCGACCATACTGAACCTGATAGAAGAGAAAGTGGGACTTAGCCTTCAATGCATGGGCACAGGAAACCACTTCCTAAATATAATACCAGTAGCACAGACAGATAAATGGGACCTCCTGAAACTGAGAAACTTCTGTAAAGGAAAGAACACAGTCAATAAGATAAAAAGGCAGCCTAATGAATGGGAAAAGATCTTCACCAACTCCACATCAGACAAAGGTCTGATTTCCAAAATATATAAAGAACTCAAGAAATTAGACATCAAAATCCCAAATAACCCAGTTAAAAAATGGGGCACAGAACTAAACAGAGAAATCTCAACAGAAGAATCTCAAATGAACATTTAAGGAAATGTTCAACATCCTTAGCCATCAGGGAAATGCAAATCAAAATAATTCTAAGACACTACTACATTGTTTCTTAGAACATAAAATTTCATTTTCTTTCCCTGTGTTATATATAAAAATAAGCTTGCTGAACTTAGGGGAAAACAAAAAGAAAGGAAAGTCATAGATATTCGGACAAGTCATCCTACCCTGTCTAGCTAAAAAAAATTGTAGCATTAATCAATACATCTGCATCTTTCATCAGCTCAATAATTCAGGAAGCCATGTTACCATGGTGACTAACTCTAGAATTTGGAGTTATTTTGAAGTTCCAATTGGATGTCATACAGGTTGCCTCTTATGCAACTGAGTTTGGAGAGAGGATGGGCTGAGGAGATTCTCCCACGGCGTAGAGCAGCAGTTGGGAAACATTGTTTGCAGAGCAGTAGAAAAGTAAATATTTTAACTTTATGAACCATATGGACCCTTTTGCATCTAATCAATTCTTATGGTAGTTCTGAATGCAGTCCTAGACAATGTGTAACCACATAGGTGTGGCTGTGTGCCAAAAAAAAAAAAAACCCCACTTTATTTACCAAAAGAAGATGACAAGTAAGATCTGATCCTAGGGTCATACTTTGCTATCCTTCAGCATAGAGAATAGAGCAAAAAAGTGTTAAAAATGCATGAATTTCTCTAAGAGTATTTCTTTTCTGCATAGTTAAATTAATTAGAACATCTGTGGACAATCTGGGAGATAGTAGATACTCAGTAAAATCTCACTGTCTCCTTCTAGTCATGAAGAGTTTGCAATTACTGATTTACTAAGTTTCCATTTTGAAGTGACAATCCACTGGTGCCTGGCTTATACTTTCCCCACCGTGGCCTGAGGACTTTTGTTACATTTATAACAAATATTGACCCTCCTGTGCTCTAATTCCTAGGATACATTCAGATGACTGCAGCCTTCAGTCTCACATTCTTGGCACCAATGGCATAGGCATTCCGGGTTGTTTAATGGCAACTTTGTGGAAAGCAGTTCCAAAATGAAGCAACAGAATGGAAGGTGTTGCTCATAATTCATTCAAAAACAATCATCTCCTTCCTTCCTTCCTTTAGCTTATTAATTACACTCTTTATAAAACAAATGCTCTACACCCTTCCGTTTGGGCTGGGTACACCGAATAAAGGGGAAAAAACCCAGTAAACTAGCATGTGCAACTCTGTCTATCAAATCTTTTTCATAAAATTTCTGAAAAGTAGTAACATTCTGTTAAGTAATCTTCAGCACGTGTATTTAGTAAAAATCAGCTTTTTTGAAGGTGAAAATAACTCACGAATGCTTGTTGAGTCAAAGGAAAGATAGAAGCAACCTAATTCAGAACAAGGAAGCTATTTCTAATGGAAAGAGGAAACTTCTGGTCTGCCATCACACATTCTTGCACTTGCGTTTGTCCTTTTGGTAAGCGGCATTCTTTCCAGTTTGTACCATGATTCCTGTATTGTGATATGATGGAGAAATCCAGAGATGACTCTCTAGTCAAGCTTGTGTTAGCTAAGTGGAGCTGTCGTCTGCTTCTCCGTAAAGGTCTTCAGAATGAGAACTAGCTCTTGCTCTTCGGCATTCTTTCCAGGGACTGAAACAGACTTGATTACATGACTGATAAAACTTGAACTTGGAAGTACAACTGGAAAAAAGGTAAACACAGTTCTATCTTTATGAAGGAGCCATAAGTGCTATCTATGAATCCCCTTGTCTGGCTGTTGCCCCTTCAGAATATGGGCAAAGCACAGAGACTGATTACTGAATATCTTTGCTGCCCAAGCTCTAGTGTCTACATTGATGTAAATACAACAAAATAGAAGATGGGTTGTAGAAATTGGATATGTGAGTTATGATCACAAACAGGAAAAGGACTTATGCTGTATCATTCCATTTTAGATGCAGTCTATAATTTTGCTGTTCCTTAAAAATGGTTTAAGACTAGAATGAAAGAACAGATATTTGATAAGAAATAAGTATGAAGACATCCAAGTGTGCCTACCCAAGCTCGCTCCGGGCAACTCGAGATTCAAAACAACAGGCAACTCTGAAGATCACTGCAGCTAAAGGATTTATCTAACAGGTCCTATCAGGAACAAGTCAAAGGCTTCTAAGCACAGATGAGGGAGGGATTCACTCTCCTCTGGAATTCTCTGGAAGAGGCCGAGACAACCCCACATAAAGGGAGGCAGGTTCAGTAAGTCCCACATGCACAAGGCACCGACATCACAAGGCACAGACATCCATAGGTGCCATACACTTCTCCTCCTATTCTTCTGATTTTTTTTAAGACAAGGCTTCTCTGAATAACAGCTTTGGCTGTCCTGTAGGCAAGGCTGGCCTCTAGCTGACAGATATTTGCCTGCCTCTGCCTCCCAAGTGCTAAGATTTAAGGCATGTGCCACTGCTGCTTGGCCCTTTACATTCTTCCTAAGGCTAGCTCTAGAAGATAAATTTTGTTACAATGGTTTCATATGATCAGCTCTACAGGAGGCTAGAAGGAGTTGGCACCACATTCACCCTATTTGTTCTGTGGGTCCAGTGTCTTAGAACTAAATACAGACTGTCTGGCAGTGCTTTCTGTATTGAGCATAGCCATTCCCTACTTCAAGGCCACAACCCAAATGTATTTGTGTTTCACTTATACCAATTTGTCAAAATTTGGGTAACGGCCAAACTAAAACATTGTGTGTTTGTTTGTTTGTGTAACATGTATTCATGTATGTATATGTATGTGTTTTCTTTTTTAAAGACTCTTTGCTTCCATCATTCCCACCCACTGTAAAATTAATATTGACTTTCTAAAGCAATCATTCTGAAGGCTGAAGATATGCACTACAACTGTTTAAAAAAAAAAGATTTGAGTTAAGGAGCAGCACTTGAAGAAATCTCAGTCTCAAAATCTGTCTGCCTGTCTGTCTGTCTACCTGCCTGCCTGCCTGTCTATCATTTATCTGCCTGTCTCTATCTATCTATCTATCTATCTATCTATCTATCTATCTATCTATCTATCTATCTATCTATCTATCTATCTATCTATCTCTTCCTTTCCTTTTCACCCAGTTGTTCAACCCCTCCATTATCTGAAAGGTCAGTTATATTTCTATATACAAGCCTGGCAGATGTTGCCATCTCACCTTCCTACCTGGGAAACAGCAGGCTTTGTTAAGTGTGTGAGGATCAAGGTTGGGTAGGGGCTGAGGAAGGCATCCTGCCAGGTAGTGGAAACACTGCTTGCTTTAATTTTATAGCTAAGAACAAAGCCTTCTTATTGTTTAATAGAACCCTTAAAGGCAGGCTTCACTGGCATAGTTTTAATTTCTTTTGAAACCACAAACAAGAGGAATTCTTTAAGGCCATTTCATGAAAAGCAGAAGGGAAAAATCATTTGATTCTGCAAACATTAAAGTGATTCTTTGCTTCAGTAGGCAGAGGTTGATTCCAGGCTAGCATTTACATGCCTCCTCTTTTACAGGAGTGTCTGTGCTACTGTCTACCTGAACCCACTCTATTACACACAATAGGTCATAGTAATGGAAAGTGCATAAAAAAACACACAGAATCCATCTTCCTTTAGGATGGCATCTCTTTGGCATCATTGTTTCGTATAATATACTAAAAGAAGAACTAATTTGGACCAAAACCAACAATCCCATACTTCCCCCCATGCAAACCCTATTGAAAAGCTGAGAACCACTGCACCTTTGTTCAGGACATATTTTGATTTTGCCAAGGAATTAAGCCTGTTATGCAACCAACTTCCAGACTGCAAGGAAATCGAAGCTAGTGGTTTCAAGAGATCCTTGCAACAGTCTTGGCAGCAAAGGAATGGAAGCAAAACAAAACTAAGCTGCTTTTGTTTCTCCCTAAATGAAGGATATGTTGCCAGCATACCCATGATGATACCAGAAGCAAACCTTATTGACTTGATTTTAGAACCTAGGGAGGTTTGTGAGATTATCTAGAGCAGTGGTCCTCAACCTTCCAAATGCTACTACCTTTAATACAGTTCCTCATGTCGTCATGACCCCCAACCATAAAATTAGTTTCACTAGTTACTTCATAACTGTAATTTTGCTATTGTTGTGAATAAATATCTGTATTTTCAAATGGTCTTCGGTGACCCCTGTGAAAGGGTTGAGACTCATAGGTTGAGAATTGTTGATTTAGTGAATCAAAAGGAAAGGTACAGGTTTGCAGTGAGGGGTTGAAGACTCTCTGTGAGCTCTCTTCATGGCTCCAGAAAGCCCCAGATGGACATCTGCCTCCCAGTTCTTTGCTTCATTAACTCTATCCTCCTGTCCTTGTCCTGTGCCATATCCCTCAGTTTGGGTAAGGGTCTGGCAGGCATGCTTATCCACCCAAAAGCTACTAAAATCTGCCATGGTGGAGTATAATGAGTACAATGTTTTTAAGAAAGGCCCTTTTCTGCTCTTTAGAGTGACAATTTATCTGGCATGCAGATTTATGCAAATGAGCTAATGCTGGAGGGCAGACAGAAGGATGCAGGTGATGCCTTGGAAAATGCTATTAGTGCACCAAGAGTCATTGGCAGATATTATACCATTTGCTAGGCATCCTAGGAAGCCTGGCATACTTCCCAAGGAATCCTGCCAAGTAGGAAAGACCTACACATGGACTTACAAGACCATGGGAACTTTTATACAAGGAATGCATCTACACAAGTCATTAACTATATAGTTTTTCTTAAGCTTTTAAATAAATCTCATTATCTACTTATAAATCTAATACAATTTATAAAACCAAGAACAATCACTCACAGGGAGTCCTTAAGTCAGTGTTTGATTAACTCAAGCTGGCCAGACTCAACTTCATTAAACAATCAATTCTATGTTGAGATCAGCTAAGTAAGGTAATTCTTTTAAAAATGAAGTAAATATTCTCATATAAAGAAATACACATATTTTAAGGGATACCTAAGCAGATTTTCATGATCAACACAACCAAGATATAAGACATTTTCATAATCTGACAAAACACCCTCAATCCTTACTTCCAGGCAATGCTCACCCCAGACAATCATTGCTCATAATTTAACAACAAAATCCTGGAACATTTTAATCTGTATTTATAAATTTCATCTTCAGTTTACTTTATGATCAATTCAAATTTTTAGAATGATGAAATGAGACATTTAAAGAGTTCATTTTCCCCAAACTTTAAGCAGCTTTCTGTAAGTCTCATAAATTAAAGTTAGAGATACTGTAAAGTGAAAGCCAAGGTCTCGGGAGCATTTCAGCATTGCTTTGACATCCAGCTTAAAATCACAGATTTAAATACATTACATTATCAATTGAAATCTGAAAGCAAATTTTTCAAATTTCTGTAAAGTGTCATTTCTTAAATGCTATACATTATTGACATACAAATGCTTTGATATTGAATTATAGCATAAAATACTAACTCTATGGTATTATGTAGGTCTTTGTTTTATACACATGTGTTAAACTTCCTTTTGAGAATGAAAAACTCTTTAGAGGAAGCAAATTTGTCATCTCAAAGAAGTTGGGGTAACCACAACAATGGCTAATGACCGAAGATTTAAGAATACCTCAGAACTGATGGCTCTTTGATTCTACTGGCACGGCAGCTGCGTTTGTGCACTTGCTGCACCTTTGTGAGGGTCTTATGGACATAATTGAGTGAGAATTTTCCCAGGGATCTGTCATTCTAATCACTGCTTTTATCATATCACCACTTGGGTAGTTCAATTACTACTCCAGTTACATTTCATGGTTGAAGTGAACTTCATACGCGTTCTCGTTCAGATTCTTCTCTCTGCCTCACTTTGTTCTGTTGACAAACCTGGCCTGAAACTAACAATATAGCCCAGGATGGCTTCAAAGTCATGGTTCTCCAGCTTCTTTCTTGTGAGTGTGAAATTACAGGTGTACACCACCACAACTGGCTTAACTCATTCTCTATTAGTTGATATTTGTTTTGTTTTGCTTTGTATGGCTTCAAGCCACATACCTACAGCCAATATAATAATGTTTACATGCAAAGGCTATTGAGATAATTATATTAGAAAGCGAGTATAAGATCTTGTCAAGTGGCCATAATTGTTTTTAGAGTACATATATACAAATCCCATTACTTTTGCTTCCCCTATTCCCTAATATATACTTGCTTATGGAGATTCAATAACTTTATACAGTAATATTCTCCTGATAGCAACACTCATGAAGACGCAATCTCTTCCCAATCCTTTGAAAATAGACAAAAGGACATTATGAAGGCCTAATAATACCTTGCCTACTAAGAGAATTATGCCTTCATGAGAGTTTCATCACCTTTTAGACAGGAACTCGATATTATTTCTAGTAGAATAGTTTTTAAAGCAGCGTGGAAGTTCTACCATACATGCCCGGGCTTAGAACTTGCCACACTCAGTTATAGATCTTTTGCGAGTCCTTCCTCCCTGGGAGCTCTTTGCACTCAGTGGCAGCATCAAGTCATTTAAATAGCTGAATTTCACAGCTCAGATTTCTCTTTGAAACAAGAATAAGCAGTGCTACAGGGGCACTCTTGTTAGTGAGAATATTATACACGTGCCTCAAATACTTTAATGTGGACTTTTAAAATTAGAATAAAGCGCTTCAGTTTTTCCTACATTTGGCAATTAAAAATAGAAGCCAGTAGAATGAGGGTACAAGATGACATGTCCTGTCTTTCTCATAATGTATAATTATTTTACACAGAAGGATAATTTTGGCTTGATTGTCATATAGAAGACATGTTGGTACCGATTAATAGAGGGAAATAAGTTAAAGCACACATTAAATATAGAAGTAAAAGAAGTTGGCTAAGGGGCTGGAGAGATGGCTCAGTGGTTAAGAGCATTGCCTGCTCTTCCAAAGGTCCTGAGTTCAATTCCCGGCAACCACATGGTGGCTCACAACCATCTGTAATGGGGTCTGGTGCCCTCTTCTAGCCTGCAGACATACACACAGACAGAATATTGTATACATAACAAATAAATAAATATTAAAAAAAGAAGTTGGCTAAGTTACTCAATGATTATTGTTTATTGTGACCATGCTCATTTGTCAATGGACTGAAGAGGAGCAAGCCATGGGGAAGCTAAGCTTCTATCTGCTCATCATGGTCATCTTCTTTCAACTTGGACCTGCTCATCTGAATCCATTAAGCTAAGCTCATCTTATGTGAAAGCTGAGTTACAGCTGACTGTAATTACCATTTTAAAGTGTACACAAACTTTCATACTAGCCTTGTGTGTTTTGCATGTATACATTTGTATATACGTGTGTGAGCATACCTGTGAAGACCACAAGTCAATGTCAGGCACCCTTCCATATGTTCTCCTTCACCTTCTTTTTTAATTTTCTTTTTTGGTGACATGTCCTCTCGCTGATCATGAAGCTCATTGACTCAGCTATATTATCTAGCTGGCAACCTCCAAGGATCCGCTTGTCTCTATTTACACTGAGCCCCACATGACACTGAGATTATAGATGTGCACTGTTATGCGTTGCTTTTGTGTGGGCGCTAGAGATCAAGCTTGGGTCTTCATGCTTGTATGTCAAGCATTTTACCAACAGAGTCATCTGTCATGCCTCCTTTTTCCTATTATTCTTTATATCATGCCAGAAAAATCTATACTGCTCTAGCTACCCAAATAGGTTACTTTGTCAAGAGAATGAGGTTGCATGCAAAATAGTTTAAAGATACTATAAAGAATTCCCTTTTGGTGTAGAGAGACCTCATTAGGATGCAATAGAAAACTCACACTTCTTCCTTTCTTCCTTCCTATTATTGCTCAGCCACTGAGCTCCAGTTGAGGCCTATTATTCCACATTCAGTTTAGCAAGGTCAAACACCACTCTGAGTCATGTGGTAGAATTCAGAATACTTAACACAAAACTTCATTGTTCTCAAATTAGAAAGACTAATAGATGATAAACGTTTTAGATGTTTTTAATGGTAGAAAGATTAAACTTGGGAATGTTATAAAAACATTATCAATATAGGCTTGTCTTCATTCAGTCATAAAAGTATTTTCTAATTCTAGTATGCCAGAAGAGTTTTACTGGTATCTTCTCCCTATTCCTCATGAATTTTAAGAAAGTAAAATGATCCAATGACTCTTATGAATATTTTTTTACCCCAAAAGCATTGAGTACAGGTATGTGCTGGATAATATTTTTACAACCAATCACTTTAATTCACACTGAGAAAAACAGGTTTTCTTCATAACTTTTTAATATTAGTGAGCCTGGTGGCAGAAACTACATATAGTAATGCACATAATGTACCCAAGACATTTCAGATAGAGTTGATCTGAAATGATGGGATTTAATACAGTAGACAGTTAGTTCTTTTACATTTGTGTCACAGGAAACCTAAGACCTGAAGCTGAAAAATTATTTCACTATAGCAGTGGCCACAATAGTTTCTGAATGCTAACAATTGTCCCATCACCTTGTCACCTTTTTAGAGCTATTTGCATGAATGGGAGTTTGCTGGTCTGGTTTAATAAGACCCAGAGTTTAACTAAATAATCCGTGACAACATCTTTACAAGGTGCCAAATGGAGTGGGAACCTGAGTCTTCTCTGCAAGTAGCAATGAACTAAAATTTGAATACAACTTTAGATACTCAAGTTGCCCACAGCAGAATCTACTTCATCCAGATCACAAACAACATGTCCATGAGACTTAAAAGGCAGGTGTGTGTGTGTGTGCGTGCATGGCTTTCTGTATATATGTCTGTGTGTTTCTGTGTCCATGTATGTGTTTTTATGTGTGTATATATGTATTTTGATGTTGGCCTTTGTCCAATGTTCTGGATGAAGCAACTGCCAATTTCTCCACCAAGAGAGAATACGTTCACAATAGAAAATGGCACAATGAACTGAAGCAAAAATGTCCATCTTTCTTTCAAGATAACCCATCCCCATCATTCCTCTTAACTCATACAGCCCACTACTGGAGCAGAAATCTAGTTAAAAATGCTTAATTCACTCACAAAATGTCTGCTGTTCCATATGCCAATACTGGAAGCCACAGAAGGCCAGTTAAAGAAATAAACATCATTAAAAGAGAAGGAAAAACTAAGGGAGAAAAATAAAAGAGCCACAGAGAATTTGAAAAGTGATTTCAGGCCAGAGAGATGACTTGTCTGGTAAGGGAGCTTGCTGCTGCACCCGAGGACCTGAGGTCCATCCTTAGAATCCACATGGTGAAGAGAGAACCAATTGCCACAAATTGTTCTCTGACAGCCCTTTAAGAGATACATACCCACATATATGTACAAACACACACACTCACTCACACACATACATACACACAGGCACACACACACAAATAGTTTAAAAATTTAAGGAGATTAGAAACAAGGCAAGATTAATCAAGAGCCAAGGCTAGCACACTGACAAGCTGCTGGATTAGACCTTGGACAAAGACAGTCAGTTGGGCCTCTATCTTCCCCAAACAATGACAGTTGGTCACAATTTTCTACTTGTTCTCCATTCCTATCTCAGGATAGATTGATAGTCACTGTCACCAACAATTCCTCCAAGTGGTCTTTTACAATGTGTTATATTTGCTACAAAAATAAGAGTAATGACTCCATGTATTTTCTTAAGCAATAAAACAGGTTTTCTGATTTTTCAATGACAATCAGTAGGAGAATGTGGTAATGAGAGCTGCAATCTATATTTAACCTACAAAAAAGTAAGTTCTGAAGCTAGTCCATTTTTTAAAATTTAAATTAATTTTCCCTCCATTTTTTTTTCAGTCAGCATTTTACTATGTTGCCCAGGCTGGCTATAAACAATCCATCCTACTGCCTGAGAGTCCTCAATGATGGTAGAGTGTGTGTGTGTGTGTGTGTGTGTGTGTGTGTGTGTGTGTGTGTGTGATCACCTTCAGTTCCTGACCCAAATTTTGGTCACTTCTCATAAGCTTATTTTATGCTCTAGATAACAGTAACTCCAATCTTGACCTGAGGGAGCTTTTACTGGAATCCTCTCCTGGAAGAAACAAAGCAGAACAGTTAAAGCCTATCGTTTAGAGAGCCCTAGACATCAGCTTAACACAAACATTTGCCGGAGTCCCTCTAAGGTTGCTCTCTCAATGCCTCTACCTGCCTTGATGTGCTTTCTTCTCTAGTTACACAATCACAAGGTCATTTCACTTATTTTCCGTCATTTGTTTGCCCACAGGTTGTGAAAACAGTGTGTGTGTGTGGGAGCAGAAATTCAAGGGCTTATATTTTTTAAAGAAAAGCAGAAGGGAACCCCCAGGATGGGGGTGGGCTCATGAGGATGTAACATTTCCTTCTAAAACCTGAGAAGGAATTCATTGATTGAATTCACAACAATGCAGAGTCACCTCCGTGCTGAGTGTTCTTAGCCCCAGCTAGCATGGGAATGTTGTTTTCCCCAAGAAAGCTCAGACTCCGATACAAGGACAACTTCAGGAAGAGGAAAAGGAAGAAGTATAGTCTAGAAATCTAGGTTGTGAAGCAGGAAATTCTTTTCTACTGA
Organism: Microtus pennsylvanicus; assembly: GCF_037038515.1. NCBI lineage: Eukaryota > Metazoa > Chordata > Mammalia > Rodentia > Cricetidae > Microtus > Microtus pennsylvanicus. The sequence goes on along the minus strand of NC_134601.1, from coordinate 125,538,785 downwards.
ACTGATTTGAAAGAATAGCTTGCTGGTGCCCAACACATTCCACTACCTTTCTGGAGTCCCATTAATACTGTGGTCTTTTCACATGGATGAGTGATTATTTTGCAGGAAGATAAATATATTATTTTCCAAATAGCTACAAATACCAATTCCTGAAATGAGTGAGGGTTACCAGCGAACACAATCTACATGTCTTATGAATTGTCATTGAACTTTCAAGAGCCAATTTCAAACTCAGATGCCAAATTAAATGCTTCCCAACTCCCATCTCTCCAAAGCTGCTCCCAACCTATCTTTCCTTCATGCATGTCTTCCAGTTTTCTATGATACACACACACACACACACACACACACACACAGTTTCAGAGTATGTATGCACTTCTCCACGTCCAAGTCCATATTTTCATTTACCCTCCATCAGCAGTACCTTTCCTTAAATCAGGCTCAGATCTTCTTTCCCAGTGGCCAGCAGGAACTAATTTCTCCCTTCTCTGAATTTTTGAAGGATATAATCTGCGCCTCTCTTTTGGTAAGCATATTGTGTTGTCGGTGCTCTTCAGTCTTAGTGAAGACAATGAGTCCCTGATGAGAAAGGTCCCTTGGCACCTAACACAGTGTGCCACACATCATAGGTGCTCTATTCAAATTGAAAATATGAATAAAATAGGCCCTTGACCAAATTAAAGAACCAGACTCCAGACCAGAAATACGTGTGAAAGAGCTTGATAGCATCAGTCTCCGAACAGAAAGTCACAGTAAAAAAAAATTATCCCAAATTTAGCAAATCAGTGAATATTCTGTGAAGCCAGTCCTTGCCAGGGTCACCTGATCCTTCAAACTGTGGACTTCCTAATTTTTATGGATTAGGACTTACTATTCTGCAGAGGCTGATATTAGAGGAAATAGATAACATGCAACTTATTTTACTGAAATGTTAAGGACAAGACTACATTTTCTTGTGGACCGCTAATCTCATTTTGCATCTAATTTTGGCATGTCATTCTGTTATTCTTTTTCTTTACTACTCCCCACTTTCACTTATATATACCAGGCTATGATATCCTCTTATGTTCAAGAGGGATTTTATGATTTTATGACCCTGACAGCTCTTCATTAATTATTCAGATATGTATTCAATCAATTATTACAGGAAAACTTGGAGTTACATATTTAAAATATACCCTTTGAGAATTTTAATAATTAGGATAAATATAATAAGTATTGCTACTACCATTGTTCTATCCATAAACAATTATTTAATTTTTATTTAGAATACATTTCTTGGTTTGCAAATTTAATCAACAACAAGCATTTATTTCCACTCCAAAGGACTTACAAAACAACAGAGAAAGAAATACTCTTAAATTTTTTTTAAGAATCACTTCTAATGGCATGTGTGTCTATTTGTAAGTTGACCACAAGTAATTCAGTAATAGTTTTCTCTTCACAATTAGTATCTCAACTAAAATAATACCTGATCTCTTGAAATACATGGCCTGATGATCAATTTATTGAACTTATCTCTCATCTGAACTTACTGAACATAATGGAGTATAATTTTGCATCATGCTACAATGAATACCATTTTGTAAATTCAAGTCAAACTAACATTGCATTAAGAACAAGGCATTTGTTCTGAAATTATTACCAGCCATAATGGAAACCAGACATTAATGTTTTAAGAAATAACTAGCAGAAATTGAATGAAATAATCACCCAACCCATAAAGCATTTATAAGATTTACCATAAAGCAAGGTGATTTTTTTTACTAAAGAGAAATAAATCTTTCTTATTATCCTAAACATCAAATGCCCTGACATCATAAAAATAAAATATAGCACATGGATCATTCTATTTTGTTCATCTAGTTATACATGTAATAATACATGTTCACTTTGCTCTGAAATAATGAAAAACATTATGCTTCTTCACTATTATTTCCCATGTTACTTAATCAATAAGGCGCAAACAAATGCAATTTCAGTGGGCTAGAAAGGTCAAGGTTCTGCAACCTGCTATTGTTGATGCTGTTTCCTTCACACTCTAAGCTGCAACTAATGGCATAAAAGACAGACAAGAAGATAATTTATTGATTAAAGGAAGGGATCTGTGGCATGAACCCTGGAGCTAATCCTTTCAACATCCATGTTGCTCTGTTCTATAACATTCCTTTATACCATGCTTTCCAGCACCAAAATGATGAGCATTAGAACGGAGGGTTCAGGGAGGGAAAACATCCCATTCCTACCCCTGAACACATTACAGAAACATATAGCAAATTAGGAGCTTGGAAAATTTGTCAATGCTGTTTCTTCCCAGTAAGCAATTTTAAACTTCCAATCATAAAGCATTACACCAAATCTCCAGTGTTTGCATGCATAGCAGAAATGCTTTTAGGCTGGGAGTATCTGAAAACTTAGCTTTATTGTACTGAAGAATATACCATCACAAACACCATTGAATGGCAGAGAATTAGATCACATTCCCAATTCCTTGAATACTTTTAAGACAGTCCTTCTGAAACCTATAGGATAAGCTCAGGTCCTGACTCCACTGTAAACTATAAGTTTTCAGGCAAATTGTATCTCTTTCTCTCTGTCTCTGTTTTTCTACCTCTCTCTCTGCATCTGTCTCTATCTTTTCTCTGTATTCCTCTCTCTTTCCCTTGCTTCCTCCCTTCCTCCCTTCCCTCCTTCCATGTCTGCCTCCTCCTCTCTCTCTGTGTTCATCCACGTGTACTGGTTCACATGTGTGCACGTGGGAGCAAAGGAAACCTTGTTGTCATTCCGCAGACACCATCTCACCATACACTTTTGTAGGGGGAATAGGGTCTCTCACTGACTAGTCTTGCAACTCAGTGAACCCCAAGGATCTACCTGCCTCCACATCCTTGGCACCACCCTGACTGACAATTTGTTTTATTAACTTAGGTTCTAGGGATCGAACTCAGGTCCTCATGGTTGTAAATTGAATAAAGACTTTAATACCTAGGTCATTTCTTCAGTCCCCAATTCTTTCTTCCTTAAGTTCTGAGGGAGGGAATACTGAGTAAAACAGCTAAACTCAAGGGACATTTGTGAGGCAGTATGGAAACCTAATTAATACAGTAGAAGCTTCTTAGAAAATATATATATTTATATATATGCAATCTACATCAAATTGCCAAATAATGGGGAAGACAGAGTATTAAATGGCTATCTCTTGTCACCAAGTGAAGCTTCCAGTACCATGATTGGGTTACATCTAATTAAGTTTTTCACCAATGAAATCCCATGGGAATCCCCAAACAACCCAGGCCAAGACTGTAAGGTTTCTTTCGCAAATTAATGCTGAAGAGAATTCATTGACACAAGTCAATGAACATGGAGAAGGCAAGCTAGTGCCTACATAGAACCTTCACTCCTATATTCTAGTGTCTTTGGTACAGGAAAGTACTCTACATGCTCCCAAAAGAAAAACGTAAGCACCAGTCCAGTCACAACCCCTTTGTTCTACAATGGTGTCCTGACTGTAAAATATGCTAGGACAATGGGAGCACAAAGATGGTAAGAATAATCAACCAAAAACTGACTTGATTTAAGACCCGCTCCATGAGATAGAGCCCATACACAATATTGCTTGTGTGACCAAGAACCAGAGACTAGATAGGGACCTACAGTAAAATCAAATATTACTATTATAAAAAATGTAGCAAAAAATTACTCTTAATGACATTCTGCTACACTCATAGATCAGTGCCTTGTTTGGCCATTATCAAAGAAGCTTCCACCTTTGTTCCACCTCAGATGGGAACAAATACAGAAATCCACAGCCAGATAATATGTACTGAGTGCGAGACCTTAGAACACTTGGCCCTCAATGTAATGGCTTTGTCAAGTCCCTCTCCTCAAAGCTCAGAGAACCTCCCACAGAAGAGGAGGCAGAAAGAGTGTAAGAGAGCTGGAAGGCATGAAAGACACCAAGAAACAAAGCTCGCTAAATCAATAGGATCAAAGCTCTTATGAACTCAGAGACTGAGGCAGCCTGCACAGGTCTGCACCAAGTCGTGTGTGTGTGTGTGTGTGTGTGTGTGTGTGTGTGTGTGTGTGTGTGTTATAGATTCCAGTTTAGTGTTTCTTATGGGATTCCTGAGTGTATGAATGAGTGGGTCTTTGATTCCTGTGTTATCTCTTGGGCTTCTTTTTTTCTGTTTGTTTGTCTTGTCCAACTCCAATGTGTTAGTTTTTGTTTTATGATGATATTATGTTATTTTTAAAAAGAGTGCGCCTCCCTAAAACACAGTCACCAATCTAGGATACAGCAAATGTCTAAGTTACATTTTATGTGCCAGTAGGAATAAAAACAAAAGCTAAGAGATTACCTGTATTCCATCATTGATTTAAAGTTATAGTTGGATTGTTGCTGGTCTGTTGAGAAACATGGCTCTTTGAATTTAAAAAAATAGTACATTCTATGAAATCAGTACCTGATTGGCTGCTGTGCTGTTCTTCAGTTGTGCTTTTATCTGAATCTGCAGACATCCAATATGCTATGATCTTTATTATTCTTTCTACTATATTGTGAATCTGCTTTCACAATTCTGGGCACATAAGGTCATGCATTATAATTACCTATTTAGAAGATAAATATGACTACAAAACATCATTATTTTGAGAGCAGTGAACTTTTCTCTATTTCTCCCCATCCCAATCTCTGCTAGGTTCTATGGTAACTTTTCGATTTTCTGTTCCAAGGACTTCAAGTATTAAAATCATACAGACTTTATCTTTTTATGTTTGACTTATTTCACTTGGCACAATGTTTTAAAAGACAAATGCATTTAGGATGATGGGAATTTTCTGAATGTGGTGGTGAGTAGGTGTACAATATTAAAAATTTATTGAATGTTGCTGAATAGTGGGAAAGTTGTTAAAATGGTAAATTTTTACACATTCAAGTTTAAAAATTCCTCTCATAGTTTTACTAACTATATTCTAGTAAGAGTAATTTTCTTTGATGGGTTTTTCTCTTTTTTAATGTTCCTATATTTTTGATGTTTAGTACTTCTGATTCTGTAGTGGAAATGATGACTAATACATAGTCAAAATGCTAGATTCTTTCATGTTTCTTACAAATATATTTTAATTGAAAGAGAATTATATTTTTGCCTCCCCCTCTCCTTTCTCTTGCCCCTTCCAGGTTCTCTGCCTCCAATTCTTTCATGCCCCCTAGCTCTCAAGTTAATAGCCTCTGTTTACCCTGATTATTATTGTTATATACATATATAGATATGAATATGTATTTATAAATATATAAATATACTTTCATGAGTTTGAGAAAAAAAACATTGTCTCTCTAAACATGGATATTAGGGGGAGGTGAACTATTGAAAATATTGTTACTTAGAGCAAAGAGATACAACTCTGGTATAGAAATCAAGATAAATATTCATTATTAGAGTAACCCTCAACTTGTGACTGGAAGACAGGCAAGAAGAACATGGGCATGCAGATATCAGGTGGCAGTTGACCAGAGAGCCTTGTTAGGTTAAAGAGCAGATAGCTTGAAAACTTTCATTTGGGCGTATGAGTTAGGGCATGGGCAAAGATGGGCTGAGCCACTGACTTTCAATTTCTCCTTATGCATTGTAGAATCACTACAGGTTCTGTTAGTGTTGCAATAGTGGGTTTTCACAACACTTATATGAAAGCTATGTAGAATGTAGTGTAGACCTGTAGTGGGAGAAACTATGTAAAATTAAATGTGGAATGAGACCTTGTTTGCAAATACTGTGTGTGCCAATGCCATGAAAGAGTAAGATGGGTCCTAACACAGTGGCTCGATTACGAAAGGAAATTTGAGCACAGTCTCTGAGATGCACAGAGAGAATAGCATGTGACAATTGAGGTATAGAGGGTAGTGCTGCAGCTGGAACCAGCAGAAGATGGGAAGGAGCAAGAAGGACCTTCCCTAGAGCCTTTAAATAGGAGAACAGTACTGCTGACATCTGCAATTCAGACGTCTACCATCCGGAAATATGAGACAATAAACTTATATTGTTTTATGATAATTAAGAATATGGTGCTTTGTTATAGCAGCCCTAGTAAACTTACAAAACACCTTCTAAATTGTACTTTCGAGGGGTGTTCTTTGTAAGGGTAATCAAAATCTACAATAATAGAAATGGCATGTGATAATCAAGAAGGTGCTATAAAATGAGGGGGATTCAGCAGCCCTGGATGTGTAAAAAGTCTCCAAACTTCTAGCTTTTGCCAATTTCATCTTCTGTATATGTTTGGCATCTGTAAAATATTAAATATTAAGAAAGATTTTCCTTTTACAACATTTATTTTAGTACTATTCTGAGTGGGGTTTTGTGTCTATCAGTATGCCATGTGCATGTATGAGGGGCCTGTGGGTAACAAAAGAGGGAGTCAGATCCCTGCAGCTGGAGTTATGAGACTATAAGACACCCTATGGAGCTGGGTGGAGGTGCAGACCTCTAATCCTAGCACTCAGGGGGCAGAGGCAGGTGGATCTCTGTGAGTTTGAGGCCTGCCTGGTCTACAAACCAAGTTGCAGGACAGTCAGTACTGTTACACTGAGAAGCACTGTCTTGAAAACCCAAGAAAAAGATTGAGCCATCTCTCCAGTCCCAAGAAAGATTTCTCCTTTAAAGTATAGAATTGAGTGGACAGGGGGCTGGAGAGATGGCTCAGTGGTTAAGAGCATTGCCTGCTCTTCCAAAGGTCCTGGGTTCAATTCCCAGCAAACCACATGGTGGCTCACAACCATCTGGAATGAGATCTGTGCTCTCTTCTGGCCTGCAGACATACACACAGACAGAATAAAAATTGCATACATAATAAATAAATAGAATTGAGTAGACAGAAGAAGTTTAAGCTGGCACTTGTCACCTGAAATATGGGGGTAGAGGGTGGATACTCACTTCAACATGTTGACAGGTTTGGATGAGTTTAGCCAAAAGGGTTTCCAGTTCTGTGTTCCTCTTAATGAGATTGGTGAGATTGCTCTCCAAGTTTTGCTGTTTAAAAAAGGAAGAGAGAAATGTTATTCTGTGAACTTTTCTACTTTAGTAGGTATAAAACTGTTCATTCTCAGAAAAGGATGAATAGATATTTTTCAGAATCCTAGTGCTATTAACTCAATTTCAAGTATTTAAAAATTTAAACTAGATTTTCAAAAGTTGTATCTCAAAGACTTCAGATTTGTAATACCATTTAGCAAAGAGGACATGGGGGTTCTGGGTATGGTTCAATGATAGAGCACTTGCCTAGCAAGCACCTGGATTTTATCAAAAGAAAAGAAAAACAAATAATAATAAAAACATAAATTCATTCTGCAATTTATTTAAAAAATTAGCCTGCTTTTATTTCCTCAAATTTTCACTCAGAAAGGCATAGTAAGGAACAGAGCTATTCTCATCTTATGTCTAATACAAGTGACAAGAAACAGATAATCTCACTCCATTACTGAAAATGTTCATGAGTTGTAGAAGGTTCTTAGTAGAATTTTTGGGGACGCTTATGTAAAATATCATATCATCAGCAAATAGTGAGAGTTTGATTCTTTCTTTTCCAATTTGTTTGTATCCCCTTGATCTTCATTTGTTGTCTTATTGATCTGGCTAGGACCTTAAGAACTATAGTGAATAGATATGGAGAGAGTAGACAACCTACTCTTGTTCCTGATTTCAGTGGGATCTCTGGGAGTTTCTCTCCATTTAGTTTGATATTGGCTGTTGGCTTGCTGTATATTGCCTTTATTATGTTTAGGTATGTTCCTTGTATCCCTGCTCTCTCCAAGACCTTCATCATGAAGGGATGTTGTATTTTGTCGAAAGTTTTTTTTTCGGCATCTAATGAGATGATCATGTGGTTTTTATTTTTCAGTTTGTTTATATGGTGGATTACGTTGACAGATTTTTGTATGTTAAACCATGCCTGCATCTCTGGGATGAAGCCAACTTGATCATGGTGGATGATGGTTCTGATGTGTTCTTGGATTTGATTTGCCAGTATTTTATCTAGTATTTTTGCATCAATGCTCATGAGTGAGATTGGTCTGTGATTCTCTTTCTTAGTAATATCTTTCTGTGGTTTGGGAATCAGGATAATTGTAGCCTCATAAAAAGAGTTTGGCAATGTTACTTCTGTTTCTATTGTGTGGAATAATTTGAGGAGTATTGGTATTAGTTCTTCATTGAAAATCTTGTAAAATTTTGAGCTGAAGCCATCCGGTTCTGGACTTTTTTTGCTTGGGAAACTTTTGATGACTGCTTCTATTTCTTCAGCAGTTATAGGTCTGTTTAATTTGCTTATCTGGTCTTGATTTAATTTTGGTAAGTGATATTTATCCAAAAAGTTGTCCATTTCCTATAAGTTTTCCAATTTTGTGGAGTACGGATTTTCGAAATATGACCTGATGATCTTCTGTATTTCCTCTGTGTCTGTTGTTTCGTCCCCCTTTTCATTTCTAATTTTGTTAATTTGGATAGTCTCTCTCTGCCTTTTTGTTAGTTTGCATTAAGGTTTGTCTATTTTATTGATTTTCTCGAAAAACCAACTTTTTGTTTCATTATTTTTTATATTGTTTTTTTTGTTTCTATTTTTTTTTTTTTGATTTCAGCTCTCAATTGAAGAAGACACCAGAAAGTGGAAAGATCTCCCATGCTCTTGGATAGGTAGAATTAATATAGCCAATCTTACCAAAAACAATCTACAGATTCAATGCAAAATGTCCATCAAAATCCCAGCAATATTCTTCATAGATCTCGAAAGAACGATACTCAGTTTCATATGGAAAAGCAAAAAAACCCAAGATACTGAAAACAATTCTGTATAATAAAAGACCTTCTGGAGGCATCACAATTCCTGCCTTCAAACTCTACTACAGAGCTACAGTACTGAAAACAGCCTAGTAGTGGCATAAGAACAGACAGGAGGATCAATGGAACTGAATCGAAGACCCAGATATTAATCCACACACCTTCAAACACGTGATTTTTGACAAAGAAGTAAACAATAACAAGTGAAAAAAAGAAAGCATATTTAACAAATTGTGCTGGCATAACTGGATATCAACATGTAGAAGAATGAAAATAGACCCATATCTATCACCCTGAACAAAACTCTAGTCCAAATATTTCAAAGACCTCAACATAAAGCCAGCCACATAGAACCTTATAAAAGAGGAAGTGGGAACTACACTTGAATGCATTGGCCAGGAGACCACTTCCTAAGTATAACCCCAGCATCACAGACTGAAAGAAACAATTAATAAATGGGACCTCCTGAAACTTAAAAGTTTCTGTAAAGCAAAGGATATGGTCAACAAGACAAAATGAAGGCCTACAGAATGGGAAAAGAGCTTCACTAACCCCACATCAGACAGAGGTCTGATCTCCAAAATGTACAAAAAACTCAAGAAATTGGTCATCGAAAGAACACATAATACAATAAAAAAAAATGGAGTACAAATCTAAACAGAGAACTCTCAACAGAGAGTTTTTAGGCTGAAAAACACTTGAGAAAATGTTCAACATCCTTAGTCATCAGAGAAATGCAAATCAAAACAACTCTGAGATTCCATCTTACACCTGTAAGAATGGCCAAGATAAAAAACACTGAGGACAACTTATGCTGGAGAGGTTGTGGGGTAAAGGGAACACTTCTGCATTGCTGGGGGGAATGCAAACTGGTACAACCCCTTTGGATGTCAGTGTGGTGATTTCTCAGAAAATTAGGAAACAACCTTCCTCAAGACCCAGTAATACCACTTTTGGGTATATATCCAAAGGATGCTCAATCGTGCCACAAAGACATGTGCTCAACTATTTTCATAGCAGCATTGTTTGTCATAGCCAGAACTTAGAAACAACCTAAATGCTCCTCAACCAAAGAATGGATAAGGAAAATGTGGTACATTTACACAATGGAGTACTACACAGCAGAAAAAAATAACATCTTGAATTTTGCAGGAAAATGGGTGAAGCTAGAGAACATCATTTTGAGTGAGGTAACCCAGACCCAGAAAGACAGTTATCACATGTACTCACTCATAAGTGGTTTTTAAACACAAAGCAAAGAAAACCAGATCACAAATCACAATCCCAGAGAACTTAGACAACAATGAGAACCCTAAGAGAGACATACATAGATCTAATCTACATGGGAAGTAGAAAGTAGAAAAAGACAAGATCTCCTGAGTAAATTGGGAGCATGCAGACTTTGGGGCAGAGTTGAAAGGGAGGGGAGAGGCAGGGAGGGGAGTAGAGAAAAATGTAGAGCTCAATAAAAATCAATAAAAAATGTAAAAAAGAAATATATCTCTGTATTTTAAAGAATTCAATTTATTAACATGAATTTTATCTTATAGCTTAGGTTTGGTGATGTTAGTTTTTTTTTTTAATAGTCTTGCTCTGTAGCCTAGGTTCATTTCAAATTCTCTTCCCCTTTGACTTAACATTCCAAGTGCTTGGACTGCAGGTGTGAACCACCATACCAAGGCTGCATAGTCATTTTTATAATGAGCGCATTTTTGTTTTCAGTGGGTTCTTTATCATGTATCTCTTTTCTTTTTAAAATGCTTTCTGTTCCTGTTCCAAAAATGCAACTCCCCTCATAATTCTAAAAGAGCTAAACATTATTATTGTTAAACTCTTTTGAGAAAGAGGAGATCCACATTTCCTGGCATTTGTTTAGTGTTTCCCAAGGATCTGAGTTTAGTTTGTGTCTTGTAATTTTTGTCTGACAGTTCATCTGCTGTGAACTTTCTTCCCCATGTTGTGATTTGGGTATTCATGTAGTCTAGCTAAGGGAGGTGCACACACTGAGGTTAGAACTCTCCCAGAGGACACCCGTGTGCAAGTGAGGTACAAATCCTGCTTTGGCCCAGTGCCTTGTTTCCTTCCACGTCACTTCCACGTCTGGCTTCAATTCCAGAGAAGGTGTGAGGTGTTCTGTGTGCCAAGTGTTTGCATGAGGAATCTTTTCTTTCAGCTGTTGGAGGCTTTTGCCACAAGACATATACAGTCACATAAGTGTTCCCTATATCCCCACTGTTCTACTTCATCCTTACTTCTTGGGAGCAGTCCAGCTTCAGTCTCCACCATTTCTTTTACCCCGTTTCTTGTCTTCTTGTCCTTAACCATAATCTGTTCTTGCTCATGTTTACATTATAAGCAATAAGTTTGTTAAGCTTGGATATATATATATATATATATATGAAGGCACTTTAGAGAATGGGTACAACAGCAGTGTAGGTGAAACCTGACCGTTTTCAAACCAATCTTCCCTTCCACACATGCACATGAGAATGCCAGTACACACACACACACAAACACACACACACACACACTCAGAGAGAGAGAGAGAGAGTTTCTACTGTTTGGAGAAAATGAACTGCAGAATTGGAGATTGAGACTGAGACATTCCATTGCTCAGTGTCCTTGATTTAGGCATGACTATAGTAAGGTGAATTTGTCAGCTTCTTTTCATGTTAACTTTATAGAATCCTTTTACTTTTCTTCATGGCTGACCACTGATAGCAGGAAATTTCTCAGAAAATACATCATCTAAACTGTTTAGAGTTCAATTGTCATAGGTATGACTTTTCTAAATCTCGTCATAAAGAGAGCCAAATAAATGCAATCCAACACATTCATATTTTACAAACATCTGCTTGCTTCCCCCTCCCATTATTAAGCATACCACATGCATAGAATCTGTTTTTAATCAACTGATACAAAGACTAAAGCCTGCGGTTTAAGCACTTTGACCTACCCAGATCCCTTGGGGTTATTAAAATTTAAATAGTATAAGTGTTATTGAGGTCCACAAAGAATTACTGAGGTAGTTAGAAATACAATAAAGGGAAATTAAACTGGGAGAGATTTGTTTCCAAGTAGTACCAAAGGGGCTGACAACACTTTTGAAGAGAACGTAGGCAATGGGACAGTAACAAAATCCCATCTTCGCTAAGCCATGCATTCCTAAGCTTCCACTACAGGGACTTCACTGGAGGTTTTCTGGAATTTAACTCTGTCACTCACACTCTGTATGGTGGCCTGTAGCTCTTTAACTTCCTAATTTTGAATTTTCTCTGCATGGGTAAAAAAAGATAACACTTTTCAGTGTTAGAGTCTTGGAACTAGAGCACTTCAGAGGTGAAGGAGAGAGGATCAGTATGTCAAGGTCATCTTAAGCAATCTAAAACCCTGTCTCAAAACAAAACAAAGTGAAACTTCCCTGTGTGATTCACATTTTCTTATGTATTTGTAAAAGAATCTAAAGAACACACAAATATAGTTCTAGCTTTCTGTTGTTACCCTAAATTCACCAAGATTTCTTCATGTTCTGGTCAAGTCAAGCTATAAAGAAACCAAAATGACCATGAAGAGATGTGGGTTTTCATTCCAAACTGGCCTATCAGTGGATATATCTTTGGCTTAGTTTCCTATAAATAGCATGAGTATAATGGTCACCTATATCTATACTATCAGTAAGGTCATAGGAGAAAATAAACATATGTACCAGGAAGCTACACAATTGTTGATTGAAAGGAAAAAACATTCAGCCTGTTCTCACAGCTGGTGGATGGGTTTTTTATTCATACATGCACCTGTGATCCTCTGTCTCAGGGCTGTATATAAACCCAGGAAAGGCAGACTACAGTTCTGGGGAAAGCCAACTGGTGCCTTTGGAATCAGTTCTCTACCAAAGGGAACTTCATTTTCTGAATGGGACCACTCAGAGTTGTAAACTATAAATCCCCCACCCCTGGGCTTCGTTGAGTAGGAATGTGTAGATCTGTAGCAATAGCATGCTCACTAACATTCCCTCTTTCTTCTCCCTTCCCAGTGCTTCTTGGATCATCTCCTAGTTCAAACTCGCAGAGTCTGCATCTGGGAGAAGTCACCTCAAACTGCTTCCGTGGACATCCTAAAGCATCCTGAGTTTTGATGAGAAATGAGAGGGCGACTGAGCTGACAATTCATTACTTTAGAAAGGTATTTGCAAATTATCTCTCCTCCCTCAACTAATAGTCTAGCTTTCTGTTTCTAGAGGTCTCCTAGCCTCCAGATTCCAGGTTCTCTATTGGCACTGTTAGCAGACATCTAAATGGGAGAAACACATTTGAGACACATTTGGAATTTTCTAGTAGTTGCTGGTATTTTTTTGTTATTGTTTGTTTGTTTGTTTGAGACAGGCTTTTCATGTGTAACAGTCTTAATTGTCTTGGAACCATCTCTGTGGACCGGCTGGCCTTAAACTCACAGAGATCCGCCTGCCTCTGCCTCCAGAGTGCTAGGATTAAAGGCGTGTGCCACCACTGCCCGGCCAGTAGTTGCTGTTTTAAAAGGGAAAATAAAAAAAAAAACAACTAAGCTTAATGGCACTATTGTTTCAAAATGCAACGTGTATGTTAGCATTAGCAAGGTATTTTATGCTCTTTTTTTTTCTTCTTCCTGTCTTTGGGATCTTAACTTGATAGAGGAGGGTCATCTGTCTATTGGTTAATAAAGAAACTGCCTTGGCCCTTTAATAGGACAGAAAATTTGGTAGGCGGAGTAGACAGAACAGAATGCTGGGAGGAAGAAGCCGAGCTGCAGTCGCCATAGCTCTCCTCTCAGAGATGGAAGCAGGCTAGAATCCTTCCTGGTAAGCCATGACCTCGTGGTGCTACGCTCATTAATAGAAATGGGTTAAACAAGATGTGAGAGTTAGCCAGTAAGAGGCTAGAGCTTATGGGCCAGGCAGTGTTTGAAAGAATACAATTTGTGTGTTATTATTTTCAGGGCTAAGCTAGCCCTGTGGGATCCAGGCGGGAACATTGCCTGCCACTCCTTCTTTTACATTAACTCATACTTATCAGTCAAATTTCAAGTGCACCACAGCAACACAAAGCTAGTAATGAATAATACTTACTTCACTCTCGAAAAAAAAACTTTTTAGTGAGGAGCCACGTAGAACTGAGACTGTTTTGGTCTTACTTAGTCTGTAACAATGATTCAGTTCTGTTGCTGGTTCATCACAAAAGCAGCTACAGACAGAGATTATGAAAATGAGTGAACACCACACTATTGTACTCTAATAAAACTTTATTTACAAAACAGGTAGTAAATGAAATTTGTCTGTAATTATTGTTGCCAAAGCTTGGTACAGATACTACAATATAAAAACTAAACTGTCACCATTTTCTGGGATACTCGTATGTATACACACACACACACACACACACCTTATGTCAAACACTAATCTCTGTCTCCAATCTTTTGTGTGAGACTGCAGCCTCAGGAAAAAATTCTTTGTAGACAAAATAGAAAAGGGTACTTTCTGTTTACAGCTGGCTAGCTTAGCCTGACAGAACTCACAACAATCTGGGGACAATTCAACACCAGTGAGACCTGTAGACATTTGCCTCCTAGAAATCTGGTCATTAATCACACAAAGCCTGGTGGGTGGATTCAGACACGAGCTCTAAGACCCCCAAGAAGTCTTTTATCTCTCTGTGACTCACTGTCCTCATGACATGCTAAGGGACAAGCAGAAGGAAACGTATGCAACCCCACAAAAGAAAGCCGGGCACAAATAGTGTTCTAGAATTGTTGATTACATGGAATAAAGAACTTGGGTTCAACTTTGAACTTTTATGAGAACTATAAAAGAATAATTTGTAATCTACCATCAAAATAAAAAAGTATTTCCCTTCATTTCAAAAACTATTTTTTCTATAGATTTTTAATATACTAATATGTAGCTATATGACTACATCCTATCCCAGGTTACATCTTCCAGAAATACGAAGTCCAATTTCTTAATAGTCTCATGATATTGTATTGATGTCACTATTCTTATCTTAGCTACACGCACACTCACACAGTACACACACTCACACGCTACACACACTACACACATACACACTCTATTGTTTGTGTGTGTGGTGTGCATGTATGCTAATTCTCAGTGAATGCTAATGTCACTAGTTGGTGTCCTATTATTTACGAAGCCTTTTTTACTTTCTAATCTAAATGGGCAAGTTTTTGTTGAGTCTTAAGCAAGTGTCTATTTCCCCTACTTCCCCAACTCTCTCACTGTTTCTGCCATCGACAGTGTTCTGTGGATCCCAGCGTTATTCTCAGCCTATCCATAGGCACATGCCCTTCCATGTGATATGCTTGTACATATCAGAAAATAATCAGCACTGAAAAAAGAGGAAACCAAAACCATAGTATGCATCAAGTACCTATATTATACTTGTTTCTGCTTATTTGTTCCCCACCATACACCTTCAAATAATCACATGGGAGCATTTAGCATGAAAAACTGAATATTCACTAGACATCCTTTCTGAAATCTAATGCAGTAAATAATTGCTACATTTATTTCAAATTCTATTTTAAACCAAAATAAATTGTTTCTAGGTTTAATTCACAATGTCATCCTCAAGTGAGTTTTTTACATTACTATTAATTCTGAGAGAGAAAAGTCATTGTTGAGAAAGTAAACTGTCACGGTTTGGGTATGATTTGACCAGTCTTCAAGGATCCACTTGTATTTAAAGATATGGCCTCTAGGGTGGTACTACCGGAATGTTGTAGAAAGCATCTTTATGATTAGGGTCTTGTGAGAGACCAGTGTGTAACACACCTTGGAAGGTGGTTTTCAAAAGACTCATTCGTGACTCTCTAAGAGACCTGCTATAAAAGGCTGAACCTGGGCTTGCCCAAATCACTCTGTCTCCCAGTTCAAGATGTGATTCCTTACTTCAACATACACTTCCACCATTGCCATCTACCATGGCTATGAGGCCTTTAGCAGAACTCAGTCTATGCAGGTACCATGAATGAATCCTGAGAATACAAACTAAACAAACTTTTCCTCCACTAGCAGCTATGAAGCAAAGAGAGGCAGAAAGATTGGAAGTTCGTGTCAGACCAGGCTACATAGGGAACTACTGCCTTTCAAAAAATATAAAAAGAAAAATCAGTAAAGTTTTTCTCTCCATAAAATATTAGCTTCTCTGTGTATTTCATTATAGTGCATACACGCTTACTAATACTATAAAGTTTTAGTGAGTGTGCTACTACTTCATGCATTCCAGTGCTAGCTGCCTACCATATCACCACAGAGAAATACAAACAGTTCAGCGTGGTTCTTTTAAAGGTAATGATGCAAGCAGTTAGAATGAATCTTTTAATACTAACCAAAAAGTTAATGCAGGCCAAATCTTAAAATATAAAATTGTAAAACCCGTGTGTCATACCTTTTTTACACATTAATTTTTCCTATCTTTTTCATTTTTAATGTGTACATTTGCAATACGTTTTCATGGAGCCATAGCTATCCTATTTTGTAGCACATACTTAGTGAGGTTTATTTGAGTTGATAATTCTACAATCTATGTTGAGACAGCTGATTTTGACACTAATTTTGATATAAGCTTTGAGGCATTGATGCGGACATCAACAGAGAATAGTAAATCCAACTTAACAGATGAGCTTTGTACTTCTACCCAATCAAACAGCAAGGTAAGCAGACAAATGCTCCTAATTTCAGTCTTTGGAGACCCCTACCTAAGAGTCAGATTGCTGGGAATTAATGACTTGTCATTGAACACTACTATTAAAATGGATGCCTGAAATAGGAGATTTCAGTAATTCCTTTTGGGTTTTCCCAGGTTTTAAAGAATGTTTGCTCTTATTCTGAAGTCAATACTTCAGAATGTCTTTAAAGTATAATATTAGGTCTGGATACCTTTCAAGACAAACACAAATCTGGCTTGTTTCATTCTACAACGTTCAGAGCGACATCCAGGAACTGTGTTCGTAGCCCCGACACCTAATACCGCCACTCTAACGCCATCAGGATATAGACACGTCGAGTGCCACAACCCATATATTTTCTTCTAAGGAACGTTAATCACATTCTTTAATATGAAAACACACTTGCCACCTGCATAAAAGCATAAATTCTTTATATGTAACTGAACTCTTAAGATGTTTTAATTACATTGCGAGAGTCTGAGGCTATCTTCAGGCATGACTCCCAAAAGACTGTAAATACACGTGATTTGTGTTGGTTTAATTTTTAATGCTTTTTTTCATTGGTTATGATAGTTACCATTTCCAAATTCCCTGGCAAGGCAGGCCGCCCAGGGAACTTCAAAAACCTAATAAAACACAATCTGCATACAAATTCAAGTCTAGTATTCCATGGACTACAATTTAAGTCATTTTGATATTTGAGCCTGTATTTACTTTTGTCAGATTTTATTTGAAATTTTTATATTAACATCACAAAATCAGTTCTATATATTTATAAATTCCATCATCAGGAGTTCAATGCTAATTTTTTTAACCTGGTAGTCAATAGTATATAGAGAACAAATTTTAAAGACTGTTTATGTTTTTAAGTATATTTTCAAATTTTAATTGAGGTAAATAAATATCATTGTATAGCTATACTCATTTAGTTATAATTTTAGTAGGTTCAATGGTGAGGTGTTTCCACCTATCAGAGAAGTAAGTGGCCTTTTTTGTTCACTCCTTATTTCCAGCTCCGTTTCTACCTCTGTAAGAGGTGAGAATTTAACTAATGCATTTAGGCCTTTTCTCCCAGTTCCAGAAATAGAACCCAGGACCTTGTAAATGCCAAGCAAGTGCTCTACCACCAAGACAAATCCCCAGCCCTACACTTACCAATTTTGAGAACCACTACTGACTGAAGCTATACTGACAAAGATCTTTGAATATCTCTAACTTAAATATAATGACCGAAATTGCAAGATTTGTACTTGGAGAGAAACGTTAATAAGAATATGACTATATTGTTGGCAGAACACCTAAGAAACACTTTATAAGATTATGCAACATAGGGGCTGGAGAGATGGCTCAGAGGTTAAGAGCATTGCCTGCTCTTCCAAAGGTCCTGGGTTCAATTCCCGGCAACCACATGGTGGCTCACAACCATCTGTAATGGGGTCTGGTGCGCAATGTACTGGCTTGGTGGGAGCCTAGCCAGTTTGGATGTTCACCTTCCTAGATATGGACGGAGGGGGGAGGACCTAGGACTTACCACAGGGCAGGGAACCCTGACTGCTCTTTGGACTGGAGAGGGAGGGGGAGAAAAGTGGGGGGAAAGGGAGAGGGGTGGGAGAAGGGGGAGAAGAATGGGAGGAGGGGGAGGGAAATGGGAGGCTGGGAGGAGGTGGAAATTTGTTTTTTTTTCTTTCTTTTCTTTATTCTCCTTTTATCAATAAAAAAATTTAAAAAAAAGAATAATATGGCTCAGGAAATACTTTTAGTCTGATTTTTTTATTTCTCTCTCACACACGCACATGCATGCATGCACACACACGCACACTTGAATTTATTTACATTTGTTCAAGTGCAAAGCTTTCGCACCAGATTTATACAGTTAAAATATTTTAAAGCAGAGGCCAGCAATCTTATATGCCAGATCCTACTACCTACTACTTGATTCTTCTGTGGCTTGCCAGATAAGAGATGATTTTATATTTCAAATAATTTGCCCTTTATTTTTTGAGAAATCCTGAACTCAAACTTCTGCCTTTACCTCTTGCATATTGAAATTACAGACATATACCACCACACACAGCACATTTTGAAATATTTTATTTTTAATTAAAAAAAAACAAGTAAAGAAACTGGTCAGATGTAATTGTGTGAAAGAATCTGTTTTCAATTAAAAATAATTATTTCTGTTTTAATCTGTACGGGTGTTTTGTGGGCATGTAAGTCCATGCATCATCTTATACGGTCTCCACAACCGGCAGCAAAGGACATCAGATCCCCTGGAACTGGAGCTATGCTTTCTGTGAACCTCCATAAGTATGCTGGGAGCCAAACCCAGGTCTTCTGTAAGAACAAAAAGTGCTCTTAACCTCTGAGACACCTCTCCAGACCCTAGAAATAGGTTTTTTAAAAATTAAAAGAAGAGTAGGATTGGGGGCATGTGAAAAGTACAAGAAATTTATATTTCTGTACCTATGGAACATATGTGCCCCAAATTCTCTCATGTTCTATCTTTCGTTAATTTTGTGCAACAGTGACAGAGTTAAAGATTTCTGTATGGAGACGAATATATTTACTGTTTTGTTATTTGCTGAAAAGTGTTCTTCCTTTTTGGTATAAGCAGATGCAGAGCATTCTCTCCGCTATTCCATACTATTGAAAAGATTCAACACAACATTTTCAACCCCAACTTCAGAAATATAGGTGTATGCCTCAAATTCTACTCTTTGGAAACAGGAAATTCAAAATGAGATGAATCTTGTGGTCTCTTTCTTATTAACTAAAAAAATGATTTTCACTTCACTTCAAATAATACTAACTAAGTCACAGGTAAAACAATAATTGGATAAATTGTTGTCTTATTTGTGGGTCTTGTTCAGGGAAGTGGAAGATAGTTAGACCAAGAAAGAGAAAGAAATTTTGCTCTTGAATCCAATCAAATTACTAAACCAAGAACGTGATCAAAGCTTAGTTGGATTTTTCTGTTTGTGACTAAGTATGCTGAGTTGAGAGGGCACAGAAAACTTGGAATCACTTGCTCTCTCCATTGATGCTGTTTCCATCAGTCTTCTTACTTTCTTTAATCATAAAATAGACCTTTAAGGGGGGCTTAGAGCACTGTATAATTAATGTCAATAAAATCCCCTGATACTGTTGGATGTCATACTTGTTGTTTATATATGTCATTCCAAGCTTTACTTCTTCCATCATTCGGGGATTGAATAATGTTGATCTCATCTCCTTTCTTCCATCTTAAGTAGATGATGACATTGCCAGATACTCATTAATAAACATGTTCCAGCCATCCTTACTTAAACAACATTTAATTGATACCATCAACATTTTAATCAGTCCTGAATCTCAAAGTAGTTGCATAGCCTTAGACAGATGCAAATGCATTTTTGTTATTCAGATACTGTAAGAAGGCAAAATCTTTTCCTTAAGATAAAACCTCACATCCAGTGTGTCATGTCATGGCTCAAATACTGTGAATATATATCACGCTGAAATAGCCAAAAATATTTCATTTAATAATATTGCATAGGTAAATATGACTTATTTTGTTTATATAGTAATGTTTACCTTTCTAAGGTTTAGGTTTTATAGGAATTGCCTTTCCTTGCCTGGGTGCTGAAAATGATTTTTAAAATTTAATATGTGATCAGCTTTGCTCTTGAATTTGTAGTATTCCAAGGAAGGGTTCATATTATTCACAATTTCCACAAACACTCATTGGTTATGCAAAAGGTAGTTAAAGCCAAAGAAGGTTACAGTTTTTGGCTTAAAAAAATAAATTAAAACCCACTGTATTCAACTTATGTCTGGTCTGATGGGAATTTACAAATCAATGTTATTTAAGAGAATTCTCCTTTTGAGACATCTTACAAAATCAAAGGATATGAAAGTATGCTATTGATTTGCAGCTCTCAATAACCTTCCAAGACAGATTTGCCTAAGGCTCAGAAAGTGTGAATCTCAAATTATTTCAATAAATTGCTTCCTTTCTTCTTTAGTTCTCACCTTTACTCAGCCCCTTTAGTCCATCTTTAGCAGGCCTCACAATGCCTTTATCCACACATCCACATAGCATAATTTGCACCAGGTTGAAATGAAAGCAGTGTGAGCATAATAAAAGGAAGCAAGATCTTGGCCATGGACTAGGTGAAGGGCTCCTTCTTCAACCACACACAATTCCTGTGCACTTAGAAAACGTGAGGGTTGGTTTATACCTCCTTCTCAACTGAGAATCTGAATGACCTGGCCTTTGGAAAGGAAAAGGAGTGAAGTTTCTGAAGCACCTCATGATATAACATGCAGCCAATGTTTAAAACAACTGCTTACAAGGAAGCCAGAAGTTTAGTGGTGCAGTCTATAAATATTAATGATTAGTGCAATTTATTAGCTTTATGTTCAATAGTTACTCAAACTAAAATAGTGCTTTTCCATGGCTATAGCAAGTATAGAAATGAAATTACAGATAGTTGCATATGGAAATACGAATTTACCATAAATCTAGAAACTTTTCTAAAAGAGTGGCTAGCAGGGAAACATACATAATCACTGCTAAGGAATTTAAGAAATGTTATATTGTGTTATTTCTGTATCACTAATACCTATATTCAACTTCTAGTCATACTTTATATAAACATTTGTATCATAAATTTAGACTGGGGAGATGGCTCAGCAGGTAAAAGCACTGGCTGCTCTATCAAAAAACCTGGGCTCAATCTGCAGCACCCACATGGCAGCTCACACCTGTTTATAACTCGAGTTCTAAGGGATCTGACCCACTCACACAGACATACATGCAGGCAAAACATCAATGAACACTAAAAATAATTTTTAAAATAGCATGTTGATTTAACAGTGAATAATGAGAAATGGAACAGAAATCGACTATAGATGTTTATAATTTCGCAATATTCTTAATATATGAATGAAGCTGAAGATCTAGGTAACTAATTTCAGTCTCTATTAGCAGAAGAATTGGTCCACTACTCTATTCATTATTTTTTAAAGACTAACTCAGGTTAGATGACTACTCTGAACATAAAAAAACGCAGTAGCCTAAAATGTGAAATGGTAATAGTTTCAACAATGGAAACTAAAGTGATAACCTGGTACCACTTGTTTGATTAAAGTCTACTTTCCTGAATGGGGGAAATTCTTGAGAGTTAAATATTCAACTTGCAGTACTTTACAAAAAAATTTACTCAACCATTTTCCCAATAGAGTTCATTTATGTATACATAGCAAAGACAACGTAAGGGTCACTGTGCTTCAAAAGAGAACAGTCTCTCAATTCCCTGGAAGAGATTTTGCTTTATCTACACAATGTTTTGCTAATGAGTCAAAATCAGGGAGTAAATGTTGCTTTTAAAAAGTACCACTGGCTGTCAAGCCAGTTTGAAGAAATTGTCTAATATACAGAGAACTGGAAGAGGCTTGCCAATTATAACAGTTACAAATCACTACAGGCTCCAAAAAGAAAGCCTGGAGTTCTAAGGACTTCGATTGGGCCAAAAGCAGCAAACCAACAGCACCTGGGGTGTTGATGAGAAAGAGATTGCGGGACCCTCTTCCAGAAGTATTGGCTGCAACATTGGAATCCTGATGGGTACCCAAGTACGAGAGCCACTTATCTACAATATCTCAACATCCTTCCGCTTGAATGGGGTCAAGATTTTTCTCAGCTTTCTTAGAAGAAATGAGAAAGTGGAGCACCTAAGAGGTCACTAAGGGATCTCTCTGCTGTGGTTTGTCCACCCTTGCTCTCTCTCTCTCATAACATATTGGATAAAGAAAATGATTTATGAAAGGCTACAAGTCCTCTATATAATTTATTATCACTGTTACCATAATCTTAGGCCAGAGGATCCTGAGACATCCAACAAACCAGGTCTAGTCACTTACCCCATAACCATTTAGAGGACCTGTGGCCTTTCATAAATCATTGTCTTTCTCCAAAGTGTCATTTTTATTTTAATAAGTGGCCACTTATAGTGAATGACCCAATTCAGGTACACGATTACTGAAATTAGGAGTAGACATAGACTTTTCACAAGTGTGCTTTCTGCCAGAACATGCTATTCCTCTTCCAATTATGATAAAAAGGAGACATAATATATTCACTTCTCCTTCCTGACACATGTTTTAACAGTGTCTACTTACTCTGTCCTCTTCCTATTCACGTGCCTAAACACTAATAACTCACTCCAAGTTTTATACTCTTAGCCCTGATGCTGCCTTGTTATTTTAATGCTAGCTTTCATAACTGCATTCTCTTTCTCTTTGAAATGTCTTCTCGTCTTCTGACTTTACAAAAGATATTCTTCCCGTATAAATTCCAGGATAATTTTAGTGTGACCTTTCCTCCACGCTTGTGTCCAACCACTGACCAGGACCTTTTGGGCTGCTTTCATTGAGACAGGATCTCTCTCCATGTAGCTCTTGCTAGCTTCAAACTCACAATTTTCTCTCAGTTTCTTAAGTGCTAGGATTTTAGGCATATGCCATCCCTCCTGGCTCAGTCTTCTCTTTCTTTCCAAGGTTACTGCTCTAACCATCGTCTATGAAATGTTGGCTTTCTTTCCTTTCATTTTTGCTCAGCCAAACTGTATGCCACAAAGCCACCAAAGTAACCTTCTGAGTAAGCTTATATTCCTTCAAAACTCAAAATTTTGTCCATTCTTGATAGATCAAATCATGTTTTTGAACTGGCATGTACAATCCTCAATACTCCAACAGGTTTAGAGTTTCTCCAATCCAGCCAGCCATAATTAGAAGCATAGTACAAAATGAACATTCAACTTCAGTGAAACCAGATTCTTTAATTGGCTAGTAACTGTGTACACTATTCAATTGAGGCCTTTGGTTGTGTCTTTCCACCAACCAATTTTTTTTCTCTTCTTGCACAGTATCTCAGTGACTAGGAGAGGGATAACTATTTAAATAGAGCAAGAGTTCTCAACTGTTCTAATGCTGTGATCCTTTAATACAGTTCCTCATATTGTAGTGACCCCCAATCATAAAGTTATTTTGTTGCTACTTCATAAATTTGATTTTGCTACTGTTACAAACAGCAATGTAAATCTCTGTGTTTTCTGATGGTCTTAGGCAATCCTCCTGAAAAAGTCATTTGACCCCCCCACAAAAGGGTTATGACCCACAGGTAGAAAACCCCTGGAATAGAGGTTTGTTTGAGTTTTTAAAAGTACACATAAAGCAATTCAACTGAAGATTTCCTGTCTGTAACTGCAATCACATGAAGCCAACTGTAAATTCCAATCCAAAATTGGATACAATTAAGTCATATGGTTCTGAAGACATCAGTACATATTTGAGACATCAAGCCCCAGTTTACTGCACTATAAAAACACTGACTAAATTAGTTTCAGAAAATTGCTCTGCAGCCAAATAGCTATCTGCTACACAATGGACTGTGCAATAAATCTTAGACTATACATGTTGACAGGTGTGAGATGATTTATTGAATCATGAGACAAGGGATTGTGGAGAATTACTAAGAAACATACACTTCTTTTCAATGCAACATTATTTTACTTAACACAGGCAATTGAGAAGGAAACAGCTATTATAATAATAGCCACCTCTTCTCAGACATCTCTAATTCTACATATTAAAGATGATCCAGGAATGAAATCATTAGATGGTGCTGTTGGCTCTAGATCAGTCAGATGACTTAATAATGATCTATCTCCCTGCAGCAACACTCATTTCTGTTAATAATCAAAGAATGTATACTACCCATGACCTCCAAATATTGCTTTAATCATGGTAGCACTAGGATTTACAATATTTGACCTGATTTTTCTTTCAATGTTATCTGATTTTGCTTAATGGTCAGTAAGAGAATCAAACCTCCACTATAAGTTGATATTTGTATTTCAATTTTTATTACAAACAAATGTTCAATAGGCTCATTAGGTCATTGTTTGCACAAGTTGAAATTATCAATGACATTCAGTCCTAGAAGTATAATTGTTAAATTGCCTTTTTGAAGCTAAATGGATAATGTTGATGGTCATGGAAAACAATATCAACGTTTAACAAGCATTATAAGTGACGGAAGTGTAAAACATGAGCGTTTACCTTAACTTCAAGAGAACATGTTCTCATGTAACTGTTGGAGTGTCACTTGGCCTCTGTTAGCTTTTCCCTCTGATCCACACTTGTTTGTTGGGGCAGAAGGTAGGATACCCAAAGTGCCACCCCTCCACCTTTGCCCTCTATCTGTGGGATCTCATTGCTACACAGCACTTCAAGGTAAGTTATCCTAGCACAGCTATGTGGAGACTTGGACAAGATTCTCAAAACAACCACCAGCAACAACAAACAAAAAATATCAAATAATCAACAAACAAGACCAAGTCACTCACTTAAATTTTCTTCATGATTAAATTTAATTCTAATAATCTCTTAGCTGCCTGAAAATGGACACTATTTGTAGTTATATATACCTTCCCTAATAGGCAAACAATACCCTTTTAAGGTTGGTTTAACAAAAAGTGGCATCTGGTGCTCAGGCTACAAAGATAACCCAACATGCCCTGAGAGAGGATGATATAATTGTGTTATGATATGTAGAACAGGTCTCTCAATGAAAAAAGCAGGTTTTAGTTTGCTTTGGAGGCCAGCTTCTGATACACAGCCATTTCTAGGCCAGTGAAGGGTACACGTCAGTCCTCAACACAAAGATTTATTAGGGAGTCGGAGACTCCTGCTCTTGGTCAAAAAATCCCAAGGAATATACTAGTCTGACACAAACTCTTTGCTCTGGAAAAGAACCACATAAGAGCCTGTTCTAGACCTAGTAGATCAAAGCAATTTGATACTGGATGGAGAGTAAGAAAGATAGTGGGCTAGATCACCTCCCAGATCCTCTAGCATAGGAGGCAAATGTTCTACTACTGAACTACATCCTTATCCCCTGTTTGCAAGTATCTCCTGAGATTAGAGATCAAGTTACTGCTAGTTATTGGCCTTAGTAATGTCAATAAGTAAAATGAGTACTATCCTGTTTTATAGGTATCAGGGTCTCAATTCATTGCTATACACAAGTGGTCTGTTCAGTGAAACAGCTGGTCTTTGGAAGATCTCAAGATCTTGGAAATTCTCAACTTCTTAGTAGTTCCTATAAAAGCAATCCAAAGACTTTTGTTTCTTGATTTTGGTTTTAGAGACAGGTAGATGCACAATCTGGCTATGATGTTCAGAGGTAAGCCTCGTGAGATTATTAGGACTAAATAAGGCCACCAGTGAGGAGCCTTCATGGTTGAATACTGGCGTTGCTATATATATAAAATGGTAGGGAGAGACCAGAATACAGACACATGTGCATTAGCACTTTCTGGGTGAGTTTCCAGACTGTGTGAACAAGAAGGTCATCAGCAGTTACAGTCTTTCAAAATCACGTGGCACCTTATTCCCAAGTCCTGAGAGTAAATTTCTGCAGTACAGGTTCTCAGGTTATGGAGAGAAGGAAGCTGTTGCTACATGGGTAGAAAGTTCTTTAAGCGATATCTATAAATTATTTTTGATATTTCCATAAATGTCCAGTTATTTGCATTGTAGCATACGTTAGAAGGAAGAACAGTGAAATAAATCATCTGCTTCTGTCTCAAACAATAACACTTTTTTGTATTCGAACTAAGAAGAGTCTTCTCTTCTGCTCTTACCTAGAATGTGTTGCATGTTAGCCCATGAAGCTAGGAGATGCTTGAATTACAGTCAATGCCAAGTTCACGTGTGAATAATAAGCTTCCCCAAGTGTTTCACAACCTGCAAATGCAACTTCTCAGTGTCTGAAATATCTAACTTTAAAATCTGCATCTTAAGAAACTCCTCTTCAATGTACTCTAAGGCAGGTTTTGTATGGCAGAATCTTTTCTGATGACTAATTATGTATATCAAGTCTGAAAACCACAAGTTTTAAATTATCGACTGACAAGCATTGTCTTTCCTCATTCTAAAGTACAATAGGACTTTAAAATGGGGATTCTACAGTAGTTTTAAATTGGCTGCACTGTATAATTTAACAAAGTATTTCCGAAACACATAAGCCAGGATGGACCTGCATTTCTGGTATTCATTTCAAGCTGCTGTCTGGAAATGTAAAAGGAAATTGCAAAAATGAGTTCAAATCATAAAATACAATATCCCAAGTATGATTTTTGAGCATATGTAGAAATAAGAGTCTGACTGAGAAGTACAAGGGTGGATGGGACTTCAAGACAGGAATATTTTATTTTAAAGATTTGGGTAGGGAAGCTGGGAGGAGGCAGAAATTTTTTTCAATAAAAAAAAATAAAGAAAGAAAAGAAAAACCCTTTCTCAACAACTAAAATTTTTATTGATTCCCATATTCAAATATATCATAAGAAAAAAATAATTTAGGGAAAACCTGATGTCTTCACGCTTTTTGCTTATTTCAGAATGTTAGAGGTTCTAATAAAACTTAATTACATGTTTCCCAAGGGGAAAAAAAGATTTTGGGGTATTCTCTCTCCACCGTTTGATTAGTTTGGATAGGGCTTTATCAATCTTGTTGATTTTCTCCAAGAACCAGCTTTTTGTTTCATTGATTCTTTGGATTGTTTTCTGTGTTTCTATTTTGTTGATTTCAGCCCTCGGTTTGATTTTTTCCAGTCTTCTACTCCTCCTAGGTGAGTCTGCTTCTTTTTTTTCTAGAGCTTTCAGGTGGTCTGTTAAGTCTCCAATGTGTGCTTTCTCTGTTACTGGGACTGAATAAGCATGGGATAAAACCGGACTCTCTGAACATGGCGGACAATGAGGGCTGATGAGAAGCACTGGGTTTCGATCCTACTTCATGAACTGACTTTGTGGGAGCCTAGTCTGTTTGGATGCTCACCTTCCTGCACCTGCATGGAGGGAGGAGGACCTTGGACTTCCCACAGGTCAGGGAATCCAGACTGCTCTTCAGACTCGAGAGAGGGAGGGGGAATGGAGTGGGGGGAGGGGAAGAGGAGTGGGGAGAGGGGGAGAGGAGTGGGGGGGAGGGGAGAAGAGTGGGAGGAATGGGAGGAGTGGGAGGGAAATGGGAGGCAGGGGGGAGGCGGAAATTTTTTCGAAAATAAATAAATAAATAGATTTAAAAAAAAAAGATTTTTGGGGGACCTTCCTTGCTAGGTATTTCCACTAGATTCCCCAATACCCTGGCACATTTATTTCTAAAGAAGAAAAAACACTTCCTGATAAATATCTTCAAAATAGAATGTTTGCCTATAACGACATATTAATGGATTCTAGGTGAAGGAGAAGAAAGGGAAGCTGAGGATAAAGAAAAAAACATTTTAAGTGATTCCTTTAAGGCCAGGTTTTTCTGGGGCAGAGCCCAAATTCAATGCCCAGTAACAACAATAGAGGTATGTTGTTTTCTTGCTTTCTAAAAGCCTTTGTCCATCCACTCACTGTGGCCACTGCTGCTTTCATTTCATGGAAATTATCATTTAGAAATTGTTGAGGATATTTGAAAGTGATAATTACTTTCAGAGCAGCAACAGACACAGGCGATATTGGAACACAGTAAAATGAAGGGTTGGGGGAGTATGTTTTGAAATGCTTTGTGTTTCTTGATGCTGTCTATATTTTAGCCATTTATTAACCATTGACTCAGAGTTGGCTGGCGTTTAATGATCCCAATCTATACAGCTATATTATTTTCTTTTAGATCATCTTTTTAGCGGTTTCCTCAATGATGCTGTGAAACAAACATTGCCATATTTTTTTACAGCAATCATCTATGGTACAAAAAACCCTTTCATGTTCAGAACCTCTTGGGATAAAGACCAATTTAAGCTTCAGTGGTTGCCACATAACACACCCTTGTCAGAGAGGTACTTGTGATGAACTCATATCACTCATCTTCTAGAACACTCCTTTGGAACACTTTTGATGTAGGAAGGTCTTCTATCTATCTGTTGCTTTAATTGGTTAATTAATAAAGAAAACTGTTTGTCTTGATAGGTCAGAACATAGGTAGGCAGGAAAGACAGAACAGAATTGTGGGAGGAAGAAAGCAGAGACAGACAGACGCCATGAATCTCCGGCCCTAGACGGACATAGGTTAGGATCTTTCCAGGTAAGCCACAGCCTCATGGTGCTACACAGATTTAATGGAAATGGGTTAATCAAGATGTGAGAGTTAGCCAATAAGAGGCTAGAGTTAATGGGCCAGGCAGTGTTTAAATGAATACAGTTTCCATGTAATTATTTCGGGTAAAACTAGCCCCATCACTACACACTTTATTGTACAGAATCTCTTTGGGATATACAACTCTTATCATGGGACAATTACTCCTCTCTGAGATGAGACTCTAAGACTCGGGAATCAAAATAAGGCAGGGTGGAGTGAACAAACTTAGGTATTGCTATCATCATCATAGGTGACAAAGGAAAGCGCTAGCATGATTTTCTGTCATGTACTTCTAAATGCAGACACTTGGAAAAGAACAAACAGCTTGAAGCCTTGAGAGTGTTATGGCAAAAAGCATCATCATAATCAGAGTATTTGAAGATAATTTCTACAGTATATTGACAGTTTTTGAAATATTGGATTTCTTAATTCTTTATGGCCCAATCTCCCAAACACTTCTCACATTAGCTATGAGAGATAGTACTTCCTAGACTTAAGGTTTTTTTTTTTTAATTTGAAAACTCTGATTTAATGATGTTCAGAATGCTTCTCAAAGTCAGGTTTATCTGAGGCAGAGCCCAAATTCAAAAAAGGTTGGTGAGACTACAAATCACTTTTAACTGAACAAAAATAGGGAAAAACATATTGCCAAATAGGTTAGTGAAGAAGGCATCAAAGATACAATGTGCTGCAACCACAGGTTCCAGTGCTTCTAAAGGTCACAAACTTACGCTCATTATATTGGGAAATGGTATAGAAGACGTGTATGAAGTGTTGAACATGACCTGTTTTACTATACATATTCTAACTGTATGGACAAGCCTAGTAGTCACTTGTATGTATGGAGGCAAATTGAGTACTAGATTATTGGAATCTACCTCTGTTTCTCATGAATGTAAGGTCCTTTTCTATGTTGTCATTATCTGTGATGTCTCAATTTGTTTCATTATTATCTAGGATTCCTCTCTTTACAGTATTAGCTATGATGTTCCTCTACATAGCCCTTCTCAGTAATGCTTCCCCCTGATCCAGCTAGTGCAGTGATGGTGAGGGAAATTGATTTTGATTGACCATCTCCATTTGTTAGTCACTCCAAGAAACTACTGACAGGAAGCCACTTTATAGCGGCAGACACATGGTGAGTTTTACACAATGGGAAGAAGATAGAAAAGATACTATGCAGACACAGAATGGAGGGATAGAATTACTTTCTCTGAAGAGTTGCTATGAAGGTAACTACCAAACAGAGAACAGCCAGTCTTCCAGGTAAAGGGCTAAATTTGATGGCTTTTTAACCTTTTAACTACGTTTCAATGGGTATTTTGGAAGAAGAGTTATACTGAGAGGATGGAAAGATCAAAATTGTCATAACATCCAAACACATAATGCTCCAAAAAGTAAGCTATGATGGCTTCATTTCTGCCACCTCAGCCTTAATCTATGCTATGTTTGTTTATTTGCTTACTTGTTTTTGAAAGAGAGAAAGAACATGAAACTGGGTGGGTAAGGAGATGGAGGGGAACCTGGGAGGATTTGGGGAAGGGAAAAGAATATGATCAAAATACATTGTATGAAAATCTCAAAATATAAAATAAAAAAATTAAATCCTCTTAGGATATTTTACTAGGCATAATACTCAAATTTGTTCAGAATTATTCAGGAGAAATCCAAATAAAATATTCTCTGTGGGTCATTAGTACAATAATAAAGAAATGAGAAGCCTACAAATGATTTCTTTACTGAGTAAAGAGAAATCAAAGAACTCTATCTTCCTTTGAAAAAGTTTTTCTTGCCAGGTGGTGGTGGCATTCACCTTTAATCTCAGCACTTGGGAGGCAGAACCAGGCAGATCTAAGTGAGTTCAAGGCCAGCCTGATCTACAGAGAGAGTTCTAGGACAGCCAGGGCTACACAGGAAAACCTTATCTAGAAAAACAAGTGAAAGCAAAAAAAGAAAGGAAGAAAAGAAAGAAAGAAAGAAAGAAAGAAAGAAAGAAAGAAAGGTTTTTTGTTTTTTTGTTTTGTTTTTTTGTCTTGCTTTGCCATCTAGCCATATCATTTCAGTTCTGACTTTCTGACTGAAAACCTGTCTTTGACAGGAATACTCCCAACTTACTCTATTAGAAACACTGAGTACAATTTAAAATGTAGTCAATACATTTAAAAGGTAGAGCTGTGACTAAGGCACAGTAAATGAATTTTTTCTGTGCTCTAGACTGTGAGAACATACACATTCCAGAAGATAACTGCCTCATTTACATAATGACATGAATTAAAATTCTCCCAAACTCAAGCTATATAGATGCCCTTCCAAAATGAAAACTGATTACAATGGAAAACCACCATTTGTTCAAGGTAGGTATGTCTATTGCTTAGCATATGGACATCTACTAAGCAATTGGGAAGTCTGAGCTATGGGCTAAACTCTGGCTCCTGGGTCAAATCTGGCTGACCACCTGTTTTTACAGTTGTGGTTGGAATCAAGCCAATATGTAGTGTGTCTATAGCTGCTTTTGCATTACAGTGGAATTGAACAATTCTGACAGAAATCATATGACCTAGGAAAAGCAACTGTTCATTTTCTATGTTTGTTGACTTCAGTCGTTAGGAGCTAATCTAGGCCTCCCTTTCTCCACTCCTCACTTGAGGGACTGGATCTAGCTAAGGTTGTTCCACCAAGCTGATATCAGAATCCCTGGGGGCCACTGGGCTTAGAGGAAGTTCCCAGACTTACTTATACTGCACGGTCTCTTGTTCCATCAGGAGAGGCTCTTGCCTGATGTAATCAACTTGGGGAACTCAGAGAGCAGCCCGTTGCTAAGGCCTTTGGAGTTCAGTGCTTTCAAGCATGAACTACTTGTGAAGTAAGTAAGCTCTGCCAACAGGAACAAACACTTGGAAATCATGCCTAAATAAATTCAGCCTTGGCACTGAAGACTTCCATTTGATTTACAACCTTCCAAGTCCTGGACTTGAAGATTTGAGAATCTGTGGATTTTCATGGATCAAGATATGGTGCTATATAAATATAAATGGTTTCTTTGGAAGAGACTTAAATTAGACTAACAGGCTTAATGAGTTAACGTTTGATCTATGGAAGTAACTCACCTTAAATATGTCACAATGAAAATGATTACACATCAAATATAAGCTGTTTCAGTGACAATCTCAGTTGGCAACCCATTCGCTATAGACTCCCCACTTGGAGGAAAGCCCCAGGCTCTGTCTCTGCCACAAACAGCTACACCTGGAAGGCCGTCTTGAGAACAAGCTGCAAAACACTAGGAAGTCTGGAGGATAGTAGATAATATCAGGAGCACCTAAATCATGTTTGGGGAAGGGATTAAAGAATATTTCCTAAGCCTTTAGAGATTTAAATATTGCTGCAAGAACCTGAAAGACGGCATGTACAGGCGCAGACTGCTTAGAAAAGGCGGGAGTACACAGAATGAAGAGAACTGGCTGTGCTCTGAGATTTGAGATGGCTTTAAGGCTGTCAGCCCGTTTTTCAGGATGACTATAGATGGCAGTGAATGAATAGTAAGGGACTGGCTCTTCAAGAAGAGCCAAGTCTGGGCTCTTCAGCTTACACTAGACTTGGCTATCGAAGTTACGGGAACAAGTAAATGATTCTGAGACTGAAACCGATCGTTGCATTTTTGGCAAAGAAACCCATGCTTCTGCATCCTTGACATCTAGGGCCACATGATTTTCACTGTGAGACCTAGCCAGTGCATTTAGGATGTTGAATAGTGTCTCCGGCCTCAATATCTGGCGGCAGCCACATTCTTTCCTGAGCTGAAGTAGTAAAACAAGGCATTATAAGTTTTCCCAATAGGCCTCATGATTTCACACTATTGTGTCTCAAGGTGAACTAAATATAATTTACCCTGAGTAAAAAAGATGAAATAGACACATCCAGTATCAATGTGCTATTTATATGATGGTATTTTATTATGCCCCTTTTTTTCTGTCTGACCTAACGGTCGTTTGTAATAGCAGAAACTGAACTCAGGGCCCTGTGCATAGAAGGCAAACATGTTATCACTGAGCTACAACTCCAACCCACTGTTTGCTTTCCCCTCTTGTCCTAGAACCGACATTATACCTATTAGTACTTTTCTGGCACTACTAAGGTGAAATCCAGGCCTTCTCAAATGCATGCATTCCAACAATTTTTAACATTTTTATTTTCAGAGAGGACATTAGTGCACAGCCTAAGCTAGCCTTGTACCCATTTTGTATCCCAGCCAGGCCTTGAATTTGGACTCTTACTGCCTAAGTCTCCTGAGTAGCAGGGACAAGCCTGGACCACTGGGATCAGTACAAATGATATCATAGTAAGATTTTCTTTTTATATGTTTTTCCTTTGGTGTTACGAATGGAACCCAGGGTCTTGCATGTGCCAAGTAAGAGCTCTAATACTAAGCTAAACTCCACATTCTGAGGAACTCTCTAGAAAGAAATAATGGGAGGGAATGTGTAGATTTAGAAAGAAATACCAAGGCCTGAAAAAGAATACTTTGATTGTTTATGCATTTGAAATTTAAGAGAATGGCCGGCGGGCTGTGGTTATCTTTTTTTATCTGTTAGATGAATTCTGCCTACACACTAGAGACTATAATCTGGCTAAATTGTTACAGCCTTTTTCACTTGTTTCTACAAATATTCATTGCTGATAAAATGCCTTGTAGATTTTTTAATGTTCCAGCTGTTGAAAAGTGAATAATCAGATATAAAGTAACTGTAAGATATATGCATTGGACTTGAGGAACTGAAAAATATTTGGAAAGGGAAGACTTGGATTTAGGAATGTTCATAAAATAATAGGCAAATGTGGATCACTGTGAAGGGGTGGAAAAGAAACCACATGATGATGAAGATAAGAAAACTGTGTCCAGGTGTCACTGGCTTCACGAAGCTCCCTAATAACAAAACAGAACAAGACAACCCCCACGCGGATGTCAAATTATATTCTGCTTAGTTTTCTATCACTACTTCCCTGACATCAAAATGTTTCTTTTACATTTGTGTTGGACTAAGAAATATATATTACAGTGATACTTGTTTCATTCAAAAAAAAAAAGAAAGAAAAGAAAACTGTGTCCAAAGCTAAACTATAGTGCTCCACCATGAACCTCCATTCGGTCCTTTAACAAAAATCAAGAGTTACTACAGGAAGAGGCGGAAGGATTTAGTAGGGAAATTATTAACTTTTGTTTATGTAAACTATACAGTCCAACTTTTAATAATATTGTATTTTTGTCTGTAGAACTATAGAAAAAGCTTAAAATCTGCAAGAAGGAAGGAAAGATGCAAATGTTTAGAAAATACCAATCAAAACTGGAAGAGGGAGTGCTATATATCTTTTGTTCAATGATCTCCTGGGTCAAGCATTACAGGGTTGAATTTTCAATTGCTACCTCTGTTTTTACAGATGAGGAAACCAGTCTTGGAGGGGTTTAGTTTGCCTTTTAATCCTTAAATTCACAGGACTCTAAAATGGCGACATCAGCGCACACGTTAAAGATCAGAGTTTTCAGTCGGCCTCAGAGCTGAGGAATCACAACATGTATTGGAACAAGAAGCCCTCCAGGGCTTCCTGTGCATAAGGTTGCCACCATGCCTGGCTGTTTTCCCCAAACATAGACTGTAGGGTCAAACACAGGTCCTCACACTTGCCTAGCAAACTCTTTATTAGCTGATACATATACCCAGCTTCTAAATTCACATTTGTAGGCAAGGCAAAACCATGTCCCAAATGATGAACTGAATTTAAGGGTCTTCAGATTCATTTATTCCATACTTCGCTACGGAAGATCTGCTGAGTATATATATTTCTACATGTAGATAAAAATGATTCCACAGAGATTTACCTGTTTGAGCTTGTAGTTTTGCTTTTTTTATATATTACTATGGAATATAGATCCTCTTCAATCCTATTCCCCACAGCAAAGTGAATTAGTTGCTCTTCTTATGGAACAGAGATGATAAATGTGGGGCAAAAATTACTGTTTGTCTTTCTTTCTTGCTAAGTTTTTAAATGTGCCACATTTGGATCATGGTTCTTTCTGCTTTAGTGGTGCTGGGGATTAGTTAAGGACAAGATTGGACTTCAAGGCCTGTGTCCTTAAACTTCAAGTCCTCAAAATGTAGATATACTGTGGGTGGGGAGTGTGTGTGTGCGTGTGTGTGTGTGTGTGTGTGTGTGTGTGTGTGTGAGAGAGAGAGAGAGAGAGAGAGAGAGAGAGAGAGAGAGAGAGAGAGAGAAGGCATGCTGGGGATTGACCTATAGCCTTGTTCACACTAGGAAGGTACCCTACCACTGAGCTACACTCTAAATCCTCACTGATATGCTTTTAAATTTGCAATTTGCCATGGCCTTGTGCTTCGAAATATTAAGATGATTCCAATATGCTAAGCTGCTCCTGTGCACTAGATGTTGAACAAGATGCTTGGACCTGTATTTTCTCATTTAACACTCTCTTGATCACTAACAGGCAAGTAATTTACTTTTTGCAGGCAGTATATTTTTCTCCAAGGCTCAAATAATATTGGAAAATGTGCTTTGCAAACTCAGGAGAATTACAAATGCCATACTTCTTAATACAAGCGCCTGGAGATAGTGCATTCTTGGTTTTAGACCAACAAATATCCTTGAGACTTATCTCAAAGGAGCTTAAAGCAGTTTCCTGAAAGACAACCCAGCTTCCATCCCACCCAGGCATATTAGCCTTTTTTCAGATATCTGGATGAATCCTCAGAAGAAAAGAGCTCCCGCATCTGCTTTGCCTAAAAAGCTGAGCAGCGAACAAGTCAGTGAGAACTTTGTTTGCTGAGACCCTGTGCAGCTCAGCTTCAAAATCCTGAGACACCAACATGCCCTAGAACCTCTTCTTTCCTAGGGCCTATAAAGCTTCCAGAAGCAGCAGGCCATACTCAGTCTGAAATGGAAGTCTGACCCTTTTTCTTGAGGCCTAGAAATTGACCCCGCCAACCAAAAGCAACTGAATTTTGTATATCAATATAAAGGGGCAAAAGAGAGGGAAATGAGAACTCTCAACCAGGTCAGGATATTTGTTGTAAAGCCCAAGTTTGTGAGAATCCCATAACAGGAAAAGCAAGCCCCCCAGCTGGCCAAAAGAACACAATAGCACTTCAGTGCGTTGTTCTCTCATCGCTCTCTTCCTAGAGGTGGTCCTCTCAATGTAGAAATCATAGCAACCGCTTCAGAGCCTGGCTATGTATCTGATCTATTTCCCATGACAGGAAGGATATCAGGCCTCTGAGGAAAGCATGTAAGAGGAGCTGACTGTCCAGCCTATGAACAGCAAACCTTTAATAAAAAGGCATCCAGTCTGGACTTTAGCATGCGTCAGAGTCCTCATACTGAGTCCTAATGGGCAACTCCAAAGAAAGGAATGTCAATGTCCTTTCTGAGAATTTCTACAGCAATGTGGTTTCACTTCAGCTACTGGAATTATGCCGTTTCCAAATATCAAACACTGAAGTCAGCGATCTTCAGTAATTACTCACATTGAAAACTATTTCTCAGATTGACCGCCATGGAGCGCTTTCCATGGTTCTTTTATGTACTCTTACGCCATGTGATCTTTACTTCTAGACACTGGAAGCAGTGTTTTATTTTCGTTATTCATTTCTGCATTCCTGGAATTTACCCATTCTTATCTCATATTGACTACATAGAAATTCTCCTTGGGTGAGTGAGAAAGGTTTATTTGCTTTTGTAAAAAAAAAATAAAATAAAAAATAAAATTAAATTAAAAAAACAGAGGATTTGATAAAACAGATAAGGAAAACAACATTTGTAAAGGCACAGAATGGATAGATGCTTTCAGTGAGTTTCATACGCTTGCAGAAATAGGAAAACTAGTCTAATCTCAATGTGAGTAAAACCCAATATTTTCTTGATATAGCCAACAGAAAGCAGAAATGTAAGGGGGGAGGAAGGTGACACCATTGCTGCTCTATTCCTTCTCTAGGAATCTGCCTGACAAAAGTACACCCAGGGCCACGGGTGGTACACGGAAGCCACCACTCTTTTTGACGTCTTTCACTCCAGGGCTGTCTTCCTCTGGGGCACTAGCCAGTAGCCAGAACCTCCTGTTTCCCACTGTAAGGGAAACAGCTGATGTGACACAGCCCAGGGATCCTTCTCTTGCTCACAGACCAAAATCAACTGGACAGTACCACTGAGTTGGGACTGGTATAAGCTACCTGTGTGTCTTGTTACAAATCTTGTCCTTACCTACCTAAGGCTTGCCAAAATGTAACAGCCACGGTGTAAAGCCAAATGCCAGTTTCTCTTTCCTTGGTGACTCAACAACTCAACCAGAAGCTTGAATAAGCAGCACCTGCCTGTGATCTTTACCACGGCCTTGTTTCTCAAGTCATTCATTCCACTGGACCACTCGCTGCTTGTAAAATGTCAGTTTTACCACTTTGCTGCTCGGTACAGAACAAAAGACAAATCAAAATTTCCACTATGTTTAGAAATCTGCAATGGTTATTCAAAGTATTCCACACTGGGAGCCAGAAACCCAACTCAACCCTGTAAGCACTGAGTAATGCAGGATACAGTGCAAACGTCCAAGATTGGGTTATTCGGATGAAGCCTTGACTGTACCAGGAAAGCAGAGACAAAATAACACCTGACGCTCATTCAGCGCTTACTGCATGCCCACTCATGGACTTTACAAGCATTTTTGGTTTTGATGAGAAGCAAAAAAAAAAGTGTTTTCCCCAGTTTAAAAATAATAAATGCCCAATAGCTACACAGAAGACTTAGGCATTGTGTTTAAAATTTCAGATCATAAAGCAAATATGTATTTTCTGTTTGTTTTTGAGGCCCTCGGGAAAAAAAAATCCCAATTTTAAACTAGCATGATTGTCTTTTCTCTTCAGTGGCCTTGGGTAGCAGGGAACATGCACTCATATCATCCCAGCTCTGGGTATGAGGTCTGACTCTTCAAGATAATCAGTCTATGGAAATGTTGGCAGGGGAACTCTTTAAGACAGCTTCCTTGATGGCTCTAGAGGCATCATTCCAAAGCCATATCTCTATAGCAATTTGCAGAGCCCGTGGGAAAGCATCCTCCTCCTTTGGGATAGTGGCTTACAGCCAGGCCAGGTGTGTGTTTAAAATCACTGTAAAATTGCTGCATATATTTCTCAAAACCTCAAAAATGACTAGCTCATTGAACAATAATGCTGCCTTTGTTGGTCTTGTTAGGCTGAAAGAGAAAGAACAAACTGGGCACTGGGGAACTGGGATCTGTATGTCTAGGTGATTGGGGGCCAGCAACTCTGTATACTACTTTCAGTCTAAGTAACCACAACTACACAATGTGGAAGAAACAGCGTGAAGTCCGAGGTCCTCTAAAAGGCCACTGCAATAGGTGCAGTGCTTTGATCTGCACTCTCCTTGGAGTGAATCCAACACCAGAAGAGACAGTCATATGCAGTCTTTATGATATCTAGTGGTACCAGGACTGCAGGATTACACTTACACCTGGATCCAGAAGCCAATAGGCAATTAGTAACACCTCTTGCTGCTTCTTAGTTTGGGGGCAAGACTTTGAATGTGACCTGCGTTTTGAACTGGGGCGCACTGTGTCGATTGAAACAGACCATAAGATAAAAACTAATGCAATTGCCTCTTCATGCTTTCCTTTCCCCTGGGAACATGACAGTACTGCCCGTATCTGGTATTCTCATTTGACCTTTCTTCCATAAAACATACTTTGTATCACCCTCCCTTCAAAAGAAAATTGTTTTACTGTTATCTTATAGGCAGGAGTACAAACATCTTCACCTTACATTCAAAGACTTTCAAAATCTTCCTTAAAGATACCTCTTTTGATATTAACTCTGCTGGCCCTTTATTCAGCACCTCCAATGCTAGCCAGCATTGTCCAGGGTCCTAAGCTGTCTTATCTATTGCTACAGACAGGTCTATGCTGGCCCAGTGCATGCGCAGAAGCTTTACTCAGCTGCTTTGATGCATAATACACTGATCTGTCAACACAGCATGAATCCCACCACCCTGAAGCAAGGTTTATTGTCTACTCAACACCAGAGCCATCTCTTCCTCCTCTGAATCCCAAAACACTTGTCTAACCTATCAATCAATTCTGCACATGTCATTCAACAAGTGTTTATAATTGGCATGCCTCTACCTGTGGCTAGGCACTTTCGAAATAAAACAAAATATATTAAAGAAACAACATACACTCTTATCTCACACATAAGCATGGCGAGCAATAGCTAAAATAATATTAGGCAGCCAGTGAATGCCAAAGTCCTCACACTTAACCATTCCACTCTGCCTTCTGGTTTCTAACAGTAGTTCTAATATTGCAAGCTTCCTCTGGCTCAGGCACAATACTAAGAGGTTACATGAGACACTTTATTTTGTTCTCCCATGTTTCTGTAAAAGCAAGCACAGTACATTACTAGCCTTGTTTTATAGACAAGTAAAATGGGGCACAGGAACATTAAGTAATGTTCCAAACTATTACACTTGTTTACACAGTCCCATGACTCAGAGGTACCTCGTGTACTTGTCTGTGCACTTTCCAAACTCTCAGAGCTTACAAAAAATGTTCCCGATTATAATAAATCATCAGGCAATAATAATTTTCTCCCTGCAAGTGAAGGATGGGGGGAGTCATGAGAGAGTAGACAGGTAGAAAGGAGGAGGGAGGGGAAGTGGCTTTGAACTTCACCATAACAGTAGGTCCCTGGAGATGCTTTCTTCCCATTCTGTCCATTCCTGTGTATTTTATAAATATTTCAAGACCTTATTTTCACCACATGGGAATATTTAAAAATATATTCACGTTGTAGGCTATGAAAATGTTACTATGAGCCAGGCGGTGGTGGTGCACGCCTTTAATCCCAGCACTGGGGAGGCAGAGGCAGGCGGATCTTTGTGAGTTCGAGGCCAGCCTGGTCTACAAGAGCTAGTTCCAGGACAAAAACCAAAAGCTACAAAGAAACCCTGTCTCAAAAATCAAAAAAAAGAAGAAGAAAAGAAAATGTTGCTATGAAATAAGCACAAACAAAAACTGCTTTTGATGGAGATGTTTGGAACTGTTAAGACACCCCCCCTCCATACACACACATAACCAAAACACTTTAGAAAATACATAACTCACTTTTTAAAATACCATGTGGTGAACCATCATACAACCTGTATATATTTCAAATTAAAATCTAAGCTAAAATACTTGTGAACTGTTTGATAAAGCTGTATAGGATTACAAAAAGGATGTAGTATGTGATTAAAGGTTAAATTTGAATGGTGGATAGCAGGAGTTTTATAGGTATCTATTAAACTTGACATTGTTTAAAGTCTAATACAACACCTGGAAGTGGTAATGTGAAGATTTTCTTTTCTGGGAAGAATTTCTCCATCTCTCAAACTGGTATCTGTGTCCTTGCTTTGGACACAACATGACTTTCTCCAACAGCAATAGAAAACATATTTGGCTGTTAGAATTCCCTACTAGTCTGTTAGCTCCATGAAGATGGTGACTATTTCAGTACATATTATCTTCAGTTAGTAAACGGAATTAACTTATTACCTCTCAAAAGGTATATAGTCTTGTATGTTATCAATAACATAGCTTCAAAAGTCTTAAAACAAGAAAAATGACACCGTATGAAAAGATCTTAAAGAGTTCACTCTTTTTAGTGGAAAGTTTAAATGCAGACAAGACCAATTGATGAGACTATAGGAAATTTAAGATACAATAAACAAAAATTCTAATGCCTAATAAGCAATGTTGTGTACATAAATAAGACCTTATACATTTAAATGAAAAAAATTTTATATGCGTATGTTTGGAACTTCAATGACCCAAAAAGATCTAGTAATTACTTCTATTAATCCACCAAATATTCAAGATGTCATTAAAATATTTAAGGTAATAAGAGGAATAGTTAAAAAAAACACTTAGGGTAATAGAATAGTTAAACTATTAAGATTCTAAGAACATAGATAATACTGTTATAGTTGTTGCTATTCATTGTCTGCCATAAAGGGAATACTGGAAACATCAATGTAGCTACATATAATTCAAAATTATGAAGAATCTAATATTAACACAAGCAATGCATATATGCATACAGATACACAATGTGTGTCTATATCACACACACACACACACACACACACACACACACGCACGCACGCACACTGGCCTAGTTCTTGCATCATAAGTAATTAGGATTTGGGGTGGTACTGGCATTTGAGTCCAGAGCATCTCACATTTTAGGCAAGCTGTCTCCCACTGAACAGTAGCTGCAGTCCTTTCTTTTACTTTTTATTTTAAAAGAGGGTGTCACACATTATGTTGCCCCAGCTGGCCCTGAACTCTTACTATCTTCCTGCCTCAGCCTCTAGAGTAACTAGGATTATAGACCTATGCAACCAGGCCCAGTCCTATTTCTATTTTTATAGTAGAAACACAATAAAGAAATTCTATGAAAAAAAAGAAAAGAATCTCTAGCTCAGTATCTTCTCATGCCATTATTGTCAATTGGGAAAGATTTTCAATACTATAGAACCTCATCTGGGTATGATAGTATACACTTATATTGCTGAGGCAAGAAAACTACTGAAAATTCAAGGCCAACCTGGGTTATATAATGAGTATCATACAAGTCAAGGCAATATAGTGAGAACTTATCTCAATAAAATAAAATAAACCTAGGAGCAAAATCTCCTACCTTTGCTTCCATATGTGAAGGGCTACATAAAGAAATCTGAGTTTTAACTGAAACTGTTGGAGAAATAATTTGAAAATCTCAGTGGGTTGGTTTGTTGAAAGCAATTTTGCGTGAAGAAACTCCCACAGTCAGCCTTTAAAGAAAGCATAGCTAAAACAGTTTTGAACTTCAGTTTTAGCTCGTTTCAAGGGAGGAGTGAAAGACAATGAAAGGTCAATTTTTCTATGTTGGCAAATTTTATAGGTGCAACTATAGTAAGGAAACAAGAGGCACAATATGGTATGCGAGCACAGTATAAGAGGAATTATTACATTGTAATTTCTTGGAAATTCTAGAGTGTATTATTAAACTCTCTTATATGTCAGTTATGTGGTTCACAGGTCGAGTCTTTAACCAGAGTTTGTAGGACTGGAGGGTTTCTTAAAATTCAATTAAAATGATGTTTTAAAATGGCCATATATAAAGCCTTTTCTGGCCTGGAGGTCACTATGAAAACCAAGCAGGCCTTGAACTCATAGATATCCACCTGCCTCCATGTCCGCCTCCTGAATACTGGAATTAAAGGCATGCACAACCATGCCCAGGCATATTTTATTTTTTTACAGTACCATACATCATTCCCACTGAAATTTAATGTAATTAAAAAATGCTCCCCCAAATGTGCATTTTAAAGGAAACTATTATTCTTCATAATCATATCAGTACAAATATATATCAATATGAAATCCCACAAAGCACCATTTTACCTTTTCAGATCACTGTGATAACTAATAAAAACACACAATTCCTTGGTTTGGGTCTGTTCATTATGCTATTCTTTTTTTTAAAAAAATCAGCATTAGTATTATACTAGGTTTGCAACAACACAAGAAAGTACATGTGTTCATCAATTTGTGGTGACTTAAATCTCCTCACCTCGCAAATGTCCTATGTGCTTATGATATTTTATTCTAACATGAATGGCATGTTTCTGAACAAACATGCTCTGTTGCTATGTTTTCCACGCAAACGCTTAAAAGCACATTTCATGGAATAACTGTAAATAATTGTTCATGAATATATTTTGTTGAACAGCTGCACATGTGTTCCCGTGCATGGGATGTTGTTTATATGCCTATATTTCTGAAATTAGAAAATAAAGTATGCAACCTGGTTAATTGTCAGACCCTCCCCGTGGCAATATCAATGACTATTAATTCTTTGGCTTGATCAGACAAATAAACCGGACTGAAGATTGATATTTTCAACACAGAAAGGGCTATTTGCGATATCTCCTCCTAAATTTGAAGCTGTTACATAAATAATAACTGTGCTGTGACAGCACACAGAAAATGAGCAGAACCTGATTATCAAATGTAAATAGCAAGCCTGGGAGCTGTTGAATACGCAACCTCATTATGACGATATTATTCTAACAAACAATCCTTAATCTAATAAAAAGAACATTTTCATGGTAAGGATCAAGAAAGAAAGAAAGATCAAAGGTCTCTATTCAGTCATCCCAAAGTTCTTTACCTCCCAAGGACAAAAAAAGTTCAAAGCAGATCACCTTGGATTTTATATACTGACAACCATCTGGAATTTTGAAAGACTGACTTAGTCGTAATTTCATGCACATTCTTATCCCTGTTATCCACTTTAATGATACTTTTTTCTGTTACCGCTCTACAGGGCAGTGGAATGTAATGGTGTCTAACTTCTCTTGCCGGTGATACCTAAATTCTTGTGGCAAGCATCCTCTATGAGATGAAAAGATGGATCACCTACCACCCCTCACTACTTGGACATTTGAAGGAAGGCATGCTGTGCAGGTACTGCATATGTTTCCCCGCTGACATTTAGAAGCAGAGATTCACTTTAGCCTGTCGACTTGCCTCAGTGTGTCAAGAAATCACAAGGTGGAATCCCAGATGTGGTTTCTTAATCCTCATAGTCGCAAAAGCAACCATGTAGCCCAAGTAAATACAAGTGCTCATTAGTATGAGGAGAAGGGAAAGGAACCATTTGTTAAAGGTGATGATATTCTCTGAGCGAGCAATAATACTCTCTGCACCATCTGATTCATTTTGTTTACTCAACAAGTTGCTATGTTTTTCCTGAAAGGAAGGACTTCAGTATATATTTACTTAGCGCTTTTAGATTATACTTCCTTTCCTTTTAATTAGTGTCTTGTGATCTAAAATTAGCTGATGAATATAATACCTCACTCAGATTCTCTCAGCTTAGTTTGCAGTAATTAGGCCCACCGTCAACTGAAGTTGAACAGACAACAGGGGATGATTTTGTTTTTATTTCTTCCCTGGTGATTTCTAACCTTATTTAGAGAGTGATTTTTTTTAAGTTACCATGTAACCATATTAATTACTATCCCCCAAGCTGGAGTTTGGATAATGTCCTACTAGAAGGAAGCAAAGTTCAGACAGTCTTGCCTGTAAAGTCACAAAATAAAAGAAGCTTATACTGTCAGGAACGCTCTCATGAAACGTGAGACTGTTAGAACATGATAGTTCACCAGTAAGCCGAATATCATTTACAAAAGGAGGTCACATGTCCTCTAAAATCCCACATTCTCTGCAGACATTCTTCCTTCTAGTCTTTT
This sequence comes from Microtus pennsylvanicus, assembly GCF_037038515.1. Taxonomy (NCBI): domain Eukaryota; kingdom Metazoa; phylum Chordata; class Mammalia; order Rodentia; family Cricetidae; genus Microtus; species Microtus pennsylvanicus. The sequence goes on along the minus strand of NC_134601.1, from coordinate 125,494,721 downwards.
GTTTGTGCACTAACTAGACAAAGTTATAATGTGAGGAAATTACTTTTCCTGGATGAGTGAGGAAAATAAACGTCCATAAATGCTCACCAGATCGATTTTTATCTTCCCTCCCCCCTTTCTCACTCCTTCCCCTCGCCCATCTTCCTCTCTCTCTCTCTCTCCGCTCTTTTAAAGAACTGCATACATTGAAAATGATCCAGAGAAACGGCAAGGGTTGAAAAGGATCCAGATATTTCGAATTTGCCCTCACCTTGACAACACTAAAATTACAAGCAGCAGTCAACTTTTACAAGATACCCTCATTGTGTAACATTTATAGGCTGCCAAAAACATGCTACAACTAATCAGACAACAAAGGTGAAGAGCAAACCTTCCCCCGCCATGTAGCTAGCAGTGAATACACTTTTTATTTCCATGACATTTGCTGGCAGAAAGGGTTTGGCTTAAGGCAGATCGGACTAACCTTCAATTTGTCATAGCGCTCACTCAAAGCTGCCACCTGATGATCGCGGTGCCGCCCAACCAGTTTACACAAGGCACAGATTAACTGGTCATCGGTCACACAGTACATATTCACCTTCTCATCCTCATGCTCCAGGCACATCAGCCCCCGGATGTGTGAGTCCGGGATTGGCTCAATCAGACGATGGCCCGTAAAGGGCTTCTTGTTCGGGTGAGTGGCTTTCAGGCACTCATCGCAGTAGGACACTTCACAAGTGACACAGGTCTTCACAGCATCTTGGGCAGGATCCTGGTCACAGAATTGGCAGAGAACCTTCTCAGCAGAAGACATGGTGTTGCCGTCAAAGGCCCGCTCCCTGCGGGTCTCACTGGGAGAATTGGGCCCGCTCACAGAGGCTTTCTGAAACCTGTCAATGATGTTCTGGAGGGTGACGTTGCGCTTGAGCCCGTCTAGACCTCGCTGGCTGAGCGTGATGACATGCCGGCAGGTGGGGCACTGGAAGGCGCTGATGGACTCCACAGGCTCGTTGGTGGCACAGTGAGAGACCAGGATGCGGTGGGCACAGTTGAAGCAGAGGCTATGTGCGCAGGGCAGCAGGAGAGGGTCCTCAAACAGCTCCAGACAAATAGGGCAGGTCAGCTCCGACTCCAGTGTTTCCATCTTCAGGCAAAACTCTCTGGGGTCATCAGCAAAATCCAAGGAAGCTGATCAGCTAGCTGGAAACAGAATGTAAGATTGGATTAAGCATGAGGGGTCAGCCAGGGGAGGGGGGCTGTCAGCTTTGAATGCATCTCAGGATAATTCCAAACACAGGCCATGGAAGGGAAAAGATGCCTCTTTAACTGGGAGCAAATGATAAAACCAAACCAAACAACCCAGGAGCCTAGCATTTTCTCAAAGTTCTGATTGTTGAAAGTGGAAGCTTTCTTTTTCTTTGCTACTATTTATTGTTTTCTTTTTAAATGGTTTTCACAATTTTGGCTTTTAAAAGATCTAACTCCAACCTGAAAAGTAATTGAAGCTATAACTTCTATAACTGATATAAGATCAGAATAATTTTATGTCACAACCAAGTTTTACCTTTGGTTAAAATTAAAATAAAGAAACTACTGCTGATGAACGATAACCATTCACAACTTGGAATTTGTGAACTTGCATATTAATCTATATGCATTTTAAGAACTATCAGTTTGCAATAGCAGGTCAGGATTTTCAACTCTACAGATGTACTCACTAGAGATATGAGCCTTAAGTATATATGAACTCAAATGTATGCACTACAGTAGAAATAATGTTTAAGTTCAGGGCATCATTTAAAAACATGTATTTGCACAAAGATGATCATAGTAGAGGCAATATTTTTGGCATATTCTCATTATTCTTCTATTGCTTAATCCAGCAGTGGGATATGGGTGGCAGAGAAGAATAGAGAAAACTATCCAGGCATCATTTTGAAGGCTGTAATCCAATGACTAATATTATTAGATACATTTGATAAGTTTGAACAATGATAATTACAATTTAGAAAGCAATGTGGAAAGACTATTCAGAGACTGCTGAAGATTCCTGTGCAGGTCCACTTGGCCTAAACTATCCTATCTCAGGCTTGTCACTGTTGCCAGCAACAGGCCTGGCTGGCAGGAGGTCTTGTCTCATACTCACAGTCCTGCTGGCCCAGGCATGACCTCTGCCAGCTTTGTTGCTCCCCTCCAGGCCACCTTCGGGTGGCCCAGCTGAATGCGCCCCGTCCCATAAATACCTCACTGCTTTTGTGAACTCCTACCTCCCTTCCCTTCAAAGAATCCCACACAAGCACCAGTTCATTAGGGTGAGGAGGCCTCATACTCATTAGCAGGCCTGGGAACGAAGCCCCTTTGAACCTTCTCCCTCTCAGGGCCATTAGTAGAGGGCCGCAGAATGCTGCCTGGCATATCAGCTGTAGCCCAATGCAGCAGGCTGTGGGAGAACGGGGCATTTTACCAGGTCAGGAGGTTCAAATCACTCACAAGGGTAGAAAGTTCTCAGTTGGGGAAGGCTTCACTTCCAAAGCTGTGTTTAGTGATTCTGACAGTTAGTCCTTTGTGTTCACACCTCTGCTTCTTTGCAAAATTCAAGGTTTCTAGAATCATCTGACCTTGTATAAACGAAGAGCGCACACTGCTTTGGTGAAACACCATCACCTACCTCACTGCCAGTTGGGAGAAAATCAGTAAAGACTATAAAGTATGTCCTGGGCCTGTTAAACATTAGAAGAGCAAACTAGTAGCCGAGAAACAGTGACCAGTCACTCCCATTTACTACCTAATAAAGGAGTGGCTGCAATTTGCAATGCTGGCGCTTACTCATCTTCCAAAGGCTGCTCTTCTACACAACGTCTCCATCCCCACTCTGGCCCAGTCCATTGTTCCTGGAGATGCCGCTGAAGAAATCGAAAGGTTTTGCATATTAAGCAAGACTTTGATTAACTGTAGATAAAGAATTATCTCTGTGTCAAATTTCTGCTCCTTTACTACTGGAAGCATAAAAATCAAAAGGAAATTATAGGCCTGAAAAGAGCATAGGAAACTATGTTCCATTCTGTGATAGTTGCTGTTAATGTTTACGTTATTTACTTATTTAAATATATTCCTGTTTTACCTTCTTTTTTGAGACAGGGAGGCCTTGCTAGATATTACAGGTTGGTCATAAACTTGAAATATTCTTGCCTCGTGAGTGTTAGGATCATCAGAACAAACCACTATCAAAGAAGCACGCCACCCACCATGCACAGCCAATTATTTTCATTTAATTTTTATTTTCACATATTTATGTGGCATATGGTATAAATATAGCATATATATTTATACTATATTTATATAGTATTCCATACCATGCAGTATTATAAGCCAATACCTAAAAAGAAAGTGTGAAAATCTTTAATGTAGGCCCGTATTTCTATACGGTGTGGCACCCAGGCTCTGAAGCCATAGGCCCCACCTGAGGTGGTCACTTAGCCCTGCAGACAGGCTGTCACTGCCCTAACAAAGGGTCAGGGTGTTGTTGCTCCTTTCTTTGTAATTTGGAGGATGCCTGATAGAGATGCTAATTCAAACCTAGCTAGTTTACACAGCAGACAGGTAGTTGTGGATGGGACCGAAAGCCATTCACCTGGTTACCCACGAGACAGAATGCTAATGCTAAGTTAAGTTTTGGTATGAAGACTGTCTGGAGGATAAATGAGAGGAAATTCTTCAGGATGTGAACTCAGGACTTCATGAGGGACCACTGAGAATCTCCCTGCCGATAAAGCCATGTGAGTTGTGTCTTTATTCCCACGGCTCCATGCCAGTTCAGAGAGAGATAGTTTATGTTGGGGTCTGGTCGAGAGAAATAATTTATGGTCTGGGCTAGCACCAGACCCTAACCCTTTAAAAAAAAGTCAAAAAAATCCCCTGAAAGTGGGAATGGATACATTGTCAACAGTTAAAGCGCCTGTCATACAACTTGAAGACTGGAGCTCAGTTTCCCAGAAACCACATAAACACTAGGTGGGCATGGAGGCCACCTGGGAATCCATCTCCCAGAGAAAACTGGTTAGCCAGACTAGGCCTATAGAGCTCTGGCTTAATCATATGCTCGCACACATTAGCATGCCTACACACATGTGAATATACATACACACGCTGATGTACAGGGAACACAAGTTAAAAAAAACGAACTTTTTTAACTTATTAAAACTGAAAATAGCATGCCATGTGATCAGAAGTAAAATGAGGATGTCCGAGAGATTGGCATTCCCATGTTTCTTGTAACATTAGTCATAGTTGCCATGCTATGGGAACGACCTAAGTGTTTCTAAATGGATGACTAGATAAAGAAATGCGACACATACACACAGCGAAATAAGATTTGGTTACAAAGATGGAATTCTGTCATTTGTGGCAACATGCATGCAACCAAAGGACATTTTGGCAAGTGAAACAAGTTGGACAGGGAAAGATAAATATTGCGTGATGACTGTGTTTTTCATGGAAGTGTCAGATTCCATCCCACAGAGGTAGCATGGCAATTCCCAGGGGTGATTCCACTGTGCATCCAATGGAGATGCTGACATTTTATTTACCTGGTCAAGAGAAGGCTACTGTATGCTACGTATTAAGCTGGTCCCAAAAGAGAGAACCTTGTGCTGTCGTTGCTCCACCTCTATTATCATCTAAGCCATCATCGTCTAATACCTGGGCTATCACAAGACCTTTCTAAATACTTTGATCGCTTCTTCTCACTCTTGTCCTTCTCCTTATAGTCTAATCCCCGATCAGAAGCTAGAGAACCTGTTAAAACATGACAGATTCTGCCTTTCTTCTGTTCTTCCCTTTAGGGGCTTCCCATGTCAGTCAAAGGGAAATTCACCACAATAAAACCAGCACTAGAAAACAGACTCAGACAGTGAGCTCATTTCCTCCCACACTACTCCTTTTTTGTTCTGCTTGGGGCACATGGCTTCCTTGTCAATCCACAGATATGCCAAATGCATTCCATCTCTCACTCAGTATATACAGTCTTTGGAATCCACATGATTCTGGGCTCCACAGTCACCTTATCTGAACCCACATGAAACTAATTCCGCACCACTACCACCGTAACTACCCACCCATTCTAGAAGTCCTTCTTGCTTTACCTCAGTCTGTTGTACTCCATATATCTATTGGTAACATATTCCATTACTTTGTTTACTGATGTTTCCCTTTAATATCCCTAGAACTGGACAGTGTTTTATAGGAGCAGAGATTTTTTTTTCTCTTTGGAGGCTGTGTCACAAGTAGCTAGAATAGTGTCCAATGTACAATAAACTCAAACACTCATTGATTTCTTCAACTGTACTGGGCTGAAGTTGAATGAGTAAAATACAACTTTTTCCTTTAAGGGTCTGTCAAGCAGTAAAATAGAAGTCAGCAAGTTTTCTTTATAAATGGCAGGGCAATAATTTTTTTTGGGGGGGGGCATAGGGTATGTGTTGCAGAAATAATCATAAAGACACATAAAAGAATGTGCATAGCTAGGCTCTGAGATAGCTGCATTTTGACAAACAGATAATGAGCCAGAGCTGACCTACAGGTCTTAGCTTTAGAGGAGAGAGGAGGACACAAATGGCCAGAAAACAAAGGAAAATCAGCGGCAGAGAGGCCTGACCAGAATGCCAGATGTGTGACAAGAACAGCAAAGATGGAGGAGCCAGACATGGACAAGCGAGTACATGTTCCCTTGTTAACAGGAAATTCTTTGCAATGGGATTTCACCCTGACATCAGTGGAAATGATGTGAGTTCAGTGCTCGGGGCAATTCATGTAGGAATGATTTAATAGCAGCTGCTCAGATCTGAATCTTTTCCTTTTACTGCCAGAGTACTCAGCATGGTGCTTTGGGCAAATGTCTCCACTGTAAATAGTTAACTGAATTAAGTGCTGAGAAAAGAGCTAGATGTGATAAGTGAAGTTCAGCCAAATTTCTAAGTCCCTGGTTCACATAATTGCAAAAGGGAAGGGGTGCTTAGTTGATATCTACAATAAACTCTATTCTTCACTTTTATCCATAAGTTGCCACATATCTTCTTCATTACTCAATAACATCTACATATGCCATTCCCCTCTTCAAGAAATTGGCCGGTCCTATTTTCTACCATTTAAAAAATATCTAGAGAAATCAAAGTACTATTTATGTTTTATTAAAATATTAAAATCTTTACATGCACTTGGTCCTGGGGTAGGCTCAGGCAATGTTTAGCCCTTGCCTTGGTGCCTCAACAATTCATTAAGGAAGGAAAAAAATACCGGACAGTTAAGAGCACTTGCAGAGGACCTGGGTTCAATTCCCATAGCCTACATGGAAGTTCAAAAGTACATGTAACTCCAGTTTCAGGGACTCTAACGCCCTCCTCCGACACCCACAAGCACTAGTCATGAATGCAGTCCACAGATATATATGTATGTGTGTGTGTGTGTGTGTGTAACACTCACATATATAAAATAAATCTAAAAATGAAAAGAATATGTTGTGTAACATAGCTAAATAGGAAATCCAAAACAAGAATAATCTACTCTGTTCAAAAGGAAAAAGGGACAGGAAGGTTTCCTCAGGGTAAAGGATGAGGCAGCTTTCAAAAGTTGAGTAAGGTTCATTCACAAGATAGTGGGGGTCAGGTAGGATTTGTGCAACAAAAATGTTATCTTTCTTTTGTTTTCTGCCTAACCTTCACAGTTCACTTTCCGTATTTTTTAGCTAGCGTCTTTGAATTTATTACAATAGAAGGAAATCACATATGCACAGTATTGTCAGGAAATTCTATAGCTCAACATTTTTATGAATGGACTGATTAGTCTTTATTCTGGAGGAGGAGGGGATAATCATGGGAAAACCCTTTGCGCCAAACTGGGAATAGCAGTAATTCAGCATCTTTGCTTGCCTGAATGTAGTTGGTCTACTAGAATAGGGCAGAATAGTAAGCAAAGGAGGAGCTGACCAGATAATCAAACAAGTGTAGGACATTCACCATGCTGGATGTAAGCTGCCCGAGTGGCCCGGAGCATGAGTCCACAGATGGGCCCCACAATTCTAGCACTCATTCTAATCATGTCCAGAAGTAGGACAATCTTAGAATTAGGATAGTGACACATTTCAGTGAGACCTTGCATCCTTAGATGTCAGGCCTCTTCTCAGGAAACTCATTTACCAAAGAAAGCACTTCTCCACAATGAAAAGGAAGTAAATGAAGGCTTTGGTGGATAAAGATGTGGGTGGTTATCTGCCTCTTTCTTCTTCAGGTCTGGTCTTCTACTTCTGAATATCATTACAATTGCAATTCTCCTTCTCTAGTTGCTCTCTCTCTAACTGCTGCTGACTTCCTGTCCATAAAAGCCTCGAAGTGTTCTAAGTGTGGGTCCTTCCTTCCAGGAGGTAAGCCAGTGTACTCACTCGTTTCATGGTTACTTTCCAATGAAAGTTATTTCTAGGCTTGAACCTCAAAGCACCATTTTTTTCTGGCATTTCCGTTAAGAGTTGATCAACCTCAGCTTCATGGTCTATGACTGCTTCAGACTCAGAATGCAACCCCCTTGGAAGTTACTGACTTCCTTCCCCAACCTGTCTTTTCTGGAGGTGTCTCTTAAAGTGTTTCAATTGTCATATTCAAAAGTGAGAAATCTGCCACATTTTCTATTCCTTTCTCTCTAGAGAAAGCAGAGTATTGGCCCCAAAGATGACTATAAGCTACATCTTGGGACCTGTGTGTAATGTAAGGAACAGGAGAAAAGAGAAATTAAACTGGAAGATATAATTAAGGCTTGTGAACAGTTGATTCTGCAATAAAGGAATTAACTAGAACCATTCAAGAGACTCAAAAGAATCACAATACTTCTCAAAAGTGGAAGATGGTGGCTGGGTGGTGGTAGTGCATGCCTTTAATTCCAGCATTCAGGAGGTAGAGGCAGGAGGATCTCTGTGAGTTTAAGGTCACCATGGGCTACAAAGCAAGTCAAGACAGGCTCCAAAGCTACAAAGAGAAATCTTGTCTCGAAACATTAAAAAAAAATCAGGGTTCCCTGACCTGGGGGACGTCCAAGGACCGCCCACCTCCATCCAGGTCTAGTAAGGTGAGCATCCAAACTACCTAGGCTCCCCCAAAGCCAGTATGGAGAACCCTGATTGCTCTTCCGAGCTAATGAGGAAAGGGGACTTGATCGGCGGAGGGGGAGGGAAATGGGAGGCGGTGGCGGGGAGGAGGCAGAAATCTTTAATAAATAAATAAATTAAAAAAAATAAAATAAAAAAATCAGAGCGATGTGATGTGAGGAAGGCTCCTTTGAACACAATGGACAAGGCCACAAACCAAGAAACACTTTTTGCCTCTGGAAGTTGGTGACATAAGAATGAAAAGTGGATGATATCCCACAGCGCCCAGAAAGAAGCAGAACTCTGGATACTTTGATAAATAGGCAATTTATGCTTGATGTTAGACTTCTAAAACTATAAAATAATGGATTTGTGATGTTAAAAGCCCTTAGGTTTGTTACAATGTAACATAGCATCAGCACATAGCATCAGCAGAAACAAATACGTTCTTCCTCTCTAAAATTCAAATCATTGGGTAAGAAAGGTGTGCCAATTTGTCATAGCTCCCTGCTGATCCAGACACATTCTACTACATTTTTAGACCACTGCCTTCTCCTCCATAAAGAAAACTAACCGTCTTAATTTGATTTCCTTACTTAAATTCTATCTTATTTTTATTTGCTTGTATGCATTTGTCTATGTGTGGGTATATACACCTGAGTGCAAAAAGCCCTCAGAGGCCAGAAGAGGACATTGAAGTCTATGGAGCTGAAGTTATAGGCCTCTATAAGCTGCCTGAATGGGTGATGTGAACCAAACTTTGGTCCTCTAGAAGAGCCAGAAGTGATCGTAACTACTGTGCCGCCTCTCTAACTCCAAATACTACTTACTCCTGCTATTTCTTCCTTGAGTTTACTGCTTATAATCTGTTCCAAGAACTGCAGCTTTTTCATATCTTCTCTCTCCAAAGGATAAAACAGAGAAATTCCCGTGGTGCCCAACTATGACTCCTGTCTGGCATCTCATCTCCATTTTAAAAATCTTTACCAAGTTTCTACCTTTACTACCCCTCACTTCTTAAGTCACACGCCCAAGAAATGAGACCATTTACCACCATTTGCACTTGGCTTTTCTTTTTCTTCCTACATTAATAATTTTCCTTAAAGATCTTTTTTTTTTTTTTTGGTTTCATGTTAGTTTTTTTTATCTCTGTTTTGAGGGAGGGGATGTTGGATGAGAATGGAACCTTCCAGAGGCCCAAAGAGTCCTGGTCACTATTGTATTTGGCAACTTCATATTAAACAAGGAGGAACTGTTTAAAAACACAGCTGTAAACAATGTGACATGTACTAGATGTTTAAACTTAACAGTTACATAGTAACCCTTTAAGCTGAGAAACATAAACTGGCATAAACCCTATTCAACAAATCTCTAAACTATTTATTGAAAAATATTGTTTCCTCCTACACAAATGAGTAACAAAACCCGAAGTTTAATATGTGAATCATTCTATTATCTCAATATATTCTGAATCACTCAGGCATAATCCAGGTATGCATGAGTTTAGGCATATGAGGACACCACATACACACACACACACACACACACACACACAAGCTTCCTATGAAGAAAGCATTCATAGTCTCAAATGCAGGCTTCTTCAGGATGTGCGACTTGAACGAAATTGCCACCACACCCTTACAGGGGATAAAACCTGAATGCAAGAGTTCACACCTCATAGAGTCAAGGAAAATGAATTAACAAAGGAATAAAAAGCTAGTGGAAGTGGGGAGGGCTGAGGTACAGGGTGATGGTTCAAGTGATCTAGTGACCTGAGCAGAAAAAATCACTTCCTTGCTTCCTGTAGCTTCCAGGTTTCTTCATACTAAGGCATTTTTATATTTATATTCATTCCAGGAGAACTTTCCTGGGGTCATTCCAGGAGAACTTTCCTGGGGTGGGGTATTGTCTTTGTTTATGGCATAGCCTATAGGAGAAAACAAAGGGAAGGAGAAAATTTCCAATACAAGAGGCATGGCACAGGGACCTCAGCTGTAGGGCTTGTCTTTAGAAAAGAGGTTTGGGGAAACCCAGGATAGGTACTCTTAAGGAACAACCCATGGGCTTCTGCCTATTGGACTCATCTTTTTTTTTCTAACTCTCCTAGGAAGTCAATGCAGACAAAACATATAAGCTGCAAGTCTATGTTGTTAAATCCCTTGCTGTCATCTTGTTCTGTGTTAGAATTTCACAATGGTAGTCTGGGAAGCCTCCCAGGAATGCTATTTTCATACAGTTAGCATATGCTTGACCTTGAAGAAACATCTAGTATTCCATTAAGACAGCATTCATTGCAAGCTTTAATTCATGATCAAACTCAGCAGGCAAGCATTCTTGTTCAGACATCCAGACCATGCAACTTTCACTTTCATACTCAAAAGTTGAACTGCAAGTGCTGGGAAGATGGCTTAGTGTGTAAAGGAAGGCAGGCACCCACTGCCAAACTTGAAGACTCGGCTCTGATCCTCAGAATCTGCATGCTGAAATAGAGAACTGACTCTCACAAGTTGTTCTCTGACCTCCATGGACATGCCAGAGCATGCAGGTGTGCACTTGTATACACACACACACACACACACACACACACACACACACACACACACCACAAGCAAGCTTGTGCAAATGCACAAATAAACAGATGTCATCTTAAATTCTAATTTTAAAAAAGAATCAGATTAAGAATTAGGTATCGCAGAGAAGCTGTATCCTTTACCCACCTGCCCATATTCTGTGTTCTGTTTGCACACTGCATAAAACATAATTATTGTTCTCATTTGGAAACTAGAAAGAAGATCACACATGCAATGCATGAATAATTTCACTCTCAGTCTCTCACTGAACAGCTCTGAATATCATCAAAATCAGGCAAACTGGGAGGGTCAAGGAACAAACTGTAAAAACCACCTTTGGGTTACTTGTGATTGATTGTCAATAGCAAATGTTTCCCACCCACTTCCTAGATGATTCATTCACAAGGTACTCCATGTGGTTTTAGTCCAAATATCCTTTAGACTATGGAAACTCACATGTACATTTACCAAAATACAATCCAGATAACAAAAGCTTTAACACACGGTTCTCAACCTTCCTAATGCTGCGAAACTTTAATACAGCTCCTCATACTGCACTGACCCCCCAACAATAAATTATTTTTGTTGTTATTTCAAAAATGCAATTTTCCTACTATTATGAATGTAAATATTTTTGGATATAGAGTACTGTTAAAAGAGTCTAGACACACAGATTGAGAATTGTAGCTTTAACACAACATCAAGCTACATCAAGACACATATAATTGGTTTCACAAAGGTTAGCTCCTAAAAGAACTGTGAGCAACAAACATCACTAAAAATGGCACGAATAAATTGTATTATTTATCTCAAAATCATGTTCCGTATCTCTTATCTCCATCACCTGGGAGAACCTAAAAGTAAGTTGACTTACTTGAGGTTAAGCTTTGGGTATGGCGTCATTCTCATTATAGAACTATAGGTACTATATCTTTTGAAGAACATGAAATGGTGTTCTTATCGATCAGCAGAATACAAACTTTGAAAGCCTCAAAACGATTTATGGGAAACACAGAATCAACCCAAGTATGTGAAATTGCAACAGGCTGAGCTGAGAAAGAAGCTGCTTTCATCCATAGGAGCACAATTTCCTAACTCAGGAAAGAATATAATAACTTCATTAAAAACTGGCTCCCATATGCAAGATGAACTCACTACAAATACAAATTTTAAATGACATAATACAAGAACACAACATCTGCATATTCAACTATGTAGCTTAGTATTTAACGTTCAGTTAATAATCAACACACTACTCAAGGCTACTTTAGTGATTATCACCCTCTCGGGGGAGGCAAAAACGACAATAAAATGGGGCTTTGTGGAAAGAGAGGAGATTCCCTTGGCTTTAAAGTCATTTTGGAAGTCTGGGAATGGGACCTACAGTATTTAGCAATTTCACACTCTTGTTATGACAGAGAACAGTACAGAGACAAAATAGATTTTCTAATATAAATACTGCATTGAGTAGGAACTTGTGGGAGAAGTTTGATCCAGTCACATTCATCAAGTAATGCACGTTACTCTACAATTACAGCATCACTACATGTAACCTTCACGTGTCAGCACATCCAAATTCATTTAATTGGCAACAGACAAGTATGAATTGCTGCCAAACAAATTGGAGGAATCCAGGGGGACTGAACTGACTAAAGCAAAAACGACACGCAGATAAGCACCAAGATGCTAGCCTTGAGTTTTTAAACCATCAATTAGAACATTCGAACAACTTAAAATTTATTGTTTGTTTTAGTTAGGATAAATCAAGTTGCAAATGGAATTTTGCCTGACATGAGAACTAGGGAAGACAATGTCATCAAACACTCACCTGGTGGAATTCATACAAATCAAATCAAACTATTAAGCAGCCCTTTTTGCGTCTTTCCACATCTGCCTGTAACACATGCACTTTTAGTAATTGGATCTCAAGGACATTCTTTAAAATAATCACACACTTGCCTGACCATGCAACCTGATTAATAATGAATGAACATTCCTGAAAAGAATCATTTGGAATCATGGCAGATGTCTGTGGGGATATGAAGGTTTTAATGATCAAAATTAAGGGGAAATGGGAGCTGGGTCACACAGTCTGGTTATTGTAATTGAAACCCAGTCTTCCAAATTTACTTAACAGAATGCTTAAATATTCCTGGAAGTTCATCCACACACACAGGCAAGCAAAAGACACTCATGGCAATGAAAAAGAGCAATCCCTGTGTCACTGTCTCAACAGTTAAGAAAAGCCCTAGAAAGCCTCAATCATGCAATGCATTCCTAGAAGCCTGGGAAACAGGCTGAAAGCAGAAACTCCTACACTGGTACTTAAGAGTCCTTAGAGCACCACTCAAGGTTCTGACAAACAGATCCCCTTGAATACCCACCAACGGACTGCACACTAGTTCTTTTTGAAGAAACATCGCTGTAGGTAGAGGATGGGGCTCCACAAAATGATAGACAGGCCACTGAGACCAGGTAGTGGATGGCAGGCAGAGCTGGAGCAGTCCTGTGTGTGTCTGTGAGAGAGTCGACAGTGAAACACAACAGGAAAGTCGGTCCAACAATTCCAGGAAGGCCAGCTCCACCTCATCCACTCCGCCAGGGTTGCCTGAGTTGAAGAATCAACTGCCTTTTCCACGGTTCCCACTGTGACTTCCCTGTCCCCTATCCCAGTCAGTGTTCAGCTGAAATAAAATGGAAAGGCAGTTCAGGTCAGGCTAACACCCACTGCCTGGCCCAGAAGCAAGATGACTTAACACTGAGATCAGCCCTCTTCCTGCTTTTCAGGGACCCGAGGTGGCTCAGATAACTGGAAGGATGGTATCTGAAGCCAGAGGCAGAACATCAGCTCTCCATGCTACGATCCGGAACTATCCTTCACAGCTTGGGGGTTCAGAAACTCACACTTCCCACACCTTGGGTCCTTTTAACACCCAACTGAGCACATTCTTTCACTATGCTCTGAGTGGTGGTTTCTTTGTTTTAAAAATGTTCATTATTTTGTTTCTTTAGTCTCACAATTCAAGTTTAATTTCTGAAAGAAGTTAGGGCTTTTTCCTTTTTTTTTTTGAGATAATATTTCTGTAGCTTTGGAGCCTGTCCTGGAACTAGCTCTTGTAGACCAGGTTGGCCTCGAATTCACAGAGATCTGCCTGCCTCTGCTTCCCGAGTGCTGGGTTAAAGGTACAGTAAGTCATTCATATTTTCTTCTTAAAAGACCTTTACATTATGCGGATTACCTTAATATACAACTACGAGCATACAAGTGCATAAACTACAAATATTCAACTATGCACGAACACATATGTATAAATTATACACATCTATCATACATATGCACACATAAGCACCCCCAAAGAATCCTATATGTAAACAGTCTTCTCTGGGTTTCCATGGAGAGTGTTTTTAGAGCACCCCCACTAAAAATATAGATGCTTAAGTTTCTTATACAAAATGGTATGTCATTTGCATTAATAAATATCCTCTCACATATTTAAAATCACCTCAGATTACATGCAATACCTAACACAATGCTATGGTGAATTATCTCAGAGAAAGTGACAAGAGGAGTCTGTACATGTTAAGTGTAGACAAAACATTTTTCACATGTTTTACATCTGAACTGTGTTGAATCTAGGCATTTAGTACTCACAGAAGGTTGATTTCATATGCATTTAATATACTCTATATAAATCTAATACCATATGTATATACAGGCTACAAAAGTGTATAATTTGCCCCCAAACTTGATTTCGCTCTCCATAATTGGTCTCCCAAATGGCAACAAAGGGTGCGCTGAGAATGGAAAGTAATCATTTAAAATGTGATTATCTGAAGAAAGGGAAGTAGATTTTCTGAGAGCAAAAAGAAAATTGTCCTGCACTGCAGTTATTTGAAGGATGTGGCTTATCACTATACAAGACAAGAAACTGCAACTAAAGTACTTCACCAGGAAAGTGTGAAAACAATTCTGCATGATTCAGTTTATCCTGTAGACAGTTGGGCTCCACCAAAGGTATATAGGGAGCATGCAAGATAAAGGGGAAGCAGGGGGCTTACTCTGACTATACAGTGTGCAAGATTTTATAACACTACAATACTTCATGGTGGACCAGAACATACTTCATAGGACACAAAAATGCATAGTTAGATATTCTGGGTTTACATTTTTTTAAATCATAATTTTATTTATCTATTAACCATACAGTTTTAAAATAGAGATGATTTCCTTAAGACATCCATGTAATCCACCAAAGACACACATGTTTGTTATCAAATAGAAAGTTAAATAACTTTGAATCAAAGATTTTTAAAATAGCTTTTGTGAACCTAACATTAACGTTGTTAACATTTGTGAGACAGGTTTAATTTGTCTATATTCTGGCACAGTGCTGGGAAAATCAGCCTGAATAGCTCAAGTTGAAACATCAGGAAACAAAGCGTTTACTCCACCCATAAAAAGACAATGATAAACAACAACAAAGCTTTTTATAATCTTTTTTAAGTTCATAGCTTGTTGGCCTTTAGTTGAGATTTCTAACAATCAGAGGGTCTCAAATATTTCATGTTTTCTATATTGTAGTTAATTTTAAGGAACAAAGCATCCTGGTTGTTTTCTTCTTTTCCTTTAAAAACAAACCTAGTCTTACTTTGAAATCTAGGCCGGTTTGGAATTTATGATCTTAATCCTTCAGTCTCCAAACACTAGGATCATAGGTGACTGTCATCAATCTGGCTAAACCAATTTGTTTTTAAAGCAAATTGAATATATTTTATATTACACTGAAAATGACTGGTGTTTCCTACTCTACACTTTTCTGGCTATCATATAAGAATTTGGGTCTGACAACAGTGATAGGCTACAAAAAAAGAAAAAAGAAGACAAGGAGGATATGTCTCAACTGCTCTCCTAGCAGGAGATCTAAGATTGATTCTTCAGGTGAGTGGACCCACATCATGGTGGTGGCAGAAACCGAAGCTACTAATTTCTTTTAAATGAAAAGATCATAATGCTGCCTTCTTAAGTGCTTTTCCATGCATATTTATATTTTGATATGCATTTATGATGTATTCATAAATCTCTAAGTCTATAAAATCCTGCACATATATATAATGAAATCATTATTTGTGTATGTGTATACAAATACATATATAAATTCACACACACAGGCATAATCATAAACATCTTTTGAAAATTACTTGAATTTGTTAATAGCTTTTATTCTCTCTAAGTCTCTTCATTTGTTCATCCCCATTACATTACAGTTTCTGTGCAAAGATGGAAACCTGTAGGTAATGTTTATTTATCTAAAAATACCACCCAGCTCAATCTATCAAAGGTTGCTTGGAAATTAGTATGATGGTATGAGAGATGTATTCTCTTGAAGACACTTGAACCAGATTTTTGCTAGCAAAAGACAATTGATTCCTTGAAGTTGTCTTCTGACCACCGCCTGCGTGCCATATGCATGTGCACAAGCACACACACACACACACACACACGCACGCACACACACACACACATAGAGTAATTATAAAAAAGAAAACCGCTTCACCCCCTCAACTTCAAAGTTAGCCACACACAAAATCCTCCTACTCCCAATCTCCTGAAGTTACTTTGTGATCTTAAAAAATAAAAAAAAAAAAAAACCCTAACCTTCATCCCCAACTCCTGGTTAACTATTATAAACATTTCCTGTGATCACTGAAGCCCTACAGTCAAAGGATAGAGTTCCCCCTCCCCGCACCCCTCCACTTTTAACGCAACCAAAAGAGGAGTGATTCTTTTGTTCTCAATTGTTATTGTAAAGCACCACATGAAAGACTGGGAACGATGGGAACATGGCAATGAAAAGGACAACAGCTCTGACGGATAAAAACAGGATATTAAGAACAGTATCAGGACTGTCTGTACAGAACAAAGGCAAAAGGGAAGCTTCTCAGAGAAACTCGAGCAAAACCACTTTTTGCTACATTGAAATGGCAATGAATAAACTGTAATTTTTCCAGGGAACATGGATGTTTGCAACTGGGGAAAAATGGGTTACCATTAAAAGACCCACATAGACATGCAATATAAAGTATTATAAAATTAAAACTCTCTCCAAGTCTCATCAAATCTCCCTATTTCCATATTCTATTTCCCAAAATTTTTAGATCTATGTTTTATCCTATATAAAATGAGATGCTGCCTTTACTAAATAACTGACAGTTACAGAAATTGAATTTTATTTACTACAGGAAAAAAAGAAGAAAGACTGTCTCTTCACAGACTGCTCTTAACTTTGGGTATGTGTTTCTGTCTCTCTCTCTCTCTCTCTCTCTCTCTCTCTCTCTCTCTCTCTCTGTGTGTGTGTGTGTGTGTGTGTGTGTGTGTGTATGTATAAGAGTATGTATACATGAGCATATGATTATATGCACACATGTGTGGGAGTGCATGTGGAGGACAGAGATTAATGTTAGTTATTTTCTCTACCTTATTTAATTCTTTTTTTTTGTAAATGTCTCTTGCCAGACATGGAGATCACTGCTTTAGCTAGACTAGATGGCCATTTCGCTCCAAGGATCCACTTGTCTTTGCCTCCCCAGCACTGGGATTTTATAGATGATTTTTTATGTGGTTTCTGGGGATCCAAACTCAGGTCACCACGCTTACACAACAAGGATTTTGACTGCTGAGCTGTCTCCTCAGCCCCTTAACTTAAACTTTAAACATACCCTTTTAGAACTCCCAGGGAAACCATGTAATGAGCACTGTGTAGAGAAACAATCAAAGCAACTAATACAGTATATTGGTTTTGTCAAATCAAAGTGCTGCAAACTCTCCGAAAGCTGTCAGTGTGATGAGTCATTTAATAAGGCATAATGCAAGTTCATCTAGCTTATCAAACTTAACATATTACTCATTATTAATAGCTCTGCAGTTTCTAAGCTTAGTGAGCTCTGAAAAGTAAGTACTATATTTTGCATGGCATTAGAAATTTCCATCTTTTTGCTCTTTCTAGATTCTGCTGTTGCTCTCCTTGTTTCTCTTGTCCTCTCTGTCCTTTCTATTTCAGATGACTGATAAACTGTTCTATCTCTGGTGTACTGTCAAGAAAACTTAGGGCTAAACCTTGAACTTAGAAGGCCCAACTGCCCTTTGTCTACTTTTGAGCCAATCCCATCAATGCAATACCATACAAAAGGATGTACAGCTTGAAAGCAGATAATACTGAGTTCAGGCCTGGACTTTGACATTTCCTTGCAAAGGCAGATAAGGACCTGATACCCTATGTCTCTCAAACTCACAGACACTCTCCATATCTTATACACAGTTTCCTTCTTTGTAAATGAGGATGAGAGAAATTTCACACTCCCTTGAGGATCAAGTGAGGCCAGGTTTCCAAAGTGCCAGGCAAAATTGTCATTTTCTTGTCCTTTGTCCCCTCTTGTCCTGAATTACCTCTTCACTAAATAGTTTCATTATCTGGATTTATTTTGATTTTAGGAAGCAGGAAGGATATCCATCCATTTAGTTATTTCACAGTGTTCATGGAATATCTTATGTGAAGGGACACTATAAGACTAGTAATCTGACTTAACATTTCTTCTTTAAAACAATTGACTTATTCATTTGATTATTGTGTGTGCTTATGCCAAAGGGGGAAGGGGTAGTTTAAGGAAGATAGAAGCAGTTGTTGTATCACCTGGAACTAAAGTTATAGGCACGTGTCAGCTGTCAGATGTGGGGTCAGAGATCGAAATTTGGGTCCTCTGGAAAAGAAGCAAGTGTTCTTAACATCTTGCTAGCCTCTAAGCTAGCATTTCTGTTTTAACAAGAATGACTATTTAATGATTGTTTTGTTATGGGGACAATCTTGTATACTTCCTAGACTTCAGTAGAATTCTTTGGTCATAACCATGGTGTCTCCCACAAAGATCATGAGGCTGCGTTCTCTGCTTCCCACTGAGTCACTTTGCCCTCTGTGAATCATCTGCTAGAGCAGGGAGTTCTCAACCTACCTAATGCCGTGGCCCTTTAATGCAGTTCCTCACGTTGTGTGACCCTCAACCATAAAATTATTTTCATTGCTACTTCATAACTGTAAATTTGCTTCAGTTATGAATCATAATATAAATCCGTGTATTATGATGCTCTTAGATGACCCCTGTGAAAGGGTCATTCAAGTCCCAGAGGGGTCGTGGCATTACATTGCAGGAAACAAGAGACCCTGACATGGATATTGTACAGGAACATTGTAAGAGCAGAGAAATGTGAGATTTTTTTTCTCTTTATAAACTAATCTGTCAACTTGCAGGTTACGTGGATGCTGACAGAAAGCATAAGAGTCTTGAATTCGAGATGAAAAATTGTTTTCAAAGCACAGCAAATGGTTTTGTTTTTCTTTGTCCTCCTACAAGAGTCACCCATTGTACCTGGTGCACACAGCCGGTTAAACCACAGCTCAGCAACCCAAAGCTTAAGAAATCTGGATCTTGTATTGTGGACTGTAAGAATGCCTCCCCAGCCTTAGAGGAAGATAACCATCTCTATTCTGAGAGACTTTCTGCTACTATACAGTCATCCCTAGAAACAGTCCAGAGCAAAGACAATTAATCATCCTACTCCCAAGAGCTGCAAAACTCTGAGCGATCTGTGGAAAGCTACTGGTCAACACACAGTTTCTGTCCCCACTTGTGGGTCCGACTAACAGTGGCAAATAGAATTCAGGTCACCTGTGGGCTTTCTAGCAATTACAATAGAGGCAGACTGTCACCTGGCATTGAATGATCATTAAGCCAAGGAAGTCCAGAGGTAAAATAAGTTTGCAAGGAGGCAATGAGGTTTTTACCACCAGCGTCAACCTCATTATCACACCACACTTTAGAGTAAGCTGTAACTACAGGAAAACTAGCATAGATCAAGGAAGTCCTACTTACAGATTTTGCCCAGATAATCAAAAGCTGCTAGAAAAAAAGAAAGAGAGAGAGAGAGAGAGAGAGAGAGAGAGAGAGAGAGAGAGAGAGAGAGAAAACACGAACATCATGGTTTCAGATAAGCCTGGATCTCACCTGAAACATCAGCTCTCTGTTCCATATCAAAGTGGTTTAAATAAGATGGGAAAGAGGGCTGCGGAAATGGTTAAGTGGGTGGGAGCGCTTGCTACGCAGAGAGCATGGGTTCAAAGTTCTGGCATTCACTCAATAACTACACCTGGCCATAAATGCTTGTCATCGCATGATTTCAGGTGGAGACAAAGAGATCCCTGGAGTTCAGTGGCCTGCCAGCCAGGCTAGCTGAAACAGCAAGCTTCAGGTTCAGTAAGAATCTTGATTTCAAAAAATAAGGTTGAAACGGGCAGAAGAAGACACCTAAGACTTTTTTCCTCTGGCTTCTGCATGCATGTGTATGGGAACACATAACCACACACATATACCATACACAAATGTCTGGGAGACCTGTAAACAACAATTTTTAATTGTAAGCTTACTTATTTTGTAATGAAAAAGAAGATAAAAGAGATAAAAGTCAGTTCTTTTATTCCACAGGAATTTGGATTGATTTTTTTTTTTTGTTTTTTTTTTTTTTTTTTTTTTTGTCTTGCCACCTGCCAGAAGCAACTCTAAGCACTAGCAACATAGTGGTAAATATGGGAACAAAGGTCTGCTCTTAGAGAACTTAGATTTTAATAAATGAAATAGAAAACAAGTATCTGGGGAAAGTCATTCTAAAGACTCATATATAAAATGAAAGAAGTTAAAGGGATAGCATAACAAAGTTGGCAGGTATACGTAGACTATTTTAGAAAAAGGGATATTTCAACTCATATCTGTATAGTCTTTCTTGACATTCTGGCTTCCCCCACCAATAAACAAGCAAAAATATCTTAACGTTAGATTTGATTGGATATATTTAAAGTGGTATGACCATAGATGTATTTTAATTTTAGTATACAACTTTGCAGCATTTAGGCAGAGAGATATAATTTCATCTCTTCAATTATTAAATGTTTAGTTTTCAGATATAAAGTATAGATTTCTTTCTCAAGGGTACTAAAGTCCAGCCTTTACAATCTATTGTTTGATATAATTTCAGCAATGTGATTTGACAGGATGACCCAGGGATTCAGTGGGCAAGGAAAGCAGAAAGCACCGTGTCTTGGGCCAGTTTGTCTTGCTATAAGAAAGGGACTGGCTGGCTATGGAATAAAGAATAGAAATGTATTTTTCACAGCTCTGAAGCATATGCTGTGGAGTTCAAGATCAAGATGTAAGCAGTGGAGGACCCTAGCTCTCTGTTTTCAAGATTGTTCCTTGAAGCCTATGTCTTCCAGAAGAGAGGAATGATGTGTCCTTAGATAACAGAGAACAAAGGGCCAAACCCACTGCTGCCAGGCCCCCTTTGAACACCAGAACACCTCTCAACATTACTGTGTTGGGAATTAAATTTCCAGCCTGTGAATTTTGTAGACACACCACACCATGTAGCACTCGGAGTTAGCTGGATGTGTGCTTGATCTTAGGATGTTAACTCAAATTTGAATATAACAGTGGCCATATAGTTACAGTTATAGGGAAGGGAAATGCAGAAAGTGGGGGGAATGCTGGAGGAAATGAATATCTGTGACAAGAACCTCAAGGTTCGTGAATGTCAAAGATGTGTTACAACTGGAAGGTCCTGTTGTCTGACAGGTTCTGTTAGTATCTGATTGGCAGCGGGAACAATGACAAATAACATCTGCAAATAAATTTCCTTCCTGGTTAGGCAAAATTGTAACCAAGCTTGGATCATGGGTTTTGGAGACCATCTTCGTAGGAATCAACCAGAAGGAATGAGATCACAAAGGCTTCATTAAGGGAGGAAATGGGTTGCTACTGCGTCAACAGTATAGGCCTTCAGAATACTTGGGAAAGTTGAGTAACATTCTGCTCCTCTTTCATACTGAAGGAAGCAACAAGGTTTATTTCTTTTTTTTTCTCTTTTTTTTTTTTGGTGTGTATGTGTGTGTGTGGTATGTATGAATATGTGTGTGTGTGTGTGTGTGTGTGTGTGTGTGTCTGTGTTCACCTGTGTGTGGGTACACATAAATGTGTAGGTGTGTGTGTGTGTGCATGTGTGTGCATGGGTAAGCCAGGCTCTGATGTCAGTTGTCTTCCTAGATTGCTCTCTACTTTGATTATTGAGGGTTGCTCACTGAACTCCAGTTCACCAGTCAGCTACATTAATTGGTCAGGCCGCATTGTCTGAGGAGCGCCCCCCTCCCCGACCAGTTCTGCCAGTTCTACCTTACTTGCTGCTTTTTTGTGGGATCTGCTGTCCTCATGCTCTCAAGCCAAGCATTGTACCCAGTGGGCCATCTTCCCTGCTCCAGTGATAAGGCTTAGGACAGGAGAAGGT
Organism: Microtus pennsylvanicus; assembly: GCF_037038515.1. Taxonomy (NCBI): domain Eukaryota; kingdom Metazoa; phylum Chordata; class Mammalia; order Rodentia; family Cricetidae; genus Microtus; species Microtus pennsylvanicus. Next base: position 125,472,664 of record NC_134601.1, on the reverse strand, counting down.
CCCTTTTAAAACCAGCAGTCTTCTGAGAGTAAATTAGCCCCAATACAAAGAGGTTTAGTATGAAAAGTTAAGATTCAAACTGTTTTGGGGGAGATGCAATATTTGGGCTAAAAAAACATTCTTCAAAATAAATCATAGGTCTGAGGATGTAATTCAATGGTAGAACATTTTGCCTGGTATGTATGAGTTCCCGGCTTCTAGCCCAAGTACCACAAAAATAATTGCAATTTATGAGGATAAATTCTGTAACAGTCAGAGTTTTAACTAATGAGTTTTGAAACATATTCCTATGGCAGATTTTGTGTTTTTTCTTGTATTATCAGAATATTTCCTTGTTACATGTTTAAGAACTATTTATAAGTATTATTTGTAGAACATAACTATAAGGCATAAATTTGTAATTCATAACTAAAGGTATGATCTCAGGGACTTAATTTATGGGCCCTGTGTTGTTACTTTTACTTTCTATTTTATTTAATCAATTATTTAGGACTTAAAGGAAAAGCTTTTGTTTTAAGCATTTTATCCTTTCATTGAGATCAATTTAAGAATGCATTTCATCACATACACTCTATTTTTTTACTCAGTCAAGCTTGAGAAGAGTGTGTCTCTTTAAATAAAAGAAGGGGAAACTGAAAGGATTTAGTCCTTGAGATGTAATCTGTGACTTAAAAAGTCATCTATAAAAATGGCTGGCTTTCAGAGCAGTGCACTTTCAAGGTGGCTAAGTCTTACTGTGGCAGAGCTATATTTATTGTTAACAAACGTGAATGTTAGCTTAAGAAAATATGACACATTTGCCTTGTATTGTGAAAAAAAATTAATGTCTGATTTATCACCTTTGTGTTAAAACTTGGTCAGTTATCTCTTCTTAAGCAGCTGCTGTCGCTTGTCATTCTTTAAGTCAACAAGGGGCACTCGATTCAAGGCACAGATCCAAGCAGTTCTGCCAACAGTCTCAATCTCTGCTTTCCATTCCAAATTCCTCCAGCACATTCTCAATTTTTAATGCACGCAAATATTTAGTTTTGCAACTTCAGTCATTTTCTTTCTTGGAAAACAGACTGGGAAATTAGTCACTCCTGGGGTGCTGGGCAAAGGGCAGTAGATGATGGTAGGAAAGCTGGTGACTTCCCTGAAGGGAGCTTTGTTGTGCTTGAGTCACAGCCAGTTAACCTCCCCCAACAACATAAACTGCCAAAACATCAGTGGTCCAAAGAGGGGCGCTCAGGTCCCATTTCCCGCCCCCTGACTATCAGCATCCAGAAGCAATTCTTTGCATGGGTGCTTCTTCATCCTGATCCTGACTGGCAGCTCCGCGGATTAAACTCAGGTCCTTTGGAGCAGTCGCTTTATGCACATTAGCCCCCTGGGGTGATGAACTCCAAAACCTCTATTTTCTCCTCTTGGCTCTCGCCTGCTCTCACAAAACCCTAGTTAGCCACTGTGCTACACAGCCTTTCTTGGACTGTAGGCTATCAAAAGAAAACAAAACAAAACACCAGACCCTGCAACAATATGATGGATATGGTAATGAGGGTCTTTAGGGGAGTGGGGAAATTCCAAGATCCTTTAGAACTGAGACTTGGGGGACCCATTTTCTTCTTTAACGTTGAGACTTCACATTCTCATCAGCAAAATCTTGCTTACAATAGCACAAATGATCATTTGCCTCAATAAGAATCGTGTGTGTGTGTGTGTGTGCGTGCATCCATTAAAAAGAAATCCTTTCAAAATTGCCAAATGATAATCAAGATGGGTTTCCCTTAATTGGGCAAAATTTGCAGCTTAGTGACAAAAGAGAGAGAGAGAGGGAGAGGGAGGAAGGGAGAGAGAGAGAGAGAGAGAGAGAGAGAGAGAGAGAGAGAGAGCAAAGAAAACAGAAAAAGCAAGAGCATCTGGCTTCTTCTGTGCTACTTTGGAGTTTTCTTTTTGACTCACTTCCTTGTTATCTCTGTGAAGACATTGTTATTTTACATAGACATTATTATCCTATGGATTGTGGTGCACTTCCTTCTGTGCAGCAATTCAGGAACCTACATAGAAAGCACTGCTCCACTTCTAAAAATAATCTTTGTAATTCTAAACCAAAGGTTTTAAGGGAAAAGCGACTGAGAAGGGGAAAATGGCAGTCAAATCATTCTGAGAACACTGGCTCTTCGGCATCTTTAAATGCCTCCTCTGCAAACGCATTCTCTCTTGTGCATATGTGTTCTCTCTCACAGGCATTTCATGTGTAGTAATCACTAATACCCAAATTAAAAGGCACTACAGTTCTTCTCATTCAAGGCAATGACTTTGGTAATCAACACCCTCCATGAAATAAGTCAGAAGGTAGAACTAATTTCTATATCAGAATTAAGATAACAAGACAAGTACAGTGACTCCTCATTTGGCTGAAATTCTCTGAAAATGTAAGACTTCTGGTTAATTTGATTTTCTGGTTAACTGAACCTCAAAAGCATAACCTGTTTTTAATCTACTCTGAAATGTGTCTAAAATGCTCAAGTCCACCCGCTTTTACTCATGCAATTTCAAATCAAGTGCTGGATTTCATTTAAAGGCTCTTAGGTAATTTCAAATCTTATTTTCCCTTTCACACCATCAATATATTTTTTTCATTTCATCATAAAGAGAGATTTCAGAGACTGGCTAGAATGTATAACTGTTCTTATGCCCAGCTTCACATTAATCATAAATCTTCTCTGTCTTCATGTTTCACAAATGTCTCAGAAAAGTATCACAGAAATGACACTTAATAAACGTTTCAGTTATTGACAAAATGAAAAGTCAAGTTAAGGTTTTAAACTAATGTTAAGTATTTAATATAATGTTTTAATATAGTACTTCTAATCAGTTTGTTAGCACAAATTAATGACTAATAATAATATATTATTTTTAAACATACGTTTAAAGAGTATGTGTTTACATATGTATATATACACAGACTATACATATTTCTTTTTGTTTTGTTTTTTAGAGACAGGGTTTCTCTGAGTAGTCCTGGCTATCTTGCAACTCACTCTGTAGACCAGGTTGGCCTCAAATTCAAAAATCTGCCCCTGCCTCTTCCTCAAGTGCTGAGATTAAAGAAATGTGCCACCACAGCCCAGCATAAATTATTTCTTGTTGAGAAAATGTTAGTGTTTATAGGTTTCCTCGTGGACTATAATGACAGTTGAATCGCCCCCTAGATGTCCTTTTTTCACTGTGCACTTACAACCAGTATAGAGGGGCCCCCATTGCAATTTCCTACAGAAATCTACCTATGGTGTCTTGAACTAAAAAATACTATGAGCATATTAAATTGAACTATTGCCAAGATGAAGAGCTTTCTAAACATGCTTGAGGTTTCCTATCTTTTAGTAAAGATTCTTACTGAAGAAATCCCTGCCAGTGCAAAAGAGAATGACGCTGAAAATGTTTGCTAAGATCACTGCCAACTCTACAATTCCCAGTAACTTGCACTGTATGTAGAAAGACAAGACCAGTAAAACTGAAGTTTATATTATCTCTCTCTCTCATTCTCTGTCTCTTTCCCACTCCTACTTGTTTGCTCTTCTCCTATACACTTATGCACACACACGCACGCACACACACACACACACACACACACACAGAGAGAGAGAGAGAGAGAGAGAGAGAGAGAGAGAGAGAAAGAGAGAGAGAGACCTTTTGGGGTGGGCTGTAGGTATTACCAAAGCAACAATAGACAATTTTTTTTTTTAGTTTCTATTATGTGTCAGAAGTTTTGTTAAATACAGTGCACACAGTAGAGTTTTTATAAACATTTTTATAAAGAATTGAATAGAGGCTGGAGAGATGGCTCTCTGGTTAAGAGCACTGGCTGTTCTTCCAGAGGATCCAGGTTCAATTCCCAGCACTCACATCGCAACTCACAACTGTCTGTAACTCCAGTTCCAGGTTATCTGACACCCTCACACAGAGATACATGCAGGCAAAACACCAATGTACATAAATAACAACAAAAACTGAATGAAGATGAAGAGTTGATCTATACGTCATATATAGATTGACCAAAGGTCTACTGATAGGGAGATAAATGATGTCAAGTTAAGTGGCAGTATTGGTGTTCCTCAGTAACTATTTTGATACTGGTAGTTGTCATATTTTAACTTAGAATTCTATTATAAGACATAAATAAATATACTTATATATTTACTTTATTAACTAATATGATTTTGGGACAAAACTATAGGGAATTTTGAAGGATGCATGTATTAATTGTACATTTAAGATTTTATATTTCATTTTCTGTTGGGGAGGTCTTGATAATTATGTTGCTTAAAGTGGCCTTAATTTCGCAATCCCCCTGCCTCCTAATTCTAAGTGCTGGGATCAAAGGCATGCATTGTCATACTAGCTATATTTTAGATTTCAATCTAGAGCTCAGTATAGACTTTGGAAAGACAAGACGAATGACTTGTCTTCCTGTTCAATGTGTCCTTCCATTTGTGCCGCCTCCCATGCCTCTCTTCTTAGTATTGCCCAAGAAATGTAATGCCGCCAAAGCCTGGCCATTTTTTCTTTCTAAGAACTCAGCAAGGACTCTTACAGACTAAACACTTAGAGAAGCCAAAAGATACTTTGTAATCTTGAATTAGACAGGGTGCCAAGTCCCCAAGGTTGACTGGCCTCCAACATCTGTCATCCCAGTGATTTCCAGGTTAACTGAATGTGTATAATGTCTAAAGTTACAACATCTGGACAAGTAGCCCAATTTCATTTATTCTTCTGTCTTAGTAATAAAGGAACATGAGGGAGTACTGTAGATAAGAAAAAGGTAACTGCATTGATTTTTCAATACACACTGCAAATAATGTGTGTGTGTGTGTGTGTGTGTGTGTGTGTGTGTGTGTGTGTGTGTGTGTGCCTTGATAGAAATAATTATCTGGGGAGAAAAAAAGGAGTACATTAACATGTCTAACACATAAGTCTTCCTTTGCATTACTTGTTTTGAAATGTTTTTTTCATATAGCCATAGCCAGCATTCTTTAGCATCTAAAATTTGTTAAACATTTTATATATATATTGACTAATCCCTACCCAAACCCTATGTGGTAAGGCGCATTTCCCACATTCTGTAGATGAGAGAACTGAGGCTCAGAGTTTAAGAGACTTTTCCCAAAGCCACATAGTTGGCATGTGGCACGGTACTGTTATAATCACCATTTTCACGACTTTTATAATCATCTTTAACAGGCATGAAAATCGTTGCTCCTACAATTAGGAATTTTTGGTGTATGAGTATAAAGAACATTGTACTCTAGCCTCTGCTACTTACAAACTAACTTCCAATGACTAGTAGTTAAGCATTGGTGGATCACCTCTTCACTGGGAACCATTAAGGTATTTCCCATGCAAAGGTCTCCTCATTTTCCCTTAGGACAAACATCTGGATCATATCAACAAGAGGGTGCTTTAAGCATAAGAAAATTTAGGAGAAAAACCTAAGACTGGATTATTTCCATGAGTCCATTCACTGATATCCCCTGAGTGCTTCAGTTTTTACAGAACTACCTTGTCATCTATTCGTTCCACTCAGTGAGCAATGGCTTGTGACCTCCCAGTTAGCAAGTTCACAAGATAAATATATCAGTAATAATTAATGTTTACTAGAAGAGATATAAATATTTAAAAACACAACAGTTCCAAGCACATGTGAGTTCCATTTTATTTCATGAAATACTAAAAGTCCACGTGTCTACCCCATTAATTATAACCTACTTTCCACCCTGACCTATGTTATGATTCCTCCTGACATAAATTGAAACAAGGTGCTCAGAGAGGAATCAACCTCCACTCCAACTGGGCTACAAAATGTCCGCTTCCCAAGCTTCTCAATAAATGTAACCTGACATTTTTCGAAGACTTGAAAAAGTTTATGAATTTAAAAAGAGGTCTTAAAGACTCACCACAGTTAAGCCCTACAGTAACTGTTGAAATATCCAATGTAAATAGAGCTAAGGGGGCCTGGGGGACACTAAAACCTTGTTATAAAGAAGAAATACTCCTTAGTATTTTCTTTTACAGCAAATAGCATACGTGCATCCAACCAGCACTAAGAAGAATGAATAGTAAACTTTGAGGCTGCCCTCTAGAGATCTAAGGGAGGCATGAATGAACCATGTAAAATAGTTCTTTTGCTACATGTGAATGATTAAGTTTAGCTTGCCCATTCATCTTAAATGTTAAAGGCAAAACAGAGAATGGTTAACTTTTTAATAGTACTTTGCTTTACATGAACACACTATTCACTCATTCATCACAGTCCCCAAAGCAAATCACCTAAAGAGGGAGTTACCAGTAAGAAGTAATATTCCATAGAAAGATACTTCTGGTCATTTTTCTGTACATTTCAAGAACAAAAATGGGATCAGACTTTCCACTTTGTTTTGTTAGTTGTCACTTTAAATATAATATATTGAGCGATTTTCATGTTCAAAATTCTTCTGACATCTCAAAAATATTCTTAAGTACCCTTTAGGACAATTGAGTATTACAGCAACTTCCAAAACCAAATGACCATCTAAGCTAAAGATCTAATAAATAGTAGAATGTGAGCAATGCACCCAGAACAATATATACTACCAGTGGAAAATAGTTCCTAGTGGCAAATAATCTTATTTTTTATATGAAGCATAGATATAGATATACAAAGATATGTAATATACTTTGGTTATTAAATTTCATAGGAAGTGGGATATGGAGAAAGTTTTGAAAAGGCCATTTGGTGGGGGAGAGCAGTTGATAGTATCTGTTGTGGAATGATGCACTACACCCTTATCAACAAACTGGCTAATGTCTCCTGAGAAGGCATGTGTTGGATAAGATGCTGGTGACTACCCACAAAAGATTAAGATTGAGCTGGCATCACTATTTCTAGGTCTTGCTCTGTGCTGCCCTCTTGTACACATCTTGTCCTTAAAATCTTCAGTATCCTAAATGGATGGTCCATCTAACCTGTAGAGCAGTGGTTCTCAACCCACAGGTTGCGACCCCTTTAGGGGTTAAGTGGCCCTTTCACAGAGGTCACGTATCTGATATCCTGCATAATAGATATTTATATAACGATTCATGTAGAAAAATACAGTTATGAATCAGAAACAAAATAATTTTATGGTTGGGGGTCACCACAACATGAGGAGTTGTACTAAAGGGTCACAGCATTAGGAAGGTTGAGAACTAGTGGGTGGTCAGGGAGGAAAGAAAGGAGATCCAGAATGCATGGCTTTCCTTGAAGGAATAAGCTAGTGTTGCATAGCTCCTCTTCTGCCTTCTCATTCCAGCAGAGGGTGGGCCAATTGTCCATAAAGATGCAAAGCAACAGATGAAAATCCCCAATGGTAGGTCATCTTTCTAAAATGGCAACCCAATGATGCTCTCTCTCCCTTAGCCCTGGAACCTGCGACTATGACAAGATACTACTCTCCGGATTGTGTCATGTAGAGCACAGGTGGTACCAGAAAGGAAAGCAAGCATCCAAGTAGGCCCTTCTTGATCATGTGGACACTTTCAAGGCTGTGTGCTTTCTCCCTTGAAAGCAGATGTAGAAAGATATTCTCTGTGCAAAGTACTCGATGTGCTGTTGCTGTTTCAAAGGTAGAGACAGAGAAGGGGGTGTAGACGACCTACAACATCCTAGCCAACGATTGTGAAGTGGCTCAGCCTTAGAACATCAGGAAAATGAGTGCAGTACACAACTGTAACCTTGGCAGGAGATTCATCCCCACGGCCTCCAGGGAAGAGCATAGTTTGGCTGACAGCTTAATTTCAGTCTGGTAAGAGAATGAACAAAGAATATAGTCAGGCTGCCTTACAGAGTCCTGAGCTTTAAAAAAAAATGGGTGATGTGTTTCACCTACATGTGTGTACTAATTTGTTACACAGTGATAGTAAATAAATACATCTTCATTTGTTTATTCCATAAATAGACTGGCAACATTTGTCTCCTAGGTAAGTCTGAGAATCAGGCCAGTGACAGTTAGTTCAAAGAAAGTGTCTATTCGGGGCCTTAGCTTTACTTTCTAACACTTGGAGAATCCACAATCACTCTTTCCATAAAAGTCCTAGCTCTAGACTTTGGATATGTTCCATAAAAGGATGTGAATCACCTTCTGCTTAATTATGAACTTTCCAGAGCTCTGCCCCTCTTGGTGTACAAAGTACATTCAGTTCATATGTGCATAGCATGTGTCACAGTAAGGCTGTCTATCACATGCCTGAAACTTTATCTTCTGTAGCTTCTACATTTATTCTCCCCTCCTCCAATCTCCGCTACTCCCAGTTCCCTATAATGGACTGGTCTAGGATTACATAAAAGATAGGTGGAAGTCTGAATGATGAATACCATGAGTTAATTTTCCTGAATTTTCTGATGGAAAACTGAAGCAGTGCTTAGAAAGTTATACACTATGCTGCAAAGAGAAGGAAAAGATGAGGTGCAAATTCAACTGAATTTCAAGCTTTCCCAGTCAGTACCTCATTATTTCTGGTATCCTTTGCAGACTTTACTCTGGTCATCTCTAAAAGAAGAAGAATATTTAATTCATAGAACTAGAAAAAATGGCAAAAGTCAATGCAGGTAACCAACATACACAAACACTGAAATAATCTCCAGTTTGAGGGAGCCATGTTCACAAAATATTTTCAATTTTTCGGAGGAGGAAGCTTCTCAGGTACCTCTTCTATAATCAGGGGAACAAAGGTATCATTAGAGTGCTTGAAGGCAACCTGGCCACTAGAGTGTTTAGGACATGGAAATGATCATCTGATATTAAAGTCCTGTGTTCCTTGCTGTGCTCAAAAAAGAAGGAAAGTCAGTTTTAGACTTAGGAAGACAATTTACCCTTTCCACATATGTTAGACTATCTATGTTAGACTTTCTAAAAAACTAAATAATGACAAGGTTTGTAACGGCAGGGTACATGCTTAATTCCTCTCCCGTCTATGAGTATGGCTAGAGAACTATGTTCTTAGAAGAGACATAATGTGAAAGTTTTACTGAAAAATGTGGTGAGTTGAACATTACATTTCTCTTATTGACATTATGAGTGAACATTTGTAAGTTTTTCTTCCAATTGTAGATCTTAATTCTCTGACAGAACAAAGGGGGATATGAGGGGTTAAAAAGATAGCAAAAAATACTCTTTAAAAACCTTCATCTTCAACTTTGAACTTGTGCTGACATCTAAAAGTAACCCCAACAGTGTGAGAGAAAATCGCCAACATATTTACCACAGCTTTCTCCATTTTATATTTCTGTCTCATTACACAAAAAGCATTGCCAATGTCCTGGTGATTGGTTTTCCAGGAGTCATCTTATAAACTACTGGTTCTCCCTCTGCTTGAAATCAGGGGCATTTACTTCCAGATGTAAGAGACTTGTTTCCTTGAAAAGTTTTCCTTTCTGTAAATTATTTGTCATTAAAATAACAATACATACACTCATTAGTTGAAGGGAAAATCACCTCTATAGAAGTGTATCCAATGCAGATACAGTTGGTATAAAGAAGCCTTGTTGACAGTGTTGACTTAATGAATAACTTTGCTGTTAACATGCAAGAGCCAGAAGCAATGAAAAATTCCCATTCCTTTAAAATCCAAAACCTTGGCACACTTCATAATGAACAAAGTTCAAGATATTCATGGCTTCCCTGGCTTAAAAATAAAGTTAAAAAAAAAACCCCAAACACACAAAGTAGCATTATTATATTCTGAATACTCTTTTCAAAAGTTTCTAATAACCGATTTTTCATAATTTCCTTAAAACGTTGACTGTTAAAATGTGACCTCTCAAGAGCTCAGTCTTTCAAAATAATGCAGGCCTTCACTTCCTTTGCCACTGGCTTGAGGAATCCAGCGTGCTTCCCAACAATGTGCTGATTAGCGAGGTGCCTTTTCAAGTCAGTAACTGGAGCAGGTCTGTCTGCACACTGGCCAACAGGGGATGTGTGTGCCAAAGCTTGCTTTCTGTGGCCCACAAGCTTAGAATGTTTCTCACATTTTTAAAAGGGAAATTTTAATATTTTTGTGACCCAAGAAAATTATACAGACTTAAAATTTCAGTGTCCATACATAAAACTTCTCAGGGAATGCAGTGGTTATATAGTTTATGGTTGAATTAAGGAATCTGACAGACTGGAAGGCCCCAAATATTTATTATCCGGCTCTGTGTACAGTCTGGATTCACGTGACTTGAGAATGGTGCAAACAGCTTCATATTTTGTTCAGTTATGCTCTAGTGTTTTCTATCGATCTGAGAAATGACATGATCCTGTTTTGATCACTACTCTTGTGAAATGGCAACCCCCCCCCCACACACACACATTTGCACAATTTCCTAAGTATTTTGAATGAGAAAGAAGAAAGTTGACAGCATTCCTTATATTTGTGAGGCTAGTTAAAGACACGGAATAAAAGTGTTTTAATGTGGGTCAACAATCTTTGTTTGAGAGAGAGCAAGATAACTCTGAAGACTGGTAACCTGGGCTCAACTCCATGATGTCCTCTGTTTTCTATATGCATGCTGTGGTTCAGGAGCCCCGCACAAGCCCATCATATAGCCACACAAACACAAATAATACAATAAAACACATTTCAAATCTTTGAAACAATCAAACAGGTCATTAATATTTTAACCACAAAGTCCCAATTTTTATTTTAAATTTCTGGGTCCTCATCATCTTTTAAAAAGAGTTTCATTGAGACATGATTTATCTGTCAAAATATCCAAGTCATGCATGCAATTTAGTGGCTTTTAGTATATACACAGAGTGGAGTAGCCATAACCAAAATCTAACTGCAGAATTTTGTAGCTCTGCATTCCTTTTTCAGCCAGCCCCTAGCAACCACTAATCTTTCTGCCTCCATGAATATGCTTCCTCTGGACATTTCACAAAAATGGTCTTGTATGGCCCCTAGTAATTACCTTCTCTCACTTAGCTCAATATTTTTTAAAAAAAAACAATAAATTTTCATAAATCTCCGATTTGTAACTAAATAACTGATGAAGTCTTTAATGGGAAAGCCATTATTGGAAAAGTAATTGATTGCATGCTATCTTTAGGGTTTTACAAAATGCTTTATAAAAACCCACAAACATTGAGCAGAAAGATGCCTCTGAGTTTCAGAATTCCACTTGGGGCATCAATAGGCACCAAACTGTTGATTCCATTATTTACCCAACAAATATTTACAGGGTATATGCCAAATATGGCCCAAGATAGGTAATAGAATATGTCTCAGAGTTTCCCATCTAAGCTCTTCATAATCTTCCTTTTCATTTAGATACTGGATCAATTTATCCCTCAATAAATACTGTGCTATTTTTCTACCACATAGTATATATTTTTCTGTCTTCTATATGAATATAACTTCATAACAGGTTCAAATTTGGAGCTGGAGACCTGGCTCAGTAGTTAAGAGCATTGACTTCCCTTCCAAAGGATGCAGGCTCAATTCCCAGCATCCATATAGTGGCTTACAGTTACTCCAGTTCTAGTGGACCCTACAGCCTCACACAGACTAATAAAAATAAATTTTAAAAAGGGGAGGGATTAAAAATTCCTCCAGTTGCCTTTTACTTTCTAAACCAAACATATTAAGACATAATCTAGACAAATGTCCCAAGAATGTCATGTTAGCTCTGTGTGTAGTGTGTTGTCAGTAGAATAACTGTGTGTGTTCTGTGTTGGATAAGGAGGGCCACACATGGTTAAAAGTAGTGGGTAAGTTCACAAGGAGTTTGTCCCCCATTCCAAATGTGAAACTCCTGCATTGAACTGGCTCTCCCGAGAATTCCCCAATTGTATAAGCCTTCCTGGGGACCATTCAAAAGGAGCTAGTAGTTACGTGGCAATTCAAATGTTTCAAGGGCCCAAGAGATAATCTCAAGGCCTTTCAATGTCAATTATAAAGATTCTGTAACAGGTTGATTATAAAAAACTGATTTGGGGGTTAAAAAAAACCCAGCTATACAAACAGTTCACCTTCATAAACTCGTAAGTGGAAAAGTTAAGATCTAATTGATTTTTTTCGTGGCAGTAGAAATCAAATTCAAGCTAGGTAAACACGTACTGAGGTGTACAACTTCAAGTGCCCTTTTAATTAAATGTGTGTTATATATTTTTGTAATGTGTTGCTTTGAGATAGTATCTCACATGCTGGTACTGACCTAGGAATCCTTCCGCCTACTGACTTCCAGTTGTACGGATAATGACCATGCTCAGCTTTGGGAATGTCTTCACTCCAGCAGGAACATATTTTTCAAAGTGTTTGTGCAGCTGTTCATCTATATTGGTGACTGTTAGAGATCCTTAATGTTTCCAGATATTTACTATCATGTTTTAAAGAAAAAACAACAATTGTGTCAAAGGCCATAAGGAGTTTCTCTGTGCTTAAAGATACATGAATGATAGTGAATTAATTACACTCTAATTATAGATTCCTTAAAAGGTAGCATATGGGCTCAAGAGATGGCTCAGCAGTTAAGAGCATATGCTGTTCTTGCTGAAGGAGGACTGGAATTCATTTCAAAATCCCATGTCAACCATTCACAAATACATATAACCCTAGCTTCAGTGGACCCAACGCCTTTGGCTTTACAGGCTCTTGTACACACATGTGCACAGAAACACTAAACAAATCTATATCTTTTATGTAAATGTGTGTATCTTATATTCAAGATATATGTGTAAATATCTTGTATTCAAGCTTGCTCCATCATTATATTGGAGTTGTATGATAAAACTTGTCATTTATAAATGTAAAACAGGGGCTGGAGACATGGTTCAGAGGTTAAGAGCACTGGTTTCTCTTTCAGAGGTCCTGAGTTCAATTCCCAGCAACCACATGGTGGCTCACAGCCTTCTATAATGAGATCTGGTGCCCTATTCTGTCATGCAGGCATGTGTGCAGGCAGAATACTGTACACCTAATAAAATAAGCAGATAAACTTTTAAAAAAATTCTAAAACAGTATATATTTCTTGGAAAAAACTCGGGCACCATATTAAGAACCTATATTGGCATTAGTAATTAAGAACACAGAATATAAAATCTAGTAGGAGTTCATGGCCTTCAGCTAAAACTAAGAAGGTCTTCTCTGTGTTTCTTTAAATTGTATTTCCTATCCTTGGTTCAAAGTCAAACATGTCAAAACTGTTATATAGTTTGGAAACTTTTTTGAAGATTCTGCTGTTAGTAAAGCAATGAACAGTGAGTCTCTGCTAAGTGCATTTGTAATTCTGACAAGGACAATTTTCTTATACTATTCATGGTGTCCTAGGTTATACCTTGAAGGACTCTGATATGATTTAACACTGGCTAGGGCACTGGAAAATCTCTACAGCTTCAATGATGATGTTACACTACACAGAGATATCATTTTCCATCCAAAAAATCAGCATCGTACATTTAAAAACTTTATCTTTCACTAATTCAGTGATGTACACATTCAAGTCAAGTCAATTGAGGAAGATTCCTAATATCCATTGTACCAGGCTTCTGTGACACTACTGAAGAAAACTGTCAACTTATTGGGATCGTTTCATATGTTCTCTACTAGCATCTCATGGATATGCTAATCTGCCTGTCAGGTTGATCTGCAGTCTTTTCAGGAAAGACTGCTCAGTTGCTGCTCTGAACTCAGCAAATCAACACCAGTTTGCAAGAAGATTTTGCACCACTAAAAGGTCATCTTCTACAATCATCCTTCTGTATTCCTGGGCTCAGTGGCTTTGGAATCAAACAGTAATGAATTTCAAAACTTAAAAGTTTACATATGGAATGAACATGGACAACTTTTAAAAACATCTCATTATTTTTTAAATATGGGGTAAAGCAAGTCTTTGCATTTATATTGCACTCCATGTTACAAGTAGTCTAGAGGTAATGTAAAGTACGTGCTAGGATACATGCATAGTATATAGAGTACATTATAATATTTTACATAGGGATTGAACATCTATGGATTGAAATGTTGGCAAGGGTCCTGTAACCAATCGCACGTGTGTATACTGAGGAGGACTACAAGAGCCCTTGAACATATGATTAATAGAAAAAAGGAAGGCAAAGATTAGCACAGTTGAAGATCAAGGTTACATTGTTAGACATAGTCTATGAATGAAACTGTTCTTGTATGATAAACATCTTGGCAGGCAATACTGAAAGTTATAGGTATGTTGTTTGGAGTTCTAGCAACCCTTTCTATAAGCTCTAAAACAAATGAACCTTTAGTTTGTAGGCAGCATAAGGCTCCACTGTAACAAAAGAAAATGTGCACAACACTACTAGAACACAAACCTTAAGTGAAGGAAGAGGAAAAATGACTAAACTTATAATTAAATTATATGCTGAACACCTTACCAGTTCCTCTAAGAAGGGTCAGTTAAATATATGCAAATAATTTGTATTCTCACTGTAAAAGTAAAAATTCTTCTGTTTAATCCTGTAAATTAGGGACGATCTTTTTTTTTTTAACTTCAGTGAATGTTAAATTTCTTCTTCCCAAGCCTTTTCATGTTTGTAAAGGAAGAAAACATTTCAAGATATTTTGAGTATTATTTGTCATACTTTGAAACAAATGAATTTATAACTGTATTATCTTATTGTGGGGGTCAGCCTGGGTCTCAGTATATTTTTCCTGGTAATTCCCTTATTAAATTCATACACTCCCAAGAGGTTTGGCTATATTGAACTGTCACTTAAGTTTAGTGGGCTGGGATCACAAACAAATGAACACTTCAAGGCACACCTTCATCTTGAAATAGCTAGACCTCTGGGCAGTTTATAAATCTCTATTTCTAAGAAAGAAATGCTTCATTCTTGATTAGTTTAGCATTCCTAGGGGGTTCATATTACAATACAACACCATGATATATTTCTCAGGCACAGCTACAGACAACAGTAAATCAATGATACCTACTGTCAGAATCTTTGGACACATTGCAACAGTGGATATTCTGTTACCAAAAGAAAAAAAATGAGGGGAGGATGAAAAAGCAAAAGCAGAATTTCAATTTACAACCACAGGGCTTGGGATATAGCTAAATGGTAGAGCACATGCTTAGCACATATGCTAGAACTGAGTTCAATTCCAAGCATCAAAAGATAACAAAGCAATTTATTATATGAACTTTTTTATACAGGAGGTTATAATTTACTCTTTATACAGATGATTTTAATCTATCTGCAAATATGAAACATTTTCATTGTAATTTCAAGAAGAATATACTGTCTGTAGTATTTCAATCAATAGTTACTTTCATCCTATTTTACTTCTAAAATGGAGACTATATTTCTTATATGAAAATAAGTTACATATAAATATATCAAATTAACTCTATTAAAAATATAGCATCTTGAAGATCTTATTATTGTTATCAAAAAATTAAAATTTAAGACTATCACTTTTTTCTCAAAACTCCTTATATATTATTTAAAAATTTTTTCTATTAGTGGATCTGAAGATAAGCACTTATATTAAATCAGAGGAAGATCCAGGAATATGCTAACTTCTCCACAAAATTTTCTATCCTAATATAGATATAGCCTGTTGAAGAATTTTGTTGCTCATAAAGTTATAGAAATAACTACAATATCCAATATATTATAAACGCAAAGTAAAAGAAGTCTACGCTAATACCAAGATTTGGTCTTAATTTACCTATGTTAAATTGGTATTTTGAAACATTACATATAAATACTTGAATGCAAGTGAAGATTATCATATGAAGTAAATTAGGTCAGACTCAGACACATATAGCATATTTTCTCTCATTTGTGGATCCTATATTTTACATAGATATGCAAAATCAATATATATAACATAGAGATAGAAGAAAACGGTCCAGGAGTATGATGGAGATTAAAAGGATATTAAGAGGATGAAGGAAGAGGAGAAAGGGAGGTGGTGGAGAAATGGGAGGAGGGACACAGTCAAGGAATCCTATGTACTTGACTGAAAATGGCCTTATGAAACCCAGTACCATATGCCATGAATCTATGTCCACAAGGAAAAAGAAAAAAAAAGAGCTGATATTTCCTTTGTCAACTATGAATATGCAGCTATAATATGCAAAACTATTTTTAAAAGTCAAAGATAATAATAGCTGTCAGAAACAAGGTAACCTGAAGCTACAGACTCTCTTTCTTCTATTTAGAAGATGTGTAATATCCCCATTCCTTAGAGAGAATATGGATATACATAGGAGTGGGTATCTGTTTATCTGAGTACATATCAATCAATTCTTTACATTTGTCAGTGTATAAATGAAGGCCAATTTAGTACTTAACGATATGTACTGTACAACACAGCTCCTCTTCTGTTCTCAGTTTTAATCATGTGTGATTACTTCAAATAAAAAAACAATAAAATAAGAAAAAGCAAATTAAAGCCAAGAGTGGCACACCATAAGCATACTCCCATCATTCAGGAGGCAGAAACAGGAGGATTGCAAGCTCACGGATAGCCTAGCTCCATTGCAAGTTGAAGACCAGGCTTTAGTCTGCTTTCCTGGGTGCGAATGTTCCTAGGTTGATGAGATTCCCATAAAAAGGTTCATGACTATTGTTATACAGCAGAAATAAAGCACTGGACTTAATGTGTATCACAACCAATATTTTTCTGGTTTCTGTGCCTTTTCCTAATTACTTTCCCATAACTGGCTTATCACACACTCCCTGTCTTTCCTTTTCACCGAAATTGGTATTATAGCCATTTCTTTGAATTTATTTACTCCTAAGTTTCTTCCACATATATAAAAGGCACATGTTCACAAACTTTGGTTTGTTTCTCTCCTAGTAATCCATCCGTCTTTTACAATAGGGAGTCTAGGTAAGAGCATTGAAAGGAAGTAAGAAATAATTTTTCCATTCCTGACACCTTGTGGCACTTTCAGGTAAGGAGAAGCAATGCATGAAATTCATGCTACCTGTGCTTTGAATAACAAAGTTCTTTGTCTCAGATGTAGGAGTCTCATGTCTGCTGACAATATCCTAGAAACAATGGCAGTACAGCTTATTAATGGAAATGGATTGTAAAATCTCAGGTCCTTCAAAGTTCTTGACAACTGCCCCTCTAAAATTTGACACATATTTAGTTGACACACATTGCCAATATACTCTGTACCACATGTTATATTAAGTAGTGAGCAAATATGAACTTAATCTTCATCAAAACTTCATGATTTAAGTGCTATTCTTATTATTCCCAACCTTCTAAAGAAGTAATTGCAATCATACATGATTAACAAACTAGATAATTAGTGTAACAGAGTAAATGCATGTATATATTCCTAAACATTATATGATTCCCGTAATTACAAGAATAAACAAGCCAGTTGTAATGCCAAGTGCCTGAAATTCAACACTCAGGTAGCTGAGGCAAAAGGACTGTGAATTGTAAGTCAGCCTTAACTATAGAGCAAATTAATAAGTAAAAGAATAAATATACAATGAAAACTCTGAATCATAAATCAGTTCTCTAGCCACTTCACATAACACACTAGCCTTAAGGTGGCTGATATAGGGCTGAATGGATGTGCATAAACATTAAATAACTTTAATAAATGGAGCACTCTGATATTTTGTATCTGAAGATAAGGAAGACAATGTTTTTGAAGGAATTAATATTTTCTTAACAATGGTAATTTAAGTGAAGCCTCTTACTAGGACTTTGAAAAATGGTTGTAATTCTAACAAACGAAGTACTAACAATATAAACATCTTTTAGGTATTAGATCTCTAGAAGTGAATTTTCAACACTTCGAAGAGTATTTGAATGTTATGAAGCTGAGATTCTTAGCATTCACTATAGAGTGAAAGAGAAAAAAGGAACTGGTTGAGGATATGGGAGGCATGAAGGCCTATCCTCTCACATGGATTGTTGCTACAAACTGTCTCAGCTTCCGTTCACACAAAATTGTTGATAACAGCTACATTTTATGGGACTCATTTTTGGAGAGTCAACATCTCTGGCAAATGATTATAAAGATGAGCTCAGAAATGCTTATTAAGAACAATCCTAGTTTTTGCCCGGCAATCTTGTCTACTTCCCATATCCAGGCGGATGACTATATGTTTTTCTTTGGGTTCACCTTCTTATTTAGCTTCTCTAGGATCACAAATTATAGGCTCAATGTCCTTTATTTATGGCTAGAAACCAATTATGAGTGAGTACATCCCATGTTCATCTTTTGGGGTCTGGGATACCTCACTCAGGATAGTGTTTTCTATTTCCATCCATTTGCATGCAAAATTCACGATGTCATTGTTTTTTACCACTGAGTAGTACTCTAATATAGAAGTGGGAGGACTCTGGACTTCCCGCAGGGCAGGGAATCTGGACTGTTCTTCAGTCTCGAGAGGGAGGGGGAATGGAGTGGGGGGAGGGGGAGAGGAGTGGACAGAGGGGGAGAGGAGTGGGGGAGGGGCGATGTGTGGGAGGAGGGGGAGGGAACCGGGGAGGAGGCGGAAATTTTTTTCAACAACTAAAAAAAAGAACAATCCTATATTTCTGGTGTGAGCTTAACCTTTAATGGCTGCGCCATTCTTCCAAGCCAACTCAAGAAATTGGTCATCAAAAGAACAAATAATCCAATTTAAAAAATGGAGTACAGACCTAAACAGAAAACTCTCAACAGAGGAACCTAAAATGGCTGAAAGGCACTTAAGAAACTGTTCAGCATCCTTAGTCATCAGAGAAATTCAAATCAAAACAACTCTGAGATTCCACCTTACACCTGTAAGAATGGCCAAGATCAAAAACACTGATGACAACTTAAGCTGGAGAGGTTGTGGGGTACAGAGAACACCCCTGCATTGCTGGAATGCAATCTGGTACAGCCCCTTTGGATGTCAGAGTGGCAATTTCTCAGAAAATTAGGAAACAACTTTCCTCAAGACCCAGTAATACCACTTTTGGGTATATATCCAAAGGAAGCTCAATTGTGCCACAGACATGTGCTCAACTCTGTTCATAGCAGCATTGTTTGTCATAGCCAGAAACTGGAAACTGCCTAAATGCCCTTCAACCAAGGAATGGATAAGGAAAATGTGGTATATTTACACAGTGGAGTACTAGACAACAGAAAAAATAACGACATCTTGAATTTTGCAGGCAAATGGATGAATCTAGAAAACATCATTTTGAGTGAGGTAATCTAGATACAGAAAGACAATTATCACATTTACTCACTCATAAGTGGTTTTTAAACAAAGCAAAGAAACCAGCCCACAAATCACAATCCCAGAGAACCTAGAAAACAATGAGGACCCTAAGAGTGACATACATAAATCAAATCTACATGGGAAGTAGATAAAAACAAGATCTCCTGAGTAAACTGGGAGCATGGGGACCTTGGGAGAGGATTGCAGGGGAGGGAAGAGGTAGGGAGAGGAGCAGAAAAAAATTCAGGGCTCAATAAAAATAATAAAAAAATAAAATATAAAAATAAAACCAAAAAAAGAACAATCCTAAATCTTCACTGGTAACACAAACTTGTAATCTTAATACTGGCGAGGGTAAGACAAAAGAATTGGAAGTTTAAGACCATTTTCTGCTACATAATGAGTTTGAAGCTAGCCTAGGATACATAATACCCTGTCCCCTCCCCCCCCCCAACATTCCTGCAAAAAGAGTTCAAAACTACCCAACAGAGATTCTGTTCCTCAAGCATCCAGGGCTCTCTGTCATCCATGCTGGCTAGGTCAGCTTATTGGTCTACCTAAATTAGAAAGTCTATTCATACCCTTTCAATCAGAAAAGTGACTTTCATATCTTGTGATGGATTTTACAGATAAACCTGCCTGTAACACCGTGATAAAAATCAGTCTTCTCCAGATACACTATTTTAATACCAAAAGACTGGAAGCTACCCATGGGACCACAGTCAAGTCAGTCGTAATAGGATGTTGCAATGAATGGCAGGATAGGAAAGCACAATTTTGCATAGCTGTTGAAAGAAAAAGAGAGCACTCTCTTTGCCCTGCTATGAAGATAACTCCTGGATATATCATGCAGTGCGTGGGGGTATGCAGAAGAGCATACAGAAAAGTCACTGTGTAAGATGAGGGCCATATACTCACCCCTACCTTTGACCATTATAAAATGTATTGTAGAAATGGAAGTCACTATAGGAGACACACAGTGTGCTATATATAGCTTGTAACTTTCTGGCAGCTTAGGATTGACAATTTTATGTACTCATTAGAGGCTCAAGACCTCGAAAAAAGGTTTGTCTTTGGGATTGTAGTAAATTAACATAAAGATCAGAAATAGAATGCAATACTCAGAGTTGACTGCTTCAAACAAAGTTCAAAACTCCCCAGGATAACACAATTAGGACTAAAGCCTCTCCCAATTGCTTACATACTGTTTCTTCAAAGGACTCCAAGCTAATCAGCAATTCACCTGGCTAAAATTCAGATGGTTGTACTTTGAAGGGAACACTCTCTTAAGTTTTCCAAGTCCAGGCAGAGAATTTGCAAAGGAGCCAACAACAAAGGGATTCTTAACATTCAAACCCTTAATTAGAAAACGAGAGTAAATGGTAGATCATTTATTTATTTATTTATTTTGCAGAGGAACCACAACTTCATATTTTTGTGTGTGATTTCCTGATTGCATTTGTTAATATGGAATTCAGAAACATGTGGATCAAAAACACTGTTCAGGGTCTTTTGGTAACAAATTATACTTGTAAATCTGATGTAAGTTGATCGCTAGAAGAGCTCTCAGTCTTTGAAGATTAGAATTAACAAATGTAGGAAAGAATTAAATGACTCCTCTAATGATAGAAAGTATTAAATGGCAGGGAAAATGTGTTTGAAATCAACCAGGGAAGCAATTCATTTTGAAGTACATTCCGTAAAGATTTTAAATAAGAAAAATATGTCAAGTCAGTTTCTACTGGATGAACAAGCAAAAGAGAAGCATGAAAACAGCAAATTGAAGAGTGATGGGCTGGGAAATGTCCTTTCTACCTTGTTTTACTTTTTGCTGCTCAACTATGGCAGTCCTTGGCACCATAATTTATTATGTCTCCACAGGACTAAAAAAAAAGGAAGACACTTTGCAACCAGCAGAAAAATGATGTTCTCATGGATCCTTCAAGAGGACAGTGGCTACTGAACAAGCAGAAATGAATGCCTTTGATGATTCATTTTAGATTGTTTCCTTAATGCACAAAATCCCCCCTCTTTGTCTCCCAGAAGTCTCCTTTTCAAACGAAAATGCAAGTCAATAAGGATTAGTTAGGCTCTCAGAAGGTCAGAACTAAATATACAAAGCTAATAACATGACCCTGAAACAAACAAAAATGTGAAATTGCTCATCCGAGTGGATGACGTAACTAATACTGACATAATTTTCCAGCAGAAGAACAAAACTAGGTCAAAGCACGTGGGCCTAGCATAATAAGCACTTTTGCTTCCAGATTTTTACCATGTAGGCTTTGTCTCCAGGCATTATTGTCGTCTGTTATCAATGTTCGGAGCTGTCACAAACAATTCATGTCTCATGGCTCTATGTTAGTTAAACCAAAACAATGTAGGGTACATGTGAACTATTCAATTCTGACAACTTCCATGTAAGGAAGGGGAGAAAAGTTCACAAAGCATCTCCTTCTGATGGAAGGGTTTAGCAGTAAATATCCATAATTTTATGATCTATTATCATTTTTGATAGTTTTTATAATCTACTCAAAAAATCAAGACCCTCACAATTAATTATTATGAGCCTGTTTTCCCTTTTTTCTCCTAGTCAGACAGAAAGAACAGTAGCATTAACTTCATTGTAAACTCACTTTAAGCACTGACAATAGAAAATAATTTCAACTGAATCACCCATCAAATAGCCTCCTTTTTAAACATTAATTTTCCCATCACACTTGCCCTGAAAGAACTCACATTTTTTTCTCCCTTCTATTTGTTCTGCTCCAGTTTCTTGCAGTATTACTCCATAGAACAACTGATTAATTTATGAAAAAAGTCATTTCACATCATAAACTTTTCACCTAAACAAACATGGTCCTCCCAATTTTTACCATTTGGCATTTTTATATTTAATCTAAAATCAGAGCATAGAAGATATACACAAAGTGGCACAAACACCAAGTAAAATACCATCTGACTACTTGGGTTTTTCTGTTCGTTTGAGAAATTCTCACTCTGTCACCCAGATTGTCTGGGGACAGGCTATATAGCACGGACTTGCTTTGAACTTTTGGCAACCGGCTTGCCCAATTCTAAATGCCAAGATTACAGCTGCGATCTGCAAGCCAATATTAACTACTTGGATCTCTAAAAGGGTGTTTTCTAAATGTTGTGTAATATCATGTGTTAACTTTACATAATAATGGATTTCATTAGGACATTTTCATTTATGTAATGAATTTTAAGCATATTTCTCCATTCTTCTCTCTTATTTCCCTCCTATTTCCACTGATCCCCCTTCTTCCAAAGAGGCTGGGCATTTTTGTCTTAAGATAATGCATTCTATTCTGACTGTTCACAAACCAACAACCCATTCTAAATGGCTCAAAACCTACTAGTACATGAAATGACAGCATGGGATCTGAAAGCAACCGAACTATACCTTATGAAAAAGGCATGTGGTGTGGCCACAGATAACACCAGAATGGGGGAGCAGAATTTTCCAATTCTAGATGTAAATTTGTTACGAGGTGTGGTTAAAGAGTTTCTTGAGCTAAACTGCATCACCTGTGCTGGTGCTGGTGGTAGTGGTGGTGAGATAAGATGTGTTAACTCTATCAACTACTTTCATCTTGAACTCACTGTCTCCGCATTCTAATGGTTACTCTCACAGATACAAGCCGTTTCGGGCCATATGCTAACCTCTCAACTATAAACCCTGTGTGATGGTACACACCTATAACCCTGACATTTACTGGCTGAGGTAGTAGCTCCATAGAAGAATAGTGAGCTTCAGGCAAGGCACAGATATGTAATGAAATGTCTAAAAAACAAACAAACAAAAAAAGCATATTACTTTTCAACCTACAAGAACCAAACTTTTGACTAGCAATTCATTTTTTTCTTAACTTTTTTGTAGAGTCTCCCTATGAAGCCCACATTGCGTTCAGGTTCTTGATCTTCATATCTCAGCCCCCTGGTTGCCAAAACTATAAATATGTACCACTACACCTAATCAAGTTAGCATGGCTTGTCTGAATCCCTAATGTATTTCCTATCTACTGGACCTTGTATAAATATACAAATTTCTATTATTGTTTGGTGGTGATTTCCATCTCCCTCATTTTATCTGGTGATTCATCTAGTTAATATTAAGACAGAAAATATACACAGAAAATCTCAGTTGTCCACAGTTTTTTTTCTTCCTGCTCAAAAAAGATTACCTGCAAAGTACCTATAGTAACACTCTAAATTTTGACAAGTGACAGGAAACAGTCTACCAACTGTACTCCAAAAAATGTATCAGTGCTGTTGTCTCTATCAAATGGGTCTGCAATTTCAATTCCACAATTTCAACAAGAACTTTCAGATAACATATCACACTGAGAAGTACTAAAAATGTGTTGTCTTGAATGTCACTCTATTGAATGCAAGCACCACCGGCTTGGAATACTTTAGCCATTAGAAATACTCCTTTTGAGTCAAGGTTGGGGCGCACACCTTTAATCTCAGCACTCGGAAGCCAGAGGCCGGTGGATCTCTGTGAGTTCAAGGTCAGCCTGGTCAGCCAAGGTCAGCATTTTAGGAC
This sequence comes from Microtus pennsylvanicus, assembly GCF_037038515.1. NCBI lineage: Eukaryota > Metazoa > Chordata > Mammalia > Rodentia > Cricetidae > Microtus > Microtus pennsylvanicus. Next base: position 125,448,901 of record NC_134601.1, on the reverse strand, counting down.
AGTCAAGGAACCTGTAAAGGAACGCTGTCTCTATTAAAAATAAAAATGAGGTGCTGGAGAGATGGCTCAGTGGTTAAGAGCCCAGGCTGCTCTTCCAGAGGTCCTGAGTTCAATTCCCAGCAACCACATGGTGGCTCACATCCATCTGTAATGAGATCTGGCGCCCTCTTCTGGCCTGCAGACATACATGGAGGCAGAATGTTGTATACATAATAAATAAATAAAAATCTTTAAAAAAATGAAAAGAACGAATGAAAGAAAGAAAGGAAGAAAGAAAGAGAAAAAGAGAAAGAACGAACTGTGGAAATACTCCCTCTGTTGCTGAATGAGCATGGCATACCATTCACCTGGCAAATAAACCAACTACACATTTGGTTATTACCTAAAACATCAAGTTAGCCTCACTGTGAACAAGCTTAGCAGATACTATCTTGGCATTTAGGCTTTGATCAGTTGGAGGTCATTTCCACATCAGAGTTATTTTTTTGCCCCGTCAAGCAGAGGATAAGGTAAGCCGCTTGGCATATTCTCGGCTGGGTCTTTAGCAGAACACAACTGAATGGCTAAACAGCTACACATATTTTGATGTTTTGATACCTATCAATTAGTTTTACTACATCATTGACAGGTGAAACATCCTTTCTTTTCCAGAGCCACATTCACCTTAGAATTTTCCATTCTCTTTCCTATTAAAAAACCTCACATCGTCCCATAAAACATGATAAGTCTGTGTTCCAGTGCCTGTGTTGGGATCTGAGAATTCAAAGATACTTGAGATGTGACTCTTGCTCTCAAATAACTGAGTCCCAAGATAGGCAGAGCTAGGATTAACGAAAATATTTAGGCTATCTCAAATATGAATGTGTGTAAGATAGTGCCACAGTCATTTCCTCCTGTTTGTTCTAATCCAAATAGATACTTCTCGGCATACAAAGAAAGTTCTCACAAGCAACTGAAACCACACATAGCATCATCCCTTCCTACTCACTCCCCTGTGGCTCTCTGGCTCTCGGGCATAAAGGCTCTAGTGAGTCGAGAAGTTCAGGCAGGATGCCGAGAAAAAACAAGGGAAGAGCTCTGAAGTATAAGGCAGACATTCCAGCAAATTTTATTTCACAATATATGACCTGGTCCCTAAATAGTGTCTCCTGACAGGGCAGTCCTGTGTCTTTTAGCTCTGGGCTCCACTGTTTGGAATTTCTCACTGTTTGAACAACCCCAATTAAAGATGCATTCTAAGGATTAAAAGGCTAAAACGGCTTTAGCTTATCTGCATAGATTCTCTCCCAACAGGCCCTAAAGACCACTGTCCTAAAGAGACAAAAAATGCTTTGTTTGGACAGGGCAAGATAAGAGATGGGTAATTACAGATTCACTACGTGTCAATTAGGCTAGATGGGGAGATAGGTACCTTGGATGGACCAGAATACATCAGAAGTGAGAGAAAGGAGAAAAAAGTAGTGTGAAGTTTTTCTCTTTCAAATATTACTAAAACAGATCAACAAGTATATTAACTCTTCTGTGTTTCCATCTTTTATAATATAGATTCACGTTCATAAAACTCAGAACTATATCACGAATGAATCAAAGTGAATCATTTTCAACACAGTGAGTGGTGTGCATACGGGGGGAGTCATGCGCATGGGACGAGCACGTGGGTGTGTACGGGTGTCATCCTCAGGAATATCATTCAGCTGCATTTTAAAATCATGTTTTTCTTTATCCCAGAGAACTATACACATATATACAATGCATTCCGATCATATTCACGCTCTTATTTTCCCTTCAACTTCTCTAGTCCCCACCCAACAATCTCCCTCCTAACTTCATGTCCTTTATTTAAAAAAAAAATAAGCCCAATGTATTCTTTCAGTGGTGCCCGTTTGCACCTGGATGTGGGGCCATCCACTGAAGCATGAGCAACTACCAATGGCCACACTCCAAAGAAAACTCCCCCTGACTCACTAATCATCAATACACAAATAGTTCCTCGGATAAGGGGAGGGACCTTTTGAGACGCTTTCCATACATGTGGGAATTTTTACTGTCATCTTCCTCCTCTCAGACAATTTTTTATTAGCTTGGAGTTCACTAATTTAACGAGGCTGGCTTGCCAGTGAGCCATAGGGACCCTCCTATTTCTTCCTGCTCAGTACTGGGAGAGTAGCGTGCACAGCTACTCCCAGCATTTTTATGTGGGGTCTTGCAGTCAAGTCCACTTGCTCATGCTTGCAAAGCAAATGGCTTACTGACATCTCCACAGACTTTTCAAAAGAGTGTTTTGAAATGCCAATTTCTCACTTGAAAATGTTGCAGCTTCAAACAAAAACACTCTCAGGAAACACTTGGACAGGAGAAAGAAGTTTCGATGAGTGTGGATAGTACTTATATAAATGCATCTCAAAGGTATAAAAGAAAAGATTATTAAATGTTTTTGCCACAACGAATTGACATTTTAAAGAGACAGGTACCTTTAACTTGATTATACAATATATAGATGTATTGAAACATCACAAGGATCTTATTAATATGTACAATTTTTATATTTAAAAATCAAAAAATACAACACACGTGAAATGTCAGTGAAACACAGTATGTTGCATGCTCACTAAAAAATCAATAAAAAGTAAAGATACACTGATAAGCTAAAAATTAATTTTGAATAAAAATATATCTTAATACATAATACAAAAATGGAACATAAAACATTTATAGAGTTGAGACCTATTTTTCTCTGATAAATTATCTTTAACTAAGAAATCATAAATTTGTACAAGTGAACATGGAGGTGAAAATTAAATGTGACAAATACAGATCATTTCATGGTTCCCATAAGTTCAGTAAACTTTAGGCTACCATCAGTTTTGAAATGGATTTTGACCCTTACATATATATGTAGTTAAGAACAAGTAAGCAGCCATTTTCTCATGTAACAATCTATATTACACTGTTGGTACATAAGCTGTACACCAGACTAGTAGTTCTTTGAGGACAAGGACCATATCAAATCATGTTTAGAACTGAAAAGCCATCTGAAATACAAGAGTCACTCACTGTGTGGCTTTTCTGAATGAACTTTATTCACTCAGTGAATCAGAACTCAGATTAATTCCATGAGTGCTCAGTATGTGCTGTATGATAAGAAGTGAAGAGACTTGATATTTTATTTATCATCCACAGTTGGCTGAGTATGGAACCTTTAACAGTCACTTAGAAGTTACAATTATGACCACTTTCAGCTTTTGTCTTGTTAACTCAGGACCTGTCTTTTAAAGCATGAAGAAGAAATGTATTCAAAACTTTTAGTTTTGATTCTTTTGGCTTCAGTAAAGTTCCCTTTAGGTATTTGTGTGTCTGGGTGCCACAATTTTGAGTTCCCTAACATCACCTTCTGGAGGACATTAAGGATCTTAAGGTTGTATCAAAGAATATCTTCTTCTAAGGAAAAAACAAATTTTTTAAATTTAGATAAACATCTAATGTTGAGCCCTCTAGGTTAAAAAAAAATGTCTACAGCATGCTAGTTATCAAGACTCCGTATACAATCTAAAATAAATCCTGTAAGATGAGTTTGGTGTCAGATGGAGCTGAGAATGAGTCAAAAATCTTCCTCATAGATTTCCCCATATCTACACTGAGATTAGGTTCCAATTTGACCTGGCTGTATTACCCTTGTTTTAATTGCAGGGTATTTGATGTTCTCTTCCTTGAATGAACTGGTTTTCACAGCAGATTTGGTCACAAGGTTAAAGAATTGCGAACTAATTATTCTGTTGGCAGAGTAATCTTTCTGTTTCTGCTTGAGGAGGTCTGCAGTGGTGTCCAAGGCCAGGGCGTTAATCATGGAAACTTCAAGTCTGACCCCTGCAGGTAGATGCGTGAAATACATACCTCCAGACAGATTCTGGTCTTTCTTTTTGAGTTCTGAAAATGATAATACTCATACAAAGTACAACAGGGACACTGACGATATTGACATATGTTGGACATCTCTTTCATTTTACAAGTTGCTCTTGGAACAAAGCAAGCAGTTGATTAAGAAGAATTTAAATTGCATTTACAAAATATTCTGATGTGGTCAGTCATTATTTTTTTTTCTTATCAAGAGAACGCCAACTGATTCGGATGAACTAGGATACTCAAATCATGTGGATTAAAAATGTCCTGATTTAGTCCCATCTTTCCTTAATCAAATAAATTACTCTCTGATGAGATATCCACCCCCAACCCCCTCAGCAATGCAAGGCCCAGGTTTCCATAGCTACCTTGGATGTCTAGTCACCACACAAGGGATCAAAGCCAGGAGACATCCACATGCACAGTTATCCTTAAAACTTGCAGGAATGTCTGTGGATAACATGCAACTACCAATTAACAGATTTGTTTGAAGCCTATGCGGTCCACAGCCAGACAAACACAGAACATGAGTCAGAGTGAACATGAAGGAAAAACAAAACTCAACCAACTCAAAAAATTACTTTGACATGACCAACAAATATTTTTAAGTTGACAGCAAGTACTACAATGATAATGTTTCCCGAAAGAGACGTAGTAGAAAAAAATTAAAATTTTAACATCTGTTGAAGATGTCAAACTCTCTAAAGCATATGCAAAAACTTAAAACATCTGTTAAAACGGAACATTCCTCAGACACATTTAAAATTCCACTTATAGCATCTTCCTATTAGATGTCATAAAAACTGGCTGACCTCCATGTTGCGACAAATGAGAACAGAAATGTCTTCTATACTTTTCAAGGCTTCACTTTCAAAGGGAGGAAACAATACTGCATACTTGGGACAGTGTGCTGGTAACAGAACAAGAAGAGAAAGGAAATTGAAGGAGAGGTTCTGTTTTCATCCCTAGAATGCCTTTTAGGGGCCTCAGCCTCCACAGGTAGTTTTTCTGGGTGGGTGAATTCCAGACTTGCCTCTAACTTGCTGTCCCTCTTTCTACTTAACCTTTCTTTGCCTTCATTTCACCATTTGTTCAATGGGGATCAAGTTGCCCTTCATTCTCTCCTGGGGATGTATTTGAGAATAAACAGATCGTGTTTGGAAAGGACTTTCTAATCCGCTGAGGAAGATTACCACCAAGACTCCCATTATTGAGCCAGATGTCCTTGGGCATTTTAATTCCAATCTAAAGAATGCAAAATCGGCCGATCAAACTGAGTCACAGCTTCCTTGGATCAGCGGCATCCTAACTTCACAAAAATTTAGCAGCTGGGAGATCTAGAGACTAAAAAGTAAACTCATTTCAGTTTCTTACAGTATTTTTCTAAAGTTATTAGGATGCTAGAAACACAAAATATGTCTCGTAGGGAATTTTGTCTGGAGAATCTATATTTTTTTTCCAACTTGAGAATGAAATATTTGTTCTTAGTCGTGGTGGGACAATGAATGCGACTTGCTATTTGGAGAGGATATTTGCAGTTGTGGGAATGCCATAAGCAAACCTGTTGTTTTTGGCTGGGCTTCTATAACAGGTGGCCGTGTCTTTCCTTTTGCCTGGGAACGAACCTAGCAAATTCCTTCTCAAAGAGGGTTTCGAAAAGTTTTCCATTTATGATCAAAGTGCAAAGAGAGGTTGGCATACAGTTTAAAATTACTTCCTGACAAACACAAGTCAGGTTTATGGGTTTTTTTTTGGACTCCTTTAATATGGCCTTACCCTAAAAGAATTCTATCCTACACGGTTCTTCTGCTGACAACCTGGCAAAAGCCCAAACCCACCTTACAGTCAAACAGGCAGCCTTCGAATTCTGTTGGCAATTTCTGGCTATCCAGAATTTCTGACTAGTTAGTGCTAGGGATCTCTTCTGGGCTGCCCCACTACTGTTTGGCATTTGTGCAGCCCTAGGGACAGATCACTTACCAGCAAAAAGGTTGCGTTTCATTGCTGAGCTGATGACACATGGATTGGTTTGATAGTTAACCCTGCAAATACAGCTAGGGGTTGCTGGGCTAAGATGACAAATTGGTTGGTAGATGTGAGTCCTCTGCCTGAAAGAAGCAGTAAGGCTCCACCCAAGAAAAACAAGAACAAAGCTGGGATTCACCCGTGCAGTAACGCTACCATTCCATGCCTGGTTTCTTGTAGGAACAATAATCCTCTACCCCTCTGGCTTCTGTTCCTCCGGTCCCACCCTCTTTTCAAGTACCCAACAGGCAAAAGAAAAATACTATATGCATATCCAGAGATGTGGGATGAAAAGCTGCCCATTCATTAAATAACTAAGGAGTTACTACATACCTACTTGTACATTTAAAACTTCAATACTGGGCTGTTTTCCAACTTCACACAAATGCCAGTTACACATGGGAAAAAAATCACCCCGAGCTCTGGACAGCCTGCCTTAGGCATCAGACAGAGGGAGTGTCACCATTCCAGAGGAACTGTGTGGGCACAAAGATTCTAAAAATTGAGTTCACACACCACCGAGGACAAGACAGGTGGCTTTACACAGCATCAAATAACTTCTTTGTTTCGGCTTAGGACCTTTGTCAAAAATATTATTGCGTGCCTAGTCTCCCTCTTACTCCTTTGCAGTAAACTCTCTTGGTCCCTTTGGACATCCTATATGGGTGCTAGAAATTTAAAGAATGAGGTTGGTCTATGAGACTGCAAAATTTAGAAGTTAGCCTGCCTCTGCACAGGTCGCCTGTTAGGCAGAGGCAATTTGCTGAAAGCACACAGTCTTTCATGTGCTTTTCTGCACCGGCTAGAATTTGCCAGCTCTGCTCTCATAAGAGCAAGTTAGGGAACAAGAAAGTTGAACAGGTCTTTGCTCCAGACCACTCTGGTGGAGGACTCTGCTTTACCTCAGGAAACTAGAGCAGAAAGACAGAAAGTTGTAAGGCCCCTGGGCCAGCCACTTATGGGAAGGCTCACTTTCCCCTAAAGCGAGCACTCTGGGGTGGAGCATATCCAACCCAACTGGAAGAAAAAAGGAAGAGTTTTTCCGGTGGCAAAACAGATGCTCACTTTCCCACACGGAGTTACTCAGCTCTGGCAAAAGTAGCATTCCTCCCTTGTATCTTCTGCCTTTCCCAGTCAATGAAAGACTTGTCTAGTCTTATCTTTTCCTATGAGCAAAGATAGATCTCTGTATTGAAATATTTACGTAAGATTTTTTACTACAACCGTGATAGAGTTGTAAACTACACCCTCTTCTAGGCTTTCTAATCCAATCTTTCCTTTTCTTTCTCAATGGCAAAGCTATAAAGCTCATAAACCTCTACCTAGGTTGATAAGGAATTTTATCCCCATGCCCTAGAGCGACGGAAGAAGCTGCTGACTTAAAATTCTTTACAGAGAAATGCTTAAGCAACCCCCAAACTCTCCGTTCATTACTTCCAAGACTGTGATCTCTCGCCCAGGGCAAAACAACTCCCAAACTGTTAGAACGTCTTTTGAAAAGTCTGTACACACCGCCCGGCACCTCTCCGCCCCCACCCCACCCCCCGCTGGAAGTGCTGCTAGTTCCATCCGGACTGGTTTAGCCTTCTCAGCTTCACACACACACACACACACACACACACACACACACACACACACACCACGCTAATGTGCTCAGAATGTGAAAGCAAAATAAGATAAGGGTTTCCGTGTAATTCTTTGTCAGGCTAGGCAGTTGTCTTTATTCTAACCTAAAGCATAATAGGGGAGAGGAGAAAAGCTTGAGATGAATCCAGCACAATACATTCCAGAGGCCAGCAAACTGGAATTGATTTGCATATTCTCCAAACCGCTTTGAACCTTGTACAAAGACCGCCTGACATCAGCAACCACTCTTAGAGGCAAAACCTGGCATGGGTAGTAAGGACGAGGCAGTGGGGAGACGGCAGGTGATGTGCTTGCAAAGGTAGCCTTAAGAAGAAAACGTAGCTCCTCTTTTCCACCTAATGGATCTGCTGGAAATCATGCATTTGATCACTCCACATGCAATCGGGAGTAACAGGTCGCAGGGGTCCCAAGCTAAATACCTCCCCCCGTGGCTGGCGCCAGCGCAGCTACAACCGCAACCCTCAAGCTTACCTGCCTCATGTTTGGAATTCCATGACCCATCCGGCAGGGAGCGAGCTGCGTGGAAGCGCACTCGCAGGCTTCCAAGCGCAGACACCAAAGCCGGCAGAAAAGCCCACAAGACAAAAGCAACTCGGTGGAACCCACAGGCAGCAAAGAGCACGTTTTTCGTCCCCCTCCCTTTTTATTCTTTGATCTGCTTCTACACGCACTCTACCCAAGACAATGTCAAGTTTCTCAACCTTTCCTTTTCCAGCCTATGAAAAGTCGGGCGCAGGCTAGTAAGGACCGCCTGGCTCTTATTTCAAATCAGTTCACAGGGACGTCGTAGGCGGCGGGCTCCGGTCGTGGAGTGTCTCGCCAATCAGGAGTAGGGGGTGGACCTGGGAGCAGAAGAAGCTGCCTCTACCAGGATTAGGGCAGCTTTCAGGAGTCAAATGACTGGAAGCAGCTGGATGGAGTGTCAGAGCTCCCAAAGTAAAGGATGAGTTCTATTCTTGTTCAACAAAACTGCATCTGCTCAAAGCTTAAATAGCTCCGGGCCCTAAATCCTCGCACTTTAAGAGTCCCTTAAAAGTAGTAAAGCATTTGAAAGGTGCAGAATTATTTCAGAGAGAAAACCTCAACCCTTAGGCCCCAGGGACATTTTTTAAAATGTATCTTGCTCCAGATACCCAATTTTGCAAAAGCAGTAACGGGTAAGCCACACTGTTGTGAGGATCACTTTCACTGAAATAAGCAATCAAGAAACAAGGTGTTACCCACCTCATCTCCATGGAAACGCTAAACCCAACCCATGAAAAGCAAATCTTAATGTGACTGTGCACACAAACATTTTGAAGGACAGCAAGTGAAGAAGCATCTTCACCGCTCGTGGCTGAAAACACACTATCAGATAAAGATAAGCCCTTCAGAACAATAAACACAGACATTTAGTTAAGAAAAGTACTTTTAAAATGAGTGTGTCTACCACTCAACGGTAGTTGACTTTAACAATGCCGACCTGTTAAGTTCACAAACACAGACAAAAAAGGCAGAACTAGCTGGCTTCTTGGAAAGGTCAAGCCCAAGTTAAGGAAAAATCTCTGAGTTTTCTTTCTGAACTCCCTATAAAGAATGTAGCTTTTTGCAAGCCCCTGTGAATATGATTTCTATGCAAACCTGGCTCTTGGATTTAAAGACAAATGTAAACTGAGAAAGACTAGTCTTGTAGAACCGATCATATATATTTTCCAAACAAGTGATTACAGTATGAGAGTAATCCAACGAATATTTTCAGTTTTGCAGTATTAAAGAAGAAAAACTGAGCAAATGATGATTCAGTGGCTTCAGGACTGTTGGGTGTGGCTCAATATGTGTGAGCTTGGCTGGGTTCTCTGAGATTTTGGCAGCAGGGCATGACACCTGGGAGTCCATAGCTCTGTCTCAGCTCCCCACTGAGAAATTTTAAGAGTCCCCCTAATCACACCAGCTGCCCTCCATCCACTTATTCCTTTTTCATAGCCATTCACTATGGCCTAGGCCCAAACTTGTTTACTCTATTGAAATGGTAATACCACAACACCCAGTTACCAAAAACAAATTTCAAAACCTCATAATGTTTTAAATAAGTTTATAATTTTGTGTTATAACACATTCATAGTTATCCTTGGCCACATGCAAACTTAGGGTCATGGTTTGGGTTGACACACCTGATAGATCAAGTTTCTAAACTTTGAAAGCATCAGCATTTGCAGACAAATAATTTCCCCACCATGGTCAGTGCATTGTCAAATATTTAGTAACATCCTGGCCTCTGCCCACTAGAAGCCAATATCTGACCAGTGATATCTGAAGACATTACCAAATGTCCCCTAGGGTGCAAAACCAGTTTTGGTAAAAATCAATTCTCAATTTAAGCATAGGACACTCTCTGGGAGATTGTTAAAAAGGGAGAGGGGGAATAGGGAAGGGAGAACGGAAAGACTAGGGAGAGCTTGGGAGAATGGGAGGGTGGAGATGGAGGAAGGGCAGATATAGGAGCAGGAAAGAAGATATCTACATTAAGGGAGCCATTTTAGGGTTGGCAAGAGACTTGGCTCTAGAGGGGATCCCAGGTGTCCACGGGGATGTCCCCAGCTAGGTCCTTGGGCAGCAGAGGAGAGGGTGCCTGAACTGTCCTTGCCCCACTATCACAATGATGATTAGCTCGAATATCACCAAAGAATCTTCATCCGACAGAGACCCTCATCAGAGCAACAGACTGAGCTCCCAAGGTCCAGTTGAAGGGCAGAAGGAGCGAGAAGACTAGCAAGGAAGTCAGGACTGCAAGGTGTTGGTTCACCCACTGAGACAGCGTGCCTGTTCTAAGGGGAGCTCACCAAATCCAGCTCTACCTGGACTGAACGAGCACGTGATCAAACCGGACTCTCTGATTGTGGCTGACAATGGGGGCTGACTGAGAAGCCATTGATAAAGGCACTGGGACTTGTTTTTTACTGCCCGTACAGGCTTTTTGGTACCCTAGTCTATTTGGACGTAGAGGAGAGGGCCTTGGACTTCCCACAGGGCATGGTTCCCTGCATTCTCTCAAGCAGGGAGGGCGAGGGAGGAAGGTGAGTGGGGGAGCAGGAGGGGAATGGGAGGAGGGGAGGAAGTGTAAATTTATGAATGGAAAAAAATGTGAATCTTCAGACCCCTGGTCCAAGAGAATCTGATTGGGTAGGTGTGCCAAGGATGTTGGGGATTTGTAGCATGATTAATAAAAACCAAGAGACAGATATTGGAGTTCAACCTAAAGGTCAGAAAAGCAAAAGCCAGCCACTGGGTCTTACCTCCACCTCAGTCTGAAATGACAATCCTGCCTTCAGGAATCCTCAGAATGAGACTGTGTCTGAGAGCTGTCTCCTCCATTCTTATATCCTCTCAAGGGCTGGTATTAAAGGCATACACCACAACTATCTGGTTTCTATGGCAATCTAGTGTGGTTACTGGGGTAAAAGGTGTGTGTCACCACTGTCTACTCTGTAAGGCTGACCCCAGTGGGGCTGTTTTACTCTCTGATCTTGAGGCAAGCTTTATTTATTAAAACACAAATGAAATATCACTACAGGGATTCACATGTTTCCCACTCCCAATGGGCTCTGAATTCACTTTAAGGAAGCCTGCATCTACCACAGTCCTAGGTATACCAGAGTCCAGGATGTGAGAAGACACCCAGGGCTGTTGCTGTTACTACACACCACTGGAGTTAGACTCCTGCCATAGCACACAACTACCAATCCCAGAGGAGCTTTATCAGCTGACGTGGTAGCATCACTTTGAAGGTAAGTACAAACTTGAATTTCCCCTCTCAAGGGCTGTGTCCTTTCAAAAGTTCTTTCAGTTTTCTCCTCGTTTGATCTACTATCCCACCACACTATGACCACAAATGTCAATATTCTTTTCTTGTTTTTCCTAAAGCCCCAACAAAAACTGTCCTCCTGCCTCCTTCTATGTTCCTACATCAGTTTAGACACATCCAGTGGTGTGCAGGTAGATGTTTAAAAATCAGCTCTCAAAGGTAAATAATAAGTGAATAAATAAATGTCAAGGTTTATAGTACTCTACTGAAATCCCTATGATATAAAGACCCCATACTCCTTTCCCACAGTAAGGAAGGAAATGAACTTGGGAGTTGAAGAGAACTGCTCCCAGTCAGAAGGTAGCACATACTAGTTGAGCAAAACATGGGCCATCTCTGCCCTTTCATTTTCTTGCTATGCTGTAATCATATAATCTCTCACTATAATAGAAATAGTTTAAAGACAGGAATGAACTCTAATTCATCTTTATAACCTTAGCTACTTCCATCACAGCTTCCATGAATGGATATTCGTTGCATGAAAGTAAGACTATATATATAATTTTCCTAAAACCATGGAGATCTGTCACTGCCACATTAGGGAATAGAAAAGAATCTCTTGAGAAACAAACAAAAATATCATAATTTATCATCCATTCTACATTTCTGACTACAGGCACAGCCCACTCTTATCTTTTACATTTCTTATAGATTCATGTTTGTGTTATGTGTATGAATGTTTTGCCTGTTTCTATGTATGTGTATATGGTGGCCCACAGAGGCCAGAAGATGCCATCAGACCCTAGGAGCCGGATGATTGCAAGCCCCCATGTAGGTGCTATAAACCAAACCTAAGTTGCAAGTGCTTTTAGCTGCTAAGCCACATTCCCAGTCCTGACACATTCAATCTTAATACTCCCACATGTGAGTAACAGTTAAGACTGAAAAAGGAGAAATGAGTTTCATATTTAGCTCCAACTGTATTGTTGTATTCCTGAGACAATGTGTTTCTTTTCTTTACATCTATATACCTGTATATCATCTCAGTTATAGAGCAAGGATCTCTTGGAAGAATATATATGATAATATCTGGTAGGTCTATATAAGGGTGATTCCTCAAGTAAGAACATCAGTTATTGTTTGGGTTTATTCCGTAATTGTCTCATCATGTGTAGGAAAAAATGTTAACAGTTCTGTCATTAACAAACACCCCTTATGAGTACCAAGTAAGAGCTAAGTACTGTGACCAGCATTCCAGCAACTCAATTTGGTGACTGCTCTAGTTTGAACATCTGTGTCGTCCTCAAATTCGTATGTTGAAATTCTAACATCCAAAATGGTACAATAGTAAGGTTTTGAGGAGGTAATCAGGTCAGGACAGTTCTATCCTCAAGGCTGGAATTTGTATGCTTATGGGAAGCCTGAGAAAATCTGTCCAGATTTTCTGCCAAGTAAAGACGAAGCAACAGGGACCCTGTATGAGACAGAGTGTCAACTTTCACTAGACATTGAGTCTCTTAGTGCCTAAGTCTCATAGTTCCCGGCCTTTGCCACTGTGTACCACAAACTTGCGCTGTTTATAAATGACCAATCAGGTATTTGGATAGTAGCCTGAACAGTGTCATAAAGTACAGTGTCTTCACAAATAGTTCTAAAAACCTCTAGAGGAAAGTGAACAGTAGAAATAAAGCCATCCTCTTCATCCAGAAATAAATATAACCTTCAGATTTTTTAAATGAAATCAAAAGCCCTATGGAGTTGTCCACTGAGTAAGAATTTCATTTGCCTATTGGAAGAAAGGAAGTGACTAGGAAAGTGGAGGTACCTAAGAAAATGGTGTTCTAGTCCCAAGTTTGTGGTTAACAGTGCTTGCAAGTATGAGTTGAAGAGACATTTTAAATCTTCAAAGATCTTCCTCAAGAGGGCAGGCCTGGTGATAATCCATGTTCTTTTTGTGGGTTTGGTTATATCTATACCTCTGAAGCATATCTCATATAGACTCCAGAATGGACAGACCATATGAGAACACAGGTAGTCACCACTACACATCATTGGAAGATAACTACCTGTGTTACTCACTCTCTGTGACCTATTAGATGTAAGTCAATTGAATGAATGTTTACATAAGTAAAAAATGGTTGAAAATCAGCCACTTTCGATTGGACAGCTATGTTTAGAAAAAAGGGAAGTATTCTGAATCCAGAAAGGAAACAAATCCAAGTGTGGAGAGACAATTTAAAGCATTGTGCCTTAAGGAGAGATTTTTAGGCAAGACAGAACTAACTACTCACTTGTTGGATTGAAATAAAATAAGTTGATGTTCATCGTTTGAAAAACATCTTATTTTCATTCAGATGTTTTAACATTTGTTTAGTGTGTGTGTGCCTCCTGAATCTTGAGAATAAAGATGCATGCCACAATTCCAGGCTTTAAGTTTAATTATGGGTTACTACTTAATAAGTCTATCTATTTACGAGGTCGGAAGATCTTGACAGCTTCTGTGCTAATTGATCAAATGTGGCTGATTCTTTATTCTCTTCATTTTAGAAATTTGGTAAACCATTTATACTCAGATTTAGAAAGGGATTGTATTTGGTTTGGTCTGTGTCTTAAGATGGAGAGTTGCTGGATTGTGTAGCCTGCCCTCAGACATCTGGGCTCAAAGGATCCTACTGTCCCAGGCTTCTGAGCTCTGTTGCTATAGGTGCTACTCCATTGAAACCTCCTACCAAAGCTGTTTCTACATATTCTCACAGCATTTCTGTCCACTACCAATTTAATCTCCTTCTCAACTTAGGAGTATTTCTGCCATTTCTTAGACATCGACATTTTTACTCTGATTTCATAACATAATTTTAAGTAGAAAATTATTTAAAAGTTGGTTAAAAAAAGTTGTCTTGAACTCACAGAGATCCATCTGCCTCTGCCTCCCGAGTGCTGGGATTAAAGTGTGTGTGCCACCACCATCTGTCTGGAAATTATTTTAATGTGAATAATCCAAGTAACTTGAATATAGTTAAAAATAACTCTATTCATATTCGAGCCATTATCTAAGGTGAACCAAAATTGCTTCTGATATTTCTTCTAAACTATATGTATGGAAGGAGGATAATTTTGTTAAGTTCACCTTTAGAAACCAACCAGTTGTCACATAAATGAACTCACCTTTAATTTGCTGGAATTAATAAGCCCAGTTGAGGGGGTTCAAAATCACCTGATTTAGTACATCATAATGGGCTTGGTGAAATTGAAATGTGGAGAACAACAACAGAGACAAATATTACTTAGTAAAATAAAAAACCTCAGGATATATTTATTCTTAATTCAAATGAAAGCAATGAGTGAGAGGGAGATATCTATTTTGGACCAGTTATGCACTAGCCTCCACCCCTCCCACAACCACCACCAAAGCTGCAACTGCTCCTTGGGAAATTGGTCTCTAGAGCCTGTGGTCTTTCTAGCACTGGTACTGCCACCCTAGTGAAGATGCGTTCCTTTTCACAATCAGGAACTAAATTGCAGAGCACCCATAACTGGTCCCCAGCCCCTCATCTCCTGTGTCTTGTGTTAGGGTGATATGATTTGGCACTTAGATTCTGACATGGTTGTGGAATCCCCAACCTCAATCTGCCTGCAAAAGTCTTTCACACTGCATCAAGATAAGCCAGGAGTTTGCCATTTTACTTTGAAAACAAAT
This sequence comes from Microtus pennsylvanicus, assembly GCF_037038515.1. NCBI lineage: Eukaryota > Metazoa > Chordata > Mammalia > Rodentia > Cricetidae > Microtus > Microtus pennsylvanicus. The sequence goes on along the minus strand of NC_134601.1, from coordinate 125,433,854 downwards.
AGAAGCATTTTAGTAATTTTTATTTATTTTGAATGGCTCACCACATTTAGGCTGTGCTCATGCAGTCCTTTTGAGGTGAGAAAGAAATAATTCAAGTGCCTATTGAAAGGGAAGTATTTCTGGGAAAGATGTCCTTCTTGTGTTAGTCAAGACAGGATGTGAATTTTAGGGGCTATTTTTTGAGAACTGTGAATAAGGTTTTCTTTCACTATTCAGAATTTCTAAATGGTTTTCCCAATAGAATACAGCTTTGTGATTAATTTTCACAGTTAAGAACACAGCTTTGGAGCTTTGTCCTTACCCAGTAATTGGTTCACAAGTGGTTTTAGCCATCGATTTCATTAGCAGTATATAAAGACTTGCAGACCTGTATGGAGCAATTTACATTGTTCCCAGGACATCCAAAGATCTCTAGCATGGAAACAAATGCCTCCTATAAGAAAATCTGGCTGGGAAAAGTGGCTCATGACTGTAACCTCAGCACTTGGGAAGGAGAAGCATGAAAATAACCATGAGTTCCAGGCCAGCATGAGATAGAGTGGGACCTTATCTCATTAAAAACATTGAGGAAGAGGAAGTAGAAGAGACAGAAGAAAAAAGGAGAAGTAGGGGAAGAGGAGGAGGAGACAGAGGAGAAGTTGGAGTAAATCTGGAGTCTTAGCTTTGTGATCACAACACTGAGAGGCAGAAGCAAAAAAAACATGAATTAATTCTATGTCAGCATGGGCTACATGGGGCGACCCCATCAAGAGGGGGAGAGCAAAAAGATCTGGGAAAATTTTCCCATCTTAACTAACAAAATGCAGCAATAAACTTTTCCTTATACAAGAATGAACAATCCTTCATTTTATAAAATATTATTGGGCATCTTCTGCATGCATTTTTTTTTCTCTTTTTGGTTTTTCAAGACAGGGTTTCTCTGTAGCTTTGGAGCCTGTCCTGGAACTAACTCTTGTAGACCAGGCTGGCCTCGAACTCATAGAGATTCGCCTGCCTCTGCTTCCCAAGTGCTGGGATTAAAGGCGCCCGTCACCACCGCTCTCCCCCACCTCCGGGCACCTGCATGTATTTTGTTGTACAAGCTAGTGATGTAGGAAGATATCAATAAGCTAAAACTGCCCTCATGAATGGAAGAAGATAGAAATATAAATCAACAAACAGATCAAAATTGGTCTCATAGTGATAGGGATGATATAAGTGATATAACAAGTTATAGTGGGATGAGTGTTTTAAGGGAACATTTCAACAGAACCCTAAGGAAATGTGGAAGCAAGACTTTCAACTCTTTTAACAGGGTAAGAGGGAGAGGCAGAATTTGCCAGCCTAGGGTAAACAGAATAATTTAAAGAGCCTGCCCTATTTGGAAGAGTGTGTATAGAAGCTAAGGTTTCAGGAATGCTTTGCTATGTATACCTCTCCCACGCATACTCCTCTCTCTCTCTCTCTCTCTCTCTCTCTCTCTCTCTCTCTCTCTCTCTCTCTCTCTCTTTCTCTTTGTGTGAGTGTGTGTGTGTGTGTGTATGTGAGGGTTGTGAGGGATAGTTTCCACATCCAGCAGGGATCTTAGATCACCAGAAGAACTGGGGTGTTGGGGTGCTTGGGGTGCAGCAAAACAAGGTAACAGGAGATCTGGAGCTTAGGGATAAAATCTAATTGGTACTTTTTGCTAAGTGGGACTTCTGTGAGACAGCAGCTGGCAAGGCAAGATTAAAAAAAGACTGGGGAGGCTCTCTCCCCAAGTAGGTAGGAGATAGTCAGGATGTCACCAGGTATGGTTGTGTGCAAATGAACGTTTAGTACATGGGACATGGAGGCAGTAAAATGCTGTGGATCCCCAAGTGGCTGCAGCAGGCAGAGGGTCCCAAGACCACCCTGCAGGTCCCTGAAATTGTGGCAGGCAGTGGGCTGCAAGTCCCAAGAGCAGCCAGTTCCTGGGCACAGTTCCCTAAGTGGCTGCAGTGGGTCACTAAGGGCGGTGAGTCCCAGGCAGGGAGCCACCTGGTGGGTGAGAGTCAGCCATGCAGAGTGAGGTAGGATATTTATTTAGTGGGTTATGGAGGGGAAAGGGGAGAAGAGGAGAGAAAGAGAGAGGGGGAGAAGGGAGAAAAGGAAGAAGTGGGGAGAAGGGAGAGACAGAAGCTGCCTCTTCCACAGGGAGACAGAAAGGAAGGGACTTGGGCTTGCCTCAGGGGAGAGGGGAGGGAGTAGGTGTGACTTGTCTCTTAAAGGAACAGAGCAGACCATTACAGGCATGATGATGACCCAGGATAGCCTGTTCTAAGAATAAAGGGGAGCTCGACGTAAGGAGAGGAAAAAAATCAAGGAAGAGAGAGGAGGGAAGGAAAGAACAGAAAGAGGGAGGAAGGACGGAGGGAGAGGAAGGAAGGGGAGAAATTACACAAGGGTGGCACTGAAGATCAGGTGACCTGTGGGTTTCTGACTATAGTATGATTTAGTAACAGTGTGGAAGAGTCTCATAAAGAAAGAGAAAGCTAGGGTGCCTTCCACAATTCTCTGTTGAAACAGCTCAAATGATGGAATTGACATTTTCGGAAGCAAGGTTAAATGCAGGAAGAGCCATTGACAGGAAAAGCCACCATCTTGCTTCAGGCTCCTGTGCCTTGGGGAATCTGGAGGCATGCTCTAATCATCTACATAAAAATAGGGGCCATAGATAAGTGGATAGACTGCAAAACTTTGTACCACCCTTGGCGTGCTGGGGAGACATTGGCCACAAGTACTTGAGTTTCCCTTCCCCTGAATATACAGCATTGTAGCTTGTATATACAGCCTTGATTCTGGAAACAGCCTTAGTACATGTGTCAGTTGTGTTACATGTCATGACTGATGTGGTGAAGACTTTTCTGAGAAAATCATAACAAAGAACTCATCATTAGAAAGTTCCTTTTAAAATTACTCAAGAGTGAGAAAATCTACCACACAGATACAAATGCTAACTGTTCTTTCTGAAACCATGGGCAATGATATTTAAGACAGCAACACATTTACCAACCTTCTGGATCTGGAACAAGAAGCAATTGCTCACATATATTCATATGGAGCTCCAGGGCCAGCAACAGTGGCTGAAGTTAGCTTCCCACCCTTCCAAGTTCTTTAGTCCAAAGTGTTTTCAGATGGGATACTCCTGAGTCTCTGCTTTGCATTTCTCCTCATTATGGTTGCATTGTCTATGTGCTTTCAAACCTAGCTTTGATTGTATTTGGGGCATGTTTCCAGATGTGTTTTTCAGTTAATCAGTGGTATATAAAAGATAACCTGGCCAGGTGGTGGTGGCACATACCTTTAATCCCAGCACTCAGGAGGCAGAGACAAGCAAATCTCTCCGTGAGTGTGAGGCCAGACTGGTCTACAAGAGTTAGTTCTAGGACAGGCTCCAAAGCTACAGAGAAACCCTGTCTTGAAAAAACAACAAAAAAAGATAACCTGACCCCTGAAGTTTTTAATAAATCCATTTTATGACCAGTATTTTAACTATCATCAATACTTCAAAATGTAAGTATACTAAGTCACACCTATTTTTTACCTGTGTATCTTGAGTTAGTAACTTAAACCCTCTGTGTGCAGGCTGGGCCATTCTCTCCTTGTATGGCTAAGAACAATGTGTAGAAACCTTACAAATAGTCACTAGTTTATTCAAATAGTTCTTTGTCAGTGTCCCACAATTTAACCTTTCTTTCCTTTGTTAAATGGGTATAGAAGTCTCCCAAATATAACTGTTCCTTCAAGTTTCAATATTTTTTCCTGTAAAATATTGTGAACATAAATTTTTATAAGATGGTGCCCTTTTCCTCCTGGTTTCTATATTTTGTTGGTTTAATTTACAAGATTCCTTGCTGATAACATAAGAGAAAAAATGTCTCCTAACACTTGTTATTAGTGAGAAGATAAAGAGGGAAGTGTTAAGTTGTGAGCATAGCCCCAGCCCCTCACATCCATCCCAGCCCCCAGGCCTGGGAATCGTATTGGGCTGGGCTCCAAATACCAGAATGCCAGGTTCTGACACCTCCCAAAGGGTGTCTGAGGGAGCTCCCAGAAGAGAAACACGTGGTGTGTTCCCCCTCCCCCAGCCACACACACAGTAGCCGCATTTGCAGGTTACCCCTTGGGGCCACCCGAGAGTGCAGGAATCCCATTAAACCTGGATATTTTTAATTTGGCATGTGATTTGGCTTGATTGGGATTTTTGCGTTGGCAGCGAGCTCGTGTTAGGAAAAATTCCTAACAGGTAGGTTCCTAAGGTCCCTTTCATCTTACCTCAATTTGCCAACTATACACAAAATTCCTCTCTTGATTTTTGCTTGTAGCCCATGTCAAATGACATGGCCATAAGAAAAGCTATCTCCTTAGAGACAGTCTCTTGGAAAACAGGCTGATTTCTCTCAGTTGACCTCACAACCAAAGGGCTGTGCAATATTATATGATAATTTATCCTTTCTGGTTAGCTCCCGTTCCTTCCAAGTCCTTCATGAAATGACTGTTAATGACTCATATATAACAAATGAAGGTTTATAAAAAATGGTAGGCATGATGTGGGGAGGAAGAAGACTGATACTAATATCTGAAACCTAAGATTATTCAAACATATCATGCACTTTGACACCTCTCTCTCTCTCTCTCTCTCTCTGTGTGTGTGTGTGTGTGTGTGTATGTTCCATACACTGGATATAGTGGCATATGCATATAACTCCAGAACTTTGAAACTTTGTAAGTTAAGGCAGGAAGGTCAAGAATTTGAGAATTTGAGCAAGATCCTGTTACAATTTTTTTTTTTAAAAAAAGACAAGTCCCACATGTAAACACATACTGCTAATAAAGAAGTGGAAACATCTTACTAGAAATGAGCACATAAGCGATATGTTTCATAAAAGTCCCTTTTAAAAAATCATACTCTTAGTTATATTTAAGTCCAAGTAATATCATCCACAGTTAATGAGTATTATTCCATCTCTAGATGAGTGTCCTTTTGAATCCTATGCCTTTAACAAAGGGGTTGTTATGGAAACATTTTTTTTAACTGAGAGGTGGTAGTTTAAAGTCTGTGCAATTTAGTAAAGTATACTGGGTCTAAGGTTTATATTAATTTAGCCACCCGTCTTTAAATCTAACAATTTTATCTTAATTCAATTGCTTTGTGCATTTGACACATGGTATTCACAAGCAGTTAGAAATGGCATGGGAGCTCTTTAAGGAAAAGACAATTCTCACATGCCTAAATGCAGTTCAATCAGTGCATGTTCCCCTTGCCTGAAACTTGTCTGTTCTTGGCATGTTTAATAATGAGTTATACAATGCATTTGGAAGGTGAGAGGGCCACTTCCCAGGGCCCAAGGCCATGTTGTGATTTTCTATGCCTAAGTCCCCTGTCTTGATTCAGAAAGGTTGCTAATGTATCCCACAAAGCTTACCTAATGCTTCTTCAGTGGGTTTATTTTTCTTCTGTGGCTCAGTTTGCATGTGATATTCAGGAAGTCAACTGTCAGGCATGCAAATTGACAGAAAAATATACCACATTAAATCATGATGGTTTAATAAGGTATCGCTCATGGGCAAATGGCTTCTGGTATTCTTTCTCCCATAGGGACATAATGTGTTACAGAGAAGAGATTCAGCACTTTTACTGGAATTCCAATTCTGTCAAAGCACTTAGTGAAATATGTTCCAATGACATAGTATGGCTACATTTTCCTATTTGAAGATATAAGCTACTAGGTATCCCTTTAGTCATGCATATTATTGATCTTGATTTTTATGACTGGGTGCAATATTAAGACCCAAATATAAATTTTAAAACTTTTAGTCATAATTTCTATCTGGAGACATAATGATAACAATTTTTTAAATGTTTCATGGTCTCTTAAGAACTTCATTACAAATAAAAATACATAATTCAAAAACCTTTTTACTATAAAGAGAAATTAATAGAAAAAATTTCATCTCAGTTCAGTTGAAAATCTAAAGTAGACACACATTTAAGTTATGTCTTATTCAATTTGATGTAGATTTGGGAAAAAAAGAATTGCAACGATGAGAGTCCCCAAGTCATTTGTACAGTTTGTTGCAAGAAGTAGAGGAAGAAAGGGAGGAGGAGGAGGAGGAGGAGAGAGAGAGAGAGAGAGATCGATCATTAATGTAGAATCTTCCATGTTGGAAGAAGGGTTTCATGTAGCTCAGTCTAGCCTGAAACTCACTACCCAGACCAGGATGACCTTGAACTTCTGATCTACTTCTCCAGGACTGAGATTAGAAGAGACACCAGGATCACAGCAGCTGTAACTCCTGCTAGCTTGGAAGGTTAATGCATTATCATCATGGTGGAGAGTGTGGTGATAGACAGGAGACATGGTGCTGGAGAAGCAGCTAAGAGTTCTAGCAGGCAGCAGGAAGAGAGGGCCACTGGGCCTGGCTGAAACTTTTGAAAATCTCAAAGCCCACCTCCAGTGACACACTTCCCCCAACAAATTTACATCTCCTAATTAAAGTCACTTCCTGATGATCTATGAGCCCATGTGGTCCATTCCTATTCAACTTACAACAGATAGCTGATCCTTGTCAATCACCTCCATGTCTGTGCTTGAGAAAACAGAAAGTGTTTCTTCATACAGAAACTGGTTTACTTTTTAAATGAATAATTTTAATTGGTCTTTAGCTGATCAATATGCATAAATATCTTCTGTATCTGTAATCCCTTTTTACTTAACTACAGTTATTCCTTCCACTAATTTTGGACTTGTTTTGTTAGATAAAGAGAATGACTTACAAAAGCAAAACAAAGATTCAAAAATATAAAACAGAAAAAAATGGAATGAAAGCAACAATAAAATGCTGATGAAATACAGAAGAATATAAGTGATGTATGTGGAAGAACTGTGGAATAAAAGTTTTTGGTTTCTTTTTTTCTTTTTCTTTTACTTTTTAAAAATAAAAACCATCAGAAATGTTCTTTGAAAATGCATTAACATGGAGAAAAAATAATGAATATTAGCCAGTGCCAGTAGGAAATTACACCCCTCTTTCTACTCCAGTTAATTCTTGTCTAATTAAAAGAAATTGAACAAGATTAAGAATTTGAAAATAAAGAGGAAGGCAAAACAGTGATCTATCGTTTTTTTTTCTTTCAGCAGTTCCTTTTTAGCTATAATTAATCATCCACTCCAAACAGCAGACCACCAGGGAACTGTATTGAGCAGGGACAAGTCAAAGCAACAGAAGGGAAATCAGTCTGTACAGGCCTCACCAGTGGAATTTGAACTCTGAGTGAAAAGACAGTAACAGTGTCAGAGCAGCCTCTGGTAGCTGACTGTCAAAAACTCAAGAAGACAGAGGCCTGTTTCCTGGTGATCTCTTGACCTCTATGCTCCACGGTCAGAAGATTTGACTAAAATAAAAGCAACTACTCATAAGACTTCAAAGAAGGAACCGGGCCTTGATTTAGTGGGAATGAAAAGTGATTTCATCAGTCTCAAGGCCAGTCACAGATAGAATGGGGATTGAATTCTGACAAATTGGCTCGTTCTTGCCATGGATTGCATTTTCTTTACACCTTCTCATTGGTGAAATGTGCCAAATATAGAACTGTCTCCAATTCTTCAAGGATTTCTAATAGTTGGTCAACTAGTAGTGACTGACACCTGGAATTTTCGTTTTTAAGCCCTGAGAATTTTTAAATATTCTAAATATTTTAAACTCTTAGACATTTGCGTTCCGAGGTCTGTCCATTAGCAGGATTTGGGTGCACTTTTTGTTGTTCTTACAACCCTCCAAGCTGGGGAACATCTGTTTAGGACAGAGCATCACAAATTCCAACAGATAGTATTTTCCTTGAGACATTTTGTCTAAGATGTTCAAAATTGAATCATCCTATCTGTGTCAACTGTCATGTTCTAAAGAGTGCTGCAGTCTTCCACCTCCTCTTTCTGATGACATATCTTTACAAATCAGGTTAGAATGCTTAGCTCAAAACCAGATATTCTACATCCCTAGAGATGACTCAGGAATTTCTGACTGAGTGAAGGTAAGTTTGTGAACACATAAACACATGTTTTAAAACTGACTTCAATCAAGCTCATCTGCATTTTGTTGGAGTAATAAACTGGTGGATCTTGGGGCTACCAGATCTGATGAAATTCTGATAGGACCACATCAACTAAATCAAAAAGTCTTGGTAATCTTTGTATATTCTGTATTGAGTTAGTGCTCATTCATATAGAGAGAAGGATTCTAGTTCAGAGAAATGTTCGTATTTGGGTGAGTTCTTGTTTCATTTCCAGGAAAGAAACAACAGTTACTTGAAACTACAAAGAGTCAAGAATAATAGAGCAGTGTTGTGCCTCTTGACAAATGTGCTGTGGTTATGGGTAGTGTTCACATGGTGGAGCAAGGACATCTGAGACCCTTTTGGTACTCGCTCCATTAGTTTCTACAAATCATAGAAAAGTTCTCAAATCAAAACTTTCCTTTTGTAAAATGAAAAATGGAAAGATTAATATGGTGATTACAATTCAAGGAAGAGGAAAAGATAGAGAGGATTCTCTTATAGAAAAAGTTTATTTCATGTTTTGTATTGGGCACCTATCTGTACATATTACTATTACCTCATTAAAATGGTTCTGGGTGGGGTGGCTGAGTTCTGTACTCCAAGCACTTCGGAGGCTGAGACAGGAAATTTGCCATGAGTGTGAGGTCAGTCTGGGCTACAATGTGAGGCTCTGTGTCAGCTCGCTCCTGAATAAACAGTGCTCTTTAAGTGCACTGAGAAAGGAATGTTGACAAAATAAACCAGTTATGAAGAAAAATTCCAGAAATGTAATACTTAAATTTTTACAAAACCATCGTTTCTCCTTTTGCTTAACTATTTCCCTATTTTCCACCACATGGGGGAGAATCAGGAGCAATGGAAGCACCAGTAGTAACATAAAAAAACCCTGCATAGAGTAGCACTCAGTGTGGCCACAAAGGCCAATTGGCTTTAGTCCATTCTTTAGCACACCTCCATTACTACCCCAAATATTTTTAGAGAGGCTGGGCAGTGGTGGTGCAAGTCTTTAATCCCAGCACTCTGGAGGCAGAGGCAAGCGAATCCCTGTTGAGTTTGAGGCCAGCCTGGTCTACAAGAGCTAGTTCCAAAACAGCTAGGACTGTTACACAGGGAAACCTTGTCTCAAAAAACCAAAAAGAAAAATATTGTTAGAGTCAAAACAGCCTCTAATGTTCCCATGATGACAGCTACGCAGACCAACTTCCAAGCACGACACAAAACTATACCCTTTCAAACTGAGGAACTGAACGAAGCCTAGATTACAAGAGTAAATAGTAGACATCAAAAGCCCAATCTCATTTAAGTGTCTCTCAGCTTCTTGTTAATCCCACCAAGCTGCTGCCATTCCTTTCATTATCAACTTTGTTTTATAATGCATTTGCTCTGTTATTACTATTACACATGCCAGACACACCTCAAGTTCTGTCCAAACTCTGTGGGTATGGCAGCATGGCACCTTGCTTCACGATTTGGTTCCACAGCAAGAGTAGGTCTAATCTTTGCCTGAGGCAGTTTAATGGCCTGAAGTTCCAAAGAAACAAGGAATCAATCAGAAGGGCTGGCTTCCATTCTCTCTGCCACCAAAAACCTTTGTGTTCTGGGATAACCATTTAATTCCTCAGCAAGGCAGTAATGGGAAATTTCTCTGCTAAACCCTTAGACCCTGGTAATGGGAAATTTTTGAGCACCAAATCGAATTTTGTCAGAGGACCACATCACAAATCTCTTCTGCTAGCCACTGTCACCGTGACAATGTTTTCCCCATGGGTTTCAGCACTTGCACTCTGGTTCAGCTTGGATGTCTTGCTTTTGGATACACAAAGACTTCTCCATTTCTACATAGGGGCTTTTTGGGTAGAGAGTAGGAACCCCATCCTCAGACACACCTGGATTCACAATCCCAAAACATAGGGGCTTGATTCTCACAGAGCCATTACTGTCAAGGTACAGGACCTTGCTATCTTTCAGAACTGGGAAATTTAGAGACTCATTTCTCTAAGTTTCCCAGAACACTCCCGAAGATGAGCCTTAGGTATGGGGGAGGGGTGCAACATGATAATGCTCTTCACCTGGCTTTCCAGGTGTATCTGATTTAACACTAAAGCCCCAGACATACAGTTGCTCCCTGAGACCACTTTGCCTGCACTCTTGCTCTAAGAAAGATTTGCTCCAGGATCTGCAAGGGAGGGCATGTGCATGTGAGACTAAGACAAGCTTCTATTTTGTATCAGACAGTCTCATCTTTTCCTGCTCCAAATTAGGATGGTTCTACAATTGTGTGCTGGCAGAGTTCAAGTCTGCCCAGTGGTCCTTGTAATAAGAACAAGCTGGGAAGGACTGAGTGGTCAGGAACACAGAAAATTACTTCCAGCTTTTTAACTGACTTCAAGAGGCCAGTGTGTATAAGGGTCTGACACAGTCCCAGGGAATATTTAACTATATAACACGGCAACCTAATAGAAATGGAAAGAAAATTTCACACTGCGTAATTTAAGCAGAAATGCTTAAACAAATGCACAAAACCCTCTTTCCCCATTCCCAGGTATCAAGGAAAACTTAAGAGGAATGCTTTTCAGCCGAGTTTTCTACTCGAAACAGAAGTTTTAAAGTTCATGAGAAAAATTTCAGAAAAGTACATGTTTGTGAGTTGCCAAAAATAAGAGAAGTATTTCATTCTTCCTTCTAGAAAAGTTGTTGGTGGGAAAGAGGTTGGGTTTTTTTTTTTTTTGTTGTTCTATCTATCTATCTATTTATTTATTTATTTATTTATTTATTTATTTATTTATTTAGGATTTCTGCCTCCTCCCCGCAACCGCCTCCCATTTCCCTCCCCCTCCCCCATCAAGTAACCCTCCCTCATCTGCTCAAAGAGCAATCAGGGTTCCCTGACCTGTGGGAAGCCCAAGGACCGCCCACCTCTATCCAGGTCTCCTAAGGTGAGCATCCAAACTGCCTAGGCTCCCCCAAAGCCAGTACGTGCAGTAGGATCAAAAACCCACTGCGATTGTTCTTGAGTTCTCAGTATTCCTCATTGTCCTCTATGTTCAGCTAGTCCGGATTTATCCCATGCTTTTTCAGACCCAGGCCAGCTGGCCTTGGTGAGTTCCCGATAGAACATCCCCATTGTCTCAGTGTGTGGGTGCGCCCCTCGCAGTCCTGAGTTCCTTGCTCGTGCTCCGTCTCCTTCTGCTCCTGATTTGGACCTTGAGATTTCTGTCCCGTGCTCCTCTGTCTCTGTCTTCTTTCATCGCCTGATGAAGGTTAATATTGTCGATTAAGCTTGGTAAATAAATTAAGGGTTATTAACAAATGGCAACGCTTCCACACCTTTAAAACAGTTGTTCTCCAAGAAAACCCATAGAACCAACTAACTTAGGCTCATAGGAGCTCACAGAGACAGCTGACAGTCAGGAAAACTGCATGGATGAAGAATAAAAAAGTAGCTCTCAGCCTGTGGCCTTTCCCTGGAACAGCATATAGTCTTCAGAACAGGTATTTACATTATGATTCACAGCAGTTGCGAAATTACAGTTAGGAAGCAGAAACTAAAGAATCTTATGGTTGGGGTCACCACAACATGAGGAACTGTACTAAAGGATTGCAGCATTAAAAAGGTTGAGAATCACTGCCTTTTTTCTGTTCATTCATTCATTCATTCGTTCGTTCCTTAGTTCTACATCCCTGCCACAGTTTCCTCTCTTCCTGCTCCTCCCAGTCCCTTCCCCCATCCACTCCTCCTTTTCTATTCAGAAAGGGTCAGTCTTCCCACAGGTATCAACAAAGCATGGCATATCAACTTGCAGTAAGACTAAGCACCTGCCCTTGTATTACAACCCATTACGAGGAGTAGGGTCTCAAGAACCTGTAAAAGAGTCATAGCCAGTCCCTGCTCCCACTATTAGGAGTCCCATAAGAGGACCAAGCTACACAACTGTAACATATATGCAAAGGGTCTAGGTCAGTCCCATGAGTCCCATGAAGGCTCCCTGGTTGTTGAGTCAATCCCTTTGTGCCCTTATGGGCCTAGGTTAGTTGATTCTGTGTGTGAGAGCAACTGCTAAAAAATAACATATAGCAATTCTTTGAAAGGGCTGTTCGGAAAGTACCATATAACCCATTCCTTTATTCAGGAAGGCCATCACTTCGGAAATAACTTTCATGTTCTCTTTACTTATTGCAGGTAACGAATTTTTCTATTCTCTTACTTCTTAGCTGTGCCTGTTTTGGCTTTACCTTCACTGCTAGGGAAGTCCATTGTATTTGGTTACAATTTGAAATTTTTTGAATAATTTTTTTAATTGGAACATATACTAATAGGTCTATACTTGATGTGGCTTCAATCACTATGTCCCTGACTTAGTATTATTGGATAAGATATACATAGGACTTTAATGTTTGGTGGTGAATTAAGGTTTCCCTGACATTTCCCTACATCACCCATGCCCTTCAATCTAAAGAAGAATCCTTGAAAGTAGGTATATAACAGGAATCCCCATTTAAATGTTGGCAAATGTTGATCTACAGATCTGTGTTTTCTAGTTCCCCACGTATAATATATATTTTTACTATCATCACATCTAGATTGTTGCATTTATATTTATTCATTGATTATACCATTTTATAAAGGAATTTTTATGTGTGTGTGTGTTGTTTTTTTTGAGACTAGGTTTCTTTGTAGCTTTGAAACCTGTCCTGGAACTAGCTTTAGTAAACCTGGCTGGCCTCGAACTCACAGAGATCCACCTACCTTTGCCTCCGAAGTGCTGGGAGTAAAAGCGTGCACCACCACTGCCCAGCAAAGAAATTACTTTTTTTTAACCATCTTTAGTTAGCAATGTGGTATTTCCTCAGCATTACCTTATAAAATGAAATTTGCACACAGACACACATACACACACACCAAATTGTGTTAGCACCATTAAAATCATAATAAGATGTCCTTTTTACTTAAAGTGACTGGAAAGATGACTCAGTGGGTAAGACTCTGTCTCATAAAGTAAAGTGGAGTGAAATCAAGGAAGCTACTCAGTGTTCTCCTCTGGCCTCTGCATGTGCATGCCTGGGTCCTTGTGTGAGCATACACACATGTGTACACACACACACACACACACACACACACACACACACAGAGAGAGAGAGAGAGAGAGAGAGAGAGAGAGAGAGAGAGAGAGAGAGAGAGAGAGAGAGAGAGAGAGAGAGGTCATACAGAAACCAATTCCCAGGTAAGAAATATCTATCATATCATCATATTTTAGGTACACACTGAACTGACCCTCACAAAAAAAATCATTCCAGTTCTACCTCTGCATTTATATAGCTATATAACCCAATAAAAATTAGTTTGAGACTCAATTTACCCATATGTCAAGTGAGAGGATTGAGGGAAATCATTTTTAAGGATATTTTTGAGCTTTATTATTCTTTGGTTCAAATGAATGCTTTCTAGACTATCATATGGTACAGTATAACCCAGAAAGGGGTTTATCAAAGTCATTTAACTTTCCTATGTCATTGGCCAATGACTAATTTGGGAATTGTTGACTTTACCAGCAATTACTTAAAGGACTGGCGTGAGAATCAGTTTCGACCAATGACATAAAAAGAATAATCTGCTAGTATGTTTCTACAAAAAGTTTTGATAGCTGATTAAGATTTTTTTATTGATTTTTATTGAGCTCTACAGTTTTCTCTGCTCTTCTCCCTGCCTCTCCCCTTCCCCCTCAACCCTCCACCAAGGTCCCCATGCTCCCAATTTACTTAGGAGATCTTATCTTTTTCTACTTCCCACATAGATTAGATCTAACCACAATCCCAGAGAATTTAGACAACAATGAGGACACTAAGAGAGCTGATTAAGATTTTAAGGCGGAAATGGGGTATGTGTGTGGAACAGGTAGGGGACTTTACTTCTTGCTCTCATGTGTAGTTAGTTCGGAGATAATGTATGAAGCTGGACAATTACCTTCTAGCCAATTGTGATATAAGCTGATTGGCTGAAGCTAGCAGAGCAGAAGATGGGAAGAAATACCAGTATTCTCAGTGACATCATTATACCAAGGTACTAACCAATCCTGCAACACATTGTGTTTGGACATTTGTGTGAGCGAGTATTTTTTTAAACAACAAGAAGAAAGTCTATGTTGTTCAAATCAACAGATTATAATATGTAATCATGTTACCCATTATAAAGTGGTCACCACTGAAAGCATATACATGCCAGCAATTACAATGAACTCTGCAGGTGTGTGTGTGTGTGTGTGTGTGTGTGTGTGTTATTAGCAGCAAATAAAAAGAGGTCATCAATTAGAGGAGAGGGAGAACATCAAAAGCATTGGAAGGAGGAGAAGGATGGGGAAGTGATGTAATTATATTTTAATTTAAAATATATTAAAAATAAATTTACTAATTAAATATTTTAAAAGATTTACTTAAATTTTAACTACTTTTTTCAGGCATGGTTCCTGTTTTCCATTTAAAGAGGGATATTTAAATTAATAATTAAGAAAGCTAGCTCGAAGAAACTAGAGAAATGGTGCAATTAAGAGCATTAGTTGTTCTTACAGAGTAAGAACCCAAGACTGCTTCCCTTCACCCACCTACATGGCAGCTCATAACCATCTGTAACTCCAGGCCCTCTTCTGGCCTTCACAGACACCAGGGACACATGTGATGCACAGACATACATGCAGGCAAAACACTCATACACATAAAATAATAATATTTTAGAAAGAAAAATCAGTTCCATCTCTATATTAAAACACACATAGGAAAATGGCTTTAAATTATCTGATGGAGTTTGCAAGCACTCTGAAAAAGTTCTTCTAGGGTGTCAAAACACCTTGTAGCTATCTAAATAAGTGCATGTAGACAGGGATTTTGTCCTTAAACATCTACCAAAGAGAATAGCTGCCTTCTGGAAAGAGAATGATGTACAAAGACGTCTTTGTTGTGGGGTTTCCTTGTCTTCATGCCCATTTCATTTGTGTTCTTCACATCATATCTCTTCCTGTGACTTTTAATACACTCTCTACATATCCATTCTGGATGACAGGGCTGTGTCTTAAAAGAAAATGTGGTGGTATGGGGAAATGCTTGGAGGAGAATTCTGTCTTCATTAGTTGGATCATATTGTAAGACATGAGAAAGTCTTGATAAACCTGTGTGCCCACTAATGTCAACATAGCTGTCGGTTTGTGAGTCACACCATATGTAGAGCAATGTCTTCCTATTATAAGCAAGCACAATAATAGGGTCACAATAGTTATAGAAGATTTTTTTTCTTTTTCACACAACAAAGCTTTATTCATCCTCAGCGACTAAAGAAATGCAAGCTCACTGGCGCTTCACTTGAGTATGCTGTCATCTTGAGCTTCTGCCCATTCTCTTTCAATCCGTTTCAGCTCATCTAGTCTCTTCATTTCCTCCGCCGCCACCCTCCTCTCCTCCTCTGCTCTGGTGCCGCAAGCCGTGCCGAGGACCAGGACTATTTATTGGCCGAGCTTAATGAGTGGAGAGACCTGAACTGGGGGCACCATCTTGTCCATGACCTTCGTGCCGGAAGCTTAACTCTCGAAGATATTTTTAATCCATGAGAATAATTTATATACAAGCAATCCAAAAAGTGCAGAAGACTCTAGTTTTCTAAGATTCCTAGCTGTCATTATAATACTGTCTTTCAGACATGGGTGTGGCAATAGAGTCCAGACTGGCACTGAAATCATGTTCTTCCTTCCTCAGCTGTCAAACTGCTTGGGTTACAGGTGTTCACCACTATGATCTGCTCAGGCCACTATAATTTTTAATATAAAGCATGCAATGTGAAATATTATTGACTTGACACAGGAAATGATACTTTGAACTTTAGCGCAATAAAAGTAAAATGACACATGTGCTTCCTTGAAGTTTGATTTTGTAAGTTACTTGAAATAATCTTTGTGAATTGATTAATTACAGTGTGGCTTTGAAATAATTTTGAAAGTAGTAGCTTTTGAACATCTACTGGAAGATGTAAAAGAAAAAGTGTGTGTGTGTGTGTGTGTGTGTGTGTGTGTGTGTTAGAGAGAGAGAGAGAGAGAGAGAGAGAGAGAGAGAGAGAGAGAGAGAGAGAGAGAGAGAGAGAGAAAGGTCAGAGGACAACCTTGGCTGTCAGTCCTCACTTTCAGCCTTGTTTAAGACAGGGTCTCCTTTTGGCAGTTTGTTGCTGCATTTGTCAGGCTAGGTGGTCTGCAGACTTTCAGGGCTTCTTCTGTTTCTACCTCTCACCTCCTTGTTTGAGCACCGGAATAGCAGATGCATGCAACCGTGCCCTATTTATTTGGTTTCCAGGGATTTGAGCTCCAGTTCTTACACTTGCCCAGCAAATGTTTTATGGACTGGGCCATCCTCCCAGTCTCTGGTATATACTATTTATTTAAAAAGAAATAGATAGAAGATATGATAAATTGTAGAGAATACAGAAACTGCACTGATCCAAGCCACCATAATCATAAGCATCATCGCTATTACTTACTATGGCATGTCTTCTAGCCTGCATTTCCCTTGAGCCCTCCACCCAGACTGCTTAAAAGATTTCATCTATTTTCTTTGCTTCAAGTTCTTCAGTGGTTCCCACCTCACAGAGTAAAGGCCAAAGTCCCTGTAATACTTCAAAGATCTATGATGCTGTCTATCCCTGTTGTGACTGTCTTCACCCAAGTCTCCCCTGAACCATCCTGTTTTGGCCACTCTAGAACCTGTTGGTCTCTTGCAGGCTCACCTCATCACCTTCATCCTTAATATTCTTCCTTCCTGGAGTTCTTGCTCCCAAAACCACAGCACAGTTTGCTCTGTGAGGTTTTCCAGGTCTCTACTCAATTTTTGTATTTATAAGAAAAGGCCTTCCAAATCAATAGGATGGGAGGGCAGTTGTATGGCTGGTGCCCTCCCCGAGGGCCTTAGTCATCTCTTTGCATCAAATTTTTTTTATTTTTTTATTTTTTTGGTTTTTCGAGACAGGGTTTCTCTGCGGCTTTGGAGCCTGTCCTGGAACTAGCTCTGTAGACCAGGCTGGTCTCGAACTCACAGAGATCCGCCTGCCTCTGCCTCCCGAGTGCTGGGATTAAAGGCGTGCGCCACCACCGCCCGGCTGCATCAAAATTTAAGCTGGATGACAAGGGCTTGTTTAGTTGCTTTATGTAACATCATTCAATAAAGATGGACTGGAAAATGATGGAAGCTTTCCTGTCCTCACCTTTCTGCTTCACATACTTCCTCAGAACTTCCTACACTCTACACAGAAGGAACCCACACAAACTCGAGTTTTTACCACACATACTTTGCAGGTTCTTACTTTTCTTTATTATACTTCAAATGTGTAAGTTCCTGGATAAAATGTAAGCTTAATTAAGACTAGTTAGAATGCAAGGTACCCAAGATAACCAATCTGCATTTTTTATACCTCATAGTTCATTCTGCCTATTGACTTATAAATCAACTCTTGTGCAGTACCTACAGTTCCACCAAGATATTGTCATTACTAGTGCTTCTTAGAAGATATTTTTGCTCTACATCACTACAAATAAAGCATATTCTACTTTCTTAAGCAAAAAGGTCAAAATGAAAATCTTCATTTTTAAAGAAAAGAAAAATGCTATTTTTCTAATAAAAAATCAAACAGTTGAAATACTAAAAGGGAAATTTTCAAGAAAAATTCTTTAAATTGGAAAACATAGCTGATAGAAGTTTTTAGATAAATTTTGGATAAATTAGGGTAAGTTTGGAAAAATTTTAGTGGCTTTGTGTGAACTGTTTTCCAAAAGTGAACACAAAATGTTTCTCAGTAATACCTTTCAAGGTTTTGATTCACAGCAATGAAAAGCTCAGTTTGGAAGGGAGGAGAATACATATGCAAGAGCCCAAATCTTACTTTCCGAGTAGCATTTCTCAGTATGTGGTCAGAAAATAAAACACATGAGAGAAAACTACAACAAGAAGAGATGGGATCTAGAAAATGTGGAAATTAAACTAGAGACACAGGAAACACTTGATGAGCATTCCTTCTGTCCTCCCTTCGCATCATACGGATTGAATAAGCATTACTCATCGCATTCCCTAACATAAAAGCCAGGACAAACAGCTTTATTCTCAGAATTTACCCAATTGGGCGAGAGAGGAAGAGAGAGAGAGAGAGAGAGAGACAGACAGAGAGAGAGACAGAGAGACAGAGAGAGAGAGAGAGAGACAGAGAGAGAGAGAGAGAGAGAGACAGAGAGAGAGAGAGAGAGAGAGAGAGAGAGAGAGAGAGAGAGAGAGAGAGAGAGAGCAACAACAACACCCAAACCCCTCTTATTTCAATTTATGATAGAGTGAGTTTGTAACCTAGGGGCTGAAAGTAACCAGAGTCACTTGTCAAGTGTTTCAAGACATGGAAGTTGGTAATGAAAGGAGAGGAAAACCCAATAATCAGAAATGTCATTTTATTATTGTGTACTTCATACAGCAGCCTTCATACAGAGATTCCAAAAATAAGTCATCTCATTTTTCCATATGACTTCTATTGCCCAATGAGACATTAGCAAAGATTAAATATGTTTAGACTTAAAAAGTATTACTACTTGCTGAGCATGGTAATGTATACTCACAATTCTGGTACTCAGTAAAAGGATGCGGAAAGATTGTGAGTTAGAAGGCCAGCCTGGGCTATGTAGGTAGGCTGTCTTAAATAAAACAGCAAAAAAGATGTAAGTGGTTTTGCTTTGGAGCTTACTCCTTGGTGCTGTTCAGAGCTTTTTCATGAACATATGAAGGACAGGCTGGTCAGCTAGAAAATTAGTGTCTAGTCAGAACTAAGATCATGTAGACATTGTGGAAGACCTCAGGTGATCCTGGACCAAATCATTCCTCAAGTGGCCTGTTACCTCATTCCAGACATGCAAGTGACCTTCATAGGGATGAACAAAACAATCGTCATGTTCAGTCTAGCTAATGTCCAACCTACAGAATTATGATTAGAGACTTTGTTTCTTTGAGACAGTGTTCATATCTTCTCTTTACTCCAGGTTGGCATTGGACTTGACACCCCTGCCTCTATCTCCTGAGTATGACAAGTAAACACTACTGATATGGGATGCCCCTCTGTATGCTGTGAATACCATTCGTTAATAAAGAAGCTGTTTTGGGCCTGTGATAGGGTAGAGCTAGGCAGAGAAAATTAAACTGAATGCTGGGAGAAAGGAATCGAAGTCAAGGAGAAGCCATGGAGCCGCCAACAGAGGCAGACATGCTGAAACCTTGCTAGTAGGCCATGAACCTCGTGGTAAAATATAAAATAATGGAGATGGGTTAATTCTAGATATAAGAGCTAGCTAGCAATATGCTTAAGTAATTGGCCAAGCAGTCATTTAATAATACAGCTTCTATGTGGTTATTTTGGGAGTCTGGGCAGCCAGGAAACAAACAAGCAGCCTCCGTATTACACACTGTCAGAGTCAGCATGAGTTAAAAACTGTTTCAAGCCACAAGATTTAGAATGTCTCATTATACAGCAATGGATAACTGACATACACACCAAGCCCAAAACTTTTTCCATTTACTACTACAATGCAATAGACTTTCTTTGCCATTATAATCAAAAGGATTCTTAACCAAAAGCATGGTTTCATGTACTAGTGTCATTGCTTCTGTTCATCAATATCATGTATCTTCAACTATGCCCTTGAATTCCAAGCTTCTCCTTTCAACTCCAGAGCTTTCCCTTATCCATTTAAGCTTTGTTTTTACAAATTGCCAAAGGACATGGCTTCTTTTCATGCCCATAGATATCAGGTAGGACCCTCACACATTCTCACCATCTTTTCTAAAGCTCAAAAGTTTAACAATGTGATTCTCCATCCATTAATTGCTATTTGCTACCATTCTTTACAAGTTGGTATAGGTTTTCTATTTCACAAAGAAGAGCTATCTTCTCACCAAAGGCCAAAGGAGAATTTCCTCTTGGGACCTTACCTTTATCTGGGTTGATCTGTTCCTTAGGCTTTGAATCCTATACACTTGTTTCCTGGTTTATCCTCTGCTAAAGACAGAGATGGCCCTGTGAAGATGGTTGAATGTCTTTGCACTTGCAACCCAGTAGCAAACTGTACACATTAAAATTATATGGCAGTTTTTAGAAAAATACAAGTCATATGGAAATTATGCCTGTTTCTGTTGGAAGAACATTAACAAAGCAGGACTGTGGAATGTGTTTGTTGGCCTCGAGGTTCTCCATAATGCAGTTGGGTGTTTACAGTTTCAACCCCAGATAGCTAATGCTCATATTCCCTTAGGACTTTCTATTTCTATGCTCCATAGTCTGATATCTGACTGTCCAGTACTGTATCTTTCTTTAAAGAGTGTTCTCTTCAGCTACAGCCAAGTTCGTTTGCATGTGCTTGACTGGAAGCGCTAGAGAATTTGACTCCCTATTCTTATATCTGTGTAGTTCCCATCTAATGATGAATCAAAGTGGGTGGAAGGATACACCAGCTGTAACAGATCTGAGGAGTACACCTTTCATCGGTTCTCATGGTTTGGTAACATATTACTTCCCTTCCCTGTCTCTCACTTCTTAATAGATAGCTATTAAAATTTCATTCTAAGTTCTGTAACCAAGTAATACACAAGTAGAAAAAATGACCTCCTCATATACTACTTTATAGGACAGGAGCTGAATTTCTAAAAATTGTTAAAAACTATTTAGTAAGAAAAACAGCACTATAAGGATGGTGGAAAGAACCAGATTTGAAAGCCAGTAAGGTGGCTCAGACAGAAAAGTACTTTGAGTAAATGCTGATGAATTGAGTACTCAGGACCCATACAAAGGTGGAAGGAAAAGAGTGAATCCAAATACTCTGATTTTCACAGAGGATCATATCACTTGCACTGCCCTGCCCTTATACACCATAATAAAATCAAAGGACCAGACATATGGTGGTGAATAGGTTAATAGCTGCTTCTGAGCCTAATTCACCCTCAGGGACTCTTTCCTCATAATGATGGAATCAATGATGATTATGTGGATAATATGGGGTCGTAATCTGGCTCATCTCCAGCATGGACATCTATCATTTTGTTCAATAGTCACTGAACATTAAACATATAGGATTTAATTTCTTGCACTGTGAGGCTATTTAAACTTTATTTTTTTAATTTTTTTAAGGAGAATGATGCTCTGATATGGTCATTTATCTAAACATATGTATAACTTCAAAACATAATTAGAGGGTATTCAAATAAATATATTTAAATGTTTATGAAATATTGGCTGTTTGGTTACAGGTTAAACTACAGAGATAAAATAGGCTACTTTTATTGCCAAATGCCTTCAGACTACATTGACTTTTTTTGGAACTGGTACAAAAACAGAGATTACATCCAAAGTTGTACAGAGATTCTGTGTGGTCCAGAAAATTATGAGTCTTTACTTGTGCATACAAACTAAATATTACTCATGTTTATTCTCTAGTTCTTGGAACAGTAAGCAGTCTGGGCCTCAGACTGATTGGGGAAAGACCTCTTAATGGATCTATGACCTATTCTTCTAACAAAGACTAGAAAATACTTAATAGTTCTAAATGATGAATTCTCTAAGGAAAACACTAGTAATTTTGGCAAGCCAGAGACACTGGTAACCATTTGAATAAGGCTTCCTTACTTGCAGCCAGTATTGCAGTCATCGCTTTGTCAAGGATTCTGAGATTCCTCAAGCATGAAAGGAAGGGTAGGGAATCAAATCCTCTCTATTTAATAGGAAACGTCTTAGAATCGCTTCAAAATTAGCTTTGGCTCAGCTTAATGAAATTTCCTCATTGTTGAGCGGTGGCCCACCAAATCCACAGCATTCAAATGGCAGTTCTTTTGACTGTTATTTTAAAAAGCCTTGAAAATTGCAGAACATACAAAAATAAAGATTTTTATTTCATCCACTCTGAAGGGGCGGGGGGCTTTCCCTGCCCTTTGAGTAGCTAAAAAGCAAGCCACCTAAGAAGATATTATTTCTTCTGACAATAGGAAATTTAACACCTGTGATATATAACAAATCATTATTTTAGAGGATGGCAAAGTAACCAAGACAAAAGAATGAAAGCCATTTTTTGATGGTGTCGCTGAAATTTCTCCATTGGCATTTTGTGGAGAACTCCCTTGACATTTCTCCTAGTTCTTAATAATGCAGTTTGTCTTTATCAGTCTGCAGTGAGCAACTGCCAACTGCTTTTCTAGCCATCTTGCCTTCCATTCTGCAGCCATTCCTGTCTTCCAACTGCTTTCTAATATGAGTGGAACAGCCAGCATCACTTTCTTTACATCAGTATGTGCATACGTTTTGACACCCAAAGCTCACCATTCATCTCTACTTGGCCTGAACAAGGGTATGACTAAACTGAGCATCTCATGAGCAAAAATCAGCACAGCAATGTAGCAAAAAAAGGGGGGGGGTCTCCTTATTGAAGTGATACCAATGTCAAATACTGATGTGTATAAATAATTGATTGTGTTTTCACTGGGGAGCCCAGTTTGATCTTTTGTTGCTTAATGACCCCTGGGGTCTTTGGCTCTCTGAGAAGCAGGAACATTTAGGATATTTTATTACAACTTCATCACTAATTTATAGATTACTATGGAGTCAGGTGCACAGGTTCAGAGTCTCATCTATCAGGATGGGCAGCCCCGATATTAAGAGATCACTACTTACCAGGAATCAATGGAAGGTGCCAGAGGGAAGGAAAGGGGGTGATGGCTCACAGGTGCTATAGAAGGCGTAGCAGCAGCACAAACATAGCAAAACCAAAATTTCCTTTTCTTTCCCTTCAGTCAGATAAACTAGAAAAGGTTTCTATTATTTCCTAAAAGTAAAACTCCCTAATATAAAGCATAGCAAACTATAATCAAATGTCATCAAACAGTTGTTACTTTGTTTTTCTTTTCTGCTATGGCTTTGGCAGCATTTTTTTTTAAACTAGACTAACTGTGTTAGATTTGCACTTTCAAAGAGATGCTATTGCTTCTAAAAATGGTGAAGAACAAAAAGAGGACATTTCCTCCCACCACCAGAAAAATTGCAAATTGCCAAAAAATGGCCAGAAAAGAGAAAGCATGTATTGGTATTTAATTGCAGATTTGATAACATTCGTCCTTTGGATATAAGCATTGAATTTGAGTTCATTTCTTCCTAATTGTCCAAAGTGTGTTATGATAGATGTACATGTTGAGATATGATAGGAAGAAGCAAAAAGTGCAAAGACCAAAAAGCCCATTTATTACATATCGTCATGGAAACTCACAATGACTTCAGGATGTATAATAC
Source organism: Microtus pennsylvanicus (assembly GCF_037038515.1). Lineage (NCBI taxonomy): Eukaryota > Metazoa > Chordata > Mammalia > Rodentia > Cricetidae > Microtus > Microtus pennsylvanicus. The sequence continues at coordinate 125,410,479 of NC_134601.1, read as the reverse complement.
ATTCCAGAGTTTTACAAGAGTTCCTGAACAATGTTAATATTTTTTCTGAGAATGTTCTCAAGAATTCCATTTCCATCACAGCCAAGTATGTATTCACATCCCCTGACCCCTCAGCAATGCCTCTCCTAATTTCTATGCCCCTTCTCTTGCAACAGAGAAATGATGGGCCCCATCAATAAAACCTAAACTCGGTGCAATCTGAAAAAGCACTAGTTAAGAGAAAGAAACCTCTGAGCATATTCATAAGGAGTGGTTCTTTATGAAACTTTTCTGTGTCACAGGGACGCCAGGGAGGCTGTGGCACATTCTGCAACTGTTGCTATGGCAAAGCGTCTTGGGCTATTGAGTAGGAAGCACATTGTTGTGTTTAAGTCATGTAAATGATCAGGATACAAAGGAAGCAGCCCAGGCAGCCCCTGCTCCACCACTGCTATGCTGAGGTCTTTCTCCCTTGACATATGCCATTTACACAGCATGGGAAGGCTCCCCCACCCCTGAAAACCTTACTCCCTGGGTGCTTCGAACTAGCCTTTGGAGACGTTTATGAGATCTCCACCTCTTTCAGAATCAATTCTGCAGGGGGAAAACTACACAATGACAAAGCCCTTTCCTCTATTTTAAGGCCAGGATATTTCTATGAAGGTTTTGTGTTTTGCTTTAGACTGCTGCTGATCTTGTCTAATATTGCAGTTTTCTATCCATTTTTGTACCTTAAAGGAAACTAGGACAGATGCTCCTTTGTTACCCACTTATATCTCAAATATGTGTTTTTAATCAAGTATTTTACTACAGCACCAATTCACACTGATTAAACATAATTATAGAAACAAAATATGCAGAATATCTTTTAATAATACCACCACCTCTAAGGAAACAATGGGGATCTAATTTAATGATCTAAGGCATTGTTTGAAAGCAATGTCGAATTAAAAAAATAGTAATATATTTTAAATGGAGCTTACTAGTAATATATCAAGTGGAGCTTATTTTTGGATTGAACAATGCAATTAAAAATGTACTATTATTTAAGATTCAGTGTTTCTAATTTTTAAATTATTACTTAAATGAAGACTTGAACAATAAAAACATCCTTCCAGTAAAAACACTTTGGATTCTGGGACTTGACATTTGAAATGCTGTGCTCATTTGTAGCTCAATTTTGAGAGGAAATTATCAGCACTATGAAAACCTGCAATTTTGATAATGTGTCAATGTCGCTTTCTGTGTTTTGACACTTTACTGTGATTACAACGGATTGTATCACTGGCAGAGTTTATCACTGGTGGACACTGCATAGATGATACACAAGAACTCTGCATTCCCTTTGCAAAACCTCTTGGATCATAACCTTTAAAATGGTTTTGTTATTTTTCAATGCATTTTGGTGCATAATAAAATGCATTTTTTTCTTACTTGTATAGGAATGGACCATCTCAGGAAAGCTCAAAGAATTACTACCACATAGTCATAAGCTATTAGTCCCAGAACTTGTCTAAGCCTCTGGAGTCAAAAGAATTTAGGACAATAAAATCTCAGTAAAAATGTGGTCTATCTGAAATTTCACATCCATTCAGAATAGAATTCTGTAAACAATTAGCAAGCTCTTTTTAGTTTTATTAATTAAAATGTTCTTCTAGGAATTATTTAAACATGATTTACAATTTCTATAAATTTTAAGACATAATCTGACATTTAATTCTCTATTTTTAAATTCTCTACAGTTAAAACCATAGCTGCCCATTCCTCCTCTCCCTATATGAAGAAAATTTCAAATATTTGAAACACAGTATAGGAATGACTCCCTCGAGAAGCCAGCCTCCTTATCTTTGGGTGCGCACTCTCCTATTCCTAAATGCCCCTCTCTTAAAATTCTTTTCTTTTGTTAAAAATATAAGGTAGGGTGTAATTATTCAGCCATAGATAAGGCTGCACTTCCGGGTTCTAAAGGCAGGCACGTGAGGACAGGCCCTTGGGCACAAAGGACCTGCGTGACCCATGTGCGCGCACACGTGGTTACATCCACGTACGACTTAGCTAAACCCTTGCACGCATGCATGAGTCACCCGTCATCTGCATCATCAGTGTGACGTAGTTACGCCAACCCTTATATATGTTTGTTTGTGTGTGCGTGTGTGTGTGTGTGTGTGTGTATAGAACCATAGAAATCTAGTTCAGTCTTAATATTATCATAGTAAGTCCATATATGCTTAATTTTATATTATATACTGATGATATAATATTTCCATGCACTCTCATGATAATCTTTAAGAATTCATCAGAGCATACATCTAGTTGTATTCTGATATATTTCTGTGAGCCTGCCTTTGGCCAAGTCTTCCACTGCAAGAAAATGTTGAGAATGGGGCTGCAAACATGCATTTCATCCTGGATCTTGGTTTGTCATTCTTGCCCCTAATCTACAGTTACAAATATACTTACTGTAGGGCCCGTGGGTCTATCCTTGCTCCCGGGATTCATTTTGAGGACAGTCTCTGGCCAGCCAGCATTTCTTGTTTGTTCCTGAGCTCCATCTGCCTATCCTGGTGATTAGTTGTAGGGCATTCTTGACTCCACCTTGGGCGTGGTAATTTCCCACCTGCCTGGGGGGGGGTATCCCATTGAACAGCAGCTAGGTTTTTCCTAAATTTGAATAAACAGCATTCAGCTGATCTCCATTCAAATGACCCAGGTCTCTTGTGTGTTCTTTCAATCTCCAAGCCCTTGACCGGCTGGTGAACAGTACATTGGCACATGAACTGAACCAAGAGAAAAACGCAGACACAGGTGGTACAATTTACATTATCTTTTAGGATATCTCTAGTAGTGTCATACTTAGGAATGGTCCAGAAGTTACCTTTTTCTAAAACTGAAGCAATTGTATATGTTTTGTGAATAGTCTAGGTACACTTGTTTCTGATTATGACTTTCTAAAACAAAGGCCCAGTTGACAAATAATTCATATGTAAGAAAATCCACCAAGTTACATATATTGTTGAATAATTATTAATGTATTCACAGAGTTATAACCATCATTATGACCTATTTTAGAACAGTTCCTCCCTTGGAGAAGAAATAATATCACGTCTGTTACAGTCAGTCCATTTTTCTCTACTTTCCACCCATTGCTCCAGTGACACTAACCTTTCTGTAGCTCTAAGTGTACTGTCTCTCAACATTTCATACAAACAGTTTCATCAAATTATGTGATGCTTAGCCACACTGATGAATATTTTGCATATCACCATAGAACCTTCATCTGGCGATGGATGGAGATAGAGACAGAGACCCTCATTGGAGCACTGTACTGAGCTCCCAAGGTCCAAATGAGGAGCAGAAGGAGGGAGAACATGAGCAAGGAAGTCAGGACCACGAGAGATGCGCCCACCCACTGAGACAGTGGGGCTGATCTATTGGGAGCTCACCAAGGCTAGCTGGACTGGGACTGATGGAGCATGTGAACAAACCGGACTCTCTGAGTGTGGCGGACAATGAGGACTACTGAGAAGCCAAGAACAATGGCGTTGGGTTTTGATCATACTGCATGAACTGGCTTTGTGGGAGCCTAGTTTGTTTAGATGCTCACCTTCCTAGACCTGGATGGAGAGGGGAGGACCTTGGACTTCCCATGGGGCAGGGAACCCTGACTGCTCTTAGGATTGGAGAGGGAGGGAAAGTGGGGAGAGTGGGAGGAGGTGGAAAATTTTAATAAATAAATAAATAAATGAACCCCCCCCAAAAAATATGTGATGCTGTAGCATAACACAACCTCTATCAGTAGGCTATGATTTTTTTGATTGGCTAGTATTCACTGCTTGACTACTATATTTTTTTCATGCTTTCATCAGTTAATGAAAATGTGGGATATTGATATTTTTTTAGCTATTATGCTACGATTTTTCTCACACCAAAGAAAATGTTTTCATTTCTCTCAGATATCTATTATATCTAAGTGTTTATTATTATTATTATCATTATTATTATTATTATGTGTGTGTATAGATGCCCATGCATGTAGAGATCAGAGAAGACCTTCAGATGTCTTTTCTAAGATTCTCCACGTGATTCCTTGGAGACAGGGTCTCTCACGGAAAGTGGAACAAGCTTTCCTCTTGTCCTGGCATTAGCAGCAGAAGGGTTACAGGTGTTTACACAGACATGCCTGGGTTTTCACCTGGGTGCTGGGGATTTGAACTCAGGTCCTAGCACTTGTGTAGCAAGTGTTCTTACTCACTCCAACCCCTCTATTTTTATTCTAGGTGGCTTAGGTGATAAGTTTTTTTAAAATATCTGAAAAATGTGCAGACTGTTTGCAATGTGCCTCTAGCATCTTACATTCCTTCCAAAACTCCCTATTCTTAACCTGAGGTATTCTAATGAGTACTGACAGTTTCTAAACTTCATGGCTCTTTCTTTCGTACACTTCTGGGTCTGACCAGGTAATTGGAAGATAAGTGCAATTGTTTTCATCAGAAAAGCCACCCAGAATTATAATGGGAAACAAGGACATCCAGAATGTGCTCATAAATTCTATACCTACTATGGTGAAGAAAATTTAAATCTCACATTGTAGCAAATACATGTACCAGTTTGATTATCCATTTGAAAATAGCAACACACAACATCAGACAACAGGCTAGGAATCTCCCAGTGTCAGCCTTGCATGCAATCCTTCATCAATAGCTCCTAAAGATAGGAGAGACATATGAACTGTTCTTAGAGTTCTGAACAGTAAGAGATGTTTTTCTCTATAAAGAAATCCATGTGGGAGCCCTCACGGTTGCTTCTTGCTCACATGTGCACAATTATTCTTTTTTAATTTTAATTTCCAACGGCATTTGAATAAACCCCTATGATCTCAAGGATTCTTTAAGTTCATATCGATAAAGATCTTAGCTTTATGGCAAGCTGGGCCTATTCTGAAATTAAAACATGAGTTTTGTTCCTGACACATCAAGGAAACTGGGCTTGAGTGGTTCATTCACACACATAGCTAGTAACACTATGACTACCTCTTTTTATATTTTCTGGATGATGTAAGCCACAATAGGAATATAAGTATTTCCTGACCTGTTTCTAGTAGACCTGTGTACAGCAGTGACCATTTTTACTTCCTCACTCTAAACTTTATAATACCATCACTCAATACTTTTGAATTGTCCTTCTCTGTGAATTGTGTGTAACCCAATTTCAACTAAGAAAGGCACATTGTGTGGGAGTGTTTATTTTATTCTATTGTCTCTCTTTGAGTTACTATTAACTCCTACAATTATACAATGTTCTTTATGAAGAAAAATGACAAGCATGGGTATCTGGAAGGTTCTGAATGAAAATGAGAGAAAAAAATGTGTGGGAGGAGGAAAGAAGACAAAATAAGTAAAGAACATAGTATCTTAAGAGAAAATTTGAAAGAGAGTAGCATGGCAGAAAATTGGAAAACACAAGAAATGAGCCCATAGGTTGAAGGTATTCAAGAAGTGATATTCTCCTGAGATTCTCAGGGGTGCGTGGATGTCTTCATTCCCTTGGGAAGTGCAATACTTTGCTGTGATACTAGAACTAGGTTTACAAATGGCTTCAAACCTTAGCATCCGATATCAGGACTTTATAGCTTTGCAAAAATAAAATTGAAACTCAAAATGCTTCTGATAGTATACAAAATATCTACAGAGCAAATAAATATTTTCTTGGATATGAAATGGCACACAAACGGAACACTCACATTATTATCTTTTTAATAGAAGAGGAAGAAGCCAAGACAGCTAGCTAATAAAAAGCACTACATCCAAAAGTAAATTGAATATGGAAATACACAAAAGTATTGGGAATTTATCCTCAGAGAATCTGGCCATTCAAACGACTTCAAAGGTTCTCTTCTTAGTTCTGAGTGCACAATTAAAGAGCGGTGTAGAGAACTTGGAAAGAGCTCAGAGGAAAACCGGAAAGAAGATCAAAGGGTTCTTGAAGCAAAAGGATCCCAGAGGGAGTCAGGAAGCTAGACGCACCTAATATAAAGTAGAGAATATCGGGGAGATAATTTAATTACGGTGTTCAGCTCAGTGAAGGATTTTTCATAGGCATTCCTAACATCTACCTGTCCATGAATGGACAGAACGGCAAGGGTCTTTACCTAGTGTGGAAGATTTCACTTGGGTGTAAGAAATTTCCTGCCACTGTAGTTGGTAAATAATGCAATAGCTGCCTGTTTATGGGTAGGAAGAGATAATTTCTTTTTCCGATGGACTTTAAAAATAGGCAACAGTTCCACAGATTCGGAATGACTTTATAGACGACCTTGCTATCTGGAACTGCAGCTGAAGTGGGAGAGTGGTAGCGTCCCACATTCTACAAGAATCTACTCTGGAACTCTGGTCTTGTGTCACTCACAGTCAGATTTCACCCATTTCCAGGGCTTTCCAGAAAAGTCCTTTACTTGCCAACCGTTTTGAGTCAAAACCATTTCACCTTCGAAAAAGAGCTCTGGAAAAGATGGTTTGAAGAGTGGGAATTTGTTGGAGAAAAAAGAAGCTAAACAAGGCCCACTTGGTGGGGGTGGGGTGAGGCACCTCAGAGTGCATTCTGGGATGAAGGCTAATTAAGATGTTGACTGAATCTATGCTAATCATGTCCCACCAGACTCTGCTGGATTAGTATGTAAATTGGTAAACTCTGTTCTGAAATTGCCCTACCAGCTGAGGTCTAATTACTGACTAGACATAACAAATAATAATGGGATTTATATTTTAGGATGTTTAATTATGGAAATACACGTCTGCAAAAAATACCAGTTGTAATGCACAAAAAGAGATTTCATAATGTTTTCCTAAAGGTTTATGAAATTTTACACCTTTAATAAGAAGACCAGGAAGAAGGGTGGGTAGGGGAAGAGCTTTGGGAGAACTGGCATTTGTGAACAGGGACCAAAATCAGACTGATTAATTCACTGCTTAAGAAATTTCCCCAAAGCTTCTCAAAGACTAATTGTTTCATTGCTGATACACAGCATCTTGTGAGCTTTTAGTTCTATCACCAAAAGAACTGGAACTGGTCCATGAAGAATAACCTAGCCACCAGGAACTCAGAGAGGGACTCTTCTGGTAACATGCATTCAAATGGAATTAAAGACAGCAGGCCGATGACATTCAGAGGAAACGAAGCCACTAAAATACGGGGTTCTTGACTGAGGTTATTCCTCAATGTAGAAATCATAGCATTTATAAATTAGAAAGTGGTAAGTGCAATCCCAAAGCCAGAGTGCATTTAAGTGAGGTTTTAGAGAAAAGCAGCTTGAGCTCTAAAATTCAATGAATGAACGAACATACCAGGTCAGAAATGTTTATTACATCATTATGTGGCCCTGCCCTTTCGAAAAGTAGTTTATAAAGGTCTACAAACAGAATTTTAAACAAACTTGTAATTGTTGCCTGTATCTGTCTATGTTGCTATTACATCATTGGAAGACTAAGCAATAAATCTTTACTAGGGCTTATATTATGAGATAACTTACATTTATATTTACTTATTTCTAACATATATTGCTGTCTTTTAGACCCTCTACCTATATTTAGTACATAAATCTACTTGTGTATCATGTTTGTTAAATTTAGAAAAGTTTGCTTCAATGCTTAATGTGTCCCAAATATATTTCAGTTTCCATGCTTTTCTTGATCCTTTATATTATATCCCAGTTGAGAAAAAGTTCACAAGTTTCATTTTATTATAAGATATTTTAGACTATTTGTTTCTGTTATATGACACAAACAAAGATATCAGTAAGTGAAATCCGTGGGAAAGTTTGTGTTTTCAGTCATTCCAAGTCCCAATGCATTTACAGTTAAACCTGTATATTGGTTGGTGAACACCCTAACACAAAATTATCCAAAAAGCAACTATTAATTGATACTTGCAGTGTGGATATAGAGGGAAGAATAACAGCGGGGCTTCCATGTAAGGGTATTCAAACTTTGCATTAGAAATCTATTTCAAATAAGTTTTGAGAACTCAAGCTATTTCTCTTTGCAGATGTTTTTAGTATATTGGTAACTATATTTACTTAGGTTTCAACAGTGGAGTTTCTCCTTTCATTATTTTTAAGAAATGTAAGGTAGTCCAGGAAATGTCTCATTCCCCACTTGTGTACTTACACATCTGAACAAACTTCCCCTACCAATCTGCTGCTACTCAGTTCTCAACTTCAACCATTGCCATTAAGGGAAAGTTCATGTACTTAACAAAGATAGGTGGTTTCCTTTCATTACAAGGTGTTTTAGACTATTTGCTTTTGTTTATGGCACAGGAAGAGATCTGCAAGTTAAACTCAGTGGACAAGCTTGAGTTTTCAGCAGTCTCGAGCTATGATGAGCTGAATGATGACATCACACAATACATCACTCAAGGCATCAGTTTGTAGTTATACATTATTTGAAACTAACTAATGATACTCTCCTCTAAGTAGTGAACAGAGGGTCAGACATTCTAGAGTGGTCAATGCAACAATGCAACTCTGTCCCTTTCTTGACATGCATTTCAGGACAAGTTAATGGAAGGTTCCCCCCAAAGTGTTCTGCTCACATAGGTAAGCAGGGATAAGCTTGAAAAGGCATCTTCTTGAATGTGAGCTTCTCAGGGCTTGGCTAACAAACTACTGAGTAAACCTCAGAGTTATGAAAATTCTCACTCACAGATAAATTAGAATTTCAGAGAGTAATGTTGAACAAATACACTTTGAAACTTTATCATTAAGTCAAGCTGAAGACTACCTTAATAATATTGGTTTAGATAGTACAGATATGACTACCCCAAAACATGATCATGATACTATAGCTAAAATCTCCAGGTTTGCTGTTCCAGATGAGAAAGATCATGGAATCCTTCCCCAGCAGTTAAGTTGGCATGGGAGCCAGGATTCTGGGCCAATGGGGCAGAAACAATGAGTTCAAGTATGACTGTGCTTATTTCATGTGACTCTACTTTCTTAATAAGAGTGGCAAGCAACAATCAAATGTGGGCTCCATAGCAATAGATATTAAACAACCATTTATTAAATACCCAAAGAATGGAAAAGGTTAAGCCAAGTCTTTTCATTAAAAAAATCCAAAGCAGATTTAATTGGCAAGAACTCATAATCCTGGTTACCTAACAATAAGGAACAACAACAAAAAAACCATATTATCATCAGTAATATCTCTTGGGGAGGAGTATTTTTCCCCTAATAATCACTGTAGGATTTTTTTTATAGATCTCAGGGACACATGTTTTATAATTTAACATTAAAGGTTTCAAAGAGATTATATAATAGTTTGACAAAGATAAAAATGTAGAAAAAGATTACACTCAGTTTTCTTGGCAAGGATTCTTTTATAAAGGACCACCTACATGGAGTGATGCTCAGGTTCTCACAGCCAGTCGATAATAAAGATAATAAAGAAGAGTCAGGTCAGAGACCAGAACATTAAAAATCATCCCAAGATTCCTGATGTATTTAAAAATTATATTTAATTGGGGTTCTGTCTATAATGTTAAATCCAGTATTTTGAGGCACACACAAAGCAGAGGAAAGGACCTCGGGGATTCAAACTTAGCTATATAGACTTTCATCATTGATGTACACATTTGTCAGGATGGTTCTTAGAAAATGTATATAGCACATTGTGCCGCTCAAAAATTGAAGAAAGTGCCCACACATCCCACCCACTCAACTTCCCATTGCTCTGTCCATGTCTTTATATAAAAGATTGCATGCTAACTTCAGAATTACCCAGAGCATCTTGGAGGCATTTACTTCTCAAAAGTCTATTTTTCATGAGTACAATATGCTGTTTTTTTCAGTGCTGATATTAATTCTTAGAGAGCAAGGAGAGTAGAAAATTTCTACTCTTCCCTTCAGTCCAATCTTACTGTTCCATTTCACTATGAATCACACCCTTCTGATGACCAGGACCCCAGAGGAATTTTCCTAGGTAAAAGAAACCAACATACCTCAAATCATCATGATAGCAGTAACTGTCATTTTTCTGTCCCCATCTTGGAAATGTACAGATAATTCTCATACGAAAAACTGCATAAAACTATAACTGGTAGTATAACAAGGCAGTCAGTCATAGGAATTAAAACTATGGACCCTGGAACCAGGATATGAGCCCTCAAATACTTTCTCTCCCCTTGCGTAATTTGCAACCCAGGGCAAATCTATTTTTTAATCTGAAAATATGATGATAATAATAGAGATACTTATCTAAGGGGATTGGTATGAAGATTCATTGTATTATACTTGAAATAAGGTGAAACACTGAATGAATATGTTATCACTATCAGTATCTTCAGAGATGAATTTTGAGGCAGAAGAGAGAAGAGGTTTTTCTAGATAGTTTTATATCACCAGCTCTTACACCAGCATACATACAACTTCTAGAATCATCCATGCCTTCTCCTCCCCATTATTTACCTAAATTATCTGAACTATACAGCTATTCTGCGAAAGCCTTATCTGTAATGTCTCTCAAAGTCTTTCTAATGTTCTCAGCAGACTCAGAAGTTTTGCTCTTAACTTCTCTCCTGCACTCCAACTTCATTGGCCTCCACCTTCATATGTTTCTATCAGTAAACTTTCTACTGTGGAAACATGGCACCTTCACTTCTTACAATATATCTGTAGCTGTCCAATGTCAATAAGATCACATAATAAATATCACCTACATTTAAAATGTGTGGTAATGAAAATAATGTACCCCACAAAGATACACACACTTAAATGATCAACTCTTTGGTATCAAAATGGGACAGGTTCTTCCTGCTTGGTTGTCTTGATGTAATAATCCTTATAATGGAAGGAGGGAGGCTGAAGACTCAGAGTCAAAGAAAATGGTTTGCTCTAATAGGTCTCAAGGTGATGCTGGACCATAGAAGGAATGTTGGTGGCATACTGAGGCAGAGAAAATGAACTAAATTTTATTTGAGAATTTCCAGAAGGAATACTGCTATGCTGGTGATTCACCTTGATTTTACACCTATTTGAAGCTTCAGACCTTCAAGAATATAATACATTTATGCTTTTAAACTTTTTGAATATATTGTTGCTGATTTGTTGCTATACAAAGCATTTGGACAGTAGGTAAGCATGTGGAGGTAAATTAATGACTCAACTATGGATATACCAGATTATCAGGCCACTTAGAAATCATGTTTTTTCTAATTTTTTCTAATAGCCTGATATGATTTTGATTTTTGAAATAGTAACTTCAGATGCGAACAGAGGATGCATTTTCGAGGTTTCGACAATGCCACGCTTTCTTCTGTTCATATTCTGGAGGCAGAAGAAAGTGAGGCTGAGTTAAAAAGAGCTCTCTATAGAGCTCTTTATACAGAGTAGACATATACATATTCTAGTATAGACGTGGACTAGTGTCCCTCACCAGATAACCTGTTGAATCCCGGGTACACATAGACAAAATCCAAGTCAACCTCTCATTCCACTTAGCAAAGAAAAGCCAGTGCACTCTACTCTACATGCTGGTCTAATACATTGATTCTTTTTTTTTTTTTTTTTTTTTAAAAAACTGTTTCTTCTTCGAAAGTTCAAAACGTTTTCCCCATTGCTTTTGAAAAACAGGTTCTTACTCTGTTTCTCAGGCTGGACTAAAGAACTCATTCTGTAGGCCTCAAACTTGGGGCAATCTCCTGCCTCAGCCTTCCAAGTTGTGTGCATGAAGCACCACACTTAGCTCTAAATGGTTCCAAGGTTAGGAGCACAGGCTGCTCTTCCAAAGGTCCTGAGTTCAATTCCCAGCAGCCACACGGTGGCTCACCTTCCATAATGAGATCTGGTGCCCTCTTCTGGCCTGAGGTAAACATGCCAGCAGAACAGTATACATATAATAAATAACTAAATCTTTTAATAAAGCACTTTTTATATATAAGTATGTGTAGGGCCTGCCTTTTCCATAGTTACACATATCTTCTCATAAAGAAATTCAGGGAAAGGGGCAAGCGGAGAGAGTATCTGAAGTAAGCTGTCGAAATTAACTGATGGATCTGAATCTGAGTAGAAAGACCTGAGGGGTGAGAGATGAACTCAAAAGAGGTTTGGTGGAAGAGGCAATGAATCCTCATCTGCTACCTTAATAATCACTTGGCACAATCTACTTCATTCTTACATTCTCAAGGCCTAAATTCCCTTATCTTGAAAATGGGCATGGTGTCTAGTTTTCCGTGTTGTTGAGAAGAGTAGGTGGAAACATGATTGCAAAGGAGTTTGGGAAGTATCTGGTACATGGTAGATCCAAGAAGCATTTATTTATTTACCTATCATTATTATTTTATAGGTATATTTACAAATTATATGTATATATATATATATATTATTGAGAAACATCCTAACATTTTAACAAAAATCATCTAACAAAAAACATAGCAAAGAAAAATGAGAAAGAATAATAATGTATAAGCTGTTAAGATTAAATTTACCAAAAAATGGTCCTTATTTCCCTAACTTGTGCAATGAACAGATTAATTCAGAAGAAATCTTATTTTTTTAAAAAAAATTATTTAACTGCCCATCATTGAGAACAACACACAGAGGGTCCTGGGCAATGTTGGAAGATTATTGATCAGCCTCGCTTCTAGGTTCTAAGTAATCACTATTATAGTTTAATGTATCAATAATTCAGTAGAATTAGTGTTTTGTATTATTACTGAAAACACATTTGCAATGGAGCCACGTGAGGGGACAAATAATGATTAGAACATCAAGAGACGGTCTTTCTGCCCCTAGACTTAGCTATCTCTGCAGCAAGCCCCACCCCCTCCTGCCCCCACCAAAACAATGTCTTCATGTCTCACAGCAAACAAGGGTTGCCTTGGTGACAACAGACACTCAATACATGCCAGATGAATAAGAATCTCAGAAGGCCCGAATGAAAAATGGCCAGCCAAAGTATTTTAAAATATCAACCTGGAAAGAAAATCAATACTAATAAGCTCCATGCTCTCAGGCTCAAATATGATGAAAGTAAATAGTCTTTCAGAGTAGAATGAGCAGGAGGCAGAGAATAGTGAATGACATTGATCAAAACCTGCAAACCTCCCAGGCATCCTCACGGTCCACAGAAAGATTTACTGTTATCTCACGCTCCACCCCTCCCCTCAATTAACTGCCAAAGTTCTGCAAACAACTCCTAACCGGTGGAAGATAAGACTGTTTAGTTGAACTAACAGTTTTAGCTGATAAAAGAGTGAAAACCTAAAACTGAAAGGAAATTGACTTACTCGTCAGCGAAGAATTAGCTCATTTTAAAGAGACCATACTTTTGAGTTTTCACATTCACGTGTGTAGAGAAAATTATTTAGATATATACTTTTAAAAACCCCTGAGTGTGGTCAAATAAATGACACAGATTTTCAATTTTGACTTCTTTAATAATCAGGTCATCTTACGACTGCAATTTATGTAGAAAAAAAAATCCTATGGGCCTAGTTTCCAACTAAAGCCAAAGTTGTGGAGCTGTGGAATTAGTGGAGGGATCGTTTTACTTGATCAGTATTTTCAGATGAGCCGAGTCAACCAGAAGGACCATTAACTGCACTGCACACAAACATTAGAAAATGAATACTTACCACCAGACCACTTCATACAGGCAAGGGTTTTAGTTTGATTTTACCAAGCAGGGAGAAAGGGAGGAAGCCCCCTTCATTAGGCAGCAGGAAAAGTTTCTCATAGAATCAGCAACAAAGATTATCATGCTGTTCGTAAAGGTGGGGGAGGGGCAGAGATGGATTTTAGGAATATGGTTGCAGCAACTAGGAGAAACTTCTAGACCAGCTGATCTGCCACTGCTTCTCTATATACGCCCTCAATTTTTGAATATACCCCTCAGTGTATTGCTTATGGGACACTTGGGGGGGCAAACAAAATAAATGCATTTGTGAACTCTTTAGGCTTGGTATATGTGCATCCATGCATTTAAACAGTATTTACAAGGCATGTAAATAATGTATATTTGCATCTTCATACAAACAACAAAATCAACTTCCAAATAACAGAGTGGAATTAGGGAATACCATCAGCTGCCAAATAAAGCTGGATGATGTGCTGAAGGGGTGTGCTACCTATTCCTTCGGACCCTAATGGCAGGCTGCTCATTTCTTCCTTCCAGTGAACACAGATCTCTGTTTAACAAATGTAAAATAGGATGTTCTGCACAGGGAAGACTAAATTCCATTTTCCCCGTATTCATTGCAAATGTTCTGCCCTGTTCTCATTCTGCGTGGAACTTACCCTTGGCAATACTTGGGTTACTAGCAACAATTCTGTTCCATACAGCTCTAGTCACCAAGGCAGCAACACACAGCAGTAAAATGCTTTTTCCCAGGAATATAAATAACAGAGAATTTTCTGGAAAGTTCTGACCCACCCCCCTCAACCACCACCACCAATTCCTGTAGTGATATCCTCCCAAACTGTTCAAATGTAGATAAAAACGCTTTAAGATGTGCTTATCATGTAGATACGAGCATTCCAGTACGGGCCCTAGCGTCTTCACGTGCACCCATTTTGTTTCAGTCCGCTACTCAAAAGTGATGCTGATCAAGTTTGGGAGACGTAAAATTGTTCTCTGGCCACAAGCCCTTTGTGCAGTTAACAACGACTTTCTCATACACTAGCCAGAGACAATGCAGGATGTCCCCAGAATCATTAACCAACTTCCTTCCTTAGGACCCCACCCCCCAACCCCAGCCCCTCCACCCTGTACTTCAAAAGGCAAACGTCTGCAATAGCTTCCTACTGTAGACGAGGGGGAAAAAATGCCTTACCGGTGTCTCCAGTGTGAATGGAAGAAAATGCCTGGTTGCTGGAGGCCAAGCAACTGAGGTTCTCAGAGTCACTTGACTGAGGGGACTAGGATAGCTGAAATCATCCTCCTCTGTTTGCTTTCATCCCAGCAACCTCTCTCAGGATTTTTCTCACAAAGCTCTCTTCTAATTCTCTAATCCTTTCACAAGGAAAAGCAGCACACACACCAGATGACTTCTGCAGAAGCGTCTCTCTTGGGGAAAGAGGAGAGGCAGCGCGCAAGCCGGCTGCTTGCTCCTGATTTCTTCCAGGCCTGTCCGTCCTCTGAGGTCTCGAACCCAGCCCTTTGCACCCCTCTGTGAGCAGCAGACACAGCAAGAACAAGTGTAGGAATATGACAGGCTAAGACAGGCGACAGGCACGCAGGTGAGCCGTGGCTCCTTTCTGCGGCTGCCAGAAGCTCTGCTGTCTCCCAGGGAACGCCTCAGCTTCAAACTTCCTTTGAGTTTTATAGCTCTATGTTTCCTTCCTGAACAGAAAGACTTCCGAGTAGTTAAGGAGCAACCAACTAGAAGCTGCCTATATCGGGCTGGACCAGAAAGAGCCCTTGGCAATGTATGATGGTCACTTGTTTTTAATTCATCCCCAACTGGAAATGAAATGAAAATAGAGGCAAGATAGAATACCAAACACAGAAGAAGGAATTTATCTGCATCATCAAACATACTGAAGATTACTAAACGTTTTTACAAAAAAAAATGTTTTTTTTTAAAAAAAGGATCTTTAAAATATTAAAGAAACTCAAATTGCTAAGTTGTAAGGCATGACCTGTATTTTTTAAAAACAGACAAAAGTTGACCTTGTATTCCCAGGACAGTCACACTTACATTATAAAATTCTTTTATACTATAAATTCAAATCTCCATATAACTCAAGAGAAATACGCTACAGACTTTTTTTTTTTTAAAGAGAGGACTTACCTTTTCACTACATCATTTAAAAGCCCGAAGAGAATAAATCACAGAGGAGACAGGCAGATGGCATATTTCTACATTTCACAGCGAAGGCTGTTTGGAGTCATTATTTCTAAGGAGCGCGCTGTGCTTGTGCCTGTGTTGGGCAGCATGCCACTGGGCCTTTGAAATGAAATGAATCGCCTTCACACCAGCCGGCCCACTACAGACTGGCACTTCAGCATGCCTAAACTAAGGCACGCTGCCTCTTTCTACAGTGACCCTCCGCAGAAGCCGAGGTGATGCTTTGATGGATGAGTTTCCCAAGAGACAAAGCAATCTGTGACATCACAGTTCTAGCTACCCCCCCCCCACCGTAGGCCCCAATCCTGCCTCTTCTCCCTGAAAAGAAAAAAAAAAAACCTCTGCTTGGTGATGATTCCAACTCAATAGCAAAAATAAGCCTGGAGTGCAAGACACATACTATACCTTATCTGCCTTAAACTTCAATTTTCTGACTCTCCTTTGCTGGGAAGATGGAAAGAGGGTGAGATATGAAAGGGTTGAGAAGAGAATTTAGATGAAACAAAACAAGACCACAGAATATGATATTCTTAAAGTTTGTGATCTGATAGCAGAATAATCATCCTCAAAGGGGCATTTTCAAAACCATTTTGGTTTTCATAGCACTACTGAGCACTTGGCCACTTCTACTACTGTCCTCTGTAATATGCGATTTAAAAGATATTACAATTAAATTCGATGCAAAACAGCTGCAGAGATAAACAATTAGAATAAAGAGTCTCAGACTTACTGGAACTCCTTGAATATCACATTTATTTTTATTGATTAGAAATATTCTCCTACTCTGGCATGATGGCACAGCCTTGTTATTGCAGGACTCGGGAGGTTAAAGGTGGGAGGATCCGGAGTTCAAAGTCACTCTGGGCTATATATCAGGTTCAGCCTGAGCTGTGTGAGGCTTCATCTAGGAATAAAGAAACAAGAAAAGAGCAAAAGAAAGAAAACATTTTCTATCTGGGACTGTATAAAGCATAGCATAGCTCATAAAAGAATCTTGGCCAGCGGGCTCCACTCCATGTCATAGCTTTTCATTGTATATCACACTAGTGTTAACATTTAAAGTAACACTTGGCAGGTCCACCAGAACTTCTGATAAAAACTTTTTTTTCCAGCTGGGCGATGGTGGCGCATGCCTTTAATCCCAGTACTCGGGAGGCAGAGGCAGGCGGATCTCTGTGAGTTCTAGGCCAGCCTGTTCTACAGAGCTAGTTCCAGGACAGGCTCCAAAGCCACAGAGAAACCCTGTCTCGAAAAACCAAGAAAAAAAAAAAAGAAAAAAACCAAAAAAATTTTTCCAAAGAAAATCTATAATATTTTTCTAACTTTCACCACTGTCTTTATTATTTTCTTGTAAGTTTTAACTTTTAAATAATACCTTAATTTACTTCTTTTGTGGACACGTGTGGGCACACTCTGTCCAGGCATGTGCATGGAAGTGAGGGGCCAGTTTTCAGGAGCTGGTTTTCCCTTTCCACCAGGTGGGTCCCAGGGATCAAATGCAGGCTGTCAGGTTTGGCAGCAAGTACCTTTTCATGAAAGGTACCAGGCTGACACTTTGTTATTTTCACCTGATATTCATCTCAGATGTTCACACATGGAAGTTAAAAAATCTAGGTATTTATATCTGCTGCACATATCTATGTCCTTATTTTTGTCTGTAAAGCTACACCTATATTTATATCTATTTATAATCAATAAATCTACCTGAATTTTTTAAACTTATGGTAATAAAACAGAAGGGTCAAATTAAAAGAAATGAAAATCAAGTGACCTCCAGAGATGGTACAGGGCTCAGGGAAATAAGGAAGGTATACAGGGTGAAGTGGGGACAGAAATACACAGGGAGAGAGAGAAGACAGAGACAGAGAGAAAGAAACAGAGGGACAAAGAGACAGGATTGAAGGATATGCAATATAATAAAAAGAGTACACCCATATACCTTTATATGAATGGGTATAGTAGACAGCCATGACTGCTTATGTGCTCCAATGGCAGAGGTAAGTAGTTGTGATGGGTAACCGTATGGCTCACCAAACTGAGACTGTTTATCATTTGGTTCTTACTGAAAACATTTCTTTACTATTACTCTGGGTGGTATAATTTTAGCACAATACAAGTGACAAACTTAGGGGAAAGGGTAGGCCTCTCTGGTTTCTACTTTCAAAGGGCTCAAGGTGAGATGATAATACAACGTTTGTTTTCAAGTTCTGGTAGTCACTGTCTTGTGTCTTCACTTTCTTGGACATACTTTCATCAATAAAGTGATTTTAAAAAGCATTATTGATCACTTTGTTTTGTTTGGAAGATTAGGTTAAACAATGAACAAAAATGGTCAAGCATTTTGTAAACTACACTGTCCCCCTTCAGATATCAGTATTGTAAACGTGGTGAATAAAGTGGGAAGGTGGTAACATGCATAATTAGTAAAAGCAGTGGACATTAGAATAGTCATAGCACTTTAAAAACTTGCGGCAATTACCATGAAAGCATTGCCTTTTTAGCTCTCACTTGACATTCTTAGGTCACTCAGTTCTTGGCTGTTCTCTACAATCAGTCAGGGCCTTTACATCTGCTCATCTGACCATATGGATTAAGAGTCAATTCCTATTTAGGACAATGTCCTTAGACTCAGTAAAATTGTGTGACCTATCATGGTGGTAGAATCCTGTAATTCCAGTACTAGGGAAGTGGAGGCAGAAGGGTCAGGAGTTCAAAGACAGCTCAAGGAGTTCAAAGCTAGCAAGGGGCTACATGAGATTAGGTTTTAGAAACACGCACACACACATACACACACACACACACACACACACACACACACACACACACGACGGTTAAAAGTAGAAATTCAAACTAAACAATGGCCAACAGTTTGAAGATGTAATGATTGTTAACAATGTCAAATATTATAGTGGAAAATTATAATTGTCACATATCTAATATAAGATACATTTGATTACATTTTTTATTCCCTCAGGAAACATTTAAGAAAGGTTTTTTTTCCTTTTTGTTTCCCTCAGGCTTGTAAAACTAAAAGGACTTAGATGACTTATAGTTATCTTTCATTTTTAAAATATTAATAAAGTGACGTTTTTAGGAAAAAAAAGATTGCCTGGCCTATATAAAGAACACTGAGAGTTCCTAGATGAGAAGAAGCCTTTAAGTTCTAGCAGTTTAAATTCATCATTGAGGGTTCTATACCAGGAGTAGTGGCATAGTAAGTAACCAAGTAAATTTGGGGTCTCCCCAAGGATTGTGGTGGGACAGAATCACAGCTGAATTAAGACACCTTCAAAATTCATATTTGTATGATCAATCTGTCATTTGAAATATTTCAAAGTATTATCTTTGATGAAAAGTGAAAGTCTCTTTTTCACAGTGGTTTTTCTATGTACAGGGACTTCTCATTTTAGTTATTGAGTTTATAAAGATTTATTTAGCAAACCACTTTAGGTATACTATATCATTTTGTTTGCTTTTCTTCTTTATTTTTGGAATTAGGGTCTCACCCTGTCACCCAGTTTAACTTAAAAATTTCAATCCTCCAGCACCTCCAGCCTCCTAAAGCTGTCACTATGCTTATCTATGTACGTGTGTGTGGTGCATGCTCTTATGTGTGTGGGTGCATGAATATGTATGCACAACTATACAGGTGCACCTGTATAAGCATTTCAGAAGTTAAAGTCAGGATGCCTTTCTCAGTTAATCTTCACCATAATTTTTTGAGGCAGAAGCTTTTGCTGAACTTGGGCTAGCTTGTTGATTGGGCTAGTAGTCTACGTAACCAGATCCTGTCTCTGGTGGGTTGCCATACCTACTTGGCATTCTATGTGGGTGCTTAAGAACCAAACTCCAGTTCTAACACATGCGCAGAAAGGATTTTTATCAATTCAGCCACCTTCTAATACCCTTAAGTATAACTGTTTCTAAATCATGCGCATTTTGCACTGTTTAACTACATCAAATTGAACTGCTAAAATTCATCTCAACATTCCCTAAGATGTGTATATTCCTCTACTTGCATTTCTACTTCTAGGAAATTAATATCTAGAATACAGTGTTTTATATATTACTGTGCTTAGTGATGTATATTTAAGTGGTATTTGTATACCATGATATTTATCATCAGAAGAACCTCACAATAATATATATTTCTAAAAGTAAACAATTGCCTAAAATATGTGATATGGTCATTCAAACATATTGTTGATATTGTTGTCCATGGCTGTGTAACAAACTGCCTGGATATCTAATGACTTAGAGCAAGCCACATGTGTTTGACTCACAAATCTGTGATTTGGGAAAGGTTCAGTGGGTACACCTGCTTCTGTTCTATATTTTGTTGACTGCTGTAGCTCGAAGTCTAGACACTGGAATTATCTGAAGAGTTGCTCTTTACATGCTGACATTTGATGTTGGCTTTTGCCTGAGACTTCAGCTGGGGCTGGCAGCTGGAACAGCTGCACACAGCTTCTGCATGCGGTTTGGGTTTTCTCAGAGCAGTCTGACTGGCTTTCAAGAAGGCAATTCTCAAGAGAAGGCTAGGAAGGAACCATATCATCTTGTATAATCTCTTTTAGAGTCATCTGGTGTTACATCTGCCAAATGAGGCACTCACAAAATTTCACCCAGGTCCAAGGACAGGTGACATAGACTAGAGTCTATCTTTTGGTGGCCGTGCCAAGGTTTAAAACATACATAAGGCGAAAATGAAGTTTTGATGCCACTTTTTTTGAAAGTGAATCTATAAAAATAATATCCTCTTTAATAACATAATGTAGCAAGCTGAGCATAGTTATACATACCTGTAATCACAACCTTCTGTTTAAGGCTTGTCTGAGCTATATAGCAAGACCTTATATCAAAAAACACTAAAACAGGGCTGGGGAGATGGCTCAATAAGTAAAGTGTCTACTGCGTAAGTCTGAGGACCTGAGTTCAGATCCCCAGCACAAAGGTAAACCCTGGGTATTGTAGTACATACCCACAATCCCAAAGCTGTAGTGGAAGCTGAGGTGGAAGGATTCCTGGAGTTAATTAGCCAGCCAACCTTGCAGATCAGTGAGGTCTAGGTTCAGTGATATACACTGTTTCAAAAACTAAGGTGGAGACAGAGTCAGAGACACCTGGCATTAACCTCTAGCCTTCAAAACATATGTGCACACATATATCTACAAGCATATATGTATATACACACATTAATATGTATATACACTACACTAGTCTACACACACACACACACACAGGTTGGAGCCGAGGAGACACCCACTAAAACAAGTTAATATTGCAGATACAAACTGGGTGACATTAAGGATATTAAAATGACAGTAAACTTGGAGTTGGCACATAAGCAAACATGCTGCCATTTTCTAGAGTAATTTTGGTTTTTTAATAGACACTAAGTAAGCATATGAATAAATATTTGTGGTTATTTTAATATTGAAAACATCCTATGAGAGGCTACATTGAAATGTTAATATTGGTATTAGTTCTATGAAGACACTTGCTGTTGTTTTGTTGTTTGAAGACAGGGTTTTTCTGTGTAGCCCTGACTGTCCTGGAACTTGCCTCTTGGACCAGGTTGATCTCTAACTTAGAAATCCACCTGACTCTGTCTCCCAAGTGCTGGGATTAAAGATGTGCACCACATGTCTGGCTTGGAATTGAACTTTTTAAACGAGCAAGTTCATAAAATCCTTACAATGAATATGCGTGGAGTATTGAAATATATTTTAAGATGAACCTCAAAGGACAATAACCTGAGTTTCAAACAGGTTGACCTAATTCTTTTTTTTAGCTGATTAAGAGCTAATTAGCACACTCTATAGCAAAGCACATTTTCTTTTCTCTGCTTGTTGGAAGAATTTTTTTGTTGAGTTAGCTGATGGATGTGAAGTATCTAAAGTATGAACAGAAGACTCTTCTTTTTCATTCCTGAGAACAAAGGGACAATTTCATTATAAAAGAACATTAAAAAGGAAAGAAATGTGGAGATGTTCCCTTATAATTTCTCAGACAGGACATTCAGGAGGCCAGCTTGTCTGACATGACATGAACCTGTCTCAAAAATAATAAAGGAATACATAAGCAAGTAAATGGATACATAAAAGAGGATAATCTCACTAAAACATTTTGTCTCTCAATTGGCATAGGCTGTCCTTTAAGTAGCGGAGAATCTAGTCATTTGCCACCAGACCTCCTGTAAAAATTTTACCAAAATAAAATTGTTAGATTCCAAAGCACTGGTACATAAAGATGTAATATAAAAATATATATGTTATGCTATGACCACACTTGATGAACTTTATCGTTAACTACCTGTTTCTCCATATGTATAACTAAGTGCTAATAATGATTACCCCACTGTTTGGTTTTTGTATCCCACTCAGGAGAGGACAATAGTAAAAGGAAACTCATATCTGAATTGGTGAATTAGTTTAATGTAATTTTACAGAGGCCTAGATAACAGAAAGGAAGTGTGGTGATTACATAATGAAATAAATTATACGAGCTCATCTTTTCCATGGACATCAATATTTTACAAAAATATTAAAGTATAACTTGTGCTTGGAGGCAAACTTTCTCTTTGAAAGTGATATTGAACAATGTTAGGAGCAATACTTTGGCAAATTTGAGTGTAGGATTATGTTGTGGCCAGAGAGCAACCCGTAACAAAAGGATCAAATTTGGAGCATTTATGGGAGGAGACTGAACAAATAATTCAGAATAATAAGAATCATCAGTGAAATGCTTTAAATATATGTTTGAAGAAATATTTAAGTTAGTTTAGCACTATTCATATTTTGGACAACATTGGCAAGTTGAATTTATTTGTAACCATTTTTGTTGTCTTTAACCATGTTTAAGACTTTAAGCTACAGTATTACTTGACCCCTTGAAAGGTCATTCCTGAGAAAGAATGCATGAATGAATTAAACCTTGATTTTCAAGAAACAAAGAAAGCTCCACTTCAAATGTTTCTACTAGCTTGTAAAGACAGAATCATTATCATCACAAATAAATACAGATCTTCATGTTCCGCAAGATAAGTTTTCTAGTCCTCTGAATTTAGATCCTTTTTAAAGAGTTTCTTGAAACAAACACATACAACTTTATTCAACTAAAACATCAACTATTCATTTGGAAATACAACTTGACAGAAGCAAATACTCTATGCTATGGTATATGCTCACTGGAGTGCTGATCACAAAGGCCCATCCAGTGTGAAGGCCAGGAGATGTTTTTCCTACAAGGAACTACATTTCTTTCCAAAAGTTTATTTTCCATTTGTAATTTTATGATTTATATAATAAATGCTCAAGTAGAAAATGTGAATATTAAAATATCTAATAACAAGCCAGGTAGTGGTGGCACATACCTTTTATCTCAACACTCAGGAGGCAGAGGCAGGGTAAATTTCTGTGAGTTCAGGGGCAGCCTGGTCTACAGAGAGAATTCCAGGACAGCCAGGACTTTTACACAGAGAAACCCTGTCTTGAAAAAACAAACAAAATGTCTAATAATAAAAATTATCCAGTATTAAAAAGTAAAGTGATATTATTAGCCCTCTGATAAACATTTGGATAAACAGAAAGAGATAAAGTTCATCAAGATGTGTTCATATCATAATTACACATACATAAAGATATTAGATCTTTGTGTATAATTACTTTGGAATCTAACAATTTTATTAAGGTAAACTTTACAGTTAGACCTGATTGCACATGACTGGACTCAGAACATAGATGAAGGAAGATCATGGGTTTAAGGACAGCTGAGTAACATTGAGAGACCCTGTCATGAAATGAAATGGAAGGGATGAGCTGAGAATGTAGTTCAATGGTAGACTGTATGTCTAACATAAGCAAGGCTAATCATTTGTGCAAAAAACAACAGCATCCGCACTACTGAAAAAGTTATGTATCATAAACTTTCCTGAGATAGTGTCTTGATATGTGACAGGGAGATGCACTCATGAACTCTTAACAATATGGTCATCTATACAAGACCAACACAAAAACAAGACCAGTTGACATGCCAACGTGGATGGAGGAAATCTCACAAGGCCCCACACCTAGATGAAGAACTACAGGTACTTAGTGGATACTAAGAAAGGGATAATCAGTCTTCTGAAAGGATGAATCCCTTTATCTATTATGCAGTTCTAATACATATATGTAGGAGCAACACTAAATGGGGTCAGTTGCTTGAATTTACACATACACACACATATACATAATTACATCTCATGAGTTTCCCCTATTTTAAATAACTTTTGGTAAATTTACCAAAATATGAAAACAATAGAGAAATTCAGGTTTAGACCATTTTTATCACCCCGAGATCCTTTATGCTCAGTTATAGCCCCCCCCCCCACTCTCTGTTCCAGGCAATTCTCTCCTGCTTCTGTACATTTGGGTTTTTTTATATTTCTTATTGGAATTAAACAATACGCGGTGATATGTGTTTGTCTTTTTCATGTAATGAACTATGTTTGAATGTTTTTCACAGAGTAACATGGATCATTACTCCATTTTTTTTTTGCTAAATCATACTTTCTTTTTGAGATGTGCCATAATTTTTCTCTTGTTTTTTTAACTAAATAGTGCCACAAATATTTCACAGCATTAAATCTTCATGTCAATCTCCATTTCAGTGGCCATAAGTGTTCCTAACAGTATAATTTATTAATCATCCTCTGTATTGCTATATATTCCTTATCACAAATAAGACTATATTATTGCAGATTAGGCATTCTGAAAACAGATTCTGTGATGGGATTTGGAATGAAGTTCCCCATTAGCGACCCACAAATGTGAAGTGAAGATATAGAAGCAGGACAAAGAAGTTTTGACAAATCCTTAGATAACCCAAGAAGGTGGATGGAAGCACTAATGTTTGTGGGATGAAAACACTGGACTTTTACATCCCTGACTAATCCAGATGCCAGATCTAGACCATTCAGGGAGGAAGAGGTTTTTGGGTGAAATGACTTTCCACAGTTGGACAGACCCTGGGCAACAATTTGTAATCCATACAATTAGTTCTTCTATAGTGGGGACATCTGGGCAGTATCCACAGAATCACCGATCAATATCCATCTTTTACTTTATTTTCATTATCAGGACCCCGGTTTCTATTTCAGCTGCTATGTGCTTCTTTTAAGTGATTTATTTATTTATATGTTATATGTATTGGTGTTTTGTCTGCATGCATGTCTGTGTGAGGGTGTCATATTCCCTAGAACTCAAGTTACAGACAGTTGTGAGCTGTTATTTGGGTGGTGGGAATTGAACCTAGGTCTTTCTGTGGAATAATTCTTTGTACACTGTGAATATGTGTTATTCTTGTTGATTAATAAAAAGCTGACAGGCCAGTAGCCAGACAAGAAGTATAGATGGGACAGTCAGACACAGAGGATTCTGGGAGGAGGAAGGGTGGAGTCAGGTGAGACGCCAGCCAATCGCTGAACAAACAGGATGTATAGAAAATGAGGTAAAATTCATGAGCCATGTGTCAAAGCACAGATAAGATATATGGGCGCATTTAAGTGTAAGAGTAGGCTAGTAACAAGCCTGAGCTACCTGCTGAGTATTTATAAGTAATACTAAGCCTCTGTGTTTGTTATTTGGAAGCAGCTCCTGGGACAGAAAAATTCTGCCTACTGTCATTTGGAAGAGCAGCCAGTGCTCTTAACTGCTGAACCATCTCTCCAGATCCCATGTGCTCTTTTTTTATATTTTGTCTTTGATCAAGTCAGAGCCTCACTAAGTGCCCATACTGGCCTTGAATTGGAGCTTCAGGTATGTGCTCCCTCGCTCAGCTTATGTGTTTCTTTACACTTTTTATATAAAACCCATAGTCATCCTGGCTCAATATCTGGAGTGCTGGAGGATTGCTGGTATGTGCCACCTCGATCAGCTCATGCGCTTCTTTAAAATTATTCTCTGCTCAGGCCTACTTCAAAGATGGAAGGACAAGGTAGCCTAATGGCACAGAGAGAGATGGGGGGAGGGAGGAGAGAAAGGGGGAAGGGGAGGGGGAGAGGGAGAGGAGAGGAGAGGAGAGGAGAGGAGAGGAGAGGAAGATTTCAGAGACGATATCATTTTCTGTATAAAAAGACAAAACCTTTAGAGGTAAAGCAATGTTTCTTTTACTCTTCTTTCTCCCAAATTGAAATGGAGTCTTTGAAAACAAAATTCACAACCTGAGGAAGCTAGAACAAGAGGCTACATGGCTGTCCTTCTCAAACAACTGTGGAATTTGAGACGGACTATTATCTAGCTTCTTGTTGCTTGGGAATTACCTCTTTCCCCATCTGTTTAATGTACTATACCAGTTGGGGTTTCTGTTACATGCATCCAAGTGAAATCCTGTCTGGTACAATATATCAAACATCTTGGAATATAAATTAGATGTACATTTTCAGTATTTGTTTAAAATTTAATCCAAGTTGGAATGCTGAGTCAAAATACTCCTGAAGTTATTAAAATGTATTTAGAGAAGGTTTTCCAAATTTTTATTTCAATCAGTAGAGCATAAGATTCTCACTAAACTATGCTATCATTAAATATTTTTAAATAGCTCTTTTTAGGAGAAAGAAGAAAACCATCTCATTTTCTTTAACTGAGAAATTTCGGTAACAAGAGGTTTTTGCTTTTGTCTTAATTGTTTATTCAAATCACTTTCCTATTTCTATAATAGAAACTTGTGTACTTTTCATACTAGTTTGGACTATTTGTGTTTGTGTGTATGTATGTATATATATATATATGTATGTATGTATATATATATATATATATATATGTACAACTTTATTTCTTTTTTGCTTGTTTATTTTGAGGTAGGGTTTCTGGCTGTCCTAGAACTTGCTCTGTAGACCAGGCTGGCTTTGAACTTAGAGATCCACCTGCCTCTGCCATCCGAGTGCTGAGATGATCCTGCTCCCTTTTTAGTATTTCTTAGAAGTAGTTTCATGCTTCTTGAGATTTTTTTTGCTTTGTCGTTGACAGTTTTGAACTTTCAGAAGGCAGAATGTTATGTTCACAAATATCAATTATTTTGCTATTTTTCTTTTATCCTTTTGCCTCTACCATTCTTCAATATTTAGTGACCAAAAATGTCTAAATCGATTTTGTTCTTTTACATTTTTTTCTATTTGGTCACTGATTTCATCTTTAATTGGTTTATTGAATTAATTGAGAATCAGTATTTTCTCACAAAGCCAATGTTCTTTGTAACCATTTGTCAAATAATCTGATACTATATTATATTAACTTCATATATTATTGGAGGAAAACATGCCATATATGAAGGCAGACTGTTTCTTTCCATACTGGCACATAAGAACCCAGACAAATAGTTGGCAGATTATGTCCAATGGTCTCCATCTGGCTCACTACTTGTTTTGTAAATAAAGATTCACTGAAATGTAACCCTGCTAATTTATTGGCACGCTTTCTATAGGGGTTTTATATAGGGGTCTTTTACTACACTGGAATAGTTGAATTGTTCCAACAGAGATCATATAGCCTAAAAACCTAGAAATATTGACCCTCTCTTTACAGAAAATCACACTGAGCCCTATCTTAGTCTTAATTCTCCAGCTCCATTTTATGATTTTTTTATCTAGTGGGAGGATGAGGAAAGAAGGATAAAAGAAAACTTGGGTCACCATTTGACAGGACGGAGAAAAGTGCACTACTGACCTCAAGAGACTTATGTGTTAGTAAAGAATTATGTAAAGATCAATTGTATTTGTATAAACAAATTCAAGAAATTTTCTTGTCTCCTAAAGACTTTACAGAGCACTCTTTTTCCTCTCCTATCAAAGTCCATTTGTTGTTGCCATAGGAATCTTTCTCCGTTTTCATTTTTCCTTATCAGGTTAACCCGACCTCAGTTTTTTGAGAGGCACATCACTGAGTACTCCCACAAGCACATTGCAGGTATAAATAAATTGTTCCTTTTCACGGTAATCCACTTAGTTTAAATTTGCAGCCTCCATTCAAGGACTAGAAGAAAACAAATTTGGAGCTGAGGAGATGACACAGTGGTTAAGAGCTTTCTTCTTCAAGAGAAGGCTTCACTTTCTAGCACCCACATGCGCACAACCACTTACAACTGCAGCCCTGGGGGCACTGAATGAACATTATACCCAGATATAGATGCAGGCAAAAAGCCCATCTATAAAAAATAAATGATGAAGATTTAATTTTTTTAACAAGAAAGTAAAAGTTTTTGTTTATAACCCATTGTTTTAATGCAGAAACTCCATATGCAGATCAAGAAAGCCTCAAACTTGCAATCCTATTGTCTCTGCTACCTGAAACTCAAGATTAAAGGGGTATGTGTGTGTGTGTGTGTGTGTGTGTGTGTGTGTGTGTGTGTGAGAGAGAGAGAGAGAGAGAGAGAGAGAGAGAGAGAGAGAGAGAGAGAGAGAGAGAGATCAAGTGCAACCTCTTCAACAATTTTCCCAGACAAGTTTTCTTGAAGATTAAGTGGGACTTAGCTAAGAAAAACTGGCAGGACAGTTAAGAAAGAATGTAGCTTGGATTGTATTTCTGTTGAACAAATTTTGCTCTGCATCTTGGCAGGTCTTTAATAACTGCCTTTTTGAAAGTCACTCTTAGGGCATTTTAAACCTGTAGTAAGAAATCTTTAATTTCTTTTTTTTAAAGTCAACATTGATTTAATCACTTATTTTAATTTGGGTAGAGCACGGAGGCACACAGCTTTATAAACCTTTAATCAGAGCGCTTGGGAGTCTGGCACAGAAAGATCACCAATTTGAGACTAGCCATGGCTTTACAGAAATACGTTCTCTTACAAAAGAAAAACTCAAATAAATAAAATGTCAAATAAGCAAAAAGCAGCACAGGATATAGGAAGACACTAGGATCCCAGTGCCATCTGTGTCACTTGTGAGCTGAAGGGTTGGAGACTCTCTTTCATTCAGAAATCTACAAGTAGATTTTTGTTTTTTTCAGTCATAAAAATCTACTTTGTTTAAAAGTAAAAACACAGAGGATTCACAGGGTTTCTTTCAATGGGCAAAATGCTTACTTTATTCTATAAAAGGGATACCACGACCAACTACTAATAGCTCTTTAATGATCTGCCCAAGAATCAACACTAAAAACTCAGGATCTTGGGGTGCCTCAGGGGATGTTTCTGAAGCCCAAAGTAGGCCAAATAAAACCAAAAGAAATATCAAGAGACACCAAAGAAAGCCTGGAGCAGGAAAAAAGAGGATGGGAAATTTCCCAATTAGCCAGGAATTCTCGGAATAAAAGGAGAGGGAGATGATTTGATGACTTACACGTGAATGCCTGAGTCTACTCATCTCAGATAACATCTTTTTCCATGAAAACTTCATGCAAAGGAGTCAAAAAAAGTACAGTTCAAATATCTTTGCTCAGGATTCAATGTGGTTGTTTCAAAACATTTAAGATTCTGGTGAGTTGATTGAAGGTTTTGGTCTCATTCTTAACATCCAGCTTGGTATCTGCAGGGGGGGGGAGGCACCGACAATAGTGTTTTGTTTTTGGAGCTGTGGTCAAGAGGCAGAGGGTGGCTATGCACTAACATACGGTACAGGGTCATCTAAAACAGGATTTTTTCCTGTGTATTACAGGAAGTTTAGCAGCATCCCCGGAGTGTACCCAACTAGAGGCCAGTGGCATTATTCGTATTCCCAGTTGTAGAGAGCAAAAAAGTAAATATCTCTAGATTTTGCCAAATATTTCCTGGAGGAAAAATTATTCCCACACCTTACCTATTTGAGAACCATTGATGTAATTTCTCGAAATATGTTATATTTAGAAGTATGGACTTCAACGCAATGATGTGGCTTTTTTTCTGGCTGTTTCTTATCCCTCAGTGCTCTGATATACATCCTTGTTTGTGTGTTTCAAAATTCATACTAGCAAGATGGATAATGACCAAGAAAATACGATTTTCCATTGAGCCATGCAGACTCAATGTCTCAGTGAGGCAGGCTGAGACATCAGCCAAGGTCAGGAAGGAGCATTTAGTGAGGAAGCTCTTGTCACATTCTAATGTCATGACACCAACTCAAATTCCTGAAGAACCCATGAGACACAGAGGACATGGAACAGTCTTCTGACACCCACATACTTTCCATCTCACAGTAAATAAAACTTAAATGATGACTTCTGTCCTTTTTTCAAAAAATAGTCACATTTAAATGCACAGCTTATGTTTTGACTAGCATATAGTTCCCAGGAGAGTGTTCATGAAGCAGAAAGTTTAGAAGAGGTAGCGGACCGGGATCTGCAGGAAGATAGTATCTTCTCTATACAGGGAAGCTCTATTCATGAAATCTCAACAATCTGACCACCTAAACAAGACCTGCACAATGATAACATCTATTGACATCCCAACACAGATACAGGAAATCTCACAAGGCACCCCTAGATGAAGAACTACAGGCAATTAAAGACTGCTTAAGGAGAAACAATCAGTGTTTTACAGGGATGAGCCTCCTAACAGGTTACGCAATCAATCCCATGCCTTCATAATAACACTAAATGACCTCAGCAGGATGTATTTGGACATACACATGTACAAATATCTATACCTAACAATAATAATTTAAAGAAGAGGCACCCCTCTATTCATCCTCTATAAAAAGACTACAGCTGGGAGCTTTGCCCTTATGGCTTGTGCTTGGACATTCACTTGTTTTCCATCTTCTTGTTTGAATCCAAGTGTCTATTCTTTCCCCATAATAGTTACTTGAATCTCCCCTTCTTTCAGAAAAATGAAGTTGTACTTACAGTTAGTGTCTCCTTCAGTATTTGTGAGGCAACATAACTACCCACACTTAGAGTAAAATTTTAGCAGAAGAGTACAATTATACTCTAGGAGTATGTTAAGAAACTGTCTAGATTCTTTCCTAGCGTGAAATATGCAGGAAAACACTTATATGCAGTATACTTGGGGAAAGTAGCTAGCTTAGTACTTTAGTGAAGTTTTACTATAATACATTTGAAAAGTAAAGTTGGGCTGAGGAGGTAGCTCAGTGGGTAAAGGTGCTTGCCGCCAAACCAGAGCTCAATTCCTGGGGCCCGCATATTAGAAGGGAAAAACTGACTACTACAGCTCTCTGATCTCCACATGCCCACCATGACCACATACACGTACATGTAGAAATATATACAAAATAAGTAAGTATAAAAAAGTAATTGAAAGTTATTTTCTGATGTAGAAAAATTATTTTTTCCTATATTTAATATAAGCATGGACTTGCAAAATATGAATATAGAGATAGAATTAAAGGAGATTTGAAGGGAATTTCATTACATTTAGGGCAGCATAATTTCAAATGATAAATGCCCAACCTTATGCAAATAGAAGAAGGAAGCACTGAGGCATGTTAAGGAGCTAGACTTGTCTTGTATGTATCGAGTGAGGGAGGACTGATGAACGATTCGAAGGAAGATAGGACAAACAAGTTCACAGGACTTTTAAATGTTATTTTAAGGGTCATCTATGAGTAAATTTCTTTGAAATTATAAAAGTAAAAAGTCATTTCTATTTTCAAAGCCAGTAATTTTTCAAAAATATGCAGTAGTTTGCAATCCTGGGCACAACCCATTGAAATTATAACGCTAGAATATTACCTCTTTGAAAACATAAAATCCAGAAGGGGCAGACTACCAAGCTAGAAAGAGAAATGAGGGAAAGAAAGCAAATATGTGTCTCAAAGCAGCAGCTGTTGATGCAAGCAAAGGTTAGAGCAACAAGGCGATTTCCTAACAAAGTGTGAATCCCAACAGTGATGAAGTGCTATTCCCTCCTTAGGTCCTTATGTCTTAGTGAGAAAAGATTTGGGATGTACCTCCATTTGCAACTCAAGACTGGTAACTAAGACCGATGGAGATAGGCAAAATCAGTGAAGCCACTCAAAAGGCATGCTAAGTTTCATTTGAGATGTTGACCCATACATACACAACAGGCAATGGCTAAAATGTGCAAAAATCTCTCAACATTTGCACGATAGGGAGCTGGCCTTGTCTGGTTTTCTAGCATCCCTTGAGATTACTATTGGCTTTTCAAATGCACCGTGATGCTACTTCATGGTTGGCAAAATAGTGATGGAGCTCTTGGGAACATTTTGTAGGGGAGATTACAGTTTAAACTTTGTTATATTTAAAGAAGACAAAGGCAGGGGAAATAGAGAAGATGTGACAGCAGTTTAAAAATAGAAACATCTGGAAGTCATCAATGACTTCTTCGTATACCCAATACCTAGGTGCTATAATGGTTTCATACTTCAGTGAAGTGGATATTGATTGTTTATTACAGCTTATTTCTTACTATTATAAGTATGATAATTATACTTCTACAATAATTATATTTTACAAGGATCTATAATCCAAAGTTTCCATTTTTCTCACAATTGAGATCTGTCAAATATGTCTTTGAAACCACATTGTGCCATTGAGCAGAACCAAATAAAATCTTTAAAAAGGAAGTTACCTATGCACATAAATGAAAAAAATTCCCATTTAAGAAAAGCTCATACCTTGGCATAAATTTTCAACATGACTACAAACAAGATATTTTTTAATTGTCTAAGTAAACCAAATCATCCCTGTGAAATATTATGCTTAAATGCCATAGTTTCTACATTTTTTCCTTCAAAATTAAAGGTGTATAGTTAAGTGTTCACATTCAAAATTACTGATTTGTATCCAAGGAATGTATTCATGCAATGAAAATACAGGATAACTGTAACATTCTGCATTTGACATAAGGAACATTCCTATCTTAATGGGGAAATTATCTGATTTCCCACAGTACAGAGCTGTACCAGCTTGCCAAGAAGGAGGAAATTTTTTAAAACTCTACTGGAAATAACATTTGATTGTTCAAATTAGCATTAGAGATGACTGTGGTTTAGAAACTTCCCCCTATTTTAATTACAGGGAGTAAACTATTTTGCCAACTCTCTTTGGGCAGCTCAATTTTCAACCTAGCTGACTGGTCTGAAAAATGAAGCTGTCAAGAGGACTACACTGAAATGATTTTTCTGAGAAGTATGTTTATGTAGTGTGTCTTCAAAGATTGTGGAGAATCTGTTTAGAAAGAATCATCTTCTTCCAACTGAGTCTGGTGAACAGCTTTATTAGACAAAGTGAAGGTCATACAAAAAGTTTTTTTTTAAAAAAAATAATTTTGATCCCCCATGAATCTAGGCATTTAAATACCCTGCTCATTTGTCATGCATGCACATAGTTATCAGAACCCATGAGCAAGCTGAAGAGGCACCACTGTGCTTTTTGCCATCAAACCCAATACAACGATCATTTAATCACCAAGAAAGTTGGTGTATAGTTATAAAAAATTATTAGGAAGTTCACTGTTTTTGCAATTGATGTTGTACATTGAATGTCCCCCTCATGTGTTAAAACCCTAACTCCTAATGTGACTAAATTTGAAAACAGTAGCTTAGTGAAATTATTAAGGTTAAGTGAGGATAAGGGAGTGAAACATATCCAATGGTATTTGTGGCCCCATGAAAAGAGAACTAAGATTACTTAGTCTTGCTTTCAGGAGGAACAGAGAATAAAAGAGCATGTAAGGGTATGAGGAGGATACAGATTCATCTTGAATCTATCAGAGTTTAGAACTGCTATGTGACTACATTTTGAGCCATTCCATCTATGATATCTTGCTGTGGTAGTTCAAGTTAGGCTAATTCAATAAATAAGACAACTTAGCAAGATCTATCTCATCAACAATTTTGTCAGAAACTGTTATTTCATCAGTGTTTCAGAAGCGAGCATGAAATTTGTTGGCATTCAAGAAGAGAATGCACCCCAAACCTACGCTAGCAGCATGTTTAATTTTTAAATATTACTACTACTTCTTGCTAAAACATTACAGTTCTGTGCCAAAAAGAAAACTTAACAACTCGTAACATAAAGTAAGGTATAAGCAAAAGAGTTTTACAGGTTCTTTGAATCCCTAATTCCTATCTAATTTTCTCATCTTGAATCTGGAAAAAAAACACCTTAAAAAGGAAGGAAAAGGGAGAGGGCCATGAAGCCAGTCCCAAAATCCAGAATAGTTTCCCCTTCTGTCAAAATCAACACAGAGTGACTAATTACCAGTTGTGCTTCATGTTCTAGCTCTAGGAAGAGCAATGAGATTTAGTCTAAAAGAAATTACTAAACCAAATCCATTGCCAAAACTCTCAGAGAACTGCTATAATGTAGTTTTGGTAGACTAGGTTTTGCCTCTTCTTCAAAACAAAGACCATATGATGTCTGTTTCCTCAGAAAACATGTAAACGATATTTTCAACTTAGTGCACAGTGAAGTATGTAGCCCAAGTGTTTTGTTCAGCAGGCACGTTGACCCTTCTATCAATCAACTCACTTTTTGAAATGGTTATAAAGTCTTTCTGTTTGTATTTTATTTCTTCTACTTAGTCTTGACATTTTAAAAGGTGCATTTAGTCTTAATGTGTAGTTATGTCATTAGCAGATGAAATTTTCCCTATGATTTTTTTCAAAGAAAAATACAGTTCAATGAGAGTAAAGGGACCATTGAGTTGCTACTGTGTGGTGGTTGTTGTCAAGGGATCAAAAGAAGAGGCCTGAGTCAAAATGGTCTTCCACCCCTCACAACACTGTGAGCTCTGCTTCCTTAGCCTTTAGAAGTCCCTAAGCAATTCAAAATGCTATTATAATTTGCTCTTTTTGAACCCAGTAATAATTCCATCAAGCTGGTATAGGATGTGAAATATCAATAAAACTCAAAACAAATCCAAATGCCATTCCACTGATAAAAAATGTCAGAACAAAATGAGCTGAGAAATATTAAACTCACAGAACAAGAAAGGAAGAAAAGAAACCGAAAGATTAGGATCACCTAGCCTTCTTTCCTTTATTATTTCATTTTGTTTTCATTTGCTAAACACTGTTAGACCTAATTTTCTAAATCTTGTTAACGACTAGATAAATATTAGATAAGCTTTACTAGGAAATTTAAGACTTTATTAAATCTCATTGTTACCATGAAGTCAGTGAAAGTTTTATGATACTCTGAGATAACTATAAAATCAGTACCTAAGTAAGCTTGTTCTTCCCAGGACGCCTACTGTAGCATGGCTGCAAGATCACTTGATGAAATCCTGCCTGGTTTTGAGCTACAGGCCAGGTATTTCTATAAA
This sequence comes from Microtus pennsylvanicus, assembly GCF_037038515.1. Lineage (NCBI taxonomy): Eukaryota > Metazoa > Chordata > Mammalia > Rodentia > Cricetidae > Microtus > Microtus pennsylvanicus. The sequence goes on along the minus strand of NC_134601.1, from coordinate 125,375,454 downwards.
AGAAGCGTCATACAATAAATAACTGGAAGAAATTTGACATCAGAATACAAAACAGAGAAGGGACCATATAGTGACAAATATAGGAAATATAGGCACACTTCTTTTTTTTTAAATAAATCTATTTGCAGATATTTATCCGGGACCTCTGATTTGGTAGGCTTTTGAATTTCATCCAAAATATATCACAATCCTGGTTGAAAGTTCCAGAAAATGGGATAATGCCATCTCTCTCAATGGACATGTTCAATACCACATAAAAGTAAAGTAGTAAAGGCAGAGGTCTTCACACCTCCAAGTTTATTGAAAAGTTCTCAATTTCATGAAGAAGCCAATATACTATAATGGAGAGAATGCAGACTCTGGGGTCTTATAATTCCTGCTTTGTCTGAGTGCCTTTCAATAGCTACATGTTTGTGGGGGGCAGGTTAGTGATCCTCTTTAGTACACAGTTTCTTTTTTATTTCTCTTTGAATAATGGCATTGCGTTTTGTGTTTGCTTGCTTGCTTGTATGTATGTGGACCACGTTGTACCTGTTGTCTGCTGAGGCTGGAAGAGAGCATCAGATTCCCTATAACTGGAGTCACAGGCAATTGTGAGCAACCATGTGTTAGGGACTAAGCCTGAGTCTTCTGCAAGAGCAGCAAGAGCACTTAATCACTGATTCACCTCTCCAGCCCCCAATTATGAACTTCCTTAATTTTGTGATTGACCCATAAGTAAACCCAGGGAGTACTGACTCTGTTTCTTTTGGAAAAATAAGGGTCAGTCTTTATTGAGGGCACCTCAGGTACCATGCTCAGCATTCCACATGTTTCATCTTATTTAATATTTATAATATCAATTTTGGGGGTACTGTTACCCCCAATTTCAATGCTACGGCCATTTTAGGACTGCATAATATAGGATACTTCCCAGCAACTCTGGCATCTAGGTGTCAGTAGGTTTCCTTCTCTCACTTTGTCTGTAAAAATGTGAAATGTCAAAATTTCTTGGCCAATGCAAAGAGAACCATTGCTTTTGTGAACCCCACATTAAATGCCTTTCTAGGAGTGCTGATGCACATCTGTATTCCCAGAATTTTGGAGGGAGACTGAGGCAAGATTGCAAGTTGCAAGCCAGTCTGGGCTACATAGTGTTACCCTGTCTGAAACAAAAGATAAAAATAGAGTCCTGTGTAGACAAAACTAATAAAACCTTACTCAGGCTGATGTTTTCAAAACATACAATTTCTTCCCAAAACAAAAAAGAAAATATCATTCAAATTGCATATGTTGTACAGTGTGATTAAAAACTATTACTTCACAAAATACTCACAGTTTTATACAAAAATGTTGTTGATAGACCTTCCCTTGTTTGGAAGCAATAATAAAAAAAAGTGACCAAAATTTTTTTATAAAGTATACTTTGTAGTCATTCTATCTGAAATAGGCTGTACTGTAAATTGCTATGTTCTCAAAGAATAAATGATTATAGAGACATAGTATCTCTTAATATAGTTGTAGCCTTATACTTGAGTATTTGGGAAAAGCATTGATTAAAAGGAAGTTAGAATCAAGGACTGTTATATTGAGTATTAGCAGACTTATTATGTTTGTAGGTACCTAGTTATAATTCAAAATGTACTCAATGTAGAGTTATTTCTTGCATGTGTCTTAGTCCCACCTATACTCCATTGAGCCTTTATGTCTTCTGAGATGTTCCCTACTACTCAGATTCAAGAACCCAACCACCACTAATATTCTAATAATCAATAATAGTTCTGCTAATTGTAATGATATTTTAAACCCCATGACTATCAATATGATATACACTAATGGGATGAACTTATAGTCACATGACTACCAATAAGTAGTAGGGAACCTGGCTAACAGAATCTAACTGTATGGCTAATAAGGAATTGAGGACTGTTTGATGAACACATAAACATATTTTATCAACATGCTTAAAATTATTTTCTATGCTCAAGAGCTAAGCATTGTCCAATTTTGTGATATATGAAATCAGAGTATTATAAACTTCAGCACAATTCTGTGAGGACTAATGAAAGACGTGCAAGCTCCATTCCTAAAGATTTGCTCTATGTATACACCTCATATCTGGAGAATAATACTCTGTGCTAATTTAAAGCACCATTATAAAAGGACACATTCTTAATCCATGGTAGACACCATGCAGCGGTTAGACAATTATCATTTATTAAGAAAAGGAGGATATGTTTTGCAGTTCAGAGTTCATGTCCCCCAGCAATGGCATAATATTTTTTTTGCTCTCAATGCATGAATTATTAAATATAAGCTAGGTACAATATCATCATTTTTGATTATATCAACAATGAGGGCAGAGACAGGACTACTTCCAATCTGTGAAGTTATTTAGCATTTAATATTCCCTTTGGGAAATCAATATGGTTTAGAAGAGATTATTTATATACCGCTAGTCAAGTGTGGTTTAAATAAATGCATGATGTTGCTAGAACTATGTGAATGATCTTTCAATGTCAAGACCTTACTATTGAATAAAGAGATATAATCATAAATTACCTAACAGGAAAATGGTTAGTAGAAGTTATCTGATCATTTTTCTGATATGGAAGAATAAATTAGGTTATGCTTTTCTAATATTTATTCAAATCAGAAAAACGAATGGGCATTCCATGCCAACAACTTAACATTTATTAGATATTTAAAGTGTATATTCGGTGAAACTAATTTTATTTTGGAAGCAAAATGTGAACCTGTCATTCAGACATGTATAAATAATTCATGATTTTTGTAAAAAAAAACCAATTAAGTTTGAAAAATTAACGAAATGCCAACAAAATAACTCCTGCTTCTCATCAGTCTGAGTTCATTCTGCATAATGCGGGCTATGAATCAGTTCCTTCCAAGCAGGGTGGACGTTGAGAGCAGAAAAGAATGGCTAGCTGGTCACACAGGAAAAGGCAAATCACTCATTAATTTGTCTCTAAACTACTTAAGTGAAATCCTGCCTCTTATTAGAGAAAATAGAAGTTCTGGGGGTGAGGGGAGTACAGGACAAAAGTGCAACAAAAGGGCTTGGCCCTTCCCAGGCAATCTTGAATGTATTTTAGAAGTGAGAACCTGCAAGCTTTGGCTTTTACAGGCTGATAACTGGCATTCCTTTTCTCTTTTTAGCTGAATCTCAGTGGCTGTGGAATTCCCACTTTCAGCAAAAACAGCATGGAAACATAAGGGCAAATGCACTGATGGTTATCAACTTTACAAAGAGAATTCACTCTTTACTTGGTATTTATTGTAAAACATGTTGAACTCGACCTTTTTCCCTAGAGTCAGTGAACGACACTTGGACTTGTAAAAATTAGTTTCACACATTGAGGCTGAACTATGTGAAACTGTCAATAGTTGATCATTTGAAAGACCTCAGAAAAGGGCAGTTTTTTGTTGCTGTTGCTTTAAAGTTTAACCTTAAGATCTTGCCGAGTATGTATCCTTTCTAAAAACTAAAATATATTATGTTTAAAGTAATCTACAATAAGTCTGTGGGGCAGGTTAATGAAATAAACTAATTCAAAAGGCATTCCTTCCAGGTAATTCAAAATCTCCAACGTTCCGGCAGCAACACTTTTTAGGCATGAGGATATTATTATTATTATTATTATTATTATTAGTAGTAGTAGTAGTAGTAGTAGTAGTAGTGGTAGTAGTAGTAGTAGTATTTGTAGTAGTAGTAGTAAGATCTGACATTGTCCAATGATTAAATGATGGATTGAGGAACATGGGACAATAGCAATAACGAAAATGGTAGGTCTGTTTGCTGAGCTGCACAGTAGGTAACGTAGCATTCCAGTCATTTTTATATCTGAGAAACACAGAACAGCAGGCGATTTGGGCCCTTTCTGGTTCATTTATCTGAGAATAAAAAAAGACCTGGTGACTTGAAAAGTTCCTAGAAGTGAATGAAAATGATTTGAGTGAAGGCAGCCAGAGGCAGTTAGCAAATTCTGACCACCATCATAGTTGTCACCCATTGAAATTGAAACTCAATTCCAAATTTATACAAGTGGATTCACTTACGTACTGCAGAATTCACATGCTATGTATTAACTATCACTGGGTCCTTTCTTCTGAAGCCTGTACATTTTTGGATGGCATGACATTTTGGAAGCTGTAATCCCCTTGTGACAGGTTATAAGAGCCAGTTAAAACTTTCTTATTTTGTTCTAACACAGTGTGATCATTTTTAATTGCAATGACGACTTTGATTCACAAAGACAAACTTCAGGAAAGGAAGTGAAAAAGTCAGAAAGTCTGGAGAAGGCTGGAGGAGGGAGTGTGGGTAGGATGTAGAGACAAGTAGAAGACAGCAGATTCTTCTTTTTTTAAAAAGGGATTATTCACTTCTAAATGAGACAGCTTTGAATTTATGGGTCTAACTGTTGGGGAAGATTATGTGTCTGGGTCCTCTGGGGAAAAGAAGCTACCTGGCGGTCCAACATTCACAGTCAATTGTTATTACAGGTGTAGGGATGTGTTGCTGGCAATGAGAACTTGCTAGGGCAAGAATTCAGATAGTGGCTGTTTCATTGATAGGTAGGTCAGGAGGGAGCTAAGGGCCTTTGCTGCTAATAGGGGTATGTTTTGCTCTGGAGTTTGGTATAATGCAAGTTTTTGTTATTTGTCTTTGTAGAAATGCATGATGTGTTTTATATCTCTTCTGCCTTTGTTTTTCCAAGAGGGTTAAACAAAAAATGCAACAATTAATGTTCTTTTCTCTTTCTGCAGTGAAAATATTATATTGTCTTATATTAATCAGTCCCATAATTATGCAGCCTATAAGTTAGTGCTTGAATTAGCTACTGGGCAGCACTTTTGTCCTTTCAAGAAAATCTCGTGTATTAATTAACTAAGAGCTGACAAATGCATATGCTCTTTAGAGTAATTCCTGACAAATGGCAGCTACTGTATTATCCAGCTTGTAATCAGGCTAGATGTACAAGGCACACATATACTGAATCACTTTTTACATACATCTTATTCCTTTAAACTGGTTACGATACTATGATTTTTCTTCATATCACATAGATCTTTCATCCTTTACTTTTAGTTGAAGTAAAATGGAAATTGCCTGTGCATTGTTGAACTATTAGAAACTCAGGAAAATAAAATAACCTTGGACCTAGCACATGTACAGGAATCAATCATAGGTGACACTTTATGGTGCTAGATTCCAAAATTGTCCTCATGTAAACATAGCAAATATATTTTAAAGTGGAGCAATTTTATACATAGCACTCTACAGTTTTTTTAATTAGGATTCTTATTGTGATTGTTATATAACATTTCATTGTATGGATAGGGCACATAGAATTTTAGCTACTTAGTTTGGCTTTTTGATCATTTACAGTTTTTTAAATCTAACATACAACATTGTTATCAACTTTATCGTCACATTAGCTGAGCTATTCAAGAGTTTCCATAGGTGCATTACTAGAAGTAGAATTATTTATAAGATATGGCTTTATCTTTCTTAAGATTAAGAAATTACTTTCCTTAAAACTTGTAACTATTTACCATCCCACAAAACACATGAGAGTTGTTAGTCCGTTTTAATAGTTTTCAGCCAGATAATCCTTATATTGCAGAAGAGAAGAATATGTTTCTCTATTTTGGTCTTTTGTTCCTCCTTTTATTCCCTGCCTCCTCTTCTTTCTCCTTCTCACTCTTGGATACACCTTGACGAATTCCATTCTGGCATTAGACATATAGTCTCTGACCACATTAGTAGCATGTAGGGGAAGATAAGGATTCCATATTGCAGTCTTTTTTCTTTTTCCCTTTTACACAACCCACATAAAATATCATGGGATGTTTCAACATACTGACTTTCATTCTCTCCTTTCCAGATGCTTTTCACATCTGGAAGTAACCCAAATTCTTGTGTCAGACTATGCTCCTTTGCTCTGGAAATATTGTCACTATAACTGTGTGAGACAGAAACCAGCCATGTCCAGTCTTCGGACTGACTGGTGAACTCATAAGTAATGCTTCTTATTTTTGATTCCTCAGTCATGGCACATAGTGCCCCCTCCACACCCTACTTCATTTTTCCCAGCCCTAGCAGTGGGAAGATAAGAGTGCACCATAGGTCATGCAGTGGATCCTGTCAGGGTTTTCATTAGTCCCTTACAAAACACCACATTCTATTAATGGGCTCTTCTCATGGAACTCTAAGAAGCCAGATGAGCTGTGGCCTTTTGTTAAGGAATGTGATAGCCAATTAATGAATCCCTTTTCTGTAGTGTTTTAAGTAAAAATACTTCCAAATAGCTTTTCATTTACTAGAAAACTTTTCAGAATTCGCTCTTGGCCCAGAACATTAAATGCATTTCAAATTGTTCAGGAAACTTTTCTCTTTGTTTTAAGACAAGGTCAGTTAGAAAGTCACTATATAGACCAACCTGATCTTGATCTTCTTCCACAGCATCTCATGAGGCTTTTGCTTGTTTGTTTGAAGCCCTTTAAATATTTGGGTCTTTTCATTAATTACTGAAGTGTAACAAAACCACTGCAATATTTATAAACTAATAAAACATGTCAGGGCATACAAGATACAAAACATGATTTAAGTACTCAAGTTACAAGGAATCTCTACAGAATAGATATATTAGTAATTCATGAGTTCCGAATGATTTCACCTCTAGAAAATAAAGAGTAGGCAAAATTCAAGAAGTCCTTGTTTTTTACTGCTGAGTAATACTCTGATATGTATATATTCCATACTTTCTTCATCCATTCTTCCGTTGAAGGGCATCTAGGTTGTTTCCAGGTTCTGGCTATTACAAACAATGCTGCCATGAACATAGTTGAGCATATACTTTTGTTGTATGATAGGGCCTCTCTTGGGTATATTCCCAAGAGTGGTATTGCTGGATCCAGGGGTAGGTTGATTCTGAATTTCCTGAGAAACCGAAACTCTGCTTTCCAGAAAATAAAGAGTAGGAACAAACGGTAGCATCATGAATAGATGAGCCCAAGGACTAAGATGTGATAGGCAGAATATGAAGGCTTGTACCAGTTAAATGTTTAAAGGGAAGCTCAAGTGAGTTACAGTGGCATGTTCAAATGATTGCACCCTGCAATCATTCCTGACATTTTAATAAACTTGAAAATAACATAACATAGTTGTTCTCAACCAGGGAGTATTTTTCCCTTTCAAGTAATATTTGGCAATGTCTAGAATAATTTTGGCTATCACAATCTGAGTATGCATATTGTGATGCTGTTGGTGTCTGGCATGCACAAGCTAGGGATGCTGTTATACAATATGCAGGACAACTTGCACACTAAAGAATAAACAGATCTGATTGCCAATAATGCCCAGATAGAGACTCTGAGTTGATGTACATCAAATTTAATTTGTTGGATTCAAAAATCAAGTAATTATTTCAAACATTATCGGGCGTGATGACATGAGAGCTTAAGAAGACTGAAGTCTTCTTAACTTAAGGATAGATAAATGCCTTCATTTTCAGAGCAAGGAATTTCTAGAAGAGGTGAAGTGCCTCAGGAGTATTTCAACCTTCAACAAGGCCTCTAAAGAAGAGATACTCTGTATCTCCAGAGTGTGGTTTAGTGATCCTCTGAATATTATCTTTTCACCAGAAAGTTTATTACCACCATCTTCCTCACCTGAGAACTCACTGAAAGTGGAAAATCTGGCACCACATCCTAGCTAAACCTGAGAAATCAGAAAGGGACTGATTGTGTTCTCAGGTGATGCTACATCATGGTTAAGTTTAAAACTGTCCCTCTAGCTAAAGAGTTATGGAGAGGAACACAGAGGGACAGGAAGCAAATCTTTCTTCAGAAACTGATAAGTTTGATTGACCCAAGAACATCAAAATAGGCCATTTGGTGTGGGACAATTGTCTATATTCTGACAATTATGTTTTAAATAAACACTGATTGGCCAGTAGCCAGGCAGGAAGTATAGGCGAGACAACCAGACAGGAAGTAGAGGTGGGTCAATGAGAACAGGAGAATTCTGAGAAGAGGGAAGCTCCCTCCACAGTCCTGTTCAGACACAGAAGAAGCAAAATGTGACCTGCCCAGCTGAAAAAGGTACAGAGCCATGTGGCTAACACAGATAAGAATAATGGGCTAATGTAAGTTATAAGAATAAATAAGAAACCTGAGCTAATGGGACAATCAGTTTATGATTAATGTAGACCTCTGCGTGATTTCCTTGGGATTTAACAACTGTGGGAACCAGGCCGGACAGAAACCTCAGACAACAGCCATTGAGGTAGATTGGTGACTAGATACACTTTCTGCCAAACCCGAGAAGCTGAGTTCAATTCCTGAGACCTACATGATGGAAGAAGAGAACCGACTTTTACAAGTGATACTCTTAACCTTTCTTTGTGTGTTGTGGCCCACTTGTATCAACAAAATAAATAAACATAATTTTTAAAAAGTAAAGACTAGAAAGATAATTTCATAACATTGATAGATTATAATATTTGTGACAGGAATTTTTGCTTTATATCTTGATTCTAGGATTGGCAATGATATCCTAAATGTATAAAGTTCAGGACGGCTAGTTAAGACTATCCAAAAATCTGCAGAATCTAAATGTTGCCATTTAGTCTGAGGAAGGTTGGATGCCTGTTTTTGAAATATTTCAACACAGCCATTCTTTTGGTTATAAAGAGAACATTTTTGTTACCAGTGAGCTCAGCACAATCTCAGACTGTGAAAATGCAGCCTTGTGCAAAGTCATCCTTTGTGTACCTTGGAAAGATGATGGAAAGAACATAGGAAATCACACATCCAGTTACCACTACTGCACAAATCTGAGTGGGGATTTAGAAACTTGGAATTTTACATCCTAGTAGATGCCCCATTCACCGGCTCCATAGAAAGATGCTTCTTCACTCCATTTTGAAACATCTATTCTTAAAGAAAACTTAGAACACAACAGAAGGATGGGGGAGAAAATCTGCTTTTGTGCTTCTTTTCAGAGTCCTAGACAACCCTGGAAGCAACATGTCTTCCTGGAGGCACAGATGAAAACTGAGCCCTGGTTGAAGCCGGACAAGAGACAACACTAAGCCTTTGTTCCAAGAGGAGCACTAACTTCTGTGTCTGCTGAACCTCGAGACCAATACATCTCATAGGACCTTAGTCCCAAATCAATAATTTTATGAGAAATAGTGCAGATGCATCTTATGTTATGAAGGTATCACAGATTCTATTTGTGCTTGATACATTTTTGTTAATCAAGTCTGGAGTAGTCTACCATAGGTCTTCTTTTTCTTCAATTGAATTAGTAGTATTGCTAATTTATTTGTGTCTCATACTTACTAATAGAAATGGATAAAAGTAGGCAGCATGTAAAATATCAATAGCCTCTTTTGATAATACTCCAAACATAATGAAAAGAGAACAAAAAATGAAACAACGTCTACTCGGGTTTGAAAGATATTTTACATCCAAGTAGTCTGCCAAAACATTAACATAAGGGAACAATATCATCAGACAAAAGGGAAAAAAGGGCTAGTAAAGCAATTAATGACAAATATGTAGAATGCCAAGCTTCTTTTAAAAATTGTACCACTAACATATGACAGTTTCAAAAAATGTTTATTGTTCTAATTGCAACTAAATCAAGACATAATATTGTGTTTTGTATACTGTTCATGTTGCCATTTAGAAAGAGATGATTTAATTTGCATGATTATAAAGCTGACCTTTTTTTGGTGTTAAAGGTTTTTTTTGTGCTAATTAGGATTTTTCCTGTACAATTTTTTGCATGAGGGTAGACTTATTTTTCTATAATCAGAACAGTGCTCTCAAGGGTGAATTAAATAGTAATTAATACAATGTCATATGCACAGCTGAGTAATGGCACACAAATATGAATTAGGGAGCTGTTTTCCTCTACCAAACTGGTTATGAAAACAGCAAAAAATACATTTCAATGTCCCATCATTCCAAACACTAGATTCACACGTTACCAGTCTTCAAAGGGAAAAATAACATTTACCTTATTTTGCTAGTTTATGTTCATATAGATTCTATGAAAATAAGCAGTTTTTGAGATGAATGGAAAACAGCTCATAAAAAGTACAGGAACAAAGAGAAACAAGGCCGTCAGAGAGCCAGTCCCAAACCTATCTTGGAATTAAGTTTGTAAGACAAAATTCCCCTACCACCACTACTGACACAAAGAACTCCCTCTTAGAACTGCAGAAGCTGCAGCTCTGGAGAACTGTGTTTTTTCCGATTAGATTTATTCTCATTTTTTTCTTCTCTTTGAGGATTATGTGTTCGGGCTGAGGATGTAAACAACATGTGTTGAGGGATTTGCTGAAGTTGTGGCTACATCCAGAACCGATGGAGGTATAACGGTGCCCTCTGCTGGGAAGAATCAGTAATGATTCCCTGGTAAATTTTCCGTTGGAGTTGGAGTAACTGTGGGGGTGGGGGTGGGGTAGGGTATTCCCAGGGATGTGTGTCTGGAACAAAAAGTCCCTACAAGTACTCTACAAAAAAATAGTTGCAAAACCCCAAACCACATGAAATTAGCTTGATTTTGAGTTGACAGTGGAATCTGAAACCAGCTGTATTTCATCCTAAAACGTTAGTGCTATAAACCCTTCATCAAACCTGGAGACAATTATTTTCTCACTATCTGGACAAGACCACATTTCCAGTGGCTGAATTTTTCCAGGGAAGAATTTGCTCTCTTGTTTGCCTTTGTAGAGCTCTATTCCCTCCAACTTGCAAAAACAAGCCTTGGTCGAGAATGTCCCCATGTGACATTCCTTTCTCATTAAAAAAAAATCACACTGGAAATTTGTCACAAAAAGCACATATCTCACTGACATCCCCCCAGCCTCCCTAAAAATGCATGGTAACGACATAATTTGATTTTAAAATGTGATTTGCGAATATTTTGAAGAACTGTGCTATTTCATTTAAGGTGCCATTTCTTTATCCATTTTTCTCAGTGCTGGATGCACAACAGAAATCCTTAAGCACTTGTACTGTGAAGTGGCTAAGTTCCAGTAAAACAGGGCTGTAAACACAAGGCACGGTGATGAGACTTCTGTAACAGGTTTACTGTTGGCTAGGCAGTCTTCAATGGTGTCCTCTAACTTGTAGTATGTTAAGGAAACACCCATTTAAATAAAGGCAATAATCAAAATAGATCAAAAACATAAGTTGGCTGAAGGAATTAAAAAATGACCTCAAAACGTATCTTCTTTTGTAAGTTAGTTAAAAACCCAAACCATAATTACATGGCCCCAAACTATGCCTTTGGTTGGTTAGGTGAATGACGAAATAAGTCATTCATTTGCTGTTCATATGAGAGGCGAGCTTTACAGATGGCACCGCTATAAAGTTGCACCAGGATTCATGACGGGACCTGAATTCCATTTCATGTTCCGCTATCACCATGTTGGAATTCTTATTATATTTTATTTATTTATTTTTTTATTTTTATTTTTTTTAATTTATTTATTTATTAAAGATTTCTGCCTCCTCCCCGCCACCGCCTCCCATTTCCCTCCCCCTCCCCTGATAAAGTCCCCCTCCCTCATCAGCCCAAAGAGCAGTCAAGGTTCCCTGACCTGTGGGAAGTCCAAGGACCACCCACCTCCATCCAAGGTCCAAATCAGGAGCAGAAGGAGAGAGAGCACGAGCAAGGAACTCAGGACCGCAAGGGGTGCACCCACACACTGAGACAATGGGAATGTTCCATTGGGAACTCACCAAGGCCAGCTGGCCTGGGTCTGGAAAAGCCTGGGATAAAACCGGACTCGCTGAACATAGCGAACAATGAGGACTACTGAGAATTGTTATTATATTTTAAAGGGCACTGTATTTCGACTGTTTTCACTAGATTCTAGAAATTACATACTGTGTCTTCTACATACACTGATTGAACATGTTGCTTTTGGTTAATGTCTGTAGTCTGGTCTTTACTCACACTCCAAGAAAGGAGGTAAAACATCCATGAGAAATGTGAAAAATGTGTGTCCAACAACAGTTCAGTAAAAGGGCCTGGACGGGCTTTAGTTCAGAAGATAATGGCACAATCTTTTCCTAGTGGGAAATTCCATAAATGTCTCATATATGATGTGTCACCAGAGCCAGGACTTTTAGAAATATTATTTAATGCTTATTACTCTGTCGAAAAATAGAAAAGCATGTAAAATACATAGATGAGTTTCTCCTTTTTTCTAGCTAGTCCACCGTGTGCTTTCACTGTTCTTCTCAGTCATGCTAGCTGGATTTGAAGAGGTCATCACATGATCCCAGTGATTTTTTTTAGTCATATACATAGCCCACCATGCACAACAGCTTAACGATTGATTTGTGCACTGTACTTCAATGATGCTTTTGATCCTAAAGAGGCAATTTTTTTAAAAAAAAAAAAAAAGGAAGAGCGAGCTTGACTTCCCATGCCTGTTGCAAGTTGCATCACTGCATCCAAGCTGTCATGTGACGCCATGACAGTGCTTCATTGGGGCTACTTATTTTCTAAGGGTGTCGGTCCATTATGTGATTAAACAATGGCTTCACTGTGATTAAACAATGGCTGTGAGCTCTAAACCCATAGCATGACATAAGCAAGTCAGGGCACATTTCCTCGCTAAGTCATTCGCATCTGAATACAGAAAAAAATATCAGCATTCTTTCCCTCCATCCCTCTTTCTCCTCCTTCTTCCTCCTTCTCTCCCTCCCTCCCTCTCTCCCTCCCTCCCTCCCTTCCCCCCTCTCTCTCCCTATTTTCCCCTCTCTGATAACCTCACTGAGACACTGAAGGTGGCAAAGCTCTATTAAGAGGTCCAGCTGTGTCTGTATTGGATAGCCAAAGAAACTCAAAGAACCCAGGTCCTCTGAGCCATCTCTCCAGCCCCTATATATGTAATTTTTCTTAAAAAAATAATTCAGGTGGTGGAGTGTTGGCTCAGTGATTAAGAGTACTTCTTGTTGTTGCAAAGGGCCCAGGTTAGATTCCCAGCACTCATATGAAGGCCCACCACTTTGGGCATGAGAGACACATATATCGCATAGATGTACACGCAGAAAAAAACATGCATACATATGAAGTAATAAAATAAATCTAAAAAATCTAAAGATATATTGTCCATAAAATATTTCATGTTGAAATAATAGTGAACTTTTAGAAAATTTATTTATGTGTATGTATGTATATTTCTATGTATGTATAATATATATACATCTATGTATGTATATTTCTATATACATACATATATGTATGTATATTTCTATATACTTACTCACATACATAGAAGTATACATCTATGTATGTGAGTAAGTATGTACAAGCATGTGACTTTGCCTGCAACTTTGAACCCAGCCAGAAGAAGATATCAGATACCCAAGAGCTGGATACTTGACTTGTTAAATGGGTACTGGAACCTGAACTCTGGTTCTCATGATTTCTAAACAAGTGCTGTTAATTGCTGAGCCATTTCTTCAGCCTCTCACAATGAATTTCTTAAAAATCAGTGTGCCTTATTAAGTAAGAGCTGTGTTGTCATCACTATCAATGCGCTTAGAAAAATAACTGTTGTACAAAAGAAATAAAATCGCCAATGAGCTTAGCAGAGTAACCAAATATGTTCTAATTCTACCCCATCTCATGGTTTCTTTTAGTATATTCTGTTTCTAGGACTTAGTCTCTTTAATTTTTAATGCAGCAAAATAAAACTTTAAAATCCATTCTGGATTTTATTTCTGTGTATATTAGTGTGTGTGTGTGTGTGTGTGTGTGTGTGTGTGTGTGTGTGTGTGGTAGAGGTGCATGTACAAGTCAGATGCTGAGGATGGATTTCTTCCTTAATCATATTACACCTTATTTGTGAGACAGGGACTCTCAATTGACCTGAAGCTTTCTGATTCAGCTAGACTGGCTGGCTATCAGACACCACAGTTGCTACTGTCTCTCTACCTCTTTAGCGCCAGGGTTACAGAAACATATCACCCGAATTTCCTGAGAAACCGCCACACTGCTTTCTAAAGTGGTTGCACAAGTTTGCATTCCCACCAGCAATGGATGAGTGTACCCCTTTCTCCACAACCTCTCCAACAAAGGCTATCACTGGTGTTTTTGATTTTAGCCATTCTGACAGGTGTAAGATGGTATCTTAAAGTTGTCTTGATTTGCATTTCCCTGATCGCTAAGGAAGTTGAGCATGACCTTAAGTGTCTTTTGGCCATTTGAACTTCTTTTGTTGAGAATTCTCTGTTCAGCTCAGTGCCCCATTTTATAATTGGGTTGATTAGCCTTTTACGGTCTAGTTTCTTGAGTTCTTTATATATTTTGGAGATCAGACCTTTGTCCTGACTCGCTGAACATAGCGGACAATGAGGACTACTGAGAACTCAAGAACAATGGCAATGGGTTTTTGATCCTACTGCACGTACTGGTTTGGGGGAGCCTAGGCTGTTTAGATGCTCACCTTACTAGACCTGGATAGAGGTGGGTGGTCCTTGGACTTCCCACAGGGCAGGGAACCCTGATTGCTCTTTGGGCTGACGAGGGAGGGGGACTTGACTGGGGGAGGGGGAGGGAAATGGGAGGCGGTGGCGGGGAAGAGACAGCAATCTTTAATAAATAAATAAATTTAAAAAAAAGAAAAAAAGAGAAACACATCACCAAGTTTTACATGGATTCTGGGGATCCATCTAAGGTCCTCATGCTTGATCAACAAGCACTTTATCTACTGAGCCGTCTGCCCAGCCCTCTGCTACATATTGTTAAGCTTCGCATTGCGGCTAAAGCTGTGAAAGGGAGAAGGCGAATAACAAATTATAGTTCTTGAGAATTTTGTTTCAGCCAAACCTTAAGGCAGATTTCTCACTAGATCAGAACCGGCAAGTTGATAGCATCTACATAATGACTGACAAGCGCTCTCATTCTTTACAAATGAATAATCTAGTATAAAAAAAGCAATCTCCCAAGAAGCCAATAATATAGCTCTCTATGAGGGCAAAAGGGGCGAAATTTTCAAGCCAATTATGTACTGGCAGCACAATCAAAACAGAAAAGGAGGTGTTTCTAATAGTGTGGCTTTATGAATCCGTGTGGGAGTGAAGGCTACTGATTTTCCGCATTCAGTCTGCAGTGTAAATTTTAGTCAAGTGTTTCTTTCTCTGAGAAAAAAATAGAGTAATAGTTACATCTGACTAAATATTACAGCCAAGTCTCATTGAAT
This sequence comes from Microtus pennsylvanicus, assembly GCF_037038515.1. NCBI lineage: Eukaryota > Metazoa > Chordata > Mammalia > Rodentia > Cricetidae > Microtus > Microtus pennsylvanicus. The sequence goes on along the minus strand of NC_134601.1, from coordinate 125,360,215 downwards.
TAAACCACTGTCTGGCAGAATTTATAAGAGAAACATAAAATCGTGTGAGCAGCACTTGGCCTCACAAAAAAAAAATGGCATAACAGGATCGGGTCCAAGAACAGCAGGGCTGACCTTTGCCCTCCTCCACGTTCTGAACAGCAACGGACTCACATGTTTTGAAGTTGAGCTTTCTGGTCCTTGTAACCACCATGCTTAGGCACTTTGGCAATGTGCTGACCCACATTTTTGGTGGTCAAACTGTGGTTAGTGTGGGCAGAAGAGCCAGAAACTGCTGACTAATCCGGTTCTGGAACTTTTGTGGGCTACACAGGAACCAGTGGGCAACGGTTGGACTCATCTGCTTTGCCCAGAGCACATGATGAAGCGGGGCTGGGAAAGCTTGCAATTAGCCAGGGTTACCCCGCTACACTTTGATCCCAGTGGAATGCTCTGAAGAGCTGAAGTAAAGATGCAAGTCTGCAGGAGAATGTCTGTTTATGTAACGCCTGTTAAGTGACACAAGGAAACACCACGCTGTTTCCATTTCCTCTTTAGAATTTCTAAACTCTGCCCTTTGAATTATCAAGGACTACCTCATCAAGGATGTCTGTCAATACAACATGAAAGAAGATTGGCCTTAACTGCCAAGTTAAAGAGGATTTTGCAATTTCTCTCAAGGCTCCGGAGGGCATTGTCTTTCTAATACCTAAAGCAGTGGTTCTCAAACTGGTCCCTGGATCGTTGGCCCCAGCAGAAGGGAGGGGGGAAACCGGCAGAAATGCAGACTCTCTGGCTCCAACCCAGTCCTGCTGAATCAGTGCTCTGTGATTGGGTCCAGCAACCTGTTTTAACAAGTTTCCCATGTGATACTCTTGCCTGTTCAACTTGGGGACCACTGACGTAAAGAGTTTCTGTGGAGGTGATTCTGGGACAATGAGCAGCACTGGACTCCTATGGGAAATATATGTTAAAGGAAGTAATACAACTGCGTATTTTGCCCATGAACTTATATTAGTCTACTTTAGCTGAAGAAAGTGAGTCCTCGGTTTCTTCAAATTCCATTATTGGAGTTTTTCAAATCTGAATTTCAGAAGACGTTCCTAAAACTTCAAAGTGCAACATATAATTTATTTTATTAGATGTACATTGATATTAATTTGTACTATTAGTGGCTCCTGAGGTCGTTTTTGGATATTGTAGTGTGCTTCTGTGAAAATGAGACGTTTATTGTCTCTCGAGATAACTTTTCCTGCCTTCATAGTGTCAAAAGATTTCAGAGATAAGATGGATTTTCTAATCATTAGCTATATTTTCACCCGTGAAGAAATGCCAATGAAAGATAGTGTGTACAAGAATTTATGAAGAGACTCTCAGGAGTGAAAAAAGGGGGCTAGCTAATCTCCGAATCCCCCCACTAAAACCTGTCAGTGGAGACCATATCTTAAATATCTCCTCTCTTCTCCTGCAGTACAGCTCTTGGAAGTGTTGGCACCATTCAATAAGTGTTTCTTGATAAATGATATGAAATCAAATGTGAGTTCCTTTCCCCATCCTCCTGCAAAGGGTAGAGGATTTTTTTTTCTAGTTGTCCATAGGAATGGAAAAAATGAGATATCACGGTAGCTTCTATTAAATAATAGACTATTTCTTTTCAGCTAGTAATCTAGAGGCCCGTGAGTGTGTCAAGTGGATTCTATTAATAATAGGCCCAGGCCAATGAACAGGGATTACCATCTCTGAGATCTGTGAGAAGGTTCTTCAGAGATGTTTATGTAGCATATGCTCATTACTACGTCTGGCCCACGTCAATTTTATTCAGTACCATAAAAACAGACTTAGCTTATGATATTTTAAGCATCTTGCACAAAGCAAGAGTTATGCTATTTGGGCGTGACTTTGGGTCTTCCACTGCACCCAGTTTTCCACAGGTCTGGAGAAGCAAGAGACTGTTTCTTTATGCATTGGGGGTGTAAAGTGGTAAGTAAGCCCCCTCCTTCTCCCTTCTAATATCACCAGGAATGAATAGGCAGCGTGTTTCCCATAATTCAGCAATAACTGGGCTATTATTCTTTAATGCTTCAGTTTATTAATGTAACCACTGTGTCATTCCTACCATACCCATGTAATTAAATTACTCCATAGACATTTGATACGGAGCTCTCAGTCCCTACAAAAGCTCAGAATTTCTATACCCCTTTGTGAGTCCCTAATGAATGGGTGACACAGACACTTCTATCATCCATGTACACTCCCTGTCCTCTCCTGACTGCTCTCCTGTGTCATGGAGGCTTATTTCTGCAGAGAAACTAGGGACTGTTCAAAAGAGCAGGGTCATGTTTCCAGTGGCAGCAAGCTTGAGACATGCTATCACCTTCTGTGTTCTTTGTCCAGCCAAAGCAGAGGCTGCCCAAATTAAAATTCCAAAACCATGTCTGCCCCAGTGGATGAACAGTGCATTCTTAAACCTTAGTTACTGAATGCTAATCCTTGCTTAAGTCATGAGTATAAAGAGAAAATAAACTGCAAAATTAACTTCAAAAGTAAAGCGATTATTATGTCTATCTAAATTAGTGCTAGCCCCTGACAGAATAGGTAAAAAATATTTTTTCCTTCAAAATAAAATATTTAAATTTTGAATCTTATAATTGGATCTATAAAAGTGGAACATTAATAATCCACTTTATAAAAAGTATTTATGATTATCAATAAAATAATGTGGCTCTTACAAAACTCTTGAGTGTTGACTTCCAGTTGCTAATTTCAAAACACAGTTTGAAATACTGTAGGACTTGGACATGAACTCTTTAAAATAATCAAAGCAGATTTTACGATAATATCTTCTTCATTTATAGACATGGCACATTAGAGATTCTACATTTTTTTAAAGATGAAAAAACTTATATGTGACAGCTAGGAATATATGTATTATATATAATAGTTTAATGTATATAGTAACACATGCTATATATTTTATGTGAAAGAAGAGTGTAGATTTACATATAATCTTGGACAGTTAATCTTTTTCTTACATGTCCATTCATTATTTATCTCTTCATTATCCATCCAATTTCATACATATATTTAATGTATTGCGTCTAGCACTGGCTTTCACCCCTCTTCTACTTTCGCTGAACTTTTTAAAATTTGATATCTAAATTCTAAACGAGGAAATTACATAAGAGGATATGTAAGTGAATAGAATAATAATTTAGATTTAATCTAACATGTTACTGCTATGCTTTTATAAGAAGATAACCAAACTAAAACATTTGATGCTTAAAGATTAGAAATGTTTCCAAACAGCTGATCTCTCAAATTAAAAATGTCAGAGATGAAATCACACCTAAGTGAAATGTAAATAATTTCAGATATGGCTGAAGTAGGAACGACAATCACTCTACTATTGTTACCTCTCTTTAGCATGAGATTTTGTTCACACACATACACATACACATACACATACACATACACATATATATGCAGTCATGCTAATAGTCAAAATGAGAAAGCTGGTAGAGCTACTAAAGTTAGCATCTAATAATCACAAAAGGGAAAGTATTAGAAGATATGTCAATAATGATATATCTGTGCATAACTAATGGAGATTAAAAAGGCAAATCCATGATCGTAGTTTCGTATATCTATACTTTATTTTCAGTAACAAATTAAATAATTTTGCCAAAAAGTTTAAGGGTATTAAAAAAAAAATAACCCAAGTAGGGTGGGCAAAATGGTTTAACAGGTGAAGGCATTTGTCACCAAGCCTGAAGACCTGAGTTAAATATCTGAATCCTTATTATGGAAGGAGAGAATTGACTCCTGCAAGTTAGTTGACCTCCACATGTGTGTCATGGCACATACCATACACATACATGTATACACAGATACACACATGTCTTGTGGACACAATAATTAAATAAATGCAAAAAAATTAAAACATAGACTGGGTGGTGGTGGTGCACGCCTTAATCACAGCACTCAGGAGGCAGGCAGGTTTCTGTGAGTTCGAGGCCAGCCTGGTCTACAAGAGCTAGCTAGTTCCAGGACAGCTAGGGCTACACAGTGAAACCCTATCTCAAAAACAAACAAACAAAAATATAAAGAAAGCCATCAAACACTTGAAAAATGAAATAACCCACTGCCAGTTAAGCAATAACTAGAAGAATGACAGAAAAATTTAGAAAATGTTTCAATTTTCACAGTATGCCAAAACTTATGAGATGCACTTTGAATCACTGACCATAAATTCCTAGAGTCAAATGGCTACAAAAAGCCAGGCAGTGGTGGCACATGCCTTTAACCCCAGCACTTAGGAGGCGAATCTTTGTGAATTCGAGGCCAGCCTGGTCTACAGAGTGAGTGCCAGGACAGGCTCCAAAGCTACAGAGAAACCCTGTCTCGAAAAACAAAAAAAAACAAAAAAAAAATGGCTACAAAAAGCACGACCAATGATGTACATTACCATCTTAGTTATCTCAGTAAAATAGTACAAATCAAACTGAGAGTTACAGAAGGAAAAGGAAAAACAAGAATACAGGCAATAAACAAATATGACAACTCATACATATTCAACCAAGTTAAGAATTCATTAAGAATAAATTAAGAGGAAAAACAAAAAAGAGCGAAGACCAGAGAGATGACCCACAGTGGAAGGTGAGAACTAACTACTGAAGGATGTCCTTCGCCCTGATACACATCCGTTACCCCCTGCAGACACAAACATATGCCCATACCATGATAATAATGAATGCAATTCTTAAAACTTTTAAAAGTTGATTCCTGAAATTTATTTTTTAAAAGAAATTGATAAATTCTTAGCAGTACTTATCATGGCAGAAGAGAAAAAATTCAAATCAGTTTTATAATAAATAAATAAGTGGTACCATATTCTGCAAGATTTTATGGGCTTCAGTGAAAGGATAAAATTGCAATTTAGTACTAATGATATGCGCAATGTAGTTGGGAGAAATAAATATGAAGAATCACAAATCATTAGAAATAGACACAAGGGAAAATAGGGTAATCTTGCTACTTTTGCATATCTAGAAAAGAAATTGAAATGCAATAAAAATTCTTTCCCTAGAAAAATATAGGCCATGAATTTGGAAGAGAGCAAGGAGAGGAATACAGGGTGGTTTGAAGGAAGGAAAGAGAAGAAGGAAATGATGCCATTATATTACAATCTCAAATTTAAATAATAATAATAATAAAGAATTCCAGGGAGTTTCACTACTGATTGAAAGAAGGTAGAAATAGTACTTATTTTATATAAACTTTCTGAGAACACAGGAGGAAGAACTGTTTTCCTGACTCATATTATGAAGGTGACATAAAGCTGAGTAAATCTGATAAAATAAGAAAATAAAATCATGAATTGACATCAGTCATGAAAAAAAGACATGAAAAACTTGGAATACTAGTAAATTGAGTCCAGAAGCATGTAAAAAATCTAATACATCATGATCAGGTATGCAAGTTTAGTTTAACATGCAAAACTAACCAAATTTGTAACATTTGTATAACCAGTTTGTAACATTTGCAGAAGGAAGAAAACCAAATGATCATTTTTCCAAAGACAGAAAGATATTCTTATAAATTTTCTCATTCACTCAACAATGTACAGTTCTCTGTAAATTAAGAATTGGAGGCACATTTATTAAAGTGATAAAAGACATCAAAGGAACCTTCAGGGACTGGAGAGATGGCTCAGTGGTTAAGAGTATTTGCTGCATTTGCAGAGGACCAGAGCTCAGTTACCAGCACCCACATGGTGGCTTACAACTATTTGTTATTCTAGTCATCATACACATACATAGCTGATACAAGACATGGATCTAGAATATGCAAAACATCTCTATACTTTCGTATTATGAAGGCAGTCAACCCAACACAAATAAGTAAAACAAGTGAACAGACATGTCACTACCAAAGGCATGAGTTGCTAGTAAGTACAGGGACACATGTTTCAGTATCATTGGCATCAGGCAAATATAAAAGAAAGCGAAAACAAATATGACTTCATACTAGGTGGAATAGCAAGATATGGAGTAACACATTGCCACTGAGTGTATAGGATGTACTTTGCAACAGTAGTTAGTAGCTTCTAGCATATTGAAGTAAATATACTCTGTGACTGAAAATTTCACTCCCAAGTTTTTACTGAAGGTAAGGATCCCTACAGAAACTTGTTCAGAAATGTTTCTAAACATTTTAATTCACAATATTCACAAGTAGTATATAAGCAAAATGCTTAACATAAAGTAGGTAGAAAACTCAGCAGGGTGCATGCAGGAACTTTTCAGGAGATAATAATATCTTCGTGGTTGGGGCTCTGGTTACATGGGCATATATGTTCATTAAAATTCATTAAATTGTGTGCATAGGATCCGTGAATTTCACCTGGAGTCAGTTTTATCTCAGTCAACACATTTTGGGAACTCCTTGGCCCTTTGTTGGTCTGAGATCAAGAGTGGCCATGGCTGCATCTCTCTCATACCTCTTAGTGGAGATTTTTCCATCACTATCTGATTATTTGAAATTCAGCACATTAATCTCAGAGATCAAGTTACTTTTCTTTCATCATAAAAATGTCAGACATTAAGAGGTCTTGGAAACACACACATACACACTAAAATTACTCTAGGTCTTAGTTGTTATTTTGGCAAGTATTTGATGTATTTTTCTTCCTATACTGAAATAAAATCTAGTATAGTGTTCTTTGAAGTTTAAGGAAATTTTATTGAATTTAATGTGTGTTGAAGTTCTATTTGAACTTCTTAGTCTTAAATTCAAGGTATTCTGCTTTTAATGACAAAGTATTTTTGAAAATAATTTAAAATTCGTGTTTATGATTTTAGGAACATGTACAGAATACATTAATTTCTAATATCCCCCTAATTTCTACCCCATTATAAACATGGCAAATTAAAATGAGTTTTCAAATGGTGATATATTTAATGTGAAATTATTGTCTATAATTCTAATTACATTATTACATTGAGTTTGAAGTCAGAAGGTGTATTCTGGGCCTGTTGGCTAAGAAACTTTATTGGCGAAGAGAGAAGGTGTTTAGAGGGTAAGCGAGAGCTTGTTTGAAAAGCACCACTTTAATGGGACCTCCTGAGGCTGAGAAGCTTCTGTGAAGCAAAGGACACTGTCACTAAGACAAAAAGGCAACCCACTAACTGGGAGAAGATTTTCACCAACCCCGCAACTGACAAAGGTCTGATCTCCAAAATATATAAAGAAATCAAGAAACTAGACCGTAAAAGGCTAATCAATCCAATTATAAAATGGGGCACTGAGCTGAACAGAGAATTCTCAACAGAAGAACTTCAAATGGCCAAAAGACACTTAAGGTCATGCTCAACTTCCCTAGCGATCAGGGAAATGCAAATCAAGACAACTTTAAGATACCATCTTACACCTGTCAGAATGGCTAAAATCAAAAACACCAATGATAGCCTTTGCTGGAGAGGTTGTGGAGAAAGGGGGACACTCACCCATTGCTGGTGGGAATGCAAACTTGTGCAACCACTCTGGAAAGCAGTGTTTCGGTTTCTCAGGAAATTCGGAATCAACCTACCCCTGGATCCAGCAATACCACTCTTGGGAATATACTCAAGAGAGGCCCTATCATAAAACAAAAGTATATGCACAACTATGTTCATGGCAGCATTGTTTGTAATAGCCAGAACCTGGAAACAACCTAGATGCCCTTCAACGGAAGAATGGATGAAGAAAGTATGGAATATATACATATTAGAGTATTACTCAGCAGTAAAAAACAAGGACTTCTTGAATTTTGCATACAAATGGATGGAAATAGAAAACACTATCCTGAGTGAGGTAAGCCAGACCCAAAAAGAGGAACATGGGATGTACTCACTCATATTTGGTTTCTAGCCATAAATAAAGGACATTGGGCTTATAATGCATGTTCCTAGAGAAGCTAAGTAAGAAGGTGAACCCAAAGACAAACACATAGGCATCCTCATGAATATTAACCTTCATCAGGCGATGAAAGGAGACAGAGACAGAGGAGCACGGGACAGAAATCTCAAGGTCCAAATCAGGAGCAGAAGGAGACGGAGCACGAGCAAGGAACTCAGGACCGCGAGGGGCGCACCCACACACTGAGACAATGGGGATGTTCTATCGGGAACTCACCAAGGCCAGCTGGCCTGGGTCTGAAAAAGCATGGGATAAATCCGGACTGGCTGAACATAGAGGACAATGAGGAATACTGAGAACTCAAGAACAATCGCAGAGGGTTTTTGATCCTACTGCACGTACTGGCTTTGGGGGAGCCTAGGCAGTTTGGATGCTCACCTTAGGAGACCTGGATAGAGGTGGGCGGTCCTTGGGCTTCCCACAGGTCATGGAACCCTGATTGCTCTTCGAGCAGATGAGGGAGGGTGACTTGATCGGGGGAGGGGGAGGGAAATGGGAGGCGGTTGCGGGAAGGAGGCAGAAATCCTTAATAAATAAATAAATTAAATAAAAAAAATAAAAAATAAAAATAAAAAAAGAAGGAAAAGCACCACTTTAGAATGCCTTTATTTTAGTTTTTTTTTTTTTAAAAAGCCAAGAAACATTTTGCCAATGATGTCTCTAAGTCTTATTTTGTAGTAGCTGTTATTGTTCAAGATAGCAACTTGTCCTTTCCATCAAGAACAAAGAACATTTCAACTGCCAGGCATTAGTTTAATAAAAAAGGAGGCGTATTGTTCTCAAGGTTACCAGGATGTCCTCAGCATTGGTATACACGGAAGACAGTAGAAGGGACATACTGACATATAGACTTAGACTGTTTTTGGCAGACCTTACACACTTCTCTATCCTCAGATTCTTTCCTTTTTACACTTCTTTTCCTTGACATAAACTAATAGATTCTTTGAGTTTGTGTGTTATTTCCTTTTTTCAGTTATTTGTAAAAGATGTCTTTTGAATGAAACTGTTTAAACTTTAACCAAGAGATGCCAAACTCTCTTTACATAAAATCAGAAACTCCCCAATTGCCTAGTCATTCTTCTTAAGCATAGTTTATGATAACACCCTGTGCGGGAGGGACAGTTTTATGTCAACTTGACTCAAGCTATAGTCACCTGAAAGGAGGGAATCTCGGTTAAGAAAATGCCTCTGTAGGATTCGCCCACAGTCAAAACTGTAGGGCATCTTCTTAATTAGTGATTGATGAGGGAGTGGTCTGCCTATTGTGGATGGGGTCCCTCCTGAGCTGGTGGTCCTGGGTTCTACAAGAAAGCAGGCCGATTCGTATGGGAGCAAATCAGTAAGCAGCACCCCTCCTTGCTCTCCACATTAGCTCCTACCTTCAGGCTCTCAACCTGTTTGAGTTCCTGTCCTTAGTTCCTTCAGTGATGGACTACAATGTGGAATAAACCCTTTGCTCCCCAAGTCGCTTTGGTTATGGGGTCATCACAACAATAGCAATCCTAAGACAATTCTAAAACTTCTCTTTAAATATTCAGATCTTCACATAGCACTACAGGCTTTAGAGCAGTGGTTCTCAACCTACAGGTTACAACCCCTTTGACAAACCTTTATCTCCCCAAATCTTTACAGTACTATTCAAAACAGGAACAACATTACCATTATGAAGTAGCAACAAAAATAATTTCATGTTGGGGATCACCACAACACAAGGAACTGCATTAAGGTGTCAAAGCATTAGGAAGGTTGAGGATTTATGTCTATATACACGAAATCAAGTCCTATTGAGAAAGCAATTATGTATATGAAAATTATTTTGATGAAGCACATTCACACACGTAAACATGCACACCCTTATTTCAAATCTGTGCCTGTATTTTCCCTCTGGTTTTGGGAAACAAGGAGTGTTAGAATATTGTTTTTCATTTCTTAACAAAGAAGTTGAAAAAATGTTAATGGAAACTGTATTTTGATCCCTTCAAAACCATACTTAGGAACAAACATAAGCTCCAAAGATAAGTGTTATTTGACAGGCTTTCTTAGAATACTTGAAAGACTGGTTTCTACTGAACCCAGAAAATTCATCAACCTACATGACAGGACCCTTGTACACAAGATAATACTAATACTCAATGGATGTATTGAAATTCTTTTTTTATAATCCTTAAATCTCCTGTACTCAAAGTGAATTTTGGTGTATAATTAAGCAGTTTTGATGTGTAGAGGTTGAAGATGCCACTGTAGACACTGGCAGAGCTGGGAAGGGCAAAGATCACCAGAAAGTAGCTGCCATCATCTCAAGAGCTGCCGCTGAGAAGATTCTCAGAGGAGATGTCCATGAAAATGTGGGGGGCAGGCAGCAAGAGGAGAAGAAAAGATGAGCATGGGATGGTGCTGGAAGGAGACACCGCAAAAGAAGAGAAGATGAAAATGACAGGAAGAAACCAGTGTAATCCCCTGCCTTGAGAATCTAACTGCCAGCTCCACCCATAGAGAATCTTGCTGGCCCTAATGGCTTTCACTTGCCCCCACCCACCAGAATAGAAAGCTCAAACTCTGTACTTGAAATTCTACCAGTCCCTATCCTGGGAAGTTTCACCCTTGAAAGCTAGGCCCCACTACATCCCCCAAGAAAAGCTATATAAACCCTGTCTTCTGCTCAGTTCTCTGCTGTTTCTTGCCTTACAGTGGCAGCCACCCTCATGTATTTTCCCCCTCCCAATAAATCTCTTGTGTGAAGTTTGTTGGGCTTTGTGACTTTGTTGTATTCCTTGGCTCCTGACTGTCAAGATGCCTTTCCATCTGAGCTGTACCGTTTACGCAAAGAGGAACAGGGGAAGAACAGAGTAGGTAGCATGGGGTCAGATAGAGGAAAGTCAACGCTTAGAAAAAAACAAGGGGCCTCATTGACAAAGAACAAAAAGGGAGAAACGCGGGTGGCAGATTTAGAATGAGACTGATAGAAAAAAAATGACGATGATGATAATGATGATGATGATGATGATAGAATGAGTTCTGTTGGGAACACACATTTAATCTTAGCACCAGGGAGGCAACAGCAGACAGCTCTATGAGATCAAGGGCAGCCTGGTATACATAGCAAGTTCCAGCCCTATCAGACCTACAGAGTGAGACCTTGCTGTAAAGAAAAAAGGAGGAGGGCAAAAAAAATTAGAGGCACAGAAAAGCAGAGACAAGGTGAAGACAAGGATAGAGAAAGGGAGAGGAAGGGAGGCTACTCAAAGCCATGTTGGCCATGATACAGCTAGGCCTCTGCTGGGCAACATCATTGTGATGTATAGTCTAGCTAACGATATGGGGCAGAGCACTCCTGACATCTTCCCTGGAGCTGCCAATAGTGAAATGCCATGTCCTGAGGGTACAGTTGGGAAGCTTGGCCGTCACCAAGCTTGGCCGTCACCGCTGTAATAATCAGGTAGGTTCTTGCTTTAACCATTCCAATGAGATATTCTGCTCTAACAATCAGGTAGATGCCCTGCTTATCACCAGGTAGGTGTTCTGCCCTAATCATTAGGTAGGTGCCCTGCTTGAACCATTAGGTAGGTTCCTAATCTTAGTATAGTAGCAGCGACTTCCTGGTTTCTTCAATGAATTCTAAAAAAAAAACATTATAATTTCCTGATCCATAAGGGATCATGTTTCCAAAATTAGGAAGGCTTGCCAAATGAGAAATGTCGCAATAAAGTAAAGGTGGCTGCACACTAGAAGCAGAAGTTACAATATCTTGCATATCACCATAGAACCCTCATCTGGCAATGGATGGAGATAGAGACAGAGACCCACACTGGAGCACTGGACTGAGCTCCCAAGGTCCCAATGAGGAGCAGAAGGAGGGAGAACATGAGCAAAGATGTCGGGACCACGAGGGGTGCACCCACCCACGGAGACAGTGGGGCTGATCTGTTGGGAGCTCACCAAGGCCAGCTGGACTGTGACTGAGAAAGCCTGGGATAAAACTGGATTCTCTGAATATGGCGGACAATGAGGGCTGCTGAGAAGCCAAGGACAATGGCACTGGGTTTTGATCCTACTTCATGTTCTGGCTTTGTGGGGAGCCTAGCCAGTTTGGATGCTCACCTTCCTAGACCAGGATGGAGGGCGGAGGACCTTGGACGTTCCACAGGGCAGGGAACCCTGACTACTCTTCAGACTGGAGAGGGAGGGGGAGAAAAGTGGAGGAGGGGGAGAGGAGTGGGAGGAGGGGGAGGGAAATGGGAGGCTGGGAGGAGGCGGAAATATTTTTTCAATAAAAAATAAATAAATAAAAAATAAAATAAATAAATAAAAAGTTTTCCCCCGTTGTTAAATAAACAAATATGCCTCACACCTTCAAAAAAAAAGTTAAGAGGAGGTCTTCTTGTTTCATGAGATACTACTGAACCTATAGCACTGTTTTAATTCTTTTGTGTGTTCTCTGCCTTGTAGTTTTATGTTATCATATGTGTGTGTGTGTGTGTGTGTGTGTGTGTGTGTTTTAATCTGCTACATTTAGTACTGAGGAGATCTTCCCTGAAGTCATTTTACTGTTTAGAAAATTTCCTAGACATGAATTTTTGGTACTGGTTTATATAGATAAGCCATTCATTCCTTTTTATCCCTATGTTTTAAGGTACTTTCAGTATTTCAGTGGCTTTTACTGATCCACCAACTGCTAAAGAGTTTACACTACAAACTGTAGCTAAGTGTATGGTACACCCTTTCTTCTCCCACCTTGTTTATAGCATCGTATAACTATAGTTTTCAGACATTTGGATTAGGATTTTTCTTATCCATGTTGGGAGGCAAAAGGAGTTTCCTGGAATTCCATGGCATCAGCTTGTCTGGGGACTTATTTTAAACACAAAGACATGAACCACATGTCCTGCACATAAACATTTGCTTATTTTCATTCCTTAGTTGTCTCCTCCCATCTAGTTCCATTGTAGCTAAAGACATCAGTATTTTAGAAGTGGTTCATCCATTTATGTTTCTGTTTAATATTCAAGAACTGCTGACATACTGTGGATGCAGTAGAGTATAAAACTTGAATAATGCAGACATTAAAGGAACAATAGATATCTGTGCTTTCATGTTCTTTGCCAGGATTGTTCTATAAACAGATGAATCAAACACCTATGTCACTTAGAAACTGGAAAAGGAGAACCCCCAGGCAGTGTCTTACTATTGTAATTTGGTATTTCAGAGAATTCTAGTGCTCTCTTCTAAACAGGGGTATAAAACCCATTCCAAATTACTCTTCCTCTATCACGCTACCCACCAAGAACTCATAGGTAACTGTGTTACAGCAACCTTCCCAGGTGTATTGGCGGGTATGGGAGTGATAACAATTGACAATTGCAGATTCATTTACATTATTTACATTTCTATGATCAGGCCTTACAATAAAGTCAGTTTTTTTAAAAAACAAACAGACAAACAAACAAAAACGCAAGACTGTCTTCTCACTTATCACCACATACAAGTCAAACAGAAGAGTGTTTTTATTCAGCTTTGTTCTGGCTCAGTAATCCTGTCAAGCAAGAGTTTGCAAATAAAACCTGTATAAGGCTTTTTGTTTATTTCAAATAAGATGTTTTTATTGTTTGTCATTATCCATCCGCACCTTACTACCTTTTATATTAGGCAATCCAATAGAAATGTACCTCATGTATTCCAAAACAAGCAAGGGGGGGGCTAGCAAAATTGCGAAGAGGGAGAAGAGATGCAGATCTTCTTGAAGAGACAGAGATGAGCAAAATGTTCAGGACATACAAGTATTAAAAATGAATTAGTTGGGACTGGAGAGATGGCTCAGCATTCTTCCAAAGGACCCAGGTTCCATTCCTAGCACCCACTTGGCAGCTCACAACTGTAATTGGAGTTCCAGAGCATCAACGCATTCCCTTCATACAGACACACATGCAGACAAAACAATGCACAGAAAATTAAAATAAATATAAAAATGGGGACATGAGAGATGGTTTAGCAGTTAAGAGCACTTCCTGCTCTTTCAGAGATCCTGAGTTCAATTCCCAGCAACACGGTGGCTCACAACCATCTACAATGGGATCTGATGCCCTGTTCTGTCATGCATGCATACATGCAAATAGAGTACTCATATGCTTAAATAAATAAATCTTTTTTTAAAATAATAAACTTTTTACCTGAATTACCAATTAAAAAGATATATATAATCTACCAACTCTAGTTTCAGGCCTACTTGTCTATCCTATGTTATTATTTTAATGTATTTTCATTAATTTTACCTTATCATCTATCCCTTTCCTGTCTATTAATAATGAATATAAAACTTGATGCTTATAACAAAGCGATTTTCCATTAAATGCAGAAGATTCCTAAGCTTTTATTTTTTTCAACACTTGACAGTAAATTATTTACCTAGTTAATTTTTGTCTTCACTCAAGGTACACAAATGCAAACATAGTATAAAAAATACATTTCAAGTAAATGATGCCTCAGACTTAAAATATTAAGAATGGAACACACACAAACACACGCACACGACTAACTTAATAAAATGCAGAAGGCTGTACTGAACAGACACTGGGGTATCCTGGCTCTAAGGATCCACAGGCATAGGAAAAACTGTGTAACTGGCAGGCCAGTTAAGGACTTGTGGCCTGGAAAGAAAACCCTCGTGAGGCCAAGAACTCTTTCTCCACAAATCCTACTTGCAGTTGCCTTCATCACCCAAACAGACGGTCAGAATTTTCATTCCTTTACTGACAAAAATGTGGTCCTGACTATATGAAAATGAAAGTCTTAATTTTTAAAGTGGAAATCAATGCCAAGAGAACTTTGCTTTAAACAAATTCCCTTAGTGTCAATTTTAATGGAAAAGATACATCTCAATAGATAAGATTTTAACGTGGCACTTACAAAACATGAAAAAAGTTAAAAATTATTTTAAATCTAAACTCTTATTATATGTATTATCATTTATTTTCTTTTACTGTTCACTAAAGCAATTTCCTTGATTCAGTTGCTATTTCTCAGGAGGAAAGCAGTGCATTCACTTCTCCAAAAGGCAAAAAAGAAAATCAATATGTGTAGAAAAAGGGGTCCTTTGGTTAGACAAATTGCTGAGCAAGTATCTAGAGAGCATAAATAAAATTTGGGAGTAGTAGTTAAGGAGAAAGAATTTTACAATTAGTTATACAGTGTTTTACTGTGTGAGTAGCATTGATTTGATCTTTTGTCTTTGAAAATATTCACAAAGAGCTATATTACTGATTTCTGGAGGAGTGGTAAATGAGAACAATATACCTACTTCTAAGATGTCGTCAAACTTAAACGTTTTCTTGTATTAATTAAAAAAATCCCGATTTATTTTTAGCAACCATCTCTCCAAAAGCAATGAAATGGTCTCTCATAGACTGTCATCATTTTATTATATCTTCCACCAGAAGGAATTAGAATAGGGAACTTGTGATTTAAAATAAATTGATCAAGCTAAACATTTTATCAGGGCACTAGTTGAACTTTGGAATGAGTCAATCATCTCTTGAAGAAGTACCAGTGAGTTGGGTGGAATGTGGAGGTTACCAATATATAAACTCATGGAAATGTATCAATGAAAGAGTTGAAGTATAAAATAAAGAACATCAAAAAAATAATTGGGGAAAAGAGCATTCTGACACTGTTGAAAAACAGAAACTAAATTCAAATTGATGGGGACATTGTTTAAAGTGCATTGCATATGCTCTCCGTCTACCCAACTGTATGCTCTCTTTGCTGAATATAGAGCAAACCTTTTACAACTTGGGAAAGAATTGGCCACAGACTAAGCTTTAGAGAGTGGGCCACATCTGTTTTGAATCCTTTCAACACCCTACAACTGGGCATTGACCTCCTATCAGAGAGGGATGTTAACAGTAACCCAATGCGATGTATAGATGTAGAAAATGTTTATATAAATGCTTACATGCTTTAAAATACATCATTGATACCTTTGGCGTATAGTTAAAAATAGTTGTGATGATGCCATCATCACATCCTTTTTCTTTACTTTTGAGATCTGGGATGCAATATGACATGTAGAATACAAAATGGAGAAAATGCAATTCGGAGACAGCCATTACATTACATTTATGTGACACCTCTGATTTAGGGTTCCCTGCATGTTCACTTGGAATCCTCTCAGCATTGCTATGAGGTAGGAATTATTGATGGCATTTTAAAGGCAAGGAAACAGTAACTCAGTAAGTGTAGACCCAGTCAGGGACTAACATAGTATCAGGACTTCCAATTCTCCCATGCTTTCTTCATCCTGCTGGAGGTGCATTCCATAATACTATATGACTGATACAAAATTCATCAATCTTTACGACCTTAAACTGTCCCCTGACAATTTACAGTAGTTAATGAAGTGTGAAAAAAGATTTTTATTGAGTTGTGGAATCAAGTCCCTGCTCTGCATTTACCTGTATAACTTTTGCAGAGATTTTACCCTTTCTCACCCTTGGTTTTTAAGCTGTTGAATGGGATTAAAATAATATTTTTCACATGGTTGTAAGGATCAACTAAATTTGGACAACTAAATCTCTTAGCACACTCAGTGCTACTTCTAAACTGAGGGTATTGAGTATTGTTTTCTCTATAAGTATGCTAGAATGCTTCCTCAGTGTTGACTTAAACATCAGCCTTGAACATTGCTTGAGCTTACTCTGAGAGACTCATGCTTTTTGAAAGGACTGGTGTTCTAGAATGTCACCAAAAATAACTTCTTATAAAATCTAATAAAACACATCCATATAAACATCTCATAACCACTTTGAGAACCAGGCAAAACAATCAGAAGACAAATGTGAGATGTGGTTCCAGGCATATTAGCAAGTGATAAAGCTTTGCTTGCAAAAATTGCACACAAAAGAGCAAGTTCATTGTGATTCTATAAAGGGGGTCCTGTACTATGTCAACATCAACTTCATCTAAATGTTTCTACATTTTTAAAGCTCAAACGATAGCCTTGGACCATGAAGGTTAGGATTTTCTTGATAAGATAGAAAAGGTGAAGCATTAATTTGGTGAAAAAAACACTGACTTTGGAAGTAAAATAAGATGACCAATTTCCACACTGAGAGGGTCAGAGAAAGGAGGGATTCTGGATGTGTTTAAAGATTGTGATTGACCTGCCCACTAGGGATCTGTGTGTACCAGGAAATACTGATCAAGACAATAGCCTGGAGACCTCAGCTGAACCCTGGAGTGACGGCAGTGCTAACAATGTAGTGAGGACATGCTTTCTTTTTCATTCCCTTTTTCGATGCATTCTTTTCTCAGGTTAAAAAAAAAATCAACCTTTGAAAACAATCTTTGTTCTCTTTACACTATTGAAAACCTAGAGAACAAAGGCAGTTGTTCCAACTGTTCATTACCTGAGCTTGTTACAGGACCAGTATAAAATAAAAGCAAGCAGAGGTTAATTTCACAATGAGGTACGGAGATAATGTACCAAAGAAGCAACTTGTACAGTGAGTGATGGAAACTCATGTCACCTGAAAAAAGGCAGTTTAAGATGAAAAGAGATAATAAGCAATATACAACTGAAGAAATGGGGGGCTTTGTCATTTTAGGAAAAGTACATTCTCAATGAATAAATGATACTCAAAGCTACAAGTGAATGACATATATGGAAGAAGGAGAGGCTAGTTTTAGGGAACTAAAAGTAACAAGTTACACTCCTATAAATCTTTTGCTAACAAAAAGCAGCAGGAACAAGCAATTCTAGGAAACACTTGAAAATAAGAAGAATTTGCTACGGAGGCCCTAATCTTTCAACTTTATTCTCTCTTCTGTTCGGAGTGCTACTGTTAGATTCTCTTTTATCCTGCCTCTCTCTCTAACTCTGTGACTACATTACTCCACTCTGTAAAGACTCTCTCTTACAAATTCATGGTCTCAGGTAAGAGCCCGAAACTCCAGCACTGAAAGTCATGGCGATTGCTATAGAATGACCATACCTTACCCACCTCTTCCTAGAAGTGCATGCTAACAGAGATCAAAGAGTACAACTAAATGAACGAGTTCACAGGACATTCAAGACTGTGGCCAGCCAGTGTCAAAACAGGGAAGAGTTTGAGGAAGAAAAGACCAAAAAGTAATCTTAATGAATGCATACTCCATTTTAAAACTCCCCTTTATACATGTTTGTAGCATAAATGGCATAAAAGCTCTATGAATTTGTTTTGGAAGATACAGTTTAGCTCTTCTAACAACCAATCAAGCAAAATCTGTTTTTCTCACATAGAAAAAAAAAACAGGGAGGGAGATTTAAAGAAAAAAAATACCTTGTGAATTTTCTTTGTTAGTATCTTGAAAATAACTCAGTTATAAAAAGAGAAATTGCTTATAGGTTCAACATCCAGAGGGCAAGATATCTTATCCTCACTTTCTTGATTTTATTGAAGTTACAAATTGCTCTCAGTAGAAAACAATAATTCACATTTTTCTTACAAGTTGAGACTTTCATGTCTCCATTCAAACATAAGTGTCCCTGTTATATTTCAAATCTCCAGTCACTGGGACAATTGGTTGACTTTGGCAATCCCTATGACTAATGATTTAACACCAACTTATCAAATAAATGAAAACAGACTATGCTTGAATATTTGGTCTCCAGATAAACTTATTGGGTGCATTCAAACAAATAACATGGACTTGAGTTTTCTGGTCCTTTCCTGTTTACATCCAGGAAAAAAAAAGGATACACAACAGTTTACTAGTGCCAAGCCAAAAATATCCACCCCTAAAGTTTTCTTTAAACAATATACTGTCTTTGCATTTTGCTAAAGTTTATTACTTAGAATTAAAAGCTTATTAGAATAAAGTCTTTCCTGAAAACTGACATATTCAATTACACGCGTCTGCTCTAGAGAACAGACTGTCTAGACAGAAGAATACCATTGTGGCTTAGAAGGAACATGATGTGTTACAGAGAGGCTGCTTCTTCGGCTGGGTGAGCATTGGTGTAGGCTGCGCTGGGAACACCATGTGAAAAACTATTTTCTAGTTTTCCACATGTGTGTAGATGTGAACAATCCCAGTGGCCATAGCTATAAGCCGAGACTGAATTACAGCAATGTGGTGGTGATAGAGAAAAACACATATGCCAAAGATAAATATGAAACAGCAGCATTAAAAATGCAAAATCAAAGCAAACAAACCAAAGCAGATTAATATAAATTAGAGCTAAGAGTCCAAACCCTGTGAAGAAGGAATGTTCGCCTTTGTTCCATGGTCCAAGGATACTAACAACTGTATTTATGGTAAGGGGTGTGGAGTCATTTATTCACATGTACATGGAGGAAGAACAAACTATTGGCTGTCTATGAAAAAAAAATCAAGCATCTGTCTTGGGAAACTTCCTAACAAACAAAACCACACTGAGTGCATACCATATGCAAACAAGTCAGCTAGGGGGACTGGTTGTTTCTAGTAGAAACTTACAAGAAAGCAATCTCTACATTTTTCAGTGTTTAGGCTTAAATGCATGTTTAGCACTTCAGCATGCTACAATACAGTAGACATGTTTGATCATATGAGGAATCACAGTTAAAATCAATTTCCCCCAACATGAGTTTATACAGGCTATAAATCACACGCACTTTACAAAGCCATGGGCCATGTGTGAGAAAAGGATTTTGTCCCCCCTACCAAGCACCTAAACTTGGTTATCATTTTAGGAGATTAAAAAATGCAATCATTGTCAATTTTCTGGTTTTCATGGTTTAGACATCTGAGAAGGCAGGGGTTCATTTCATAGTAAATTTGCTCCGTAGGTTGAAGAAGGAAGACACAAATGAAAGGCAAGTACATGGCGTATGGTGGTTGCTAAGAAACATGCAACAGAACACAGGTTGCCACTTAAGAATAACCAGAGGGGGTATGAGCTGCGATATCATCAGCCATGATAGCTCTCTCTCCTGGCCCAGCAGGGACCACTGCTGAGGATAAAATGAAAAGAAAAGTGGTCTTGTTAGGATAAATGAAAGAAGAGCTGGACAGGGAAATGAAAGGCTGTGGTCCTTCCTACACTGAGACAGCAGTATTATGAGCACCCTGCAGGGAAGCCTTGTTTTGGGTTAGTTCAGTAGGCAGGATGGTGGATGGGATTAGGAATGACTCACAGTTTGCTATTTGCTCACCTGGTAGTAACAGCTGTCTCTTTTAAAGACCTAGATCCTGTGCTTTCGTTAATCAGAGCTCAATGAGTCAACTACTGTTTCTAGCTTAATAAGCTCCATCAAAGAAAGAGACTTGAGCTTTGATCAGCTGAACCGTGTGACCCCCAAGCAGTCATAGAACAGCTCCATGCTTGACAACTACAACCAGGAAATTCACAGTCCAGTTTCCATGTTGGGACAATCTAGTGCAAGTCCTGATACTTTCACTTGGTTACTTTAGGTAAGTTATATACTCTCCTTAAGTCTTGAAGTTTTTATTGTGTTTTGTAAGGGCAGAGTCATGTAGCCTTGATGATTGCTTATTTTTAGGTTATACCTTTTTTTTCTTCTAGTCATCTTGTTTTATTCTGGAGAAAATGCTAACCTATGACAGCCTCTAGAATATTCTACTGATTAAAATCCCAATACGCACGCATGCACATGCACATACATTCACACACACACACACACACACACACACACGGGGGGGGGACACATACACACACAGAGACGGAGACAGAGGAAACACACTCTCACACACACACACACTCACATACACACAGAGGGGGGGGGGACACACATACACACCCAGAGACAGAGACAGAAAAAACACACACACATTTACACACACACACACACACACACACACACAGAGAGAGAGAGAGAGAGAGAGAGAGAGAGAGAGAGAGAGAGAGAGAGAGAGAACAAATTGGTCTAATTATGTATAGTGATTGGAGCAGACTGATCAGAGTCTGCTGTTGGGATTTCCCTGATTATCACCTCCCAAAGAGCTCAATAACAAGTTCATGAGAACATGTAAATCCTTTAGCATTATGTTTAGCAGAGGGGATGCAAGTACATATTTACATATTATTGCTGAGTATGGGAGAATCATGCTGCCTTTTGCATTCATGAATGAAGATGTACTTGGAAGAGATGTTTCTCCACCCATTTGTCAACTAAGCCCCTTAGTAGGCGACTTACCCAGAATGGAGGAAATGGACACTGTGTGACTCTGGAGCAGTGATCTGCCACTGCGTGGCACTGATGACAGAGATCATCCTTGCCCATGCCATCTGATTCACTGAAGCAATTTGTTTAACTTCTCTAATGTTCTAGACTCTATCTACATGGATTATTTCTTACTGGAAAAGACTTCCTAGTTTCCAATAAGTCAATATTAAAAACAAAAGAATGCACTGAATAGAAGCATTAAATACTAGGCCCTGGCTGGACTTCTGCCACTTTCTCGAATTTGAGGCAAAGTGTCATATAGAGAAAGGTCATAAATCAATTTTATCTTTCATAAGATGATTTTATCTTGTTACACTGTGGAGAGTTGGAGAATATATGGACAAATTGCTATAATTTCCCTCATGGATTATAGCTTAATACAATTTATCAGTATAGCAACCTTTATTTCTTTTCTAGAAGCATCTCAAAACAGCTGAAAGCCACTGTATTGTTCAAGATCTTGGTACTATTGACATGGTACGCCATGACCATGCCCACTACCAGCACAAATCCAAAAGTCAAGATGTTTGGGAATTTCTAGTAGGTTATTATTTATAACCTCCTGGATCTTACGCATTTGACCACTGAATTTTGCATAAAATTCTATCCATTCAGTCTCAATTCCAACAAAATATTTTGCAAACCTAATTGAATATTCCTAAGTTTAAGGAACTTTTCTGAATATTTTGATTGGTTCCGCTGTACAGCATCCTACCATCTTGTTAGCCATATTCTCGTATCCATTCCAAAGCTTTCTGAGGAGTTATAATCTTCTTTCTCCACGAGACAGAAAAGTTCTTTCTATAAGCCCCTAGAGGCACACAAGTGCACAGGTCCCTCCCCTGAGGGTTTTTAACTGCCAGGTTCCACCGGCAGAACAATCTAACTGCCCTAACAGCGGGACGCTGCCCCCATCCTACAGAGTAAAAAGCCCTAGCTCTGGACTTGAACCCTGGAAAGCTTCACCCTGAAAAGTTGCAACCCCCTCCAAGAAACTCTCTATAAATCCTGCCTTCTGTTCGGTTCCCTGCTGTTTCTCACCTGAGCAGAAGCAGCTCCGTTCTTGTTTTTTCCCTCCCAATAAATCTCTTGTGTGAGGTTTGTTGTGTGGTGTAACTTTGTGGCGTTCCTTGGCTCCCAGCTGCCAGGATGCTTTTAGTCTGAAGTGGAATGCTTACAGCTTTCTACTTACCTAGAGATGGGACCTATTCTTTCAATTGTCTCATGCCAGAGGTTTAGAAACTTTGTGTTGCTCTAGCAAACATGTCTTGATATATAATTTAAACTATATCTCTAGCAAGAGTTCTGACACTAGATACAAAAAATATTATTCTACAAGTGATCCCTAATTTGCTAAATGAGAATAACGTGAGTTGCTATGACAAGAATGATAGATGAAGGGAAGGGAGAAGGGCGGGCTTGGTGGGGATCTGAGGTTTTACTGACAGTGGTGCTGATAACCAGCAAAGCAGAAGGAGGAGAGGTGTGAAGGTTTGAGCTTTGAAATTTGACACTCAATTTAGACATTAGCTGTGAAGGATGGGTGTGAGGGAGGAGAGACTTGAGGAAGGGAGATCTTCCTGAGAGATCTGCAATAGTTGAGGGTATGGGATCTGAAGGAGTGGCTCAGAGGTAAACTCCTGAATCCAATCCCTAGCCCCTCCCCTTTCTTTTTCCTCCCCTACAAACTAATCAGAAGAGGTAGGAAAGGGCAGAGTTGATGAGGGCTAGCCTAACATTAAGAGTGAGTGTAGTGTCATATGGGGCAAGAATTTTTTAGGAAATTAGGAAGTCAGAGGATCCAAAAATACTCACAGCCATTATGAACTCAAATACATTTGAATTTCACAGGACAGCAAAGTCTTCAAAACCTACAACCCCATACTCATTTAAGCACTACATAAATGTTCTTAAGTTAGAGAAGGGGTATGGGCTATAAGAAAATCAAATGTAGCTGTCACCTTCTAAAGCCTTTTTTGATCATTCTCATAGGCTGTAATTTCTTCACGTGTCTATCTGGTTTGAATATGTGGGACAGTTACTAGAACTACAGAGTAAATAGGCCAAGCTATGGACTTGAAATCCCACCAGTCTCCACCTTGGTTGATCTTTTGTGATAACAAATGTACTTTCTCTTGACTTACTAACTTCTTACGGTTATAATTTACTCTTTATCTGATATATTTGTGTGATATGTTTAAGAAATTTTTTCCTACCCTTTAAACTCATTCATGCATGGAAGTCTTTCTAGCATTAACATCCCCCCTGTGTGAATTTGGAGTCTACACATTATGCATCCGTGCTCCCAACCCCAAATATGTGAATTCTTTTACTGTAAGGTGCGTATAACATGCACTTAAGATTTGCTCACCTCTTCTAAAAATTCCTCAAATCATATCTGTTCTCTTTCAAAACCATAAAGTAAGAACAGCTAGGCCTGGTATTGTAAAGAAAAAAGGGGGGGGGGGTTAAAGTTTGTCAATTTTGAAGCTTCTGGGATCAATTTAGTGAGCAAAAGATGATAACAGTTCATGAGATCCTAGCAGTCCAAATCATTAGGAGCTTATGGAGCCTCACTGCTCTGAGACTAATATATTTCCACTGACAACTGGCTCCAGCTTCTCCCACCCAGCTGGCTTCTCTACTGCTTGCCATTGGCAGTGCCTCCTGCTAGCTGCCTCATTGTTCTTTGGCCCTGACCCATCTAGTAGGCTGTCACAATCAATTCTCAGACTCAGAGCCAGCAGTGGCAGCACAGCCAGAACTTCACTGTCTCAGGTTAGTGTTTAATGTATGTAACCTTTCTCATGGGACAAAATACAATTAAATGCAAAAAACATGCCTTTGATTTACTAGGCGCACTTTGTGGAACTTGAAGTGAAACAAGTAAATGGAGACGGTGTGAGTCAATATTGACAGCATTAAAGTTTTAAATACAATCCTGAACAACTAGAAGAATGTCTGGAGTATGAAGAAGCATGTATGTACTTTTTTATTATTGATGGTTTTATATTAGGATAAACTTTTCTCTTAGTTTATATGAATTGACCAAAATGTTAGGTAGTCCATCTGAGAAATTAGATTGTCATGAATTCATTTGTCCCCCAAGGTCAGTGCAAGCTATAATCATTATAGCAAAGCAATGGGACAGAAAACAAAGAAAGGCTCAGGAGAAAAGTAAAAGCAACTTCAAGGTTATCAGTTATCGATACATGAGTTGGTTGCCATATGTGTGATGTCATCCAAAAGAATAGCCTCATCTATAATGTGCAGTAGATGGTGGGTCATAAGCTAGGCAAGGGATTTGACTGAAAGCACTTACATCAGAATCAATCAAAGCTGGGTTAGGATTCCAAGAAGCCCTTCTTTCGACTTTGCAGTCAGCTCTGCATGCTTCTTATTTCTTCAGAGTGTATTATCCCTGATGGTTTTAGGGCCATCCTTCCTCATGCATAGCTGCATTATGTAATGTGGAACATGTTGCCCATTTTCATCACCAGAAATACCTCTCTTGATCTATTTCTCCATTGCCTGTTCCAACCGTCTCTGACATTTCCATCAAGAACATTCTTCCTTAGAAGAGTACTGAGTTCAGCACACTGGCAAACTTCAGACATTATATGAACAAGGAAGGTACAAAGGATCTCAGCAAAGATGTTATCACTTCAATAGGATGACTGTGAGGAGAAGCCCAGGATTTTCCCACCTAGGGTAGACCTCCAGCAATGGCATTTCCTGGAAGCTGAGTAGAATTCAGACTCCTCAGCCCTGTCTCAGGTCTACTGTGTGAGAATTTGCATTTTTCAGGCTTCTTTGCATTCACACAGTACAGGGTTTATGTTGATCTTGAAGAAAGAGAAATGCTATGAGGAACAGACATGGCCAAATACAAAAACGAAAAAAAAAAATTGAAGAAAAAACTTTTCGCCAAGTACTCTTCTAGAGTGATATTCTACTCACTCATTCCCAAAATAGGTTGGGCCTCTGATTCAAAGTGCATGCACAACTGTTTCCAGATGACAACCAAAAAGATTCCATTATTCTGGGGAGGGGCCAGCAGCATCCATTTTTAACAAAGCTTAGATGATTCTTCTAGAAATAGCTTGACTCTAGATCACATTGCGTCCCTGTCAACTACTCTCCTGCCTTCTGCACTCATAGACATCCTTAAATTTTTGTGAGATTAGAAAAGTCCTTGATTATTGGGCATTGGCACATACAATAGCAGTAAGAAATCAGAGACGAGATGAACATAAGTTCAATGTCAGCTTGGGCTACAAAACCCCTTCTTAGTGGCAAGCAGAAACTGAGTTTAATAGAAATGAATCAGAAGGAGATGTCTCCTGGGAAAAACTGCTACAAGTTCTATGTCGTTGTAATTTCCTGGCTGACAACATAAACATATGATTCATGAATAACTAGTTTCATTTTGAAATCCCTGACCATCTTCAGACTTAATGACAATGAAGAGTTGAAGATACAGGCTTACTTTAGAATTAGCCTGTGGGGGAAAATGGTGGAGTACAAGTTTTATTTAAAAGCATATATTCTAACCCACATTTGTTGAACAGGAAACCACTGATTGGCACAGCGCTGTTTTCTTATTGTCAAAGCTATGTCATATTGTTATGCTATGCACTCATCAGAAAGTTGTGAACTATCAATACAGGGTATTTTACATAATACAAATAATTTTCTTACTTAGAAGTCTTCATTAACCAAAAGTGAAGGAAATTTCAAGGCCTATTATTGATAAACTATCAGAATTTGTCCACTCTGACCTCTCCAGAAGCTTATGAAACAGCATTCAAATCTCAACACATTTTCCATTCCTTAAGCCGCAGGAAGCAAACTGGCTTCACTTGCAAGTGACTTCATATATCAGCAAGGTTAAGTAATAGTCCTCTTTTCCTCCAAAGATGCCAACACCAGTATACTGCTTTTACCGAAAGTGAATTTTTTTAGTCTGCATACTTCAAATCCTCTTGCAAGCTCCGAGACCTTGACTAAATTTCTCACACCTCTTATGCCTCATGTTGGCATCTAAATGATAGGAATAATCACAATATTTTCCTCATAGAGCTATTGGGAGGCATAAATGATAATAGGTAGCACTACCTATATTGCTCCCCAAATAGTCCTGTAGGAAAAAAATTTATAGAGGCCAATTGTTGAACATTTCCCTTGGATTTCAGGGTATCCAGGTTTCTCTGTCACTTAGGGAATTGGTACCCAAGTAGGGAAGTTGTCCTACAATATAGCTTGCTAATTGATGACAGGTATTTTTTTTCTTTTTTTTAACCTCACCATTCAGAATTCTGACACTACACTTTTTTCTTCATAGGAAAATTCTCAAAGGACTACCTTTAACATGCTCTATCGTAACAGTGGTACTGTCCCCACAAGTCCCCTTTCTATCTGATAGTGTCTGGCTTAGAATAGGCGACATGGACTTTCTTCCTCTGTATGGTCAGCCCCTCTCTCAGGTGCCTGTTAAATCTGTCCTGGGTTTCCTTAAGTGGATCTTATGATGTCAGGGGCAATAGAAATAGGACACTCTTGTGCTAAAAGAAGTATGGAAATGGAACTCTTAAAAGACAACTAAGTGCGAAATCCCCAGCTTCCATGGGGAAATCACTGGGAGTCACAAGATTTGCTAAATGTTGGAGGAACTTGGTTATGGAACTGAGAGAACAAACAGGATGCTATGTATTGGTCTGGCCAGAAAGATTGTCTTCCGTAGTAAGCAAATTATTGATTATAAACTGTTAGGATTCCTTTGGTGCCCTGTGGCCAACCATATTATTCTGTCTGCCTTAAATGTCTGCTGTGTTCCCATGCCAAAGCCCTTATGAAATTTCCACTGGAAAAAAAAATGAGTAGCAAATTTGGGTCTCAGTGCTCATATATAATTTCAGATTTCATTAATGGTTATTAAATATATGCCCTGAGGAAGGATAAAATTCCTCATATGAATGGAAAGAGAATTGAATTTATAAATAAGGTGACTCTGTTTTCAAGGACTGTTCATTAGACATATCCAGGGCACATTTTTAAAAGCATTTTCAATGAGAGGTGTTTAAAACCTCACAGGAATAAAAACAATCCATATTGGGAAAAGATATCCCTGTACAAAAAGTTCTAACAATGACTAAGTCTGAACTATTCTACTGTGTCTAGATCTTGAAAATGAATTTTCCAAAAATTTTAAAAGATATTTAAACTCTTTCCAATTTGGATCCAAAAGACATACATTTAGAAAATATGGACTGATCTATTTTGGTAGGTAACCAATTGGGTGCTAAAAATGTTGGAATTTTTAAACTTAATAACCTTCCAAGAGTCCTGATTGTAAATATGGTAAAGGAAGCTATGGTGCTAAAAATGTTGGAATTTTTAAACTTAATAACCTTCCAAGAGTCCTGATTGTAAATATGGTAAAGGAAGCTATATTAGGTAATCTTGACTATGCAAAGCCTCTTGCATTTTTAGGCTATAAAGACACATAACCTAGACAATATATTGCTAGTAGGACTTGTCAAAAGCCCAAGCAAGAAATCCAAATCCTCTTTAGTTCTGTTACAAATCTCCTGGAAAGCTATACAAATGGGATAGTTGTAGTTTAATGAGAATAAGTATACAGAGAATGTTTGAAAGAGGTATTTAGGTTGTCAAACTGTATAAAAAAGAGCAGTTGGTTTTTGTTTTATTTTTATGTTATAAAGGCAAATGAAATATTTGCCCTTATGCTGAATTCCTAGGAAGAGCTGTTGGTGAACTGCACATACTTTGGTATCAAATGAGTTTTCTGACGTCTTTTTATGCCAAATTATTATATTAGAAAAGAACAGGGAGTGATGCAAAATTTAAATTATATCTCATGTTAGCTCTCAAAATTTCATCTTTAAATAAAAATGATTCTCAAATCAAGAGAAGCTTGAGATCAGTAAAACCTTCCCTCCCACAGGGTCATTTATTCATTTCCCAAGGTAGATGGACTGGGAGGGAACATAAGAAGCGATTAACCAAACTGGGTGGTGGTGACACCACAGGCCTT
Source organism: Microtus pennsylvanicus (assembly GCF_037038515.1). NCBI lineage: Eukaryota > Metazoa > Chordata > Mammalia > Rodentia > Cricetidae > Microtus > Microtus pennsylvanicus. Next base: position 125,332,024 of record NC_134601.1, on the reverse strand, counting down.
TAATTCCAACACTCAGAAGGCATAGGCAGGTGAATCTCTGGAGTTAGAGGCCAATCTGGTCTATAGAGTGAGTTTCAGGACAGACAGAGCTACATACATGGAAACCCTGTCTTGAAACCTTCCCCTCAAAAGCAGTGAATAGGCTAATTTGAGGGAACAAGGGCCACTTTCTTTCTTTCTTTTTTTATTGATGTCTACATTTTTCTCTGTTCGCCTCCCTGCCTCTCCCCTCCCACTTTCAACCCTCCCCCAAGGACCAGGGGCCACTTTCTATGACTATTGATATACATCTACAATTGGTCTAAGGTGTAGAGAATATTTCTGTCAGAATATTTACATTGTCACAAATAAAAAGGTTCTCTATTCAAAACCCATCATTATTTAGCTGCACCACATATCAAACATACTTTCCATTTTTCTTGTTTTTTTCTGGGTAGCCAAGGCTAGAGACTGACAGCAAACATGCAACATCAAACTATTTTTTTCTTATAAGTTTAATTTTAAGATATGAGATGTTTTTAAGCAAGTGGTTGTTTATACCACAAGTACAGTTCCAGAGACACAATTTGGAAGGTTTGAAAGAGTCATGCTAAAGGCAGTTTGATACAAGAGAGCAAGACTGAAAATGATAATGTAAGTTCTGTCCACTTAGTTATAAGGTTTAAGGTTGTTTATCAATTGATAACTTAAACAGAAATGCTTCGCAAAAATAAAAGGCAATATGAATTCAAGTATGCCTTTTGCTGCTCTCCAAAACAATAAAACAAATTTGACTTTTCTCTGTGAAGCCCTAATAAAAAGTAGAAAATGAAGAGAAAAATACTGAAAGATTTTTATTGCTCATTGTACAGATTCTTTTGTTGTTATCCCAGAGCCACTGATGGGAGACAGTTACTAGCCTGGCAATGAATCGGGGAACAGGAGGTTTGAAAATCACAATCTCAATATCAAGCAATGCTTTCATGTAGCCAGGGCAGGCATTTTTGTCATCTCACATGGAGCATGAGAAAAAGAACAGATTTCCCCTTCATTCACAGCAAAGACATTTGCTAAAAGGCAGATCGCAGCATGGCCGAAACAGAATCCCGCCACCCCTAAGCCAGGGGTCCTTATCAACAGCATAAAAGCTCAGGTGGCAGCTGTGGAATTCCAGATGAACTAATAAATATGGAGCAAGGCAGTCTCCTTCAGCAGGAAAGAATTTCAACAATTTCCCAGTGAATGCCTGGGAGGGCCTCGCTTGGCCCATCTTGTTATAGTTCTCAGAGAACCAGAGACACATGATGAACAGTCTGGTAAACTAAGAATGAGTTCCAGATAGGTCCGAATGTCAGAGATGGCCTATTGAAGTAGGGAAATTCAAGGACAATTTCAAATTGGGGCAACTGGTGAAAGGGGCATACACTTGGTTTTGCAAATGGTTGTTGATGCTTTGCCATACCTGCACATGCTTCAAAATGAAAAGGAAGCAAGACAGTAGACATTCTTTGTAAAACATATACAATGAATGAAATTTATAAAAATAATTCATCTTTATTTTATGTGTGTGAGTGTTTTGCCTTCATGGATGTATATACACTGCATGTGTCTAGTGCCTGAAGAGGCTAGAAGATGACATCTGATCCCCTGCAAGTGGAGTTGCAGATGATCGCTGAGAACTAAACCCAGCTCCTCTGCCAGAGCAGCTAGTTCCATTAACCACTGAACCATTCCCCAGTGAATGAACTTTTGCTTTCATTATATGAATCTGCGGCCAGTTTTCTTGATAACATGACACCATCTACCAAATTATCAGGATATAAGCGATGTCATTATATTTCTCTTTAGATGTACCTATGCACACATTCTGCCTGATACAGAGAATCAAAATTAATACTATATAACAAATAGCCATTTATGGCAGAGGATGTTTCTATAGTCCATATAAATTAATATCTTTCAGAAGAAGAAAAAAATCTGATGCTATTTACTTATACAAGTGTTTACAAACAAGTTTCCAAGGTATAGTGTAGTAATATATAAGTGGAATAAAAATCAAGGAATTGTTTGGAACTAAGTAAAATTTAATGGACACTTTTTCATTCATTGAAGAACATTTAAAATAGAATAACAGGGTTGATTTTATGTTTTTTATGATTTTTATTAATTTTGTCTAGTTATTATCTAAACAACATAGTAGATAAAAAAAGACAAGTAAATCATGTAGGGTTTGCAGACTCAGAGAGTTTCCAGGCAGAGAGAGGGCCTTTGGGAGTACCTAGTCTAACTCCCTCTTTGCAGACAGGAGCCTGAGATCATGGACATTCCTGCTATATGAAGTCATGCACACAAGCTTGGGTCAAGGCTATGCAAACAATCATGCATGTGTACATTGGAAGAGGGAGATATACACGCAAGCAAGCATACAGAGAAAGAAAGGAAATGCATACCAGTGCAGCAGACAGTAATATGTTTTCTTCTGAGAAGAAAACTAACATTGTACAGAAGAGGAATTGACCAAATGAGACATCTAGCCTTTCTCTGGAGGCCTGAAAACTCAGTTGGAAGATATGTACTTCAGGATAAAGTCACAGTAACAAGAAGGGGAAGAATTCCCTTGTAAAGGTGACTGGAAGTTTGCCAGGACACTGGGTCCCAACAGTGTTGTCAGGCTAATCTCTGAGTTGAACTGGGAAAATAACTGAAGGTACTCTCCTCCAGTATGTGTGTGGGGTGTGTAGGAGCGCATCTGTATATATGTATAGTCAAGTATGTGTGTATGGCAAAGCTAGCGGTGTAAGATGGATTCTTCTTTTATTGTTTTTTCACCTTAGTTTTGAGACAGGGTTCCTCACTTGATCTGGGACTCACCTTATTGGGCAAGACCAGCTAGTTAGCAAGCTCCAGGGATCTGCCTGTCTCTATTTTCCCAGCATAGTCATGGATGTGTACTACCATGCTTCACTTTTTACTGTAGTTCTGGGATTCTAAAGTAAGAGGACTTTGGTAATTGAGCTATAGTCCCAGGACTTTACCCTGGTTTAAGTCATCTTTCCTTTGTCCTCTTCTGGCTGTGAATCACAGAAGCACTCAGATTCCATGTCCCGCTTCCATTTCCCCTGGCTGGCACGAGCTGGAGGACATGGTAAAACAAATTGCTGGTCCTACCTTGTTCAGACTTCTAGATTGAAGCGGTGAGGCTGGGGTCCCTAAATTTGCATTTCTAACAAGTGTCAAGGTGATGCCGCTGCTGGTGGTGCATAGATCACAGCTGGATATAACATATTGCACATTTGCAATTTAGATTTGCAGAAATTAGAATATTGAGCTGATGAATGAAGAAAATTTCTTTCTTTCCTCCCCTTCTCTCTCCTTCCCTTCCTCCCTCTATCACTTCCTACCTCTTTTCAAGAGAAGGTATCATTGTGTAGCCTAGTCTGTTCTAGACCCTGCTATGTCAGACAGACTGACCTCAGTCTAATTTATACTCCTCAGATCTCAGCCTACCAAGTGCTAGAATTAAAAGCATGTGCCACCATGCCATTCTAAAACTGATACTTCCTTCTTTAGACCCTAGAGTGACTGTATACGTTTGTCGCCTGCAGCTAAAAGTGGTGGCAAAGTGTGAAGTTTCAAAAATTGCCATCAGGAAAATATTGACAAGTATCCATTAGAGAAATTTTCCAAAAAGAGACTTAAATGATCTCCATATGCAAGATCAATGGGATGGAATGCCTAACAAAAGTGGTTTCAGCAGTAAAAAAACTACAATGAATAATTGCTGCTATTGTTGAGGTTTATGCATGTAGTTCTAAGAAGTTTGGAAAATTTTTACAAGTCATTTTTGGGTGAATTAAGTATTTCTGAAGCTATCTAACTAGAAAAGAACTTTTTAATTGTTGAAGCTTTCCATCTGAACTCTTAGTTTTTAAAAAGGAAAGTATTACACGGTTTATTTTTATATTTTCTGTATGAATGCTTTGCCTGCACGCATCTGTGTGCATCACTTGCCTGCCTGGTGTGCACAGAGGCCAGAAGAAGATGACAGACACCCTAGAGCTGGAGCCACAGATGATTGTGAATCACCATGTGTGTACTGGGAATGGAACCCAAGTCCTCTGGAAGAATAATCAGTGCTCTTAACCACTGAGCCACCTCTCCATCCCAGAAAAGTTTTACATAGTTTAAACTGGACATTTTTATTCTTGGATTTTCCTTTAGTAGGAAATAGAACTTATCAAAACAAGGAAACAAATGTTCTGTTAAAGCAAGCTATTCTCAAAAAATGCAGTTACTTATACAAAGAAAATTTCTATTTTGACATAATTTAACATAATAGAACAAAAAATCTCAAAACAGTTTTAAAGGCAATTCAAAAATTTGACCTTAGTTCTGGAAAATGGCTTTAAAGCATGTTAGGGTACATCTACTGCTATCTTCATTTTCTTTGCCTTTTGCTTAAAGGACACGTTTCTCTTTCAAGATGAAAGACAGACAACAGCCTTGTTTGCAGGTTGGTTTCTTTCTTCTCTGTACCCTCACCTAAACCTGTAAAGCATCCCCAGAATTTTGGGAGGTTTCCAAGTGCTTCCATATCCTCTTGAAAACAGTCTTTAAACTACAGCTATAGGCATGTCACTATTCCTCTGACTGCAATTCAAACAGATATCACATCCTGCTCTCAAGCTTTGAGAAAAGCCGAAAAAAATTAAAGAAGGCAAGTCATAAATTATATTGATCTAGCAAGCAGATGAAGCAAGTTATTTAAAATCTGTACATGGTTAATTAATTTTGTACTGACAGGCAAATGATTACAGATGTTCCTATGAGATAACCTTTCCCATTATCCGTCTTATCTTCTAAAGGATTTCTTACCTTCTCAGGAGTTCCCAGATACTAGAAAATTAGAAATATTCTCTCTCTCTCTCTCTCTCTCTCTCTCTCTCTCTCTCTCTCTCTCTCTCTCTCTCTCTCTCTCCTGCCCCTTCTTTCCAAGGGCTTTCGAAACACATGAATACACTATTCTAATTTGCTAACTTTGGTACCTGTGAAAGTATGGCTGAAATCATATCACTTTTCTGGTCATTTCCCCTTGACGGTAGTTATTCCCATAGAATGAAGCCATAGCTGTCTAAGCAACACCTGTAGTTCCACTTGGCCTCACAGTTTAATATTTAAAGAAGCTGGAGGAAATGGTGACGATGCTGGGGTCAAATGACTGTTCTCAGAGCTTTCCCTGCAACGTGAAAGGGCTGGCAACAGGATCATAATCACACCAGATCTGCTTTCTGTAATCTGACATTCTTCCCTTTCTTCCCTCCCCTTCACTGCCTGCATCCTGAGATGCACCCCCCGACCCTTTTGGACTACCCGAAGCCTCTCCTTTCTCTGGAGAAAGCTCTGCTCTTGCTTCTCCACCACTTCCTTCTGCTCCAGTTTTCCTCAGCCGTCTCGGTCATTCACTTCAGCATGCTTTGTGCTCTAGCCACAAATCTCTGCACCTGGTACAGAAACTCAAGTACCCATTTTCAATTCTTCTTTGCATAGACAAGTAGGTACTTGAGTTTTCCTCTGTAGTAGAAGGGTCTGTGTGGTAGGTAAAGTATCACTTTCGTGCAGGTAGAAAAACTCTTTTGAACAAGTAGATTCAAACGCCTCCTGAATTAGGCAAGAGAGGTCAGATGGAAAATGTGAGCTACAGTTGTTGGCAGACTCCTAAAGACAGGAGACCTCTTGAATGAGCTCTAGGTTGGTTAGTCACCTGACTGCCAGCTTCACAAAATCCATCTTAGATTTACAAGTAGCCAGCACCAGTGATAGCCTTAGGCCAACTGGGAAGTACTTTCCCTACAATCTGACTTTGAGAACAAATGTGTCAAAAAACTGTCAACCACCAAGGACAGCTCTGGAAGATCACTAATGCTCAAGGTGTGGATACAATCCTAGTCAGTGAAAAATAAGGTTTCCTTTATGGGAAAATACAAGCACACACTGTCTTTGAGAAATATGGGGTTACACCATGCTGCAATAGTGGCTGCAAATATTGCACTCACTCCCTTCCTTTTGCTGCTGTGCTTAGTAAAGATCTCTGCAGTATAAATAAAAGAATACAAAATCACTTATATTCTTTGGTCAAATACTGGAAAATGGTTTTTATTTTCTTGGTTATGCTCTGAGTACCAAAGGAAACAACAAAACTTTGACATTTATTTTTATACGGTCTCCACAAATAACTCAAATATGGGCTCTTTCAGCTGCATTATTTGGAAAGGAGGATGTAAATATGGAGTTGCCTTTGTCTTGTGGAACAAAACAACCGAAAACAAAAAGATTGCACTATTTTGCAGAAACTGTTTGCCTTGCTCTAAGTGCCTATTAATCATTGGAAAGTCAATAATTGTCCTGCTTTTTCCTCTAGCATGAGTAGGATCCATAGAATATTTTCACCAATCAATACCTCCTGCCTTGAAGCAAATTGTCTCAGCTTTGCTATCATGTTTATTTTCTATTAATGACCATAGAAGTGCCTGAGAGTGGCAGGAAGTTATTATCTTATCACACAGCTGAGATCATTATCTCTCATTTTCCAGAGCAGACAGCAAAGAAATCATTCCTTTTTTACCAAAATATAGACTAATATTTTTAAGTAAATTGTTACAGGAGTCTAAATTTGTGGATTCTGTGTTCAGTTTCTTTATTTTTTTATGAACACACATACACACACACACACACATTCATGTGCACTGAGTTATCTATAGAGAAATACATGCAGCTTTCCCTGGTAACAAATTACTTATTTAACCAGTGAAAATTAGGTACCCACAGTTCTTATTTTCTCACCAAATGCATGAGAGTACTGGCTATTGTTAGGGCAATGTTTAGAATAAACTAGGAATCAGATGGTAGTTTAGAGTCCAAGAAACTCTTTGTGAGGTTGACTTTCAGGATTTCACTATGGACTCTCCCCTTCACCTGAGTCCTTGTGCTCAGGACAAGATGTGCCACACAGAGCATAACGTAGAAGACAGAGATTATTACAGGGTAAATTTGAGCCAAAAGGACTACTGCAAAGACGTATATTTTATGAAGGATTTAGACTATTTCTAAAGCTGCTAGAACAAACAGCTTTTCCTAAGGGACTTTGTCCCATCCAAGTGATTGACAGCCTTGTTTGGCTTAACTGCTACAGAGGGGGCAGTGGTATGCCTTTGTTCTTTATCATAAAGCCTCCTGCTAGACAGGAATCTTGTAAGGCTTAGGGCTCCTGCAATCAGGTTTAGATAGTTATCTATTAATGACCTTCTGGGCAGTTCAAGATGTCACATTTCCCTCCAACTCAAGGCCTGAGAAGGACTCAGGTCCTATTTTTCTGACCCATCTGACCAATAATTGTAGTTCTTGGCTTTAAAGAATATTGATTGTGAAGGAAGAGTTTAGCTGCAAATACATAACTGGACACATAAAGCTTTCATATGAATATTCGAGTCTTTGTTGATAACAGTAATTGGCTAGTTCTATTGTTGCAAAGCAATTTCAGTAGAAGATACACACAGTTCTGGGTCTGGCTTGCAGATAACCCCCAAATTTCAGCATTCATAATAAAATATTTTAAATTTCAATCAAATCAATGAGTGAAATATTTGCCCCAGCCTTTTTTCTTTTTCTGATCCAGAATCCTGGGTGGGCAAGGTGAACTTCATTGTCTCTTGACCTGAGCATATGACTTCTTTTGGCTCATGAAATGACGCAGAAATGACAACGTGCCAGGCTTTAAGGTCTTATATGTTCTCCCCTGCTTTTAATTCTACTATTGCCATGAGGAGTGCCTGCCTGAACTTGCTTGCCTGTAGTTATGCAGGGGAAAATGACAGGCATTTAGAGAAGAGCCCTCCCAAAGCCAAGCATGAATTAACTTACTCCCAGGGGATTGATTGGCGGATTTGGGAGATGCAAAATGATGGTTGTCTGTAAGTCACTGAAGGGGTGAGGTGTCTTCTTTTGTAGCATATGCTAGCTGGTATGTCCTTAAATCACTGTTATGATTTGTTTGTTTCGCAGCAGTGATTGATAGCAACCCATTTCCTGAGATTACTTTTAAATTTGACCCAACATCACGTTCATATTATGCAATATAAACCCAAGAGAATTCTAATAGAAATAGAGGGAAAGCTTCCTCCAGTTTAGAGTTTCAGCGTGTACATATGTAAAACAAGACTTAAAATAAGTGGGGCTGGGGAGATGGCTCAGCAGGTAAAGCACTTGGCTGCTCAAGTTTCAAATGTGAGGACTTGTACTAAGATCTTAAGAACCCATGTAAATACCAGTTGGGTGTGGCAGCTGTCTGTTACTATAGCGCTCCGAAAGAGGAGACAAAGGATAGACTAGGAGTGCCGGTGAACTCTGGGCTCAGCTGAGAGACTGTACCTCAAAGAATAAGGTAGAGAGAAAGACTCCCAACATCACCCTTATGCTGGGAGGAAGAGGAAGTGAGCTCTGCTCTCTGGAGAGAGACCATGCTCCCCTCTCCTGGGCAGACGCACGCGATGAAGCAAGCTGCCATGTCAGACACGCTGTGCTACACAGTTTATTAGAGATGGGTTGATCGGGATATCAGAATTAGCCAGTAAGGGCTAGAGCTAATGGGCCAAGCAGTGTTTAAAAGAATACAGTTTGTGTGTTGTTATTTCTGGTGTAAAGCTAGCCATGCCGGAGCCAGGAGGGAGGAAAAGCAGGCCCACAGCTCCTACTACACCCTTAGGTTTCTCTCTACAAGTGCACACATGCACACACGTTGCACACACATAGACTCACAAAAAAATGAAAATACTTCAAATATTTAGACTGAAAATTAGGAATCAATTGATAAATCATGCAATTTGTCCAGCGTGGTATCATAGCCACTGCTGTCTATTTTTTTTTTACTTAGTACAATGTGCAAGAGAAAACCTATTTATGCTCAAGTTGTTCTCTGTATCCTATTTGTTCTTTCTTTTTTCTTTTTCTTTTCTTAACTTTTTATTGATTCTTTATGAATTTAACATCATGCACCCCAAACACTCATCTTTCTGCTTCTGCATATCTGCCCTCTTCCCTTGCAACCTACCTCCCAAAAGAAAAAAAATATCTTGACTTGGATGCTTTGGTGTGTTATGGTGTGTCACACAGTATACTGTTGTGCCTAAACAGCTTTACTTGAAAATGTTTATTGCAATGAGTCATTGGCCTGGTTTGAGGTCTCTGGCTTCTGCTACACTATCAATACTGGCTCCTTACCAGAACTCCTCTTGGAGTTACTCTGTGTCATGGAGATCCTGTAGCCCCTCATTGTGCTGCAGCAGATCATGGATGGAGTAGATGTCATGGAAGGATAACTCAAAGCACTGGATTTTTGACCTGGGTGGTAGCTGAGGTCACCCAGGTAAGGGATGGAGCCAGCTCCCTCACCCATGGAACCAGGACCAGCTCTTCCACACTGCCCAGGTGGGGGATTGAGGGTAGCTCTCCAGTCTTCTGAAGGGGGAAAGGGCAGGAACAGCTCTCACACTGCCCAGATGATGGGTGGGGCCAGCTCTCCTATACTCATGCCTTCGTACTGGCTCACCCATATCAGCATTGCCACCAGGGTAAACTTTACTGTGCTACCCAGGTGAGGTGTAGGGCCTCTCTTGAGTATTTCAACCAGCAATGGGCACAACCAGCTCTCCTACTCAAATGCCCTTGGGGCCAGCTCTCCCATGCTGCCCAGGGCAGGGCCATCTCTGCACAGCCTTCTAACATCAACATGGCCCCAGGCAGCAGCCCAGACTAGGGATGTCCCCATGACCTTTGACAGTAACATGGGCCAGAAACATAGACCTAGATCCCTGACACTGTCCTTGCCAAGGGCCTTTTCTGGACATGGACACAGATAGGAATTTCTCTTACTGGACTGGCCAGAATATCATCATGATCTCGGGTGGCAGCATGGGCTATTCACATGAGGCTGTTTCTCACCATCCTTATATCTCCAGTTCTTCTCTCTTCATAATACACAAACCATTCTGCTTCTCTTTCTCTCCCATTCTCCATCACATACTTGCTCATTGTGGTGGTGCCTGCCTCGCCCAAGCTATGTGTGATAGGTGGGAGTCTCTCGGTATCTTCCCAAGCTATGTGTGATAGGTGGGAGTCTCTCGGTATCTTCCCAAGCTATGTGTGATAGGTGGGAGTCTCTCGGTATCTTCCCAAGCTATGTGTGATAGGTGGGAGTCTCTCGGTATCTTCCCAAGCTATGTGTGATAGGTGGGAGTCTCTCGGTATCTTCCCAAGCTATGTGTGATAGGTGGGAGTCTCTCGGTATCTTCCCAAGCTATGTGTGATAGGTGGGAGTCTCTCGGTATCTTCCCAAGCTATGTGTGATAGGTGGGAGTCTCTCGGTATCTTCCCAAGCTATGTGTGATAGGTGGGAGTCTCTCGGTATCTTCCCAAGCTATGTGTGATAGGTGGGAGTCTCTCGGTATCTTCCCAAGCTATGTGTGATAGGTGGGAGTCTCTCGGTATCTTCCACCAAACCCATGCTCTCTGTAGGATTTTTTTGACTTTTAACTTTTTGCTCATTTTTTCCTGGCTTTGCTTCCATAACCTCCCTCTTTTTTTTTTAACCTAAAGTCTTCTGAAAAAAAAATCAAGTATAAAGGCTACCGTTATTATTGCTCAAAATCTAAAAAGAAATATTTACTATAAGTGTTGAGTCCCATTGAACTATTTATATTGCTCTGGACATAACTTTAATGTTGTAGTTCAATTTTGAAATAAAAAAAATTAGAAAGAAAATCAAACACACATGGATGTTCTCATACCTCCGCTGTCCTTCATGACCTTCCTCAAGTAAGTACTGGATGCAAGTGAGAGGTTTTCTAATCTAAACCATGATCCTCTGTGTACAAAACAATGACAATAACAAAATGTGCACATTTTTTGTTTTCCTTACATAAGTAATTACAGTTTGAAAAGAGAATTTGACTGTTTGATAAATAATATTAGACTCTTTAGGTCACCTTTCAATTCTCTAAATAACCTTGGGTATTTAGAATATTTATTATGTGAGAATGCTTGAAAGTTTAAATGGCAGAATAAAAATTTGAAAATCTTAATGGTAATAAGTTGAAATATTTAAATTTTAAGTACTAATCAGATTAAATGCACACATTTATTTAATGAATAAACACATTTATTAAATTTATAAAGACTGCTAAAGTTTCTAAAGAAAATTTGTACATTGAAATTATATTTGCCCAATTTGATAGGTACTTGAGTGTTTGGACAAAAACTGAATATAGTGTCCTTATCATTGTAGGTTAGAATGTATAAGAAGTTTTAGCTAGTTTATAAAGAGAACAACTGTTTGAATTCAGATTAGCTCAAATTGAATCCTAACCCAAACCCTTGGTGAAAACATTTATTACTAAAAAGTAATAAAGTTATAAGCAGAAAAATAAGACTTTTAAGCCAAGTCTAAAAGTTTGAAGAATATTCTGATTTTATAACGTCAATATGATAATATCTATTTAAAACTTAAGTTAACACAAAGAGCTCTTTCTACGAAAAGAAAAAAAAGAACAAATAGAAAAATACCCAACATGATACTGAAAAATTACCAGTGACAACCAAACTTATTTTTCAACAATCACGAAATAATGTTTTTACTGAAAAAAGGGAATGTGCCATTTTAAATACGCACACTGTAGGACAGTTGAGGGAGGACACAGATCATGCACAACTTGTTATCCTGTGTTCCTGGCCCCAAAGCGACATGGTGTCTGCAGCCCACTTTGTGTTCACAACTTAGCTCTAGGAAACCACAGAGCACTTCTTGCCTCTAGGCAGATACACAATGGTTCTGACTATGGTCCTTTCACTTCTTGACTCTAGGCAGATACACAATGGTTCTGACTATGGTCCTTTCACTTCTTGACTCTAGGCAGATACACAATGGTTCTGACTATGGTCCTTTCACTTCTTGCCTCTAGGCAGATACACAATGGTTCTGACTATGGTCCTTTCACTTCTTGCCTCTAGGCAGATACACAATGGTTCTGACTATGGTCCTTTCACTTCTTGCCTCTAGGCAGATACACAATGGTTCTGACTATGGTCCTTTCACTTCTTGCCTCTAGGCAGATACACAATGGTTCTGACTATGGTCCTTTCACTTCTTGACTCTAGGCAGATACACAATGGTTCTGACTATGGTCCTTTCACTTCTTGACTCTAGGCAGATACACAATGGTTCTGACTATGGTCCTTTCACTTCTTGCCTCTAGGCAGATACACAATGGTTCTGACTATGGTCCTTTCACTTCTTGCCTCTAGGCAGATACACAATGGTTCTGACTATGGTCCTTTCTTCGTGGAACTCAGCCACCATTAGGGACATTCTAGAAATGTTAGTTGTGGACGAATCTTTAGCAATGACCACACTCATTCTCCTCTCCTTTTTTTTTCCAAATGAAAAGCCCTTTTCCTGGAGAGGAGGTGTGGCTAGGAGTCATCTCTGAGAGGGATGCCAAGTCTCCTTCTAGAGCACCAAGTTAGGGGATGCTTACCGCAGGGTTACTCACACGTCCCTTCCCTACTGTTACTTCACTAGGGAAATGTCACAATATTTGCCAATTTTTATAGTGAGAAACCTCAATGAAAACTTTTGCCAGTAGAGCACAATAGCACCAAAGTACCATGAAACAAAGTATACAGAGAGAAGACATTTTCAGGGAACCATTAGTATAGGGAATCTACTTTTCCCCATAATTTTCTACTATTTTCAAATGATACCAAGCCTGTACTATCTAGAATTATGACATGCAGATCTTTAAGGATACCTATTATTTTATTTTCCTTTTCTGCTCTGCCCATTTTCAAAATGTATGTAAATGGCCTAAAATGGAACTTTATAATAGCTAGAATTGGTATTTTCAGCAGCCTGCATGATAGGATAGGAAAAGTAAAGAGTTAACCCTTCTTCAATCTTCCTGCCAAAATAATAATAATAATAATTAATAATAATAATAATAAACTGGGACTCTCCCTACTCTCCACTTAGCATGAAACTACCTAGCGCCATCTATTGGCTGTCTGATTATATGTGCCCTACAAGTAGACTCTCCTAACAAAGCCCTTTGATACTGAGATAAGGGAGAAGCAAGCTCTGTCCTTTGTGTCTGAGATTTCCTTTGTCCCTGACACTCCCTGCCACATGCCTGCCTTCTAAAATTCGGAAGTGATAAGGCTTTCTTCAACAATAAATTTCTCCCATTTCAAGGACGGCCTGGCTTTCCCTTTCTTTTAAAGAAGCACATATGAACCAAATATACTTTATATTTGGCTTGGCTTTCAACAAATGACATTTCTAAACAAAGATCAAGTTCAACTCCTTCATGTTCTTTTCCCACTCCTGTTCTTTCCAATAAAGAGATTAACTACAAGCTTGCCAATGAATCAAGACAAGTACACAGAGACTTTGCATCTTTCGATGGAGCTCCATAAGCCCTAGACAGAAGGAAGAAAAAATAATTGAGCATGAAGCATGCCATTTCTTTCTACTCACTGGCTTCATGTTGCAATTCATTATGGCATTAGGGCAATTGATTTTTATAAAGCCAACTGAGATGATAAAGCTGAATTTTAAACTGTCCTGTTGTTTATATTGATAAGCATGTATAAAATACATTTATATTTTAAATGTAATATAAACACACATGAAACAGTCACTTTAGGGGCTTCTTTCCTTCTCAAATGAAGTGAAATGATGAAAAATGCTGAACTGCCTAATCAGATTCACCACTCCAAAGAGGCTCAAATATCATCACTATGGCAACGTGTCAGCCCAGGTCTGCCCTCATCTCTTTCCTCAGACTTTTCATTGCTAATGAATTGATGTGGCAAACACTAGAAAAACAGCTAGCTTGGGGCAGTGAGGAAGGGTCTCAAGACTGAAGCTATTCATGTATGCCCCTCTCCTAGATTCTTTTTTCTTCTTCAAATCTAATTAGCTCCTGGGCCCTTGCTTCATACAATGGGTTTCTCTCACTGGCTCCTTCACTGTCACAGGATACCATGTTGCAGGGTTCTTTGTTCCGGGAGATGACAGTGAGCATTTGCACCTGGAATCCTAGAACTGGATAAACTTCAGAGGAGATACAAAACAGAGGTGAGGTTAGTGCATACACCAGGGGACTAATTTTTGACCATATTTAAATAGGTGTGCAGAAGATTCTCTTGTCACTGGAAGATCACACATGGATGACTATGTTACAGCTCTTTGATGAAGCGTTTCAATGCTAGCATTTATGCTGGCAGTCAATTAATTTGAAATCCCAGGGGAAATGTCCCTTTCATCAGTTATATGTCTGATATTGCCTTTCCTTATGTGAGAAAAATTAATCTGCAAAGCTACTCTACATCTTCCACTTTATCCTAATTAGCAACTTCTGTCTACTCTTAAATTTGTTCAAAATGGTTTTGAATTTTTTAAAAAACTTCTTTATTTATTCTTTGTGTCTTTCACATCATGCATTTCCATCCTATTCATTGCCCCGTCCTTTCATATCTGCCCTTGCAACCTCTCCCCCAAATAAAATAAAATAAAATAAAATTTAAGAGGAAAAAAGAAGAGAAAAAAAGAAAAGGGAAAGAAATCAATCTCATCATGGAAGCTATACGGTGACACCGTGAGTCGTGCAATAAACCTTTTTATCCATATAGCTTTACTTACACGTGCTATTGCAAGGAATAACTGATTTGAGGCCTCTGGTTTCTGCTACACTATTGATGCTGAGCCCTTTGTGGAACTCCCTTCATTGTCCTGTTGTTGTCCTGTGTCATGGAGATTTTGCAGCTTTGAGTCTGCAGGACCTGCCCCTTCACATGCTCCAGTAGATCCCAGATGGTGTGGATTTTGGGATGGGCCAACTCATAACCTTGGTTCTGGGGTGGGTAGTTGCCGGGTTGGTCAGCTCTCTAGTTCTCCCCTGTTCTCACCACCAGGATGAGCGCTCCTGCCTTGCCCCAGCTGTTCCCCCTTGCAGCAATGAGCAAGGGGCAAGGCCAGTCTTCTACTCTCACATCCTCAGGGTTGGTTCTCCCACACCTACACCTTCAAGGGCAGCTCTCCTGTGTGGTCCAGGCATGGCATAGGGGCCACTCTCCAGTGCTGCAGCTGATGAGGTGCAGTGACAGTTCTCCTGCTCTTAGGGCCTCAGGGCCAGCTCTTGCACCTGCCTCAGGCATTGCTGGGTATAAGTGCAGTGGGGGGAGGGCATCTCTCCCCCACCCATGCTGCCCCATGGCAGATGAGTAATGGGGATAGTTCACAACTTCAGGTCTGACTCACCCACACTTTCGCCAATGGTGTTGGCTCTATTGTGCTGCCTAGGGGATGTGCAGGTCCTAGTGTTGCAACTGGTGGGGGGCCAGGGGCAGCTCTCCCACTCATATGATCTCAGGGCTAGCTCTCCCACCTTCCTCAGGCATTGATTGTTGGGAATGTGGTGGGGGACAACAACTCTTTTTGCCCACATTGCCACATGAAAGATGAGTATTGATGACAGCTCTCCCATGCTCACAGCTTCTGGCATGGTTCACCCACATCTCTGTCAACAGGATTGACTCTACTGTTTTGATTCCATGTCTAGGTTCATGGACTTGATGCAACCATTGTCTGTTTTGATGTTCACAGGTCCCAATGCCACCAAAAGCTGAGAAAAGAGTGCTGTACAAAGTTGGCCCCATCCCCTCACTGGCTACAACACTAGGAAGAACTGGTCTTGCCCCTCACCAGCTGAAGCACTCTGATGAGAGGGTCTTACATTTCATCTGGGAAGCACAATAGAGCTGACCATGTCTGCAGTGAGCTGACGCTGAGGGCGGGAAATGGCAGATATCTGCATGTGGCGAGGGAAAGATGTCTCCTCTCACACATCAGCACCTGCAGCAGGTGGGAGATCTGACCCAATCCTTCACCAGCTGCAGCACTCAGGAGAACAGATCCTCTGCCTTGCCTGGGCAGCATAGTAAAGTTGACCCTGTAGGGAGGGATGGGAGTGAGCCAGCCCTGAATGTGGGAAAGGGGCATAGCTGGTACCCTTGTCTACTGTGTGGGGGTGGGGACAAGGGAAAGATGGCTTTCCCTCTCCCTCCACCAC
Organism: Microtus pennsylvanicus; assembly: GCF_037038515.1. NCBI lineage: Eukaryota > Metazoa > Chordata > Mammalia > Rodentia > Cricetidae > Microtus > Microtus pennsylvanicus. The sequence continues at coordinate 125,315,867 of NC_134601.1, read as the reverse complement.
CTCCAGCTGTTGAGAGAGCTGTCCCCTTTTGCAGCTGCAAAATTTGGGAAAGTGAGCCCTGCACCTCATCTGGGCAGTACAGCAAAGGTGATCTAGTTGACATGGCATAGATAAGCCAGCCCTGGGAGTGTGAACACGAGAGACCTGGCCCCATCCCTCTTCTGCCATATGGCAGCATGGGCTGATTTGGCAGCATGGGCTGGGCAGAGATGTTCTCCCTCCACTCCAATGCCCAAGACAGGTGTGAGAACCAGTCCTGGAGTCATAAGAGTGGGAGAGCTGTCCCTGCCCCCCACCAGCAACACCTGGGAGAGCAGGCCCTGCACCTCACCTGGGCGGCACAGTAGAGCTGACTCTACTGGCAAATGAGTGGGTGAGAGAGCCCTGAGGGTGGGAGGGTGAGATAGCTGGACACACCCCCATTGTCTGCCATGTGGTGCTGGTGTAGAAGAAGGAGCAGGTGAACCTCCTCAAGAACGTGAACATGAGAGACCTAGCCCCACCCCTCATCTGCCTTATGGTGGTTTGACTGGAAGAGAGATGCCCTCTCCCACAACCTATCAACACCTGACGCAGAGGCAGGTGGGAGAGCTGACCCTGAGGTCATAAGAGCGGGGAAAGCTGCTCCTGTCTCCCACCAACTGTAACACTCAGGAAAGTAGGCCCTGTGCCTCCCATGGGCAGCATAATAGGGCCATTCCTATTGGCAGAGGTGAGAGCGAGCCAGCCACAAAGTTGTGAGCATGGGAGCGCTGTCCCCATTACTCATCTGTCATGTGGCAACACAGACAGGGAGAGATGCCCCCTTCCCAGATCATCAATGCCTGAGGCAGGTGGGAGAGCTGGCCCTGAGGACAGAAGAACTGGAGAGCTGCCCTGTCTCCTACCAGCTCCAACAATCAGGTTCCATATTTTTAAAAAGATCCTTTCTACACTTTATAAGCTTCATAAATTTGAGTCTCTACCTATCTTCAAGAAAGGAGGCCAATTAAACAGGTGCTAATTTTCCAAAAAGAGTAAATTTACTGAATTTACCTATTGTGAATATAACCACTTTAATGGTTCTGTTTTTGAAACAAAGGCTTACTCTGTAGCTCAGCTTGTCTACATTTGGACATTTGGATGTCCTGCCTCAGCTTCCTGAGTGCTAGGATTATAGAAATGCTATATATGGCCATATAGCCATCTCTTTAAACAGGGAGGAAGTAGAGAGATTGCTCGGTGGTTAAGAGCACTGGTTGCTTTTCCAGATAACCCAGGATGGATTCTCAACACCCAAATAGTGGTTTCTAACCATTTGCAGCTCCAGTTCAAGGTGATCTAATGTTTTTAATCTAGCACTGTGTTCACATGATACACAGACATTAATGTGGTCAAAACAACCTGACACATAATATTCTAAAATGAATAAATAAATAGGGGAAATTATCTTATGTTTGGTGAATTGGCATAGCTATTGTGTATGTGTGTGCATACACATGTGCATGTGTGTGCTTTAAATCTGGACCTTTCTTATTTCTCAGCCATTTTGTTCTAACCAATGCAGAGAAGAACAGCTTTAATGACTTCCTCTGCAGATGTTGTGATTTATCAGCTAAGCATCTGAGTGCATTGTTTGGTTTCTTCTTTATTTTAGAGTTTTTAGTTAACTGAAGCTCCCAAATACTATTTCCTGGAACGGAAGTGAATCTGCAGATGTGTAGCTAATCTTTTTGTTTTCTGGTCATATTTTGTTTTGCCTTAAACACTGGATTTCATTGTTTGCTGAGTATTAGTAAACTATGTTCTGCTTTATTAAAAATTCCTTATGAAACCAAGGAGATGGCTGTGAAATTCACCATGTGCTCATCCATTCAAGTTGTCCTATGCTCAGCGGGAGTAAATCTTCAATGTCCTAAGATTCCAGTTATTGAAATCTCTCTAATTAGTATTTTCATATTTTAACTTTATGCGTCTAACATCAAATTACTAAAATGAAAAAATAATGTACTTACAAACAACATTTTGGCAAAATCCTAATTGATCCACAAATGATGCCAAGTTAATTAAAAACCAAAATAAAAACTATCTGATAAAAATTATTCCTCTTAGTGGAAGCAGATAATTATATATAAAGCATATCTTCATTAACATGAATTTTATAAATACCTTAGCTGTAACTATCATCATAATCAAATACCTAATGTTTAGGTAAAATGACAAAATTTTAAAATTATACTTTATTGGAGTTGTAGGTATATTTACTTGTGCTCAGTGTACTGATAACTCATCATAATTGAAAAAGCAATAATAGACTGAACATTTCTATCTCAATTTTAGAAATCTAATAGATACCTAGAAATCACTGCTTTACTGGTGAGTTCTTCTCGAGCCCCTGAGTAGTCTCCATGTTAGGAGACAACTATTGTCTCTATTTTAAAATTTTGATAACTTGAACAAGAAAAAAATTAAGTCTTAGTGAATTTGAAAGCTAAATCCTCAAATAAAGTAATAAATAGAATGTAATAAACCTTTAAAAATTAGTCACAAACCCAATATGATTTATTTCAGAAATATATGAATGGCTCAGTAACAAGGTAGCCAAATATAGCATTGTACATCATACTAAGGAAACAACTCAAACATTTTAATACAAAGTAGCTAATTGATATTAATAAACAAGAAGCTTCTATTTCCATAGAAAGAGACCTGTACAAAAAGCCACAACTGGTCAAAAACCAGAAAACAACTGACTATAGGGTGCCCATCCTCAACTGATGCAACTACAACTCAACCTCTACAAGTAAGGCTCAGAATAGGTTGCTGAAGGGGTGTATGTGGAAAGATTGTAAGCATCAGGGGAAGAAGACATCTGGTGTGGAATAGTATCTTCTAGGGGCTACACCCATGCAATTGCAACAATATGATAGCCTAAGTCGGACCTGCTTAATGCCAACACTATTTGACATGCCAACATGCATAAAAAACTCTCTCAAGGCCTGTGTTAGGGTTTCTATTGCTTTGACAAAGGACCATGATCAAAAAACAAGTTGGGAGTTTATCTGGCTTACACTTCCATATTGATGTTTATCATTGAAGGAAGTCAGACAGGAACTCAAACAGGGCAGGATCCTGGAGATAGGAGCTGATGTGGAAGCCATATAAGGGTGCTGCATACTAGCTTGCTTCCCATGACTTGCTCAGCCTGATTTTTTAAAAAAGTTTTGTTTCTTTATTGATTCTTTGGGAGTTTCACATCATGCCCCCCAATTCTGCTCTCCTCCTGGTCCTCCCATTTCCTCTCCTCACCCCTGCCACAACCCCCCAAAAGAAAAGAAAAGAAAACAAAGTACGCAAGCAAACAAGTCTCTCCCCCCTCTCCCTGCAAAACCAAACCAAAGCAACAACAACACAACAAAAAAATCTCTTTGTTCCTGCCACTCCAACACTTCTTCATTTGTCCTGGCTGTTTTGTGGGCCTCAGTGTGTCATATAGTATACCCCTTTGTCCCATCAGTTTTACTAGCAAATGTTCATTGCAATGAAGTCACTAGTCTGATATTCAAGGCCTCTCTTTTGTTCTGGTACACATCATGACTACATCCTCACCAGAAATCCTCTTGGATATCCTGTGGCTGCCCTGAGTCTTGGAGATCCTGCGAGTAGTACTCCACAAGACCAATCCCTTCACAAGCTCCAGCAGGTCCATATTATTACTTGGGGATATGAGGTGAACCAACTCAAGGCCAGCAGCTTGGGCCTGGATGACATCCTGGCTCTGGGTGGAAGGAATGAACACTTACGTGAGAATGGTTCTGGCAAATACATGGCTGCCAGACATTACCAAGTTCGCAGGTTGCAACTCCAAGCCTGGGACTCTATGTGACCTTTGGTTGCAATACAGGACCTGGACTTTTAGCACATACCCCAGCAGTGGTGGGACCACAGACCCTGGCATGGTCCTTGGTAGCAGCTGGGTCTAGATGTCACCACTGTCCCAGCAGTAGTATGACCCTCAGACACCAACATGGCCCTCTATCTCCAGTGTTTACATGGCCTTCGATGGAAAAAGGAACATAGGATATCAGCACAGAGCCTGGCTGCAGTAGGACCAAGGACCTTGACATGGCCCTCAGCAGCAGCTCTGGCCTGGACCTCACCATGACATTGAATACCAGTGCAGGTCACTCAGTTCTGCATGCATCCTGGCCCTCGGACACCAACCTGACTCAGATGGCTGATCTGACACTTGACATTCTCATGGCATTTGGTGGCAATAGAAGGCACACCTGACAATCCAGACCCTGGCTGCTATAGGGCTATGGAGCTAGACACGGCCCTCAGCAGCAGCCTGGGCTCAGATAACACTATGGCCCCAGATCACACCATGGCTCTGGTTGGCAGCACAGACCACCCATATGTTTATGGCCCTGCTGTGATATCGCCTCCAGACTCCTACCAAGCTGTAGGTTCCTCCCAGACCCTGGGTCTCTGTATGGGCTCTAGTGGCAACCTGGGCCATATACTTCAATACAGATCTCAGCTGCAGGTGGGCCACGAACCCAGACATGGCCACAGGCAGTAGCTCAATCTGGTCAACACCCTAGCTTCAAGTATTAGCCTCTGTCACTCAGATCAGGATGGCTCTATCAGCCTGCTTTCTTATAGAGCTTGGGACCACCAGCCTAGGGATGGCACAACCCACCATGGGTTGGGCCCTCCCCATTGATCACTGAGAAAATGCCTTATAGTTGGGTCTCACGGAGGCATTTCCTCAACTGTGGATCCTTCCTCTGATGACTCTAGCTTGTGTCAAGTTGACACCCAAAACCAGCCAGTACAGGGCCCCACTCCTACATGAAGAGTAATAAACTCATGGCTGTTGAGAGAAATTCAGTTTTCTGCAGAGAGGAGACTCCTTAGAGTCCAAGTGGTCAGAACTTAACGCATATGCTTATAAGCAATGCTAAAGGAATTAAGTAGATTATGTTTATACTTTTGTGTATGAGCATAATAATAAAGAATAATAAATCATCAAATTGAGGAGTAGGGGCATGGGAGAGTTGGAGGGGGTAAATGATGTCAATACAGTATTCATATGTCCAATTCTCAAAAATTACAAACTTTTAAAAAGCACATGAAAATAATACTCCTAAAAATAAAGACTAGATAGTAGCCACTAGTGTGTCATCACGTGAGCGCTCACCTGGGACGGAAAGCCTACGGAGATGCTTTAGAACAGGGAGGGCTGCCCGGTACAACTTTCTGTGGTAAGGGAAATGGTCTTCATCTGTGTTGTTCCATAGAGCAGACTCTGACCACATAAAGCGAGAGAGCACTTGACATGCAGCAGGTGTGTCGGCAGAAGTGGGCTTTACATTTTATTCATCTAAATTTCAAAAGTCACTTATAATATTGTGAAGCTGGCTCAGTTACAAGCAGGCATTGCTCTTGCAGTCGATCCAGGCTCCGTTACTAGTACTCATGTGGTGATTCACAACCATTCTTAATGTCAATTCCAGGGGAATATAGCACCCTCTTCTGATGTCTGCATGTATCAGGCATACGTGTTGTGCACATACATACATGCAGGCAAAATATTCATATACATAAAGTTTAAAAATCTAAAATAAATTTTCCCAAAGAAGGGCTAGTATCACCTGTATGGTACAGCCCAGTCTCTTGGTAACTCTGTTTTCAAATTCAAGGTGGTCATTTTAAACATTATTATTAATGTCTTAGTACTTATTGAGAACCAATTTCTAAGAAGATAAATATATATCCATCTGTAACATTTATGGTATTATTTTTTAATTTTTTTGATAAATATAAATTATAAGGATCTCTGGAATTCAGTATAACATTTCAATACATACATTCAAGGTGCACTGATCAAATACAGTCTCCCTTTACTCATCTCATCATTGTTCAACAACCAGATCAGATTTTAGTTTTTAATCTCCACTTCTTCTGGGTATGTCTCTAAAAAACCACGGGATCAGTATGCCAGAGAGATAGTTGTATAGCCTTGCTTCTCACAGTGCTATTCACAACACATGAGATGTGGAATCAATCTGGCATCCCAAGGTTGGATGAGTGGATAAAAGCAATGTGGTAGCAATGTGAAAGAAATATTCCTAGCCAGGCAGTGCTGGCACACTTGTAAGACACAGGCAGGCAGATCTTCGTGAGTTCAAGGCCAGCCTGGTCTACAAGAGCTAGTTCCAGGACAGGCTCCAAAGCTACAGAGAAACTCTGCCTCAACGCGCCCCCCCTCCAAAAAAAATTCTAAAAAGAACTTTTTAAACATTTCACAAAAATCACAATATTCTCTCTAGAAAATCCAAAAGGTGTCACGCTTGGAAAGCTAGTCTTAGAGTTGTGTAAAGTTTAGTTAAGAGTTAGTTTTAAGTCAATAGTATCAACATATGACAGTAATATCTAAAGTAGGAAAATAGCAAGAAGTAATGATATTCAAAATGGCACTCAAAAATTAAAAACTGTTTTTAGATATCAAAAACAAAAGATATATTATAGCGTATTGAGTAAATGATAGCACAAATATATTAGAGCCTATTATACAGATGTCTTTGAAGGCCATCTCCTCTTCCTTCTCAGACTAACATTAGGCACTCTTTCCCTAAAGGAAAGCAAGAACCATGTTAGGTAATCTATCTCAGTTCATTTTAACAGGACTACTGTACTGTGTTGATTACTTATTTTCTACTTCATTTTTCTGGACAAGGAAGCCAAGGTCTGGGGAGATTAAGTAAACTGTCTAAAATGTAATGTTATAATAAATGGCACTCTAGGATTAACTCTTTCTCAAAAAGCCAGTTTGCATACCATTAAAACATGTCTGTGTTTATTCCCCTTCTCACCTTTTTTGATCACATCTGCCCTGCTTTACTTCCTGTATCTCCATGTCTCATTTAATATACCTTCTTTGGCATCACAGAAGGCATGAAGACATAAACTCTTAGTAACTTTTGCAAAAATAAGTCAGAGACTGCAACAGGGTAAAGAATGGAAGCTGAGCTGATGCTGGTCATCTAGAACAGAAAGCATGTGCCACATTAAACAAAAGTAAGAATAAACACAGAGCTGACGAGATTGTTCATAGGTTAAAACCACTGCCAGATCTTTCAGAGGTCTTGAGTTCAATTCCCAGTAACTACAAGGTGACTTAAAATCATCTATAATGAGATCTGATGCCTTCTTTTGGTTTGCAGGCATGCATACTGATAAAACTCTGTATACATAATAAATAAACAAATCTTTAAAAAGAATAAACTCATAGAACTCCAGAGTGATTACTAATGCACACATTGGAACCCACACCTCTAAATAACCACTGGTTCTTTGGAAGAGTTATCTTGGAAATCCCAATGCAAATTCCAATTAAGATAGACTTTTTCAGGAGTTTTGGAGTCATTTTCAAAGTTCCTTCATAGCAATTTTACAAATAATAAGAATGCAGTCTTACTATCTATGAAAAAACAATACAGAAGAAATGCAGTATTGTTGACTGTGAGAAAATAATACAAAATGGAAAAATACACTTTATCATGAAAAGTTTCTAAAGTTAATTTACCTTTGATGTACTTGAACAAATGCTATAATTTGGACAGAATATAGATGTGCTAAAAGGCTTTTGTAAAGTAAAGAAGAGGGTTTCTCAGCACGTTCAAGAGTGTTGCAGAGAAGTATATTTGCCTCTTTGTTATTGTTAAATCTATTTTACATTTCAATAGTACTGTTTTCTTTGCTAATAAAACATAATTGAAGCTCTTTTTGTTTGCTGGGGTGGGAGACTCTTCCTTTTGCTCTGCAATGATATTTTTTTGTACTAAGAAGCAAATAACATGATGAAAAATGGGGGGGATGGCACTGGGAGGTGTGGCAGGAGAAAAGGATAAAGTTGAGAAGAGACAATTAAAGATAGAAAGACTGAGAAAGATAAAAGTTTGACTGACATCATGAGGCATTAGAAAAATTAAAAAATGAGGATTACGGAGGCCACATATGAGAATAGGGTATGATGAATCAAGACACATAAAGAGCTAATTTGGAGTCTAGAGATATCTCAGTCAATACAGTGCTTGCTGCATGAGGCCCTGATGGGACATGCCTGTAATTGCAGCACTCTGGAAGTAGAGGCAAAAAAGATTAGAAGTTTGAGGCCATTCTCAGCTCTATAGCAAGTTCCAGGCCAGCTTGAAATATATGAGACCCTATAAAAAAGAATGAAAATGAAAGGAAGATGGAAGTTGGATGAGGAAAAGTAAGAAGGGGAGATTGGAAAGAAAGAGAAAGGTAAATAAACTTGTTTGAGAAACTTCCCTTTAGAAATTTTTCCACACTGAACACAGAAACCATAGAGTCCAAATTAGTTTTAGTTTCTTCAAAGTACTGAAGAGAAAAGGGGAAATGAGGCAAGGAGACAGTTGGTATAGAAGGATTTTTTTATATTCTGGTCAAGTGTAACATCCATTAATTGCTATGGTTGAATTATTTCCACATGTTACACTGAGAACTTTCATGATGGTAGCATAGCATCAAACACTATAGAATTATGCAGCCATTAGGAAAACCCTTGTGTCTGGCAGACATGTAACATATTTGTTTCTACTTGTCAAAGGATTGTAATAGGTACTGCTCTATAAGCTAGTTTTGCCTTATTTAAAACTGGCAATCCCATGGGTTTTATGTTGTGAGAAATAAGACCGAAGGATGTCAACAAGTATAATAAGGTTCATTGAAAACCAGGTGGCTTTTAGAAGAGTGACAGTTCTTTCATTCACTTAATTGGTGACAGCTTCAAGGATTCTTAAACCTCAGGTTCCTAAACGAACAACTCGTGTCAAGTAATAACGGAGGAATTCTTTTCTGCTTTAGAGCTTAATTATGCAGTATGAGAACTGGTGGGAGAGAAGAGGAACCTCCCTGTAGTAGCTGTCCAAATTACTGAAAGACTTGAGGGCCTGCTTTCACTCCATCTCCATCAGAAAGAAGAAGACTTTTAAAAGTCTTACTTCACAAAAATCTAGCAAAATGCCATTTTGTGCAATGCTGAATCACAGTGACAAACTGTTCTTGCAGAGTGGTTTGTGCATTTCTTCATGCACTTCTGTAAAGTAATTTCTAAAAATGAAATCACAAACATTCTGAATGGTCAGCTGATCAGCCTCATGGCATGGAGAACAAATTAGTTACAGAATCCAGACAGAGTTTAGAAGTTTTGATGTCTATTCTAGCAGACATGATGTCAGATTACTCAATTCCAGAATTTCCATGAAAATTAAGTTTCCTGTATTTGTTCACTGAATAAAAGTATTATTGCAACAGTGATCAAACAATCTACCTAACTCAACTACACACAATTATTACACACCTCTTGTGCTCTAGATTTTATTATGATGGTTGAGGTCACAGTGAATGAGACAGAAACTCGAATTTTAAGGTTCTTGTGGGTCTTGGAAATAAGAAAACAAACAGTTAAATAGCTGTTTTTTCCCCCAAGGTGGAGAATGTGGCAATTGCTTTACAAGATAATGTCTTTATTTCCAATTATTTATAACATGTAGTGATACTACTTGTAGGGCAAATAAATGTAGCAATGAGATCACACTAGCAGAGAGGAAAGTTGCATTTTCTAGTGATACCATAGGAGTCATTATGCAAGCAAATATATAGTGTTGAGAACTGAGGTAGCTGTAGGATTCTGAACATCAGTTGTAATCTACTAGACAAAGAAAGGAGAAAGATTTTTCTGGCATACAGGAACATAGAATCAAAGGCATCATAACATGAGCATGGGTGAACACTGGGATTGTGAAGCAGGAAGGCACAGAGTTTGGAAACACAATCAGAAACGTGGTCAACTAGGTGACTAGGAGGGGATTTAGGAAGGCAAATTCATATATTGGGGAATCTGGGTAGGAAAAATAAAGGGCCCAAATCAAGGCCATGATGATGAAAGTAATTTGATGAAAAGCTTACAGCATTGAAGCTATAGGACCTAGAAAACTATCTGTGTAGAGTAGGAAAGAAAAAGAGATAGAGAAGGTAGCTTGAAACTTCCATTTTTATTGGCTAGATGGATGATGAAGCACTGCTGAGATGAGTCATATAGGGAGGAATGGTCCAAGGTGTAATAGGCAGAGCAGTGGCACTCAATGATGTCCATTTCTTTTCTTTTTTTTTTCATTTTTATATAGGGTCTTACTATGTAGCTCTGGATGTCCTGGAACTCACTCTGTAGATTAGACTGGCCTCGAATTCACAGAGATCTGCTTGTCTCTGCCTCCAAAGTGCTAGGATTGAAGGTGTATGCCACCACTGCCTGGCATGATGTTCATGTTCTAATCCCTAAAAGTTGTGACCATGTTATTTTAGAAGATCAAAATATACCACCTCAAAAACTGACCATAGGAGATTAGAATGTGCCATGCCAAATGCCTTCAAAATTTCTTTGAATGACTACTTTGAGAAGCATCAGATATAGGGGAAACTTTGGAAAGAAGATATGTTATCATTTTTTTGTAAGAAAAACTTCTGTTTTATAAGGGAAATTGGGGCGGGACAATTCTGTATTCTGTCAATTATGTTTTAAATAAACACTGATTGGCCAGTAGCCAGGCAGGAAGTATAGATGGGCAACCAGACAGGAAGTAGAGCCGGGTCAATGAGAACAGGAGAGTTCTGGGAAGGAGGAAGCCCATAGCTCTGCAGTCCTGTCCAGACACGGAAGAAGCAGGATGTGACCTGCCCTGCTGAAAAAGGTACTGAGCCATGTGGCTAACACAGATAAGAATAATGGGTTAATATAAGTTTTAAGAGTTAATAAGAAGCCTGAGCTAATGGGCCAATCAGTTTATAACTTATGTAGACCTCTATGTGGTTTTCTTTGGGGCTTACCAGCTGTGGGAACTGGGCAGGACAGGAACCCCAACAAGCAGGCCCTCCTGTTACAAATGGTGGGAGAACAGAAACCAGGCAGGACAGAAAACCTCCAGATAACAGGAAATTACTTTTATAAAATGACTTCCTTCCTATTAGGGAAGAGATATTTGCTAATTCACAAGGAATATATTAATGAAGAAGTCACCAATCATTATATTTCTCCCTTTCCTTTCCTCCCTCCAAGCCCTCCCATAAGCCCCATCTAGCTCTCCTTCAAATTCATGTCCTCTTTTTTCACTAATTTTATTACATGAATATATGTTTATACATATATTCATAAATATAGCCTTATTAGTCTGTACAATGTTACTTGAATGTATGTTTTTAGGGCTGACTATATAGTATTGGATGTGATGTGCCCTGAGGAGAACTATTTCTCAGCATTCTTCAGTTGCCTATAGTTCTTTAGATAGGGTTGAAGCCCCATGGATTTTTCCTGTCCACTTTGGCATGTCTAATAGCATTGTCTTTGTTCAGCTCATATTTTGGCAGTCATGTTGGTGAGACTTTACAGGTATAATATCAGCTCTCAAGAAACCCCAATAAAGTATTAGTTTCTGAACATATGAATTTAGAAGAATATAAGAATTAAATAATTTATTTTCAACCTTTTAAAAAGCATGAGGAATAAGACATACATAAAAAATTCTTCTTCTTTGACATTATGGGAACTGGCCTCAAACTCCTAGAAAAATGACATTTGTAGTGTATATTATATATCCTGTGATGTGTAGGGCTCTGAAATTCTAGTCTTAAGATGACCATTTCATGTTCTGTTTGTGGGTTTATATATGTTAGGGGTGTGAGAATATTGAACAAGAAAGGAAAATATCAACTTCTGCTTAGTAATCTAAGACTATTTCCTACAACCTCTTTAGTGTACCATAACACTGATTTATTCATGTTACTGAAGTTCTCCAATTTTCTCTAACATCTGCTAATCTAAAGGTAATTTCTCCAGATGTTTTGGTAGATTTAAAATTGTTCCCACATAATGACTTCCAACATTGAAATGAGGATAGTAATCTTTGGGGTAAATGATGTCGTGAGACTAAGAAATGCCAGTAAAATTTATCAGGATGATAAGTTGTTCTTGTAGATGTGATTTTGCATATATAAAACAAAAATACATTTCTCAAACACACAGAGATTAAGTTGCTACAAAAAGCTCTCAAAGTGTTTCAAGAAGTCTGGATTACTTCTAAATTGGCAACTCATCTCATGCCTTTCCCACTTCTTTCAGTGGGTAGAATATTGTTTGTTCCATTTTGAATGCCCACCTCACACACAAATAATCTGTGTACGAGTCACTCATCCAACAGGATGCCTTTCTGATACGTACAATAATTATGTATATCTCTCAAACAAAGATCTATTAAGAACCTACAGGAAAAGCCACACAGGTGAGTGGAGTGCTTATTAGAGAAGCTAAAACGGTTAGCATGTGTGTTTCATTGTAAAGTAATTTAGGTGCTTGTGTATTTCCTATTTTGGTGACACCCATTGCCACCATTCCAGTTACTCAGGACTGAAACTTTACAACATCATTAAATCTATCTTTTCCTCATACCCCACATCCAATTAGCTGCCGATCATGTTGACTCTATGATCTCAACACACTTGGCATCTGACCATTCCTGTCTGCCACAGTTACTTCTTTCTGCGTGGTTTTGTCATGGCTTTGGAATTGATTTCCTTAGTTGGGAAGAGAGCCATCTCCATTGCCACTTCATTTCTTTTTTCATAATATGGACTTTATCATTGCTTTTTAAATATGACTTAAACACCATGAGAAATTGCCATTATAAGCAGCCTGAAATGCAAACTTTTTAAGTTGATTTTCAAATGGTAAGAGATCTCAGTGAGTAAAGCACATGCTACACAGTGCTAATATTTGAATTTGAATCCCCAGAACATATAGAAAGTGGCACTCCAAAGAGATTAGAGATGGTGGCAGGAAAGTCCCTGAAAGCTCAAAGACCATCTAGCATGGTGTACACTGAGGAAAACAGGAAAGTCTGCCTTAAATAAGGTGGAACTCAAGGACAAATACCTATGTTTGCTATCTGATTACCACATCTTCACTGTAACAAGTGGGAACCTCTAATCATATGCACCTCTCTCTCTCTCTCTCTCTCTCTCTCTCTCTCTCTCTCTCTCTCTCTCACACACACACACACACACACACACACACACACACATTACATATGCACACATAGAGATTGAACATTTAGAAAACCCCTAAACATTCTTTCCTTTTTTTCCCTAAACTATTTTGTTTCTAATTGCAGTTATTGAACTCTAAATATACACATACAGGATTTACTAGCTTTTAATTTTGTACTGTTTAAACGATTTTCAGACATTTCTGTCCTAATCTTTCTACTGCTGAAAAGTTTGTATATTGGTCTGTAATAAAATTGAAACTTTAGAGTAGTACTCACCTGTGGAGCTACTCTCAACGAGGTCCCTTGTCTGACAGCATAAGCATCATTTGCAAACTTACTAGAAAAGCAGAACTTCAAGCTGGACCCCAGACTTACTAATGAAGAATTTCTAGGGACGGGTGCTAGCAACTGGTGTTTTAACATCCCTCCAAGAAGATGCAAAAATGTGACATGTAATATGTACAGCAATCTTTCTACCATCCCCTCTCCTTCAGTATCCCCTAATCAGTGTGCTTTTTAAACACTTAATATGTGTCTAGTGTGGCTGAAAAATTGAATATTTAATTTTATTTTTAAAATATAAATATAAACAGTTGTATGTTGCTAGTGATTGCCATATTGGACAGCACAGGTCTGGTCTCAGTACTAAATCCTTCAGTAGACAGTCACAATGTAATATTTGTGCTGTATTTCAACCTGTTCAGTTCCTCTAGCCATGGTTTCTTGCCCCAGAACCCTCACAAAAAAATATCAAAAGTTACCCACCTTTAAATGTAAGTCTTTGTTTTCCAAGACCTCCAGTATCTTTCTTATTTAAATTTGTTTCCCTCCTTGGTATCCTTTTTAGCAATATACATATAACATTGCCCTCTTCTTTATACCTCAATAATTCTGGGGTAGTTTCACTTTCACCTGAGAGAGAGCTGTTGGTTTAGCCAACTTTCTTTGACTAGGCAGAACGCTAGCTGGTACTTTGCAAATGGGAAACACTCAACAGCCATGTAATTGAATTAAATTTACAGGAAAGCAGATAGAAAAGTCCTCAACACCAACAATCCATCTTAGTATTCTTAGAAGTTGAGACAGATCAGAATGTTAACATACACAGTTTAGTTTAGAATAGGAAAAATGTTAAGGCTATAGTGAAACATTTGTCACAGGATCAAAACACATTGTTATAAAAATAAACCCACTGCCTGCTTCATCATTTCTTCAGCAGCAGGAAAGCATTTTCCTTTGGCAATTCTTTACCTCCATCACAAAGGTTCCTTAACTAAATATGAGATTAAAAACAGACTTGTAGCCTTTCACGGATGGCACTCCTACTGGTAGAAGCATATTTTTGCTTTGTGTAACAGAGATTTACATTAATTTCATGCAAGATTTTAGAGTTCTGAATGAATCAATATTTTGTGAAAAACGTGCTTGCTTTTACAGAAAAAGTGAGAAGAAAACTGCAACATACTCTGCTTTATTTCTGAGTTCTAGATTTGATCCTGATTTTTACACAGCTATAAAATTAAAATACAGGAAATTAACCACACCAAACCAAACACTAGGGTGGTTAATAAGTACATTCAACCATTAATGTAGCAACCTCATTAGACTTTTATAGGGATTACATACCCACACTGACTCACAAATACAGTTTCCCAAACTCATATTTGACAACACCGCCACACAAAAGTCAATAGGAAATGGGTTATTTTTCAATAATGGGAAATGGCAGCATTCACATTAGATTTGAAAAACTGAACGTTAAACCCCATTGACAATTTTTTTGTGTGCCTTTCATTATGAGAACTCAGCAACTAACCCCAGTACCAATTCCTCTGAGGATTTGTATTTTCAAAAATTTTAGGTTTACTGACAGGGCAGTGATGAAAGAGGATCATGATTCCAGAAGTGCTGAAGATTCACGCATGACACAGTTGATGTTTCTCTTAATCTGTTCTAAAATGTTTGGAAAAAGCAAAGGAGTACTGTGGGCAAATAACAACTAATATGCTGGTGTGTCTAAGAAAAAAATCTATTAACCTTAATAATCTATAATTTACTAGAGCAAATGGTAAAATAAAATATTAAGATAGAAAAAAGATTCCATAATACAAAATATATGATCATAGCTATATAAGATAAAGCAAATATATGTGAAATCATATAAAAAGAACTTAAACGCCAAACTGTCACGACATGTTTCGCTTGAACAAGGACAAAGGTAGAGAGGGCGATGTGGTGATTATTTTTATACAGCAGCTTTAAATACTTTTGTTAGTGCCAATAATTTCTGGCAAGAATGTTTTCAATGCACTACTTAAAATCAAATGTAAAGTTATAATTGCTTGCAGTGCTGGAGATGGAACTTGAGCCTCAAATATGTTTAGCCAACTTCTCATAACTGAATGACTTATATCTCTGATCTCAAAGTCAGAATTATTTTAAGAAAGAAAAATAACATCCTATTGAAGAAAAGGCATCAGGGGTGGTGGCTCATGTCCATACTCTTAGCATTAGAGAAGACTGCAGCAGGAGAATTGCCATAAACTGAAGAATTCTAGGCCAGTCTGGGTTTCAGGGTCTTCAACCAACCAACCAACCAACCAACCAACCAACCAACCAACCAAAACAAGAAGAAATAAAATAATAAAAACAAATAGGAAGAAGGAAAGGCATTTCTTTTATAATTGAGGATTTTCAGAATAACATATATAAAAGCAATTTTTAAAAATACACGAGACCTGGCTGGGCAGTGGTAACACAGCCTTTAATCTCAGGACTCAGGAGGCAGAGGCAAGCAAATTTCTATGAGTTTGAGCCCAGCCTGTTCTACAGAGAGAGTTCCAGAACAGTCTCCAAAGCTACAGAGAAACCCTGTCTCAAAAAACCAAAAGCCAAAAAACAAATATATATGACTATATGACCTGAATGAGGACAACACCAATAAGTATGCTAACATGGAACTGGAAAATCTCACAGTCCTCACCCCTAGACAAAAAACTATAGGCAAGAAGAGAGGCAGAAATAGTTTTGCTCAGGGAAAAACATACTAATTGGTTATCTAATACCAAGTGGTTGCCTCTGATAATATTTACATAGAAGTAAAACTAAACAACTGAGCAAGTTGCACTTATATATTTAAAAACGCACACACAAACACACACATATGTAACAACAATTAAAGAAACAGAGGCCATGAATTTGAGAGCGAGCAAGGGCGTTAAATGGAAATGGTTAGGAGATGGAAAGGGAAGAGGGAAATGATGTAATTACATTTCAATTTCAAAAATAAAATGTATCAAAAATATTTTAAAGAAACATGAAATAAAAATCAATCAGGCTTTATTTATACTATCTGATTAATACGAATAAATGATGATGAAGACTTATGTAATAATTTGTAGCTTCAAAGTTGCACTTTTACATACATTTTTTCCAGTTTTCAATTTGGTGGTGAGATGGGTATCACCATTGTCATTTCACAGATGAACAGAATGAAACTTAAGCCTGTTAAAGCCACTTGGCTAGTATCACCCAGGCTGTTTATAGCAAAGCTACAATTAGACTAAAATTCTTGGTTCCAAAGCTGAGGACTAGATGCAATGTTCTTTCATCTAAAGGAGATCCAGATGACATAAACGGACTAGCTGAATCTGGATACAGAATCTACATAGTTAATGGCTTTGCAAAATCTAGTGTTCATACTTGAATTTTATATATGCTTTAGTGACTTTTCTCGTTGCTGCAGAACACATTACAAAAGCAACCTAAGAAAGGAGGTGTCTACTTTGACTGACAGTTTGAGCATGGGGAAGTCCTGGCCGAAAGATATGGGATAGTTGGTCCCGTTACATCCAGAGTTAAGAAGCAGAGAACGTTGAATGCTGGTGTCCAGCTCATTTAATGCAGTCCAGGACCAAAGCCTTAGGAGCAATACCACCCATATTTGGGGTGGGTCTTCCTACCTCAGTTAACTAAGTCTAGAAAATTCCTCACAGGTATTCCCAGAGGCTTGTTTCCTAAGTGAGTCTAGGCCCTTTCAATTTGATAGGCAACATTAACCATATGTACAGCAATAGTCTTGTAGTCTGAGAGGTCCCAAGTTAACTTCTCTCAACACTCTTTCTAGTGATTTCTTCTTGAGATGGAGAAAGCATCAGAGGGAGTGAAGACTTAAATATCCTTGTTTCCCAATCACATCTTTACATTCTATAATATTTAAGGCCTAGTCTTTGTTCATTCACTTGCTCTTCATATATGTATTGATTCACTGCTATTTTGTTTATTGTGTGTGTAGAGCATGGGGTTAAAAGGAAAGACATATCATTTCTGGCTTCAGGGAACACAAAGGTCTTGGAGAAAAGAGTCAAAGGGACTAGCACTATGTGACAGAAGGCAAAGCAATGCTGCCCTGCTCTCAACTGCTGTCAGCACTACTGTCATGACCTTCCAGTTGCATTTTGTCTTAGTTTTTTTCTGGTGCTGGGATCAAACCCTCTGACCAAAAGAAACACAAGGCAGGAACGCTTTATTTCAACTTAGAGTTTCAAGCTACAGCCTACCATTTCAAGAAAGTCACAAATTTCAGAGCTTGAGACAGCTAGTCACACCGCATCACAGTCAAGAATGGAGAGAAAAAAAGATTATCTTTTATAGTGAAATATCTGCCCATTATTCTGCCCCATGCCTGACTGTAACCTCTCATCTTCTCCCCCCCACAACTGCCGCAGTCCTCAATGAGAATGCTTCATTCTTTTCAACAGACAGCCACAGCACTAGGAATAACATTCAAACTAACATTCAAACTTCAGAAGGTCAAGGCATCCATGACCTGAAGCCTGCCCTTTTCCCCCCAACCTTATTCCCTCTTCTTTAGCTACTATGTTCCCTAAGAGTTTTCTTAGCTCAAAGACTTAACATAGTTTGCTCCATCTAACTGGAAAGTTCCTCTCGTGACCAGTGAACCTTTATCGGTTATCTCATCACTTCAATAACACACCCAGGAAAGGCTGTCCCCGTCTTCTCTCACTTATTTTCACAATCTGCTTCCATTATCCATTGTCTAGCCCTACATCTTGCTCTGTATCCTGAATCCCATGCAACTCTCTATGTGACTTTATCCCTCCATCTGTCTGGCTTGTGTTGGGCTCAGGCACTGGAAAGCCTCAAGAAGAGATGCAAGGGTTTCAAGCATCCACGTGTTTTCACTCCCTCTCTTGGGTGTCACTCCAGGTCCAACCTCCTGCCAGCAGCACCAGCACACCAGTTTTCACTGGCACATTCTCTTCCCCTTCCCCTCCACCACACAAGCAAATGAGCATGTTTCCTGTGTTCCCTTGATTCTGCCTCATCTCTAGAAACAGCTCCTTTACCAGCACAGTTTTTGTTTTGTTTTACCTTGTGAAATGAATTCTCTGTCCAATCAGCATTCAGGCATTTGTACTCCTCAGTCTACAGCACCTGCCCTTCCTGGTATTTCCTCCACAACACCCAATCATTTTTCTTAATGAATTCTCTGTCCAATCAGCATTCGGACATTTGTACTCCTCAGTCTACAGCACCTGCCCTTCCTGGTATTTCCTCCACAACACCCAATCATTTTTCTTTGAAATCTTACCATATTTAATAAATGTATGTATGAATATCCATATTTGGATACTTTAATACCTGTCACCTGATCTGAAAGTATCTTATATCTCCCACAGGACCTACGGTTGATTTGCTAATAACAATTAAATTCATTGATTAAAGGGTAGAAAATAATCACCACTGTAGAAAAAAATAACCAGAGCACTTCATGAAATAAATCATAATTTAAAACACCAGTGTTAACACTAACTATCCTTTCAGGTATCATTTATATAATTCATTACTGGCGAAGTTTCCTTGACTTGTAGAGCACCAGAGACCGTGAGGAGGAGACACAGCATTCCCTCCTGAGTGTGAAGACGGTTCTAGGTGCCACTTTCCTGGAGCTGCCTCTTTCAACTAAGGATCGTTCTTCTCTCCCTTTGGGAGAGGGAGAGGGAGGGAAAAAAGAAAAAGAAAAGCCAAAAACAAAAGCAAACAAAACAAACCCCAAACAAACCAAATAACAAAACAAACAAACAAACAAACAAACAAACAAACAAACAAAAAACAGTGTTAACCAGGCACAGTCGTGCACACCAAGAGAGCAATAGAAGTTCCAGACCATGAACTTGTGGGGCTTGTGTATGCCAGGGTCACCAAAATGTGCTCCTTCTGTTCCTCTACTGTAAAAATATATACTTGACATTTCCAAGAAAAGAATTTGGTTCAGCTTATATCATAGTCATGCTCAGTAGAGAACTAGCAAACACAGGTATGCCATTAAAGTTGAGTATACTGGAGTGGAAACAGGTTGTGGATGTGTGATTCAACTGCCTTTTGTTCACTGCCTCATTTGTACTATACTCTGCTGAGCACAGAAACAAGAGTTGTTTTCATTTGAAAGCTCATAGACTATTGGATAAGATAGAAGGAAGCATAGCGAGAATGGAGCACATGAGAAACATGAGCCATTGGTACAATAGGGTCAAGAAGACAAGTGCTATTAAGGGATGAGCTTTATCAGGAACACATTTGGAAGTAAGATTATATTTCGATTTTGTTCAGAAAACAAGATGCTCTAACGATAATCTATTCTGTTTCCCCCCTATTAACTCTTTAAGTATGACAAGAAGGAAGACACATGTAAGGCAAATAGGTTGCCTTGAGGTAATGCCTCTGCTCAGATAAAATGGTACAGTTGGTACTGGCAGGTAAAGAGGCAAGGACATGAAAATTGCCTGGCTTTTATTACAAGACTCTAAATCTGTGAGTCCAGATTTAGATAAAAGCTGATCAAAGCGGACAGTTTCCAAAGCTCTTGGCTGGAGTTTCTGGGAACTTAAAAATTCCTGTGTTTAGAAAAGCACACATAGTATGCATATTGTCAAGTGTGATACACTTGTGTGCAGCGCTGGGTGGAGAATATGTGGTTATAATGTGACATTTGTAATCCACAAGGTAGCAGTCACATTTACTCACGGGCCTGGAATATACAGAAATAATCCAAAACCACTTTTCGTTGAAATATTTTTAACCTCATATAAAGGTAAAATTATTTCTACAAATAATTATATCATTTTCATGGTGTTGGGAATGAGTTGCTCTAGCTCAGAGAACTCACAGTAAACCACAAATTATTCTGATTAGATACAAATAAATTCTGAGGTCCTGTCTTTGCTCACTCATTAGACTAGGGGTCAGTAATCTTTTTGGACATATGGGGCCAGATAATTAATAACTTAGATTTTGTGAACCATATGATTTCCCTTGCCACAATTCAACATTATTATGGTAAGTAAAAACAGCCACAGATAATATGTAAATGAATGGGTGTGGCCACAACCCAATAAAAATTTGATTACAAAAGTATGCTTCAATCCAGATTTGACCTATGGGCTGTAGTTTGCCAGGCTTGTTCCAGACTACAGAAAAGGGAAGGGTGGGGGGTAGGGGGTGAACTACAAACCAGAAAGACAGCTTGATAAGAGGTAGTAGAAGTAGACCAATTGTGGCAGTGCCATAATAGCATCAAAAGGAGAATATTCTATTTATGATCCATTCTAAGGTAAGAGCAATCATCAACAAACTCCAGAACTCTTATTATCATTTTTTTCTTATAGCTTATGCCAGATTTTTTCTTACACTTTATCAAATTCTTTATTATGAAAATGTACTTGAATAATTTGCTATCTGCTATAACTACTGTGCAAAAAGATTTCCATTTTGATCAAAATATATAGATATCTATCTCAGCAATAAGAAGCTAATTATAGTAGGGATGAGCCTTGAAAACATTAGGCCTAGTGAAGGAAGCAGGCCAGGAAATGATAAATAGTTTATGATTCCACAGATAGAAAAAATCCAGAAGAGGCCAACGCAGAGAAACAGGAAGCAGATTAGTGGTTGCCACAGGCTGTGGAGAAGGGGAGGTGGGGAGGAAGGGCTAATGCGTACAGGATTTCACTTTCGAGTGAGGAAAATGTTTTAATTAGGCATTGGTGATGACTGCAGAACTCTCTCTCTCTCTCTCCTCCCTCCCTCCACCTCGCTGTCTCATTATTTTTATTAGCTTGTAAAGCGTGCAGAAGCCTTTTTTCACTCTGAAATCCACTGCAGTGCATATGCTCAGATGGGTGCCATCTTTCCAGACAGCAATTGGAGGCAATAAGAAAACACAACAGAAATGAGTAGGAAAAGAAGACGTCAAAACTCAAGAATAGAGAAAAAATATTTCTGCTTCTCGGATGGTCCCCTGTTTTTCAAGAAAAGTACAAAAGAATTTTAGTTGTGTCTTGAGAGCAATTGGATATGATTACCATGCTTTGAATAGATGTATGAAATTCTCAAAGAATAGGTAAGTAATATAAAAAGATTAACAAGAAAATTCCTTGCCTTCCAACGTCTTTGTGGTAGTTGATGTGTTTATGAGTTAACAGCTGATATGCCTGGAACTAAGAGCTTTTCATATGTTATCAATTGAGGACAATTCTGCAAAATCATGCATTATAAAGCCCATTTTACAGGTGAACAAATTGATTGACAAAGGCTTTATTTTTTTTCCTCAATCCTTTCTAGTTTAATAGATTTCCTGCAGTAGTTTACTCCAGTAAGAGAATAGTGTTAGCCTGAATCTCACTCTCTGGACATTGCTCAGCGATTTGATCGCCCCTGGAAGGGGATCGCACAGGCAGCCCTGCAAGCATGTTCATAATGTCACCATCTGGATTTTCCAACTAGGCTCTCTGCTCCCTCTACAAACCAAAACTATCAAAAGGATCTATTTCAAACTCAGATCAGCCCACGTTCCTCCCCTGTTTTAAAAGCCAAGTCCCAAATCCTAGTTTAGAAGGGCTTGGTTGGCCTGCTTCCACTCCCTATCACATCTGCCACATCCTGCCTTTGCCCTTCCTGCCCCAGCCCATGGCCCTGCCTACCCACACAGCCTTGGCAGTTTATGCCAAATGATGCTTCTGCCTGGAATGCCTTGGGCAGAAAAGACTGCTTTCCCATAGCCTCCTAAAGATACCATCTTTGTCTACTTCTCTAGCCACAAATCACCCTATTTAAATGCTGTGTCAAGCTCTTGGCATGTGTCATTTCCATTTGCACCTCTCTTCTCTTCATTCGTTCATTCTTTCTTTCTCTTCCCTCTTCTTCCTCCTCTTCCTTTTACTCCTCCATATTCTCCTTCCCTCTTTCTCTCCCTGCCCCAGACTCTTCTTTCTTCTCTCTTCTTTCTATTTCTTCTTGCTCCTTGGCCTCTTTCTCCCTAAACCTCTTGCTTCCTTTCCCTGTGTAAAATACACACTATGAGAACATGAACTCGGGGTTGTTTACCTGCCCCTGGCCCATTTTAAGCACTCAAATATTTGTCGAAAGAATTAACGAATGCCAATGAAACTTGGCAAGGGTTCTGTGTTTTGCTAAATGATTAAAGCTCTAAATCCCACAGCACATAGTTTTGGCTCTGCAGAGAAATAATCCATAAATAGGACTAATGACCACAAACTTCAGAAGGCCCTAACCAACAATGACCATTTACAACTACCCCCACCCAGAGACAAGTTTAAGCTTGATGTGAGTTTTTATTACCTTCTCATAAACCCCTGAATCATATGCTTTACAGGGCAAGTGCTAATGCAGTCATAATTATATTGGTGTGAACACATTGTCATAGAAATGTAGAAAACATAGGCATAGGCATTTAAGAGAAAGCAGCTGCTCCCAACCCAAGAGCAACCGTCGCATAGAAACGGGCCAGCAAGCACACAGCTAAGGAACTTAAACTGAGTGACTGAAGTGACACACCCTATAAATCATAGATTAAGATGACAGTTTGTCCCAGTACCTCAGAGCAACCAACTTGCTGCCCAGAGAGTTCTGTGCATTTCGGTAAATCTGTAATTAAGATATAGACATCACTCTCCCCCGATAGTAATACCCATTCTTGTTTAATTAACCCAGGCACTAAAAAGTGGTAACTTCAGTCTGTGGGTGATTTCCTTTCTATTTTTCTTTGGAAGCAGATCAAGAAACAAGAAGAGACATGACCTCATTATAAATTCAGCCTTTACTTAGTTTTCCCCCTTTAATCTTTGAAATAACAATTGCTCCATTAAGACACTCAAAAGTGAAAAATGTCAAGCCCTTGACCTTTTCTCAATTCACACTCATGCTGAGGCAATGAACACCCCCCTCCCTCCTCCCCTCAGCATGAGTACATTCTCCAGACTCAGCCATGATTCTAGGTCAGGATTTCTACACCTTAGAACTACTGACATTTTGAACCAGATAAATCTTTATTATGAAAGCTAACTTGTGTCTGGTAGGATGTTTATCAGCATCTCTGGTCTCTATTTATAAGATTACAACAGTACTCAAGGCTTGAACAACTAAAACTGTTTCCAGATATTCCAAAATGACCATCATAATGCAAAAACACCCTCGGTTGAAACCACTGTTCAGGACACGGTAGTATCAAAACTTTTTTATTGTGTGTGAGTTGTGCTTAATGTTCCTTATTGTACTGAAATCGCATGTGGCTAGAATTGCTCTTATAGGAAGAGTTCTTGAGATTTATTGCACAATTTGATTCACTCATTAAATACTGTATGCCAAGATTACACCCTTTAATAAAAACAACCAGTGTTCATAAGTAATCTCTTCTGAGTCTGAGCATTTTTTGGATTGGGCAGAACAACTTTAAACCAAGTTTCAAATTAGACATTTGAAGATCATAATATTTGTATGAAGAATTCTTTTCTGGAAAGAAAATGGAGGGCTGGTTTTAGTTTGAAACCAATGAAAAAACAAGTCATTTGTCTCTGTCTTTTGCTAAAACAACCAACCCTAATGACAGTGTACTGAAAAAGCAGAACTAGCCTTGGTATCAGCCTTATGAGAGTTTACAACTCCACAAAGTCCATTAATCAGCAAGCAACCTATAAAGCCAACCTAAAGAACACATGTTGTTGGAGAACTGCCTCATTTTCTTGCCTTGGTTACAATCCAAGAGCAAATCCTCCAACTCTAAATCTCACTACCATAAAATGTCTTATCTGCTTCTCCTCAGGAAAGGCCATCAACAAAATCTCCATACACTGTTTTCCCAAAAAGGAATGAGGCTAAATATTTGTTCACCAAGAGGCACTAGGTGGGAAGAAACAATGAACAAGAAAGCTACCATAAATCTTCTTGGGCCTCCTCTTGTAAAGCTGACATGGATTTAGAAAAAGCTTTTCTTCAGTGGTTTCATAAACTTTACAATTTGCCCAGGCATAATTTATTATAACTGAAATAGTACAATTTAAAAGCTGTCCATAATAATATAGGCTATTTGACATCATATATGATGTTGGTCAGTGTAACACACTTCTATGACATAGTCACAGTATCACAGGGTCATTTGATTTTTGCTTGCTTTAACCATTTTCTTGTATCACACACAGAGAGACAGGCAGACAGTCAAAGACTGTCAAAGTAATGCAGTTTTTTTGAAGCTTGAACCCAGAACCTCAGGTATGTTAGGCAAGGACTCTGCTACTGAGTTACAACCTAAATCCTTTGTTTTGATTTGTATATGAAAAGTCTGCCATTGACTCTTGAGTTTGGATATTTGATCCATGTTGGTAATGCTGTTTGGGGAGATAGCAGAACTTTTAGGAAATAGAGCATTCTCCTCCTCGTTGGTTTTCTTAGGGTTTTAGGGGTGGAAGGAGGACACAAATACAGAGTTATTTGGTAAGAGGAGCCTCGTCTTAGAAAATGCCTCCATCAGATTGCGTGTAGGCAAATATTGTGGATATTACTTTAACTATGTAAAAATGTGTTACATTTTGTTTATGTTGTGGAATATTACTTTAACTAGGCAAAGATATGCCACATTTGGTTATGTTTAACTTATTTAATGATGTCATGATGTGTTGCTGTTTTACCTTACTTTCACAAGGCACATGATTGGTCTAATAAAAAGCGGAACAGCCAATAGCTAGGCAGTAGAGAAAAAGGCTAGGTGGGTTGGTGGGTGGAGAGAATAAATAGGAGAAAGAATCTAGGTTGGAGGAAGAAGCTAATGAGGAAGAGAAGGAAGGTGATGCCTGGGGCCAGCTAGCCAGGCAGTCACCAGCCAAGCAGACAGGATCCAGCCAGCCAGGCACGGAAGAAGCAGTGAAAGTAGGACTGTTGCATAATTAAATGAGGTCCTCAAGAGCATGTAATAAAATATAACAAAAGTTTATTGGAGATCACTCACAATAGAAAACCACTGCATGCTTCTGCTCTACACGTGCTGGGGCTGTGAACTGAACTGCTTTGAGTTCTAAAAAGGCTAGTCATTTTGGCAAGAAACTGCTCTTGCCTGGACTGCTTGATGGTTTGCTGTATGAACTGGACATGCAGGACCCACACAAAAATGACTGCTAAACTTGCCAAAAAAAAAAAAGGAAAAAAGATGAGACAGTCCTTCAGGGTCCCTGCTTCATAAAAGACTGTGACAGACATTCTATAGGACACACAAAAAATTGACTAGCAAACTGCCCATAAAGGTAAAAGAGTCTTTCAAATTTTCTGCTTCATGTAAAAGTCTTCCAGATACTATGGACCTGTAGGCTAAAGATGGATACCCCAAAGTTTAAAAAAGAGGAACTGTCCAGGCAGCAAGATGTCTCTGTCAATTCTAGAAGTGTTTATAATGGACTTGCATTTGACTTAGGTAATACTATATGGTACGGGAGAATTGTATGTATTCTGTCAATCATGTTTTAAATAAACGCTGATTGGCCAGGCGGGAAAACCAGACAGGAAGTAGAAATGATGCAATGAAAACAGGAGAATTCTGGGAAGGAGGAAGTTGATTCCTCCCACTCCTGCCCAGACCACCAAAGCAGCAGGGTGTGATCTGCCCCACTCAAAAAGGTACTGAGCCACATGGCTAACATAGATCAGAAAAATGGGTTAATCAAGATGTGAGAGTTAGCCAGTGAGAGGCTAGAGCTAATGGGCCAATCAGTTTATAATTTATGGAGACCTACGTGTCATTTTCTTTGGGGCTAAACAGTTGTGGGGTACCAGGCAGGACAAAAACCCCAACAACAAACAGGACCCTCCATGTTACAACTATATCCTTCTAGGGTTTTTGATGGAGTTAACGACAGTTATAGTTTTCCTTAATTGTGATAAAATATAAATTAAATATAAAACTTTAGACTCACAAAATAAAATAAATGATGAAATATTTTCTTTAATTTTGTCAAATACAAACAGTTAAAAATATTTTAACTGTAATTTTTGCTTAGTAAGTCTTTTGTTATATATAATTTTACTACGTTAAAGTTTAAACCTTCCTTTTCATTTAGACAGACAAGGAGAAATGATGTGGAATGTCCTTCTGTATATGTGTTGCTTTTATTGGCTAATGAATAAAGCTGTTTTGGACAATGACTTAGTAGAGTAAAGCCAGGTGTGAACTCTGAGCAGAGATGCAGAGAAAAAGATGGTGAAGTCAGGTCAGATGCCAGCCAGCCATTGAGGAAATAGACATGTAGAAAAGAAGGTAATTCCAGGGCTACGTGGCAATACATAGACTCATAGAAATGGGTTACTTTAAGATGTAAGAGATAGCTAGAAATATGCCTGAGCCATTGGCCAAACAGTGTTGCAATTAATATAGTTTCTGAGTGATTATTCATGTCTGGGTGTCTGGGAAACAAAACTTGCAGTGTCCATTTACAGAGGACATACAGAATGAAAAAAAAAGGCAAAAAGCCCTGAGGCATAACATAAATGAAGAAAACCAGGTTGGGTTAAACTATAAGAGCTGGTGGGATAGGCATAAGCTAAGGCCAACAATTTATATATAATAGTAAGTCTCTGTGTCATGATTTGGTTTTTGGTGGTCTGAGAAAGCCTGACACACAAATCTGTTGGGTAGTTTCTTAATGATTGATGTGAGAGGACCCAGCCTACTTGGGGACTATGCTGTCTCTAAGTAGATAGCTCTGTGTTGCATAAGAAAGCAAGTCAAATTCATGGAGAGCAAGCCAGTAAGCAGCACTCTTTCAAGACTTCTGATTCAGTTCTTGTTTCCAGGTTCCTGCCCTGCCCTCTCCCTCAATGGACAGTGACTTGGGATATATAAGGCAAATAAATCCTTTCCTCCTCTAGGTGCTTTTGGTCACTGTCTCTAACACAGAGACATGACTAAGATAAGCCTCAATGGAGGAAGTGGTTTACGATTGCTGTGTTTTGAGCGTTTTAGCCTCGCTTTGCTTCCTGTTTGCTCTCTGCCTCTTCTGTTTCATGCTTTGCATGTTTTCATGTTTGGCTGCTGCAAGCTGCTGCCATCATGAACCCTGCTATGCCTTTCTTGCCGTGATGGAATATGCTCTCTTAAGTCACGAACCTCTCATGTATAGATTAAAAATTCATTTTTTGCATATTATCACAACAATGAGAAAAGTAACTAACACAATTTGAAAGGATTATGATTATTTTACACCACATAACTATTTGGCATAAATGATATAATTTTTAAAGTTTTTTTTACAGAGTCCATTAGTATTATTTTTGATGATTGTTATCCTGTGTGGAACTAGCTACAAAAATTGTTTGGGGACCTTAGTGAAAAAAATTGACATAGTCTATCTTAGTACAAACTGTGTTTTCACTTTATTACTCAAGTAATTTCTTTGATATCTACTTAATACTGCTTTTCCCATAAAAACACTCAAATGAGACCATGTTCATGGTGATTTGCTGGTGAAAATGTGGCTAATTCTCAATGGTAGGTGTGTGCTTATTATTCTTCTCTTAAAATGACATCGTTTACCACAAATATGAAGGTGAGGTAGGTAGAAAGTCCCAGAATTTAGTCAAATGCCGGAAGGGGCCTTTGAAGCTGTTCTTCAGTAGGTATTTAGAGGCATGTTGACATGACAGATTCAGTTCAGGAGACAGTGACTAAATGCTTCCAAATTAACTTGGAATTTCTAAAATAACTCTTGACAATAGACGAGCATCTTATAGTTATTAAGTCAGGAAAACCAATGGCTTAAAATCCATTTGACTAAAGTGTATTCTCTCCTTATTAGATAAAAATGAACCTATCAGTATTTCTTCTTTGCAAAAATTTTATTGTTAAATTAAAGACAATTTAAAATAAATTAATCATTCTGAACTACTACATAATGAATGTAATGGAGAGCCAGGTATTGACCCTGTTTTGTCTTCTATGGTCAGATTCAAATAACTTCCAAAAGTGTGTTTAAGAACTGTGAAGACAGACAGTAAGATTTATATTCAGAGTGGGGCTGAATGAATTAAGCCTGTCCAGTTGAGAACTTCTCTTTGGCTTGCCTAGTTGTGCTATTGCAAATGGCTGGCAGAACATTTTGCAGTCCACCTGTGATCTCCAGCACAACTTCAATGTTCACTGGGAAATATGTCAACTGACTAATACTACTAAACAGATGCTCCGTGACGAAGGAGTACTACTGTATACATGACTTCATTCAGCCTCATTCAGCCCTCCACTCATCTTAACATGGAAAGAGGTGAAACAATTCCAATTTCACTCAGAGTTTAAGTAATTTCCTGGATTTATGTGGCCAGCAATGAATTGAAGCAGGCCATGAAACTTCTTCCCGCCTCTTTATGTTTCCAATACTTAGGATGAAATTCTGGACTTTGAGCATGTTAGACAAGCCCTCTACCAGTGAGCTATATCTCCATCCGATTCAATACAGTCTTGAAATGACCTACATGACCTAAGTAATGTTCCTTTGCACCTGAAAGAGCGGGACATATTCCTTAGCTTGTGAGTTGCTAGATGGATTATTTTGATTATTTTCTCAACCGTCCTATTGCTGCAACCCTTTAATACAGTTCCTCATGTTGTTCTGACCCCCAACCATAAAATTATTTTCATTGCTGCTTCATAATTGTAATTTTTCTACTGTTGTGAATTATAATGTAAATATTTTTGGAGTTAGAGGTTTGCCCAAAGGGGTCTTGACCCACAGATTGAGAACCACTAATTTGAGATGACACAGGAACTAAGATCATAAATATCCTGTCCAGCAATAGTTGGATAGGATTTTCTATGCCCTGATTTGAAATCACACTTAAGTTTGATAGAAACCAAGGCAGTAAGAGAATCATTAGTTACCAGCAGTAGTTATTAACAATTGTCATCCCTATGTGTTCCTCATAAGTCAAGGACTTACACAAAATACCATATCCCTCCTTTAAAATCTCCCCAGTGCAGCTTAGGCAATCCTAATTTCCTCTGTAGACTTTTCATCACCTGTTCTTTATTCTATCCGCACTTTAAACAAGCAGAGAGTAGGCATCACATAGTGAGCAAGATTTTAAAGTGCCTTCAAGTACAGTAGTGAGCCGCAGCCTCTCACTGCCATTCACAAACAGGAGTCTGTATTGCTATCTAATGCTTAGAGTGAGTGGACAAGGCAGGAGGTCGTACTGGCAGTTGGGCTTTCCTGATCAGGACTTGTGAATTGTGGCTGTGGCTGTGGCATGGGAAGTTCTTGGTAGTCCTCGAGAGCAATTGTTCTGAGGCTCTTTATCCCCATGATGTCTCTGCATAATTCCTTTCTTTGCTTGATTTTCCACCAGGTTCATATTTTTTGCTATAATACTTGTCTTCTTGCATTCAAGCATCTCCAGTCTAGTCTGCTTTGTCCAGAGAACAAGCCACTCAAGAGCAGGCATGCTACTCATTAGTTTGGATTGCCTCAGGGTCTGGCAGCCTTTCCTGGCATGCTTCATGCTGCCCTCTCTCCTTTTTTGCTTTATGTCTCCTGAAATTTTTCATCTGAATTCTTGAAATGTCATTGATTTAAGTATCCAACTTAACAAAAGCAACTTACCACTTATTCTCACTTAACTTTGTTTCTACTGTTAATTTAATTTCTTTTGGCATTAGACTCAAAAAGATGAAGAAGAAAGACTTTGGTATTGGGGTCTCTAGCAAGTTATAGGCTGTTGGGCATTTTTAACGTCTCCAAGTTTATCAGGTTCTTTTTCATTTGTAAAGAGATGAGGTGATGGATAAAGGAAAGAAAGAGATGAGAATTTTGCTTTCTCAGCCTATTTGATTAATTGGGCACAACACTTAGCTAATTATATTGCCTATCTCCCTCCCTCCCTCTTTTTTTCTTTTCTTTTCTTTCCTTTCCCCTTCCTTCCTTCCTTCCTTCCTTCCTTCCTTCCTTCCTTCCTTCCTTCCTTCCTTTCTTCCTTTCTTCCTATTTCAGAGACAGGGTTTCTCTGTGTAACAGTTTTGGGTGTCCTGGAACTCACTTTGTAGACCAAGCTGTCCTCAAACTCACAGAGAACTGCATGCCTCTGCCTCTGGGATTAAAGCTATGTGACACTATGGTTTATATTGCCTTTTAAATAACCATAATCAAAATACTAAGCATCTTTAAGCTGACCCTAAATGGTCCTTTTTCCCCTGGTATTTACAATATTATAATTCACCTTCTTTAACTGCTTTTTAGCTAACAAAATATGGCTACACTGAGAAGTCATTTCCATGTTTTGTCAAAAGGAAATTATGACAACTATCTTGCTTAGCAGACTCTCTGCCTAGCTGGCTTAGATGAAGTAAAACGGCATGTTAGAAAGGTCCATACAGCAAGGAGAACAAGGAGTGGAGGGTGGCCCCCACACCAACATCCAGTGACCAAACAGAGTTCTCTACCCAAAAGCTCTTGTGGACTGACCCCATCCAACCACCCCATGAGTCAGCTCAGGAAGACATTCTTTACCAGCTGGGCCTCCAGATGAGATCCCAGGTTGCACAGAACATGTCTAGACCCTTAGCTGTAGGCACAGTGAAGATGTGCCATGACTCATGATTCATAAAATCTGTAAGATAATAAATGTGAAGTATTTTACATCTCTAAATTCTGGGACAATTTCTTGTTCACTTTCCTCAATAGAACCTTTGTGTACCAATTACGCTGTTTTATGTCCTCATCATATGGGAGTCTGTTTCTAATGCCTTGTTTGTCTTTGAGGTTGAGAGATTTCTCTTGTCTTTTGGAATGCCTTGAATTTTCTTGCTGAAAGCTGGGTGTTATGAGTTGTGTTCTAGGAACTTAAGTAGATAGGCTTTTATTGTGAGGCTATATGATGATCTGGCTAAGAGTTGGGATACCTTTACTGTTTACTACAAGTAGAAGTGTTAGAGCTTCCAATTTTTTGAAGTATCCTTGCTGTTCATTATCACGGTCTCTATGTTTCCCTAGAAACTCTTCCTTAGGGTTTGAACATTGAAGTTATTTTACTTTTTGTAATCCACCTTCATGATGTGGAGATACAGTTAGGTGAAGGGGAAGCGTTCTGTGATTCTCTGATTATGATTTTGCCTGTGACCCTGAAGTGTGGACCACCGTGAGTGCTTCTCAGTTTATATTGTCACCTGTAGGTGAGACAGAAAATCTAAAAGCCAGATAGAAATAGGTGATATTCCTTTCACTAAGTCAGATAAGGCATTCTTTTATTCCCCCTTGTTGCTGGGGCTTGTTTTGATGGATGCTCTGGGCCCATTTGTAAGAGCCAGTTTGTATTTCACAATGGTTACTTTCCCCCTTGATCTAGCCAAGTTCCATGTTTATTTTTTTTTTCTGATCTTCACCATAAGACTGGTAGAAAGTTTCAAGGGATAACCTGGGAAAGGATTATACCTAGTTATACTATGCACCCTGCAGTTTTGAATCTTTCAAGGTATCTTACAACCAGCCAACAGAAATTCATTGAAGTTATCATTTAAATGTTCCCTGCAACTGAGTCTAACAGCTTTTGCTTCTGGGAAAATAATCTATATTCTTTAGATATTCCTGCCTCTCAGGTTTTAGAGGTTAGCGTCAGAACTGTGACCCCAATTCTCTCATGGATTTAAGACAAGATGTTGGTTTTCTGATTGGTCTTTTTTTTTTTATCTTGTTGGGATAACAGAAATCATGACTTCTAAATTCTTTACATGTTGGAATAGTAACCAGATGTGTCTAATGTTACTATATTTCAGATTTATGAATACATTATATTCTTCTCAACTGGAATAATATATGAATCTAAAGATCTAGAGCTCCAGTTACCCAAAGTATTGCTGTCATGACACTGAAGTTCCTTATTCAAATCTTATTGCATGAAACAAATAAGAAGCATATCAACAACTGCTTCTTTAGGAAATTACAAATGTTAACATAGTTCCTTTAAAAAATATTCCCATCAAGTTGCCTGACAAGTAAGCTGAAATAGGAAATGAAATATTTCCTCAAATCTAAGTGGTGAAAGAAGGATGGAATTATTTTCTACTTAGAAATGAAAGAGACATTTACTTAGAACACTCATTAAAAAAATCAGTCCAGGAACTTCAAAGGAAAGATAGCAATGAACAGTTTACTGCTTTTCTCTTGCTTTATAAAAAATTGCAAAACGTTAGTAAATGAAGATATGTTTTATTATTTCATGGGGATGCAGACTTGAAGATAGGGTAGACTCAACTAGTCAACTTTCTCTACACTCAGGGATTCACATCACTGAGATGAAAACACTGGTAAGCCTGGAATCTCATCTACAGTCCCTGCAAAAGGGTCTGCTTCCATGGTGATTCTAGTCATTGGTTTACCCTGGATCTTCGAGTTTGTTGGACTGAGGTCTCCATTTACATGCTTCTGTCATAGGATGATTGCTCACCAATTACATGCTGCTTTTCTATCTTTGGTATGATTCTGTCCATCCTTAAAGTCAAATGTGGTGATACTCAAGATTATTTTTTATACTTCCAGTCTCTCTGACTTCTGTCCCAGGCAAAGAATGTTCTCTGCTTTTAAGGTTCACAAGATAATGCCACACCTACCTAGAAGATATGTCTATTAAGATAAGCTATGCTGTACAAACTAATGCAAATATTAGAGCGATATCTCAGTATTCTCAGGTCGATCACCATCATCTCAGCATTAATGTGGGGCATCTTTAGAGATGGTTCTAGAAACTTTATGCTTCAAAAATATCCTTACATGAGACATCTAGAAAATTCAATGTACTGGAAGCTTTGCTAAGAGCAAGGCAGTTTAATCTGCCTAAGTGAAGAAAGGATGGGTCATGTAAAATAGGGCATCCACAGTGGATTCAACCATGCAAGAAACTATCCCTAAAACATTACTGGGGGGCAGTTTGAGTTGGGTGATGTAAGTGTACCATCTTTTCCCTCAGATAAGTATGAATTACACAAAGGGGGAAGTCCATATTGGCTCATTGCGTGCATATGCTTACATTCTACTGAGTGTTATGGTATTATACTTTATATATAGTTGGAAAAAGATTGACAAGGAAACTAAGTGATTTAAATCACAGAACTTACTCAAACAAATTTACTAATTAAAAAAAATTTTTGACCTGATGAACAACACCAAAAAAATCATTCAACTTGTTTTTTTCTTTCTCTGTCTGTTTCCCTTTCTCTTTCAGTAATGCTAAAAATCTTTCTAGATCGGGAACTAGCTCAATATCAACTCCTTAAGTCTTCTTTCTGGGCATCACTAAGAAGGATCCAAGTCACATTCAGGGATGCACTGCTCACTTCAGTCTTGCTCTGTCTGATCAGATTGGCCATGACTCCTAAGTCTGGATTTTGTGTCCTTTCCGAGAATAGTACAACACTGAATTTAGTCCTCGTGGCTGTCAGTTTGGCATGCGCTGAAAGAAGTGTCATGGCAATCACACTCAAGTCCCCACTGAATCAATGTGTAGAGATAATCATGAACTGTGCACTTTGAATGTTCAGCAATGATCAATAGGCAAGTAAGTTTCTTCTCATGTTTCCTCTCTGACTTTAGGATTTTAATAAGAAGTTTTTCTTTCTAACCTAAAGGGCTTTCAGACAACAACTGGCCTGTTACTGGAGACTAGATTTGAAACTACTGGGATCACATCTACCTGCAGGTTCCACCAGCACTGCAGACACATTTCATCCTATAACTGAAAAATAGATTTGATTATATTCCATTGTATCAGAGCCTCCACTTAGGTCTCCTGAGAGAGAAATCTGAAGAGAAATCCTGGCAGCAGGGAGGTGGGCTGGTGGGTTTTTTTTTTGTCCCTCCACAGATGCTTACAGAGAAACTGAAAAGACGGAGGTAGATGTTTATAAAGGGGGTCAACTCTCTTCCTTGCGGATTTCGAAGTCAGAATGAGATATGGGTAGCACAGAAAAATAAGACACAAAACCAAAGGAATGATTCCTGTCTTGAAACAGCTTGGAGGGAGCATAAGTAGGAATTTGCCTACTCCAACATTCCAGGTTCTTGAAGTACAGGTTAGTTGTGTACTCAGAAAATCCATGGGAGTAGACATATTCATCTTGATTGTTATAAAGCCCAGAAAAGTGAATGACTTGCCCAGGTTACATAGCTGGTAAATGCAAGAGTGATGACTTGAACTTGATCTGATTATGCCATGAGGTTTCATTCTTTTTTGTGCTTGTCCTAAGAAACACATTCTTTTGTTCTCTTTAAGTATGAACTGAGTTTATGGGTTTTATGATTCCTCCAGAAGGACAGAATATATGAATAATCTAAGACTCCCAGAATTGATTCAGGCAGTGACATTTTCCTGTGGGTTTATGCTATAAATATTATTTCCCTCATGGAATGCTTTGATGCTAAGATGATCACTTATCAGAGTTATCTTAGCCTAGAAAATCCAGAGTTAATGCACCAAGTGCAAAGGTAGGTAAACTTTTCTGTAAAAATCTTAGATAGTTCCTAGTTTTGGCTTCATGGGCCTAGCAATCCCATTGCAACTAGCTTGCTCTGCTGTTGGGCCATGAAAAATGCCAGAGACAATAATATAAAGTCAGTGGGTATGGCTGTGTTCTCATAACACTCTCTTTATGAACACTAAAGTTGGAAATTCATATTACTTTCACCTGTCATAAAATAGTACTTCTTTTGAAGCTTTTCAAACTTGGAAATAAAAGAACCATTTTTGGTCGAGAGTCATGAAAACAGACAAAGAACTAGATTTAACCGTGAGTCATAGCTTGCTAATCTTTGCTGTAGGGAATCACTTTGCATTTTATTTTGCCCTATGTATGGTATGATTTAATTTGAGAAAACTCACATAAGTAGAAGAGGCATTGAAACTACTTAATAAGCACTACTGTATGCAACTTGAAATCACATTAACACAAACTGTTGGTTACTAGGCTTGCTCAAGATTAATTTTTAATACTTTTAAAAGAATATTTCATTTCTTTATTTTCCTGAATGTATTTAGTTGTGTGTACGTGTGTGTGTGTCTGTGTCTGTATGTCACAGGGTTGGAATTAGTTCTATCCTTTCACCATGTGACTCCTGGGGATTGAGCTCAGGTTGTGTAGGTTTGGCAGCAAGCAGCTTTAACAACTGAAACATCTCACTGAAAAAGATTCTCTCTCTCTCTCTCTCTCTCTCTCTCTCTCTCTCTCTCTCTCCTTGCATTTGATTGTTTTGATTTTTCAGATGAGGTTTCTCTGTGTAGTCCTGGCTGTCTAGAACTCACTCTGTAGACCAGGCTGGCCTTAAACTCATAGAGATCCACCTGCCTCTACCTCCTGAGTGCTGGGGATTAAAGGCCTGTGCCGCTGCCACCACCACCACTTTGCTAAGAATGTTTTCTTTTAATGAGAAGCTTTTATTGTTATAATTGCTGATCATATGCAATTGTAAGATATAATATAGAGTCTTAACTGAGGTCATCCTTGTGGATTCCTGGGAATTTCTTTAGTGCCAGGTTTCTTGCTAGCCCTATAATGGCTCCTTCAATCAAAATATCTCTTTCCTTGCTTTCTCCATCTTTCTCTGTGCTTCCTCCATCTTGACTATCCCGTTCCCTCAAGTTCTGCTTCCCCTTCCTTCTCCACTCATCTTCCCCTTCCACCTTCCCTACTTTCCTTATCCCCATGCTCCCAATTTTGTCATGCAATCTTGTCTATTTCCCCTTTCTAGGTAGATCTATGTATGATTTTTTTAGGGTTCATCTTGTTACTTAGCTTCTCTAGAATCATGAACTATCAGCGCAATATTCTTTGCTTTATAGCTAGAAATCAATTATGAGTGCGTATAAACCATGTTCATTTTTCTGGGTCTGGGTTACCTCGCTCAGGATGTTTTTTTTTAGTTCCATCCATTTGCATGTAAATTTCAAGATGTCATTTTTTTAAACTGCTGACTAGTACTCTAATGTGTAAATGTGCTATATTTTATTTATCCATTCTTCAGTTGAGGGGCATCTAGGTTGTTTCCAGGTTCTGGCTATTACAAATAATGCTGCTATGAACATAGCTGAACAACTGTCCTTGTAGTATGATTGAGCATCTTTTGGGTATATTTCAAGACTAATATTTCTTTGTTCTGAGTTAGGTTGTTTCCCAATTTTCTGAGAAACCGCCAAACAGATTTCCAAAGTGGTTGTATAAGTTTGCATTCCCAGCAGCAATGGAGGAGTGTTCCCCATGCTCCACATCCTCTCCAGCATAAGCTATTATTGGTGTTTTTGATTTTAGTCATTCTGACTGATGTAAGATGATTTCTCAGAGTTGTTTTGATTTGCATTTCCATGATGGCTAAGGATGTTGAACATTTCCTTAAGTATCTTTTGGCCATTTGAGACTCTTCTGTTGAGAATTCTCTGTTTGGTTCTGTACCCCATTTTCAAATTAGGTTACTTTGTATTTTGATGTTTAGTTTCTTGAGTTCTTTATATTTTTTGAGATCAATCCTCTGCCTGACATGGGGTTGGTTAAGATTTTTTCCCACTCAGTAGGCTGCCTTTTTGTCTAATTGACTGTGTCCTTTGCTTTACAGAAACTTCTCTATTTTAAGAGGTCCCATTTATTCAAAATTCAAAAAATGATATAATATAGAAATGACATTTACCTTCTTTCCCAGTTTCTCTCTACAATTTAGTGCTATTTTGTTAAACTATAATACAATATTTCAACCAGAATGCTGAAACAGATTCAACCTGTCAGTTTTATTGAGATTTCCCTAGTTTTCTAGTACTGATGTGAATATATATGCACATACACGTGTTTAGCTCAATCCCTACAAAGACCCCTTATGTTACCCCTTTAAACACAACCATCTCCCTCACTTTTCCAATACCTACACCTAGGAAACCATTAATTGTTTTCTATTTTTATCTTTTTACCCTACCCAATCAAATTAAGAAAATTATAGAGTATGTAGCCTTCCAGCATTGACATTTTATTAGTCAGAATAATTCACTGGATATTCCTCAAGGTTGCTAGACATGAATAATCCATTCCTTCTCACTACTCCATAGTATTCTTCAGTAAAAAGGTATCAAAGTTTGTTTAACGCTTTACTTGTTGGAGAATATTTGGGCTGCTTCTAGGTTCAGGCTCACATAAATAAAGCTTGCATGAATGTTTGTGTACAGGGTTTTGGGACAATTTCATTTCTTTGAAATAAATGCCAAAGTGTGCATTTGAGGTACGTATATAAGTACATAACTATGATTATTTAAAAATTCCTTGTATATATTTAATATGCTTTAATAAAGCATTACCACAAAACACTACAGACTAAAACATGAAAATTCTTTTAAAATTCCCTGAAATTTTGCACTCTCATTTTCTAGATTCAGAAATCCAAGAGGAAAAAAACTTAACTGCACCCTCAAAGAGTTGGTAACCAGGGACAGAATGGTCAGTTTTAACTGAGTCGACAAGAAATCACTTCTGCCTTTCCTGTTCTCTCATCTCAACATGCTGTACCCATAAAACTACTATACAACAGAGCTGCCAACAATACATAGCTTCTCAACATGAAAGGAAAAGCAAGGGTAGCTTGGCTTTGTGGACTTTATGAAATCATGTTCTTGTCACAGGCTCCCCTAATGGAGTCTTGTGAAACTGCCTCACTGCAAAGACAATTGATGAGCGACAGAAAAGTGTGAACATGCAAACACATTTGGAGCACTCTAGGGTGTACATGGGAACTAAAAACTAAAATCTTTCACCAGGCCCCCGGGTTTCTGCAGCTGTGTGGTTCAAAGTTGCCTGTAGTCATATGAGAGTGTTGAGCTTGTTTTAATAAACTGCAGTTTCTCTAATCTTAATCTCGCCAGAGAAGTTATCTGAATGGTCTAAAGAAGAACCCTTTTAATATCTACCTTACACTTGGCACTTGGTTTGCTCACTACACTGTCTACTACCTCATGTTGGTGTATACCATATTTAATTCTCCTCCACATATAGGAGGTATTGTAACTCTGTGAGTATATCCGACACCAACGCTACAAAACAGAGTTTTCTTATCAACAGTACCACATCACCTGCAAGCAGGTTAGACATGCAGACTTTTAGACCCTATCTCAAGACCAGCTATAGTAGTTTTTGCAGACAAGGCTCAGTAGTCCGCTTTTCTCCAGTAGTTCCTACCTGAAAATTCTGAAGCTTGCTATGATACAGTTCTGTCTTCAATCACCTCAGAACCTTTCATGTAGACACCAGAAATATAGATCACTGAGCATGAAATCATACTAATAAAGCCCAAATAGCAGGAGCGGAGCGATGACTCAGCAGTTATAAGGGCACTTGTCAAGCTTCAGTTTCCAGACCTCACATGGTGATTTACTTTTAGAACACAAGGTGGACACACATAGATGCAGGAAAGACAATTAATAAATAAAAACTAAAACAAAAAACTTAAAAGCCCAAACATTAAGACATTGTCATCATTTTCTGTCAATTATGCAGTCTTTTTGAGGTCAATATTAATGTTAGCATAAACCAGAATTATTGCTTAGGACAGTCAATAGATCATACCTTTCTTCATTTATGTTATATTTGTTATGTTTTAAATAAAAAAATTTTGTTTACATTCTATTTAGCACCTACTTAAAATTCTTTATCAAACCATAATTTCCTTGAGGGCAGGAAATGTGTATCCCCATAGCCTAATAAATACATGTGTAATAAATGGTTGCGGAGCAAACGAGTGTAATACGTTGTATTATAGTTGCTTCATCCAATATACAGTGCACTTTCATGTTGGAGAAGATTATATTTTGTTCATGCTGAATTCTTCTCACTATATTTAAATAGCTACCAGACATTCCTGAACATACTAAGGCTAATAATTATAAATAATAATAAAAAATTAACTACACTACATCAATACCTAAATAAACAGCATCTTTGGTGTTATCACACAGAATCTAAATAAACTTACTGTGGTCATTATTCCCAAGTAATGTGGGGCAAACTAATTTAGTAAGTGCCATGTTGGATATTATTTAACAGACAACATTACCTGAAAATGACACTTTGAAGTATATTCAGGGAGATTCATAGATGAGCACAGGTATCTCGACAGAGACATCTCTTATCAAAAAGATCCTTTAGAGGGAAATGTAGGAGAAAGGCAGCACTGGAAACCCATCCAAGTGATGAGACGTGCTCTGACTTCTACAGAGATGTTTGTTTATTTATTTATTGTACTCTAAGAAAGCAAATTATATGACCTTACTAGATGATTCGAATTAAACTGTCAAAATAGGGTTATCATCATCCTTTGATGTTGACCTTTCAGGATTTTCTGCACTATTGGTTAATCTGTGGATCGAGATTGGAACATATGGAAAATACACCGAAGGGTCAGATGTGGGAGTAGGAAAATACAGCATCCTGTTCAAGAATATAAGGTAAGGTCATGTTCCTTAACTTTTATCAGAAGGATAAGAAATGCTGAGTTTTTCATCAGTCTTTTTGTTTAAACATTTCAGAGAGATAGATAATATCTGTCTTTGAGTAAAACAAACAAAAAATCATGTTTTAGACTTTAAGAAAATGAAAAAGTCAAAATTGGGTATGTTTGCGATAAGTAGACTTTAGCAATGTAATGCATTGCAAAGCTGCTGTTGTTACTAAGTTTTCAGATGAGGTCAACATGTTTTCTTTTCTATCAAAAGAACACTTCCTCCAAAGTGTCAGGAAGAAGAAATGGCCACAGACAGTAATTTATTTCATTATGCATTGCTGCGATCTTTGTGTATTTATAGAAATAGGGTTTTGTTGTTGATTAGGGGTTTTGCCCTATGGAAATATGTCTTAAGGACATGTATATTTTTTAAATGACTAACATGTTTCTAGTCCAAGAGGAAATACAAAACCAGTCTGGGTGAAACATCATCTTCCAAACAAATTTTACTTTGTGTTTAATTTGTTCAAGTGTTTTTTTTTTAACAGAGAATTTGTCTCCAGGCAAAACTCTTAAAAGTTAGCTTTAAGCCAACATATGTTAGAATGGTTGAATGAAATCACTAAATATTTTAGTAGCATTAACTTAAATTCATTTGTAAGACATGTCATATGCAAAACTTCAGTCAGGTCTAGTATAGGAAAATTCTTTGAAGGTATAAAGCTGCTCATTCTGAATCAAAAGAACAGGGTGGTATAAAACAACTGCCTGCCTTCCCCTTTAGTAAGTTATTGTTTCAATGTATTATCAATCCATTTCCTTGGCTATGTTAATGGACATCTTAAGTCTTGTCTAAGTCCACAGGTCTCTGAAGGAAGTCTAAACAATTTGGAGTGATTTGGAGTAAAAAGCCTATTAACAAGTTCAATGGGCTTTTCTCTCCTAGAGGTGGCATATTTTGTGTGCTTTGTCCCGAATGACAACTTCTTGTGGCACCAATTTATCAAACACTGAACCATCACTCCCTATGTGCTCAGAAAGGATGATACTAGCCAGGATTTCCCAGGTATTTACTCTTCTTAGAATACTGTGCCGGCTTGTCGTACCATGTGCCCTGGAAAGGCTGATGACAAAATCAACCAAGGACTTTGAGAGAAGGTCGTCCAGCTAGCAAGTGTCGCAGTGGAGATTCTAAGTTAGGTTTGTGTAGTGCTAGATTTTGATGTAATTTCTGTGTATTTTGTTCAACCTTAGAGGGCATTAAACAGCTAGTGATGGTGGCTGAGGCAAACTACAGACTAAGAAGCCAAGGTGAGTTCTTACTTCCTACACTTTCTTTGACTGAAATGAGAAAGTCTCTCTCTCTCTCTCTCTCTCTCTCTCTCTGTGTGTGTGTGTGTGTGTGTGCATGTGTGTATGCACATATATGCACATGCACACATTTGCACATGCATATGTGTATGGGCACCATATTGTGCCTTGGCGAGCATGGAGAAATCAGAGGACAAATTGGGAGAGTCAGTTCTTTCTCACAATGTGGGTTCAAGGATCCAACTCAGATCATCAGGCTTGGTGGTAAGTACCTTCACTCACTGAGCCATTGTTGTCTCCAGATGAAATGAATTTGAGCTGAAATTTACTCTGAGAATCTTCTTTATTCATGGCCCTTTATTTGTAACTTATGGAACATGATATTTTTGTTTTTAACAGCACGCAGGAATTGTTAATTTTATTTGCAATTAGTGACCAGATTTCTCCATTGCATTCTTTCCTTTCTCAGTAATGAGGCAGTGGATGTTCTTTTCCCCCAACTCTCTAAATGTTTCCCTTTGGGACACAATCTTTTTCTCTTTTGCATTTTCATAAATTCAATATTCAGAACTCAGAGAGAGCAAGAAACACATAGATCTCAATTGGAAAGAAATCACTCCAACCTCACATATCCACATGGATTCTTTCTGCACTCTCAAAAGCTCCCAATTAGTCCTTGTCTCCATTCTCTGGCAAGTCTCAAGAACTCTCACGATCCTCAGATATCATCTTCCAATATCCTTCCCTTAGGAATTTCCCGGAAACTTTCTGGCTCCATGACATTCCAGGACCCAAGTAAGAGCCCTATTTACTGGCATAATATAAAAGTGCTCTTCCAGATGGATTATTTTGGAAAATTTTACAAGTTACAAGACACAATGTGCATGGCTATGTCCTCCCAAGATTCTCTAATCACTGGGCTGAGGAGAATCATTTTAGTATTCATTACACCTCAAGCCAATCTTTGCTCAAATTTGGGATCATAAGTGGTGGTGTTTGTTTTTCATATGCTAGATTCTTTGTATCATGGCCCTCATGTTCTTGAGAAGTTCCTTGGCCTCAGGCCTTCATCTATAACAAAAGTAAGACAAAACTGTCAATCGAAGAAGCCCTGGAATACAGCCAATCCATTGGAATGAAAATGCTGTCCCTGGCTGTCTTGAAACTTATCTGTTGTGGATACATGAATATACTAGAGGGCAAACAAATTGCTCAGCGTCTTGTCAGGACAAGATAAATATGGGGGAAGGCAATAGCAATCCCTTTCAAGGAAAACTGAAATAAGTAAATCCACAAAGCTCTGGGCAGAGAGGAAAAAAAAAAAACAAAACAAAAAACCAACAGGCTAGTTACCTTTGATCAAATAGTTGGAAATGTAGTTTCTTTTGACTTGATGTGATAATGTGAACCCGTGAAACACACAATCCCCAAGACAAAGAATTTTACAACAAGCCGGTATGCTTTAGTCATAATGCCATCTCTGGAAAAGGTCAGAGGAGTAGAAAATATGATCTTTCTAATTTTTGTGTACCGAAAAGGCCAATTATCTTTTAAACAACTGTAAAGAGTGATCATTTCAAGGAAACACTAAAAGAGGCTTTATAAATAGTCAGCAGATTCCAGCGATTTACGTCATAAAGGAACAGACTATCTTAAGTAACACATGGACAATAAAAGCAAGCAGATGTTTGTGCTCTACCCAGGGCACTAATGGAAGCGCTATGGCACTGTGTCAAAGTGAAGTTTGCCATCATCTGAATTACCCACTAGAGCCTTAAATAGATCTGCTCGACTAGCCAACAACTGGGAAGCTTTCCCCAGCCACTCTGAGCATTACTCCTTGCTGCAGGTAAAAATCAATAGTTCACTGTTAACATGTTGTGTCAAAACAGTTTTCTGAAACAGGCCTTGAGATGTGTGATATACTATAATATGCACACTTGTCCTGAAAGAAACAGTTACTCAGGGCACTGAGTTATAAGCATAAGTTATTGCGAGCAAAATCACAGTGAGTTGGATTTGAGATTTCATGCACAAGCTCCCTGGCAGTTACCAAGTGAAGCTCTGGGACTTTGGTAATACTTAACAATAGAAATGAATTCGCAGATCTCAGCCTTTACTTCCCTCTCCCCTGCAGAAGTGGAAAGTATTGTATAAACATTAAGCCAGGTGCTGCTGCTGGTTTAATGAATGACTCTGAGGACTAGGGGAGGCATGTAGAGGATTAGCTCTTAAGGCCTCCGGCCTATTGTTCACTGACCTAGAATAACCATTTACTAACTCTGGAAAGGCCAGTCTCCTCTGTGCCACCTCACATCTAAGAAGTCCTGGATTCCTGCCATTCATGCCTTTTGAGGAAGGGAAGTGTTTTTTGTTTTTTGTTTTTTAAAAAGCATACTGCCTTTATACTTACAAGGCGGAAAGACAAATTCTACCATCTTCAAGGTCAGTTTCACTGGAAATATCCCATGGATATATTATCTCAGGGTTATTAAATTATTCTCAGGGACCTACAATTGGCCAGGCACTTTTGCTCCTCAAGTGTTCTTTCTTCTAATTTCTCAACTTCCCTTGGATGATGTTCTTGGTTATTTTTAATTTTACCTTTTCATTTCTTCCTTCATTTGCCTCTTTTGCCCATTTCTTAAAATTTAAAGGCATTTCCCCCGAGGTATCTTTCATATCCTTTCTTTTTATTCTTTCATTTTCTGCCTCCTGTAGTTTCTGTTTTCCAACAATGCATGCCTTGCCAGTTTACTTGATCCTTTCATCATGTACCTCGTTGTTTGGGATGTTGTCTCTGTGTGGGAGCAGGTGGGCAGGGGAGAGCAGATTTTGTTGCTTTAGCACCTCCTTTCTTAATTTCCTGTTTATGCCTCTGCCCCACCTGCCTCTTTGATTATCCAGCTATTATCTAAGCCATTATATACAGTCATAAAAATGTCATTTTCTTTTCTTGTTATATCATTTGTCTGACATTGAAAATAATAAACAGTGGCTGAAATTTTACTCTCAAAGACATCTTTAAACGGGCATATATATTTGTATATATATGATTGTGTATGTAGATATATTTATATAATCACATACAACACAAACATATGTAAATGTATGTTTAATGTACACAGAAATGTACAGAAATATGTGTAGTTTTGTATTAGCATTGACTGTGCCTCTACTAGATAAAATAAGAATGTGCTATTATAGCGCCAGTGGAAATAATAAATTAGAACAACAAAATCTTGGAGGTGTTATTAAAATTTATTTTTAATAAAACTAAATATATTTTACAATAATATGCCTATTTCATCAAACTAATATTTCATATAGACATCTAAAGTTGACTTTTAGATTTCTGATCAATAGCAACAAGCTACATATAACACACACACACACACACACAGTAGTACATATATACTAATATTTTCCTCAAAACAGAAAAAAAGGTCATCTATGATTTTGCAACTTAAAACTCATATACTGACTCAGGCTACCAAAATGCAACCTTGAGTGAGTGGAGAAAAAAGTAAATCAAATAGACA
Source organism: Microtus pennsylvanicus (assembly GCF_037038515.1). Classification (NCBI taxonomy): domain Eukaryota; kingdom Metazoa; phylum Chordata; class Mammalia; order Rodentia; family Cricetidae; genus Microtus; species Microtus pennsylvanicus. The sequence continues at coordinate 125,271,101 of NC_134601.1, read as the reverse complement.
AGTTTATATAAAATAGGCTATTTAAGAGATAACTGGGGACATATTTTATTAGCTAATTTACGACCTATAGTCTGTTGGCAGAGGCCTTCTTCCTCCCTACTTTACTCTTTCTAAGCAGAATAAACAGACAAAAAGGTTTGATGCTGTGCAAAGCTCACACCTTTATCTCGGCAGGAGCTTGACTCTGGGGTCTGGAAATAGAAGTTCTCACCATTTTTCATTGATTGCAGTGTTTGATGTGACCTTCACCCTGGATCATTCTGGGGCTTCCTTCATTATCTTCAGTCTACTAGCCAATGATTTATGGGCAGGTATCTAAATTCTTGGACAAAATAAACTTGTCCTCTGATTTAATACTGTCAACGTCTGACTTCCTACTTGTTTTTTGTTTTGTTTTGTTTTTTGTTGTTGGTGGGTGTTTTTTGCATTGTGAATTACCATTGCACATGCTGACTGGAAGTTTCTGTGGACTGGGTATTTCTGCTTTAATGTCAGCAAAGCCAAGTGGGTCACTAAAATGTGCAAGTGGCAGTCTCTCTGTGAGATACTATTCAGATTTGAAATGAATGCTTTACAATGCCCTTATACCTTGAAATGCATTTGTACCAAAATGGGTCCTATAGAGGGGAAATTACTGAGGGCTGAAGAAGGGATGGATTAGGAAGAGGAAGACACACTTTCCAAACATGTCTGAGATTTCTATTACAGGTAACAACTTCCAGTCTGCTTTCTTACTCACCCGCCTCCACCCAAATCCTAGATAGAATGTCTACAATCACATATCAAATACCAGAATCAAGAACCACGGACCATCCAGTTACCTGGGAGTTCATAGAGAGATCACAATATTCCACTCAAACACATTACAAATAAAACGACAGAATGGAAAAATCTCCTATGCTGCACCACATATTTCTATATGAAAATAATCATTTGTTGTACATAAAAATAACTGAATAGGATCTTGATGAGAAATTCAGACATTTTAATAATCCAGTGAATCATAAATGTGGCTTGTACAGCATTTATACATAAGTATACCCCAAATTGGAAGCATTCACTGAGGTCTAACAATAAAAAGGGACTTAAATAACATGTGCCAAGAACAAAGGGAAATAAACAGAGCAAGATAGTGGGAGAATATTGGTAGTGACTTGCATCCTACAATGCCAGAACACCTGCAGAGAGAGAGAGAGAGAGAGAGACAGAGACAGAGACAGAGACAGAGAGACAGAGAGAAGCTAATACTTAGAATCTATAGAGCTTAACCCTTTCCTCCCCATCACATGCCCATTCACTAGGTTTTCTATCTGTCTGGCTGTAGCTTTTGCAACCTAAAGACTCCCTTTAATAAGAGAATATTTAGAACCGGGAGAGGAATTTCCTGAGAACAAACACAGGGAGTACACATGTCATATATAAATTCTTCTGAGGAAAGAATGCTAGAAAAACAGAATGGCAAACCCTGCAGAGAGCATGAGGTTAAGCATGTGCCCATGAGTCTGTGTAAACACTTGCATTACACGTTCCTAAATCTTAGAGTCAGGCCTCTTACGAGTGATAAAGGACCTCACATGATAAGAGTCTAGCTTGTTCTTATACGGGATACCTTAAACCAAGAAGAGGAGAAGCTGGAGTGAAAAGGAAGGAATTCACCAAACAATTAAAGGTAATAGATTACCTGGATATTATCAGCAAGGAGAAGTCTTTACTTAGGAAAAGGTACAGTGTTAAGTTCTCTGCTACCTCACCATACAACACCATCCCTGTTCTACCTCTATGAAGTTACTAATCTCCTTTCAACTTGCAACAGGAATGGATTTGTGAGATTATAATATTAACATGTGCATAAGACTTACAGAGAAGTGATTACCATACATCCCTTTCTACTAGCATCACTTAATGCAGGTGTTTATGGCATAGTTTTTAGCCATATTATCTGAGCTATTATACAGCTTGTGAATGGAACTGTACCATGGTGTTCAACCTCAAAACGTATGCCTTCTCTGCTTCACCAGACTACAATTAAGCTGCCTTCTGAAGGCCAGGTTATCTCGCCTTACCCCAACTTCAATGATACTACACTATTTGTATAGTTATATGAACTAAATTTGTACTGAAAGCTTTCTTTGACATCGCCTTGTCAGCCACCACTTTCCTGTTCCATTTTTATTCACCTCTGTTGATTTCGATCATAAAATATCATGAAAATTTATCTGTTTCTTTTCACTTCTATCAGCATGGCACAAAAATAAGCAGATGTCTTCTATGTCTGGCAGCTTTCTTTGGTCCCATATAATCAAATCATTCGGAGAAACCCTTATTTCTGTTTTCCATGTTGCTGCCAATGTGGACTTTTTTCAAAGACAAATGTCAGCCATTATTGAAAATTCTGTAGTAGAATCTGGTCATTTTCTCTTCCTCTAAACACCATGACATTGTTCTTTCCTTCTTATTCTCTATTTATGCATCCCTTTCTTATATATGAGTTTCCGAACTAAATGGACATTGAGCATTCCCTTTGTACTTGAAATCTGAAACTCCTGAAGAGATTTATCTCACCTATAATTTTCATTTTATGTATGCAGATGAAGCAGATACAATCTTAAATATTCACTCTAAATATACCTAAGAGAGTGCTTTCAATAAATGTAGGTTTATGTACTGCAGTCTAGAAAACATTATACCACAGACTCATTTTTTTCTTTCAAAAGGGTATGTAATTGTAAGAGATAGTATCTGAGATTCAGTGAAAATATTTCTAATATAGGGGCACTTGCTTTACATTTGATGAAGCTGTACTACTTCATCACTCGAGTACCATATGATTCCCACTTTCCTTAATAAGCAGTGAACTCTTGCTAGTGCGTATCAGCCCACAGGACATATTCCTCTGTCTTGGGAGTCACCTCAGATTAAATGTTTCATTCTGCTAGGATGGGTGTCTTGTATGAGAACTAAAAGCGACCTTGGAGGCAAGATACCATGAGAAAAGACAACCCCAAATACTCCTAAAAATCATTCCTAAAGTTAGAAGGACATTCTATTTTTGTTTTTAAGAAAAAAAACTGTTGTTTTTTTCCCAATGAATTTTCTAACCTAGTCCTTCCTGTAATTGCTGTTGTAAAGTTTTCAAAGTGTTAAATTAATAAAGATGAAGCAAGCATTTTTCCTTGCTTATAAAATATGTGACTTTGGGAGAAAGCCTTTGAAGGTAGAAACCCATATTCGGATAACATAGACTATTAAAGAAGAATTTAGAAAATGAGTCAAACCCCAAACCTAGTGTGATGGCTAGTCACACTCTGACTACATATGAAATTAACTAAAACCCAAGCAGTTGGGTATACCTGTGAGGGATTTTTTTTTCTTAATTAAATCATTTGAAGTCAGAAGACCCACGTATAGCCTGGATCTTTGAGGTGGGAGGATTTACCTTTAATACAGATCTCTTGACCAGCTGGAATAACAGCAGTTTGGACTGAAGGTACCTCATGTTTCATTGAAGCACAATTTTCAAATGAGTTAAGTGGACCATCAGTGTATCTGCTTCTACTTCTTCAATCCTAGAATTGGTTAATTTTAGAACAATGCCTAATCCACTTGCACCCATCCAGACCCAACCAATATACATTGACTGACTTCATATCCAGCATCATATGTGTTCTCAGGCATGACTATCTTAATATGTACAAATGCCTAATAAAGTGCATATCTGTATAACCACCAATGACTGAGGAAATCAAATCCCCAAAAAGTTTTTAAAGAAATCACATGGCACAACCCATCATCCACAGCTTCAGAAGAAACTTGGGAAACACTACCATTGTTTTATTTCATAAGTTTAAGCCAAGGCTCTCAGTTGGAGTAAACTTGTTATCTGTTTTCTGGTAGTTTATATATTGTTTTGTTCCCTAAGGCAGTACATGATGAGTGTGTCAGTATGGATATAAATAACTGTACAATTAGATACTAGGGGGAGGGGAGAATAATTTTAGCTTAAATAATTAAGGCCTCTGTTGTAGAACAATACCTATAAATAGTACAACATTTCTGGGCTTAGGCTCTTTGACAAAAATTCCAATTCTGTCACGTGTTAAAATTAAAACTGTCAAATTGAGTGGCTTTGGTTGATTTCATTTCTGTCTCAAGTTGAAACAAGTGAAAAGCAACCCACAAGAGAGTGTGAGCATACTCTGCCATACACAAGTCAAGGCATCCTCAATGCAAATGAGGCCATTAAGTCCCAGGCATATCTGAAAATGCTCTATTCCCCAGAGCACAGTAGTTTACTTTTATTTTCCTTTAAAAATGTTTCAGCATTATCTAAACATTTGTCATTTAAGGTATGAATCCTATTGTGTTAGATGCCACGGCAGTGGCTCCTGTCTATTTCATGAGATCTATAACTGAAACTCCTACCTTAAGGACTACCAGTGTTGCTGAGCCACTATCCAAACCTCGTGATCTACTTCGTGCTCTAGAAATACCTCTTTGCTATGAATACCTGACAACCCAGGAGAGAACAGTTATTTTTTGCTTTGCTATGCTGGGAATGGGATCCTGAGTATCATGCTTGCTAATCAAACACTCTACCAAAGAACCCTCCCCCTAGTGTGACATAGTGGTATTGAAAATTACATTTACAAAATATAAGGTAGTACCACCCAGTCCTGTCATTTTAGAATTACTCTGAGAGGAAATTCTAGTGATTTCTTTCCTCTGTCAGTACATGAAGCTCCTTGGCATCCACTTGGCATCCTCTTACATGGCTCTTACATTGTTATTCGAATTATCTCACCAAGTCTGTTAGCTATCCATTGCATAGCAGTGTGTTGTACCTTTGAGATAGGAAGCTCTGATTTAAAAGTGGCGCAACAGAAGAAGCGAGAAACCAAATAATTCAGCAGTAAACCACATGTCACAGGCTGCATACCATTTACATGATGAGATTTCTTCTTACAGGGATGTTGTTATCTGTCACACAAAGACAGAGTTCAATTTCATCTGTCTTTCATATACATGCGTTTCCTTCAGAGTACATAACACACGACTTCAGAAGGTGTTTGATAAATATTTGCTGAATGAATGTTATGGGAATTAATATTGTAAAATGTTTTTTAAAAGTTAATTAATATCAAATGGTAGGGAGAGAAAACTCACTAAAGATCACAAAGATAACAGAACTTAGCACAGATTTTGGTACAGTGTCCATGTAAGGAAATTTCATTTGATAAAGAACTTCTTAAAATCCATATTTTATTTATGTTCATTGATCTTGGACTAAATCTATATTGATAGCAGAAGAATCCCAGCTAAACATAAACTTGAAAAGGGATAATAGAAGCAATAACCAAATGCTAGCTACAAAAAAAAATTCTCAAGAACAAAAACTGCCATTAGCTTTTCAAAAGATCTTTAAGGCTAAAACAGCAACAACAGTGAGAAATTATATATATTCTATCTGAAATTAAATGACATAAACAGGATTTGAAAACTCCAATGATCTCAAGAAAGAGAATAAAAATTAAAAATTATATACCTAAGGAGAACAAATTTGTAGCATTTTAATTTGTTTAGTCAGTTTCATGGGCAGGAATTGTTATTAACAGTTTTCTTTCTTTTCCACATTACATTAAGTATAGAAAATGATCAAATTTTTGCAGTATATCAGGAAAATGGAGGTCCAGAAACCATCTTCAAGGTATGCTGCATCCAAGTCCAGCTTGCTGCCCAAGATGCCAAGAAGTATAAACGAGTAGGCAGGTGTGCAACCCACTCATGAGCAGTTCTCGGCAGCCCACCTACTGGCCAGTTTTTTTTTCCTTTAAGTATGTGCCCTGAGATAACCAGATGCCCCACAAAAACAGGTTCTGTCCATGAACCATTAGAAGTTTGTAGTTAACTATAATTTGCAGGATGCATACCACACTTCTTTTAGGAATTCACAATTTATGAACTATCGAAGTTATCAGAAGGACTATCCCTCCCCCTGAACAGGATTTTTTAGCCTTTTTTTTTAATTTCATAACTCAGGAAAATTACTACCATCTCATAGTTCTAAGGATGTTGCTAAATGGAGGCACCCTTCACACCAGAACATAACACCATGACTTGAAAGAGTTAATGTAAAAATATAGCATCCTAACTGTTTTTCATTGGAGGAAAATTTGGACACTAAATGAATTTAATCTTCAAGATGAAATCCACCGGGAACTCTGAGAATGCCAAGGTATCCCATGCCATAATCAGTATTTTTACCCCTAGATGAGCTCG